>NC_062991.1:14531849-15731849 GCF_023078275.1 Leguminivora glycinivorella
TCGTTCTCACTTAACCTCTCGTATGCTTAGGAGCAGATCTGCTCCATATTGTTTCAACTTTAACATGTAGTTATTATGACTAATATATTAATGACAATTTTTTGACAGACGCATACGAAAGGTTAAGTCAGTCACCGATGACATACAAACTTGTTTAGTTTTAAAATAGTTTTATATTGGGACCGTGCACGACGACAACGCCACGTGACAGGTGACCATTATGGGCAATATTGTCGCCGCGGTCAAGCGAGAAATAAGTAAACATTGTGAAAAAATTAATGAAATTTTGTTTATTTTACTATATTAGACAATTTTGGACGATGGTGGTTATAACATTATCACCAATAATATTAAAATTGTTGTTTCCAGTGAGAAATTAACAAACTGGTGACTAAAACGGGGTTTCGTAACATCACTCACGAAATCATTTTCCAACCAGAGACTATAATAAATGCAAGAAATTGGTGCTAGCTGGGCATTTTCTAGAGATTGAAGACATTATTCCACCATTTGTACTTATGTGCAATAAAGTATAAATAAATCATTGGCTTTTGAAATTGTTGATCAGTTCACTGCTATGCTATGTCAATTTCATAGGCTAACTGTAAGTATATATCATTTACAGGGTACAGGGTTTATTGTCAAATAAAAACAAACTCTATAATAACTTTTAATTATAATATACATTACAAAAACTTGTTTCATTTACTTGAAAATATTGGAGGTTTACCAGATATCACATCAAATATGTAATCATCAATGCGATGAAATCCCTAAGTTCTCAGGAATTGTATTTAAAATGTGATAAGCCTGCAGTGGATTGCTTCTACCTACTTCTATTGTTCTCTTGCTCCTTCGTCCCATTGAAACCTCGATATTTACGCATTTTCGTCAATCCGTTTCGATTTGTACACAGGAGCACACATGAGAAAACAACTCAAATTATTTTGGAACATAAATAACTGGGATTGGCTTCCACATCGGCTTTTCTACCTCCAATAAAGTTTGTACTACAAATTCACCGTAAATTCAATTCAATACTTGTATGAAATGATCACGCACTTTAAGTAAAACTTCAGAGGTGAGATGACACTTTTCTTCTTACGGCAATTATCCACTTAAACGGTGGTTTCGTTTCCACCACGGTCTTGGAAATTGCTAGAATTTAGTCGCTATTTTTTTTGGAGTTATTACAATTCACCATAACAAATTTTACTAGGTCCATATTAAAATTTATTTCAAAAACGATATGAAAATGTTACTTTACTCCAATATGAATTTGACATCGTAAGTCAGCGACCAAGATGTCAATTTTGGCCATAGTGAGCGCTGTGATCGTTTTAGCTACCCCCTCCACCCGCTTTGCACCCTGCCAATAATTAGATGGTTCCATTTCTGAAACCAAATGAACGACGCAGCGGGGGGGCTTACTATTCTAAACTAAACGACAATAAAAATGGATCAACCCAAAACTTGACTTTGTCCAAAATAAAAATAATCTAAAACATATTTTTCGATTTATTCTTGTCAGAGCTGTCTAATTCGTGCAACCGTAAACCCAAAAAGATATTTAAGATTAAAAAAAAATTGTAGCGTTATTTTGTTAAATGAAGCATTTAATATTAGTAGTGTATTTTTATAGGTAATGACTAATGTACATAATAAATATAAGTGCAAAGCAATAAACTTAGACACTGAACTCATATTGAAATTGGTGATACACCACGCTTTTGATTTTATGCAAGGGACATTGATGACGAGCTATAGCTGCTTCATTTACCGCCTTATTTATTTATTTATTAGTAAAAACATGTTTACATGACATTACAGTAAAACCAATGCGTCACGAAACTTAGATAATAAAACAGAGAGAAAATAAAGAGAACAATAATAATGAAAAAGAACAATAAAAATAAAATTAAACAATTGATTTTGGCTTATAAAGTTTTTATTCTCAAATAAATTATGTATATTGCATTTATAATGTACCTAAACTAAACCGACCACCAAATCGTTACTTCTAAAGAAACAACATAACCAGTGATTGGTGTTGCACAGTGTCCTTCAAATTTTCTTTGATGTTCTCTAGTAATTTGTGGATTTTTAAATTCTTAATCCCGCATTGGCTTGCTCTCACACATTTCATGCTTTTTGGTTTCGAAATTATTTTCAGATTTGGACGTATCTTTATCTTTATATCTTTATTGTGAGCGAAAGTTTTCATTATTGGTTTATTCTATGTACAAAATAGTTTCGTAGTTATCAGCATTGAAAAGATTGGTAAACATTTATGATTTTTTTTAATATGTACCCATTATAACTGCATTGTTAACTTTAATATTTAAGATTATCTTCTGCATTTTCTAAGAATTATTTATTAATTGTATTTTTTTAAGTTTGTCTACTTACAATTATATATAAAAAAATGTTCTAATAGAGAACCTTTACTTTGACCTAGGTAAGTATATCTTATTATAAACTGCAAAATTTTCGTTCATCAGTAAAGGTTGATCATGCTCGTTTGTTGTTATTTGTACATGTAGTCGGTGTTCTTTCTCTTTCACTCTTTTTATCTCCATATTTGTCGATGCTTTTCTAACGTATACTTCATTTTGGTCACGGAAAAGCATTGACTTTTTTTAGTTTCTTGAGATGTTTGACGAGGAGTCATTGCAGCCAAAAAATGTCAGATATTTCAATGATCCTATGTATTTACTTATTATAAATGCTTAATATGCTTAATATTAACTTGAAAGACAGATGATATGTGTTTATTAGGTACTAAATAATATGGCGCTTATCACGTTTTGATATCTTGGCTTCTACGACTTATCTCTCGAAATATCTGTCACATTATAAATAGTTTTGATATTTTTGGTATGCGATGTCTCATCCAGAGGAATGTTTATGTGGCTTCCTGTAAATATGCCCCTGTATTTGTATGGAAAATTATTATAGACTATTGGATATAGTGTTAGATATAGATGGTTCTAGTGTTCATACAGTTTGTATGGATGGTTGAACTATAGTTTCTAGATGGTTCATTTCAGCAATGTGAAGTGGATTAAGGTTTTTAAAAAAATTGTTGTTATCTATTAATTGACTCTTATAATTGATCGTTTTGCAACATTCTATACATTTAATTAATTATTTGTCTATTTTGCTAATCAATTAGGCACTGGTCCCACCGCGAGCTAGTAAGCTATGAGCTCTATAAAAACGAACAAAAGATAATCACTCCCGTGTAAATAAAAGAGACACGGCGATGTTTATAGTTACTCGCCCAGCGGTGAGTTTTGCACGGGAGTGCTTATCTTTTGTTCGTTTTTATAGCCGATAGCTCATAGCTTACTAGCTCGCGGTGGGACCAGTGCCTTACGCTATCTAATATTTTTCCAGTTCTGAAACATTTTCATAAATAAGTCTTATTTTACTCGTCTTTTTTGTTTATAGATAGGTATAGGTATGCAATAATAGGTACAATTGCATCTATTTCAGTCGCCTTTTTAAGTATTTGAAATTAAACGAAAATTCTTGATAGTACTTAGACATAGAAGACCTATCTTCTAGCTACGTTATTAGGCACTGGTACCATCAAAGGCCAGTAAGCGATGAACTATCAAAACGATAACGATGAAGGAACAAAAGAAAATCGCTCCCGTGTATATAAGTATAACCACAAAATTAAAATTTTGAAAAACCCCCGACCGCGACATAGTAGACCGATTTTCATGAAACATGGCTAAGAACACTCCCGACTAACTCAGCTTTCAGACAAAACAAAAAAAATCTAAATCGGTTCATCCGTTCGGGAGCTACGATGCCACAGACAGACACACACACACAGAGACGTACAGACAGACAAACAGACAGGCAGACAGACAGACACGTCAAATTTATAACACCCCGTCGTTTTTGCGTCGGGGGTTAAAAGAGTGATCGATTTATGGTCCATCGCTCGGCGACAAACTATAACTCGCTCGCGTTGTCATCGCGTCTCTTACGGCTTAGCCACGACATTGGTCTAACGCCGTGTCTTGCGTGGGCGACGGTCGCGCGACCGTCGCGCGACCGTCGCCGTCGCGTCTCATACTTCCATATCGATATTAAGGTTTGATTTCGTATGCGTCGCATTGCCGACGCGCGACCATCGCGCGACCGTCGCCCACGCAAGCCACGGCGTAAGCGCAACAGCGGTGAGCGGCAGCCATACACTGAGAGAAATTTGCATTGTGAATTTAACAAGTTCGACTTGTTGCGGTTTATCCGTTTAAATCAGCCAAACGTATGTTTAAAACAATATGTGTCAGGTTGTTTTTATAAAATCGACTTTTTGATTCAAATATATTGCCGATTCAAATGACAAGTAGCTTGTTGTTTGAACCAAAGAGCACGTAGGCGCTATTTTAACCAAAAAACTTGTTGAACGAACATGAAAACTGGTTGTATTTTCTCTCAGTGTACGTGCGAATGAAAAGTCTCATCGCTGTGTCTCGCTCCAATGTATGGCCGCCGCTCACCGCTGTCGCGCTTAGACCAATGTCGTGGCTGAGCCGTTATTTATACGGGAGCGACTATTTTTTGTTCATTCCTATCACCGATAGCTCATAGGTTACTCGCTTTTTTTTTTATTGTTGGGAAACAAACAGCGAAAAGTAATACAAATGTATAAACAAATATAGACTAAACATAAGCCAAACAGTTTCCACTTATAAAAACTAACATATTTTGTTGCTCAAACTAGACTTTTACAATTTCGTTAATTTTGGTGGGACCAGTGCCTTGAAAAGTCTTCTGCATCAATTCGACAACTCCCAAAACAATTGCTGAAATGACCTCTCCCCGTAGTTTGCAGCGATGTCACTGAATGTATCTGGGAACTTTCAGGCTATAGCCACAATCCGTACAACGGAGTAATTTGCAACGATATTATTCTAGCGACCGGCGTCTTCTCGTCCAAGGAACTATGGAAGCTGTCCAAAGGTAATCTTCACTATTCTATTATTTATATAAGATTTTTAAATACACAAATTAAGATCACATCTAAATCTAAAAATAAAACCTTGGAGGAAATTTAACAAGGATACAGCCGATATTTTCTTCTTATTTGACATTGCTAACATCTTGTGAGAGGGATCCGCCATCTCTTTGGCCATCAGTTACGGAAGTTACCCTCCATCCCTTCAACTATCTCCGCTTAAAAAATTACGTCAATTCTTCGCTCCGTTTTGCAGTGAAAGACGGACAAACAAACAGACTCACACTTTTCCATTTATAATATTAGTATGGATATAAGGAATCTAACGATAATTTTGGTTATGAAAGATGTTCGTATTCTTCTAAATTTCTGGGCTTTCTAAAAGTTTTATCCTTACTAGATTTCGAGAGCATTAACTAACTTACAAACCTTATTTTATTAATTGTTTTAAGAATGATAAAAACCAGAGACCATCATGCTTAAGAAAAAATTGCATAAGAACGTGTTAGCCATCCCGTGTGTCCCTTTTCACATTATCCGATCCGATATCGGATGTCGGAAGGATTTCAATGGAAAAAATCCAAGACGGCGCCTGTAATGCATGGGATATCGGTCCGACATCCGATATCGGATCGGATAATGTGAAAAGCTACCTAGATATAGATACTCAAAATAACGTGTATGATTTTTATAACTTGTCATGTATGCTCCAGCGTCAATCCTCCAAGAAACGGGTTCAGAGTCACCCAGCGGCTCGGGCGGTATAAAACTGGAGTCTGGGTACTACTGCGGTTACAATAGCCCGGCACCACCCGCCTTCGAACCACCAGCTGAAAGAGCTACGCCATCTATGCTTGTAGGACAGTGCTTCAGTAAGTATCTTATATATTGAAAATTTACCCAAAAGCATATTATCCTTTAAAAGCTGGCTTTCACTTACGCCAAATCGAGTCGCGTTGAATCGAGCCTTCCATGCATTTACTATGAACGATGATTTCGATTCGACTCGCCACTTTCATAGTAAATGCAGAAGGTGAATTATTGAGATTTGACTCGGCGAGCCTATTAAGTGGACGCCAGACATAAAATAGAGGTTTCTTCAGAATACAGAGAAACATGCCACGTCCTGACCAAACAAAGTTTTAGTAAATTGCCAATTCGCTCCAAGATCTATCTGTTGGATCTATCTGACCATCAGCAAATTCGGTCAAAACGCAATTTCGGTTGTGTTTAGCGAACACCCTACATAATTATGTTTAGAATCTTTGGCAGTTTATTTTTTCTCGGACTTCTGCATACAATAAGTATCTTTGCAGCATATCTGTCTGATATTCTGTGCGTTCAGTTCCCATCAATGGTAGGTTAGACTGGTGGATAAAGTTAATCCGTTCGATCTAAAGGTTTTTCTAGCGCTTTTTATTTAATCACATCTATCGTTTCCTTCAGGTATCCCTCCCAGTTCAGCGGGTCTCAGCCAAGCTCCGCTGGTGTC
Source organism: Leguminivora glycinivorella (assembly GCF_023078275.1). Lineage (NCBI taxonomy): Eukaryota > Metazoa > Arthropoda > Insecta > Lepidoptera > Tortricidae > Leguminivora > Leguminivora glycinivorella. Next base: position 14,538,320 of record NC_062991.1, read on the forward strand.
GTCCAACACCATATTCTACCAGCACCCACCGCCGCCCACCGACACACATCCAACTGGTGAGTAATCAAAAGTATTCAGAAATCCGGAAGAAAAAGAAATAATCAGTTCTGAGCACAGGCCTGTATTTGTGAACACCAATTATCTCGGTTAAAAAGTGCCCTGCAATCTTAATGATGCAAAGAGCTGAGTGGTTTTTTTACATGCTACCGATCAAACCAAAGGATATAAAGAAAGCAATATAAAGTTAGGAGATGCAACGTGGGTAATCCCTCTTATTATAACTTGTGCGTAAAGGTCCATTCTTCCGTAAATTTCCTTCAATTAATAAGACAATTTATGCATTCCAGCGTCAGACGCATTGAGCAGCCACCACTCCAGCGCCAAATATGACGGGACGCCACAGGACTCACTCGGAGACTTCGTGACCTTCGTCTGCCAAGAGCCTACAGATGTCCAGCAACTCCAGGTACATACCTAACTGTCCAATACCACGGGACCCTGTAGAAGCCTCGGAATCTTCGTGTGCTAAGAGTTTACTGACATTGAGCAACTGTAGGTACATCTTGGGGCTTTCTATTCAAGGAGCCTTCGGATGTCCAGCGACTACAGGTACATACATAACTGTCCAATACCACGGAACCCTGTAGACGCCTCGGAATCTTCGTGTGCTAGGAGTCTACCGACATTGAACAACTAAACCTTGGAGTTTTCATCTGCAAGGAGCCTACGGATGTCCAGCAACTACAGGTACATACCTAACTGTCCAATACCACGGGACCCTGTAGAAGCCTCGGAATTTTCGTGTGCTAAGAGTTTACTGACATTGAGCAACTATAGGTACATCTTGGGGCTTTCATCTGCAAGGAGCCTTCGGATGTCCAGCAACTAGAATAAGTAGGTATAACAATATATAATAAGTAGGTATTATTGTGTGCCCTTACAAGGTGTAATGACTCACTGTCTTAATTAATGTAACACCTATTATGTACATGACAATGCAATACTGAATAAATGAAATGAAATGAAATGAAACTACAGGTACATACCTAACTGTCCAATACCACGGAACCCTGTAGACGCCTCGGAATCTTCGTGTGCTAGAAGTCTACCGACATTAAACAACTAAAGGTAGACCTTGGAGTTTTCATCTGCAAGGAGTCTACGGATGTCTAGCAACTACAGGTACATACCTAACTGTCCAATACCACGGGACCAATCAATCAATCAATCAATCAATCAAAATATTCTTTATTCAAATAGGCTTACAATAAGCACTTTTAAATTGTCAACAGTGTACAATATTCATCTTATTCTCAATATCAGAGCAATTTATTGGTGCAATAAACAATATCCTTTTAAAACTACATTGATTTAATAAAATTATATCAATCTAAATTGTATAAAAAAAAAAAAAAATACTAGTCTAAAAACCTCTAGAATAAATTCTAAATGTCAAAAAAATTGTATAAAAATACATTGAATTATCAATATCATCATTTTAATAAGACCCTGTAGACCCTCGGAATCTTCGTGTGCTAAGTTTACTGACATTGAGCAACTATAGGTACATCTTGGGGCTTTCATCTGCAAGGAACCTACATATGTTTAGTAACTACAGGCATACCCTCAGATAACACCCGAGTGCATGATTTCCATTGGTGACTTAATTTTGTTGTGGCTGTTGCTTGTCCTAGGACATTGGCTCCCTAGAGGTATAGGTAAGTAAAGAGTGTACAAGTTTCTAATGGGTTGGTAACGCGCACGTGACACTCCTTGAGTTGCAGGCGTCCATAGGTGACAGTGACCGCTTTCCATAAGGCGGACCATGCTTGTTTGCCACCGACGTAGTATAAAAGATCTTTCCATTCATTCCTGTATCTAGTCCGTTAAAGGTGACACGCGTATTACCAGACACCTACTACCATTTTAGTAGATGTTACCAAAGATTATTTGATGTTACCCAAAGATGAAATAGTACATTACGATACTAGTGCGTAAAAAAGGAAGTTCGAAACGAGTGGCGATAAATTAAAACACGACCGAAGGGAGTGTTTTAAATCGACACGAGTTACGAATTTCCTTTTCGCACGTGTATCGTACGACGTTTTTCAGTACAGATGAGCCTCCGAAGTTTCGACCTAGCATGAACAACTTCTCGCACTAGTACTTTTTTTAGTACAGATATTTACACATATTATAGATAGTTAAATAGATACAAATATTTTTCAGTACAGATGGTGTTTTTTTTACGCACTAGTGCGAAAAGTGGTTCTTTATATGCCAGGTCGAAACTTCGGAGGCTCATCTGTACTGAAAAACGTCGTACGATACATGTGCGAAAAGGAAATTCGTAACTCGTGTCGATTTAAAACACTCCCTTCGGTCGTGTTTTAATTTATCGCCACTCGTTTCGAACTTCCTTTTTTACGCACTTGTATCGTAATGTACTATTATTTAATATTTGGATATGTGTCTCATTCCAGGTTCACGGGCTCTCCCGAAGTCCAAAGCCAGCGTACTTCAGCAGCTCAATGCTGCCTCCAGCTCCGCTGCCACCCATGGCGCGGCCAGTAGCCATCATACGGTCTACAGGTAATTATAGTAAGTCACACCACATCCATCTGACATTATTACATCTCATTACCATACTACCTTTCTACTCTTCTCATAAATTAAATATAACAAGATCATACCATCCCATACATTAAAATGCGACCGCCTACGAACGCACTTACACTCCATCACACATAGATGGCGCCACAAAAAAATGCCTTGTTGCCACCGATTATTTGTAGATTGGCATTAAGTGTCAATTCCTAGCCTTAAATCTATGTCAAAAGTGACACTTAACGCCATCTACAAGTATAATCGAAAGCTACAAGAATAAAAAAAAAATTGTGGTCCATCTATGTGTGGTGGAGTGTAAGCGCGGTCTTAGGCGGTCGCATTTTAATGTATGGGATGGTATGATCTTGTTATATTTAATTTATGCTCTTCTTCACAAAGACATCATAGTCTACTGAAGTCTGAAGTCATGCTGCTATTCTGATGCTGTAGACACACTTCATTCACTAGAATATCATCGTATTCTTAAGTCCAAAGCCAGCATACATCAATTCATGCCTCTAGCTTCACTACCACCTATGATGCGGCCAGTTAACCATCAAACGGTCTACAGGTATACAGATTGCACCACATTTGATCCACTAAGACCCACTTTTGCACCAACCAAGTGGTTCGTGTGGGTTAGTGTACCTCAGGGTTAGTGTTCTGTCAACTATCAAATTCCATATAAAATGGAGGGTTAACCCGAGGGTTAACATTTTCGTTGGTGCAAGTGGCCCTAACAGTTCTCTCTCACGTCCAAATGCTCATTCCGGTTTGTACCGAACCAGGGTTCAATTTCCGTCTACTCTTTTTGTATTATCCTGACGTTCTTTTTTTTTAAATGGATTTAATCTGTTACAGCAGCCCGTGAAGACTACATGGCGCTATCGTCCCTCCCAGCAAGCGAACTCAGTTCACCCCCGTCTCCAGAACGTTCCCCACCAACTTCTCCCCGCCGGCGCTCCCCACACTACCGCGCCGACTGCCCGCCGATATCCCACTACAACCACTTCTCACAGCCACAGCAGGTACATACACAGACAGTTATTTATCATAGTAAGGCTGATAGCTACTTGTAGCTATCAGCAGCGGCTGGTCCATACAAGCCGATTCCCACCGGCTTGCCTAAAATTTATTACTAGTAAAGTACCTTAATGTTAAGGTAGGTTTCTTTTTGCTCAGTGTTGCCTAGCAGAAATTTTCACCAGCCGCCACTGGTAGCTATCCACCCTTCTAGTGAGCGAGCTCTCCAGAGCGCTCCCTGTCGAATTCACCCCGTTCTCCGCAGTGAGCGAGCTATCCAGAGCGCTCCATAGTAAGGACCACTTCTACCCTTCTCGTGCCGGCGCTCTCCGCACTATCGCACTCCGACTGCCCACCAATACCGCACTAGAACCACTTTTCACAACCACAGCAGGTAACTATGTCCCCCTGTACCTCATGTACCTACTTTAAGGTTTTATCTTCGGTAGGAGTACGTATCCTAGTGAGCGAGCTAAGCTCTCTAGAGCATTCCTCGTGGACGACTCCGTCGGCGTTCTCCACACTACTGCGCCGACTGCCCGCCGATATCGCACTACAAGTACTACAACCACTACTCACAGCGCCAGCCGGTATGTACAGAGAACTAAGTTATCCATCGCGAGGACTATACGGAACTATCATCCCTATTGTGCTAGCTAAGCGCTCTAGAGCGCCGATTACATCCAGTCGGCGTTCTCCGCACTATCGCGCCAATATTGCACTATTCGCACTACAAGAGTCATCTGAACTTCCTATCTACCTCAGTGTAGTACTTGTTGGTGACCGCAGCATTATTGCGCTGAAAATCCACTGATATCGCAGACTCAGGCTGGATGATGGTAAATATTGATTATAAGAAGGAGATTGTCCGAATGGTCATTTAAAATCTAAAGAAAATTAAAAAAATATCTCTTCATTCACACTTCACTATTATACAGAGTGGGGCCTGTAACAAAGGCGAAGAATTGAACTGTAGGCTATTCTCCTTATACTGATCAACATTTGTTCAATGACTTTTAAAAATTATGAAGTCTTTAAATTTTTAATTTTTCATACAAAATAAATATTAGCTTCAATGTACGCCATTATTGTTGTCATTGACGTTGTCTGTCACACTTTAGACTTAACAGAATTCGCAATACATTACCTCTTAGAAAAAACTTTCAAGGGTGATAAAAATCAAAATAGAAGTTATTTTTAAAAGTCGCCGAACTAATGATTCAGATTCAGATTACAGGCCCCACTCTGTATAGTCAACGGTTAAGTCTTTAAAAAAGAACTAGGTAATTTAATTTTTGTCAGAATAAAATAGTTTACCTCTTTATAATTGCTTTAATTTTGTTTATTAGTAATGCATGTTATTCATGAATGAACCATGGTTTAATTCACCATGTTTGTCACAGTAGAATACTAATCGGTCACCGACACACAAAATCCCAATAGCACCCGACATGCATAAATTCTAAATGCTATTTTTAAAATCATCGAGTTGGTCGGTCTATCGAGAGATTAAAAATAACTATAAATCTGACACGCGCCGCTATTAGTTTCAAGTAACATGCTCCTTAGTATTATCTAATTATAGGACAATCAAATGTTGAGTAAAAATAAATAGTTTTGTAAATGAGTGACGTTTGATATAACGAAATACAGCTGTGAATTTTGAGTACTTACATCATTTTTGTCTTGTCTGATGGAATGTCTATTTAGAGAATAACTATAGGTACAGATTTAAATATAACATTTCAACTTACGCTTTGAGTAAAAAGTTGTAAAGAGGAATGTTAATAAATTGTGTTAAATCTTGAGGTAAAAATATTATTAAATATCCTAATTGCACTAGCCACGGTTCAATTGTGGCTTCCAATTTAGTACACTGTGTCTTTGAAACACCTACTTATTACTGTTTACTTATGACTATCGAGTTTGAATTGAAGATTGTAAAAAAAGTGTTTTAGTTACCGAAATAAATAATGTGATTTATTATTAACAACTCTGTGTTCTGTATATTCCAGGTATTCAGCTACGGCCCTCTAAGCAGTGTTGGTCTCGGCGGCGGCGCCGTTTGTACCGGCGGCGGCGCGGTCTCCCCTCCCGGCGGGCTGGGGCTGTACGCACCGCGGGCGCCACCTAGGGCAGCTGTCAGGTACGACTATAGTGTAATTTTGGGCAGTGTCGGCGTTGTCACTAAAAATCGGCGTTTCTTCGGCTTCATATTCTAAATAATCGGCTTAATATAAGAAACCATTCTCTCTTACAGATGGAACGCACCATTCCCAACACTGGAGGAAGAATTCAACATTATGACTGCGCCTGCAGGACCAGACCACGTCGTTTTATTAGACGATGGTGAGTTAATAATATTTACTATTATTAAGAACTTGATGATATTCTACGCGGTAATCATGCAAGATTAGTAAATAACCCATTTGGATATTGGTTTGAACCGTGGTGAAAGTACCTAACTTGAACGATACTTGAACCCAGGTTAATTTTACAATGTTGTTTGACTCTCATAAATTATTCACTCAACAAAATATTCTCGCTAGTCCTACAGAAACATCAATATAATGCGCGAATGTTTGTACATTATTGCAACCATTCTGTAACGTTATCTAGAATGAAGATTTTTTTGTTCTGAATCTTTAGTCATCTCATAAGTGCTCAATCTTTTCATTTAACATGGAAACAACCTTCCAGAACGCTTCTTCCAATCCAACGTGATAACCTCCGAAGCGACAGCGATGGATACGGCGGCCGTGGCCGTCGACTCCGAAGACATCGCGCCGGACAAAGCGCCGGACTTGCGCTCGCCGTGATCCGCCGCGTCGGCGGCGCACGGCTCCGAGTCGGCGCCGCACGGCTCCGCGCACGGCTCCGTGTCGGCGCTGGAGAGTTCCGCGCACGGCTCCGCGCCGGCGTGCGAGCGCGCCGACATGGACGCGCACACCGTGCTACGCTGGACGCCCGCGCCGCCGCCGCATTGGCGACCTGTGCTGCATAGAGCTAATTGACAGACATGAAATAGTACACAGTTATAAAACTACTACTTATTCATTTATCAGAACAGTTAATGAAGAAATAATCAGGCTAATTTGGACGGTAACATCAGAATGGTATTTGAATCATGTTGTTTAGCAACCGACCGTCTCTCCCGCGTCGATACATGCCAGCTGCCGTAGCCGAATGGAATTTCTGCGACGCGAAACAAAAACGAAACGCGGCGAAAGGTAATCTGGCTTTGTCGCGCTAAAACGCACGAGCGATAGAGATAGATATTGCTAGCGTTTCGTTTTGTGAGCGTTTCGTGAGCGTTTGTATCATTCGGCTACCGACCCTGATGTAAGATAAGAGTATGACGCTAATAAATGATTATTGAATGATATACATAAGATATCATTCTGATATAAATGTTCGTTCGAATTAGTCTGTTACTATAATAGGTTTCAAGTTCTAATAAAATTGGTGATTGATTTTTGTCATAACTATCATTAAAAAGTGCTTTTGGCAGACTCCGATGCTTGGGCACCATGGTAACAGATATTTACCACATTTTGTACTTAAATCAAAATCCAAATTTTAATGGTAATTAGGATAAAGATACAAAACATGATGACTTTTCAATAGTTAAAGGGCAATGACAATTTTAGCACAAACACCAAACCAAAGTGATTAAAAAGGAAATGAAATAATCAACGAATAAAATAATTCCAAATAATAACCACTAAAATTTTACAACAAACGGTCGCGTTATGAACATCCAACAAAAAATGTTTACAAAATGGCCATCGACCTCAAACTCAGCACATTTTTCTACCATCTAGGTACAGTCAACTGTGTAAAAATAAAATCGGTCGTGTTGTTCCGATTTTCATCATAATGTGCTGTTAAGTATGTGAAACTAAAAGCAATAATAACTCAGGGCAAAGACGTTTAGTGTAAATATTTATATTAATGGTTGTAGTTGAAATTTAGATTTTAATTTACGGCGTCGCCTGTCTGTATTAAAGCTAGTCCTACTAATAAAAATTAAATTAATTTGCCTTTAGGTTAATCTACGTGTAAGTAGTGAATATCGGTACGCAATGACTTTGTAATGGCGTCTTTTGGGAATTGAGAATAGTGCCATCTAACGGACGTTGCCCGCAACTGATAGAGACAGGCGGCGCTCTATTCATTATACTCATTAAGGCAAACAAAATACAATACTCCAACGATGTAAAAATAGCTACGAAAGAACATTATATATTCTAATATTTTTATAGAATACGAAAACGAGTATGATATGATCAAGCCTTCCAGTAATTTAGTGAAATAAAAGTTAAATGCAGCTTATAATTCGTTTGCTAAGCTGTGAAACAGTAAGGACAAGCTATACTCTAATTTGCTTAAATATTTAAATAAAAAATTATAGATATTTTTATTTAAATACTTGGGCAATAGTATAAATATGAAATCAAATGCTTCCAAGTAAAAACACGTTTATTATTGACAAAAGTGTGATATTATAATTTGTTTTTTGTTTCGTTGTTGTGTGTTTTGTATTGAAGGTTAGCGTAAGTGTGTAGTTTACGAATTTGTTTTAATTTATTGAACGAATATTTATGAAAGACGAGCCTTGCTTAAGATTAGTTTAGTGATTAGTAGCAAAGACTAGCGTCGGGTTGTTGTTTCGATTCGAAAAATAAGTTATTGAAATAATATTTAAGCATTAGAATAAAATGTTAACATTGTTTAACTGCAACAGTTAGAAATGCCAAGCAGATTATTGACTTACCTATCATATACAAAGAAAAAGCGACCATGCAGGCAAGCATGGTCGCGTGAAAAACGATAGTCAGGCTGTCCCTACCGCACTTACAAATAGTGCGAAAGGGATGGCCCGACGTTATACCTATCGTTTAGATTGCCTGATCCACTAGTGATCTAGACGTGTTTGCCGGTTTTAATGTTTAATAAAATATTTATATTTCTTAACCTAGGGAGTTGTGTAACTACTTTTTTACTAAAAAAAGTACCCTAAGTAGGAAACTGGCTACTGATGAAAAATTTAATAGGTACGTTATTTTTACTTAATATTTTATAACTTAAATATACATTAAATATACATAATAATATATGTCAATTCATACATTTCGAGGAATCTCAAACTGTTGGAGTTGCTAAAAGTTAAAAGCAATAAAACATCGAATAATTTCGAATCGAAATGACAATAAGCAATAATTGTAGTTGGACATTCGTCTGGACATTTTATAGGTGCCTTTCACGAATAAAAACGTATAATAATATAACTTAATTACGGTAACTTGTACATTGTAGTGATCTTTTAAAATCCATCCGCTCATACCTGTAATGTGGACAATTCATACCTATTTATCTTAAGACGATCATATTTGGATATTCAATAAACTTTACTACAGATACTGTAAATAATTAATGCACTTGCCCATTTTTGTTACTATCTACATAATTAATTATGGATACCATAGAAAGCTGATCGGTAATATAGATTCAATAAAAAAAATCTTCAAAATTTACTTGCGATTGGCGCATTTTTGAAATATCCAAATATGATAAAAAATATTTACCTATAGCCTTAATCCTATAATTATAGAACCTAGTTTTTTTCTCACCCTGTTCATTGTATAAGTACTTAAGAAACCTTTTTTTAAAACGTTAAGTGCCATTCCTCATGGCCATCGTTGACTTTTGGGGTTTAATTGCGACCCCTCGAGAAAAGCTAGTCATTAGAAATACAATGTAAATTTAATGGTTAAAATTAAAATTATATTTACATACGCCCCTTACGCTTATTAGTAAGGGGTAGAAACTAAATTGTGGCCAAATTACACTTAACGAAATCCAAATATATATACATTTTATTAGTATTAGGGATACGTAAGTATGTTTAAGATTGTTTGCATGTTTTTTCTTAGCGATGACTGTTCAAATGGGTTCTGGGATTTTGGTGGTCATAAAATTCACAAGCTTCTATTGGTATAATATAATAAAACTTTAAAGTTTTTGGGGATATGTGTTCTGTCAATAATTGAGATACCTATGTATTTTTCACATAACCGTTTACTAGTCATAAAATAATGCCAAATGTGTTTTGAGTACACTCACTTTGCATGGTAATAACCATAGCAAAGTGAGAACTTGGGAGTCTAAGCTAAAAATATTTCGTTTGAAAAAAATCCTGACTTGAATGGTCATCAACAGCTTTCTGGTAGCTAGAACATATAGCATTTTTACTAAATACGCACTGGAGACCACTTTTAGGCCCATATTTAACCTTTCATATGTATTTCTTGATCGTGACTTCAAGTGCTTCAACCGTCACTTATGCTATATCATCAGAAAAAAATACAAAGAAAATATATAGACATTTTTTTTATACTTCGTCGGTGGCAAACAAGCATACGGTCCGCCTGATGGAAAGCGGTCACCGTCACCTATAGACGCCTGCACCTCAAGGTGTGTCACGTTCGCGTTGCCAACCCAGTAGAAACTTCATTAGAGACATCAGGTTATTTTATTGAATTTGACTTGTTTAATGAAACTGCAACAGGTCACTCTTTGACATGTTTTTCCGTAAATTTTTAACAACCAGATATTTTTCAAAAGTTTATCATATGATTGATATTGTGAGTAAATCACGCGAGCACACTTCAATACCACCTTATGCAAAAATACTTAAGATATTGACAATACAAGGTATGCTTTTCCTCCTGATTTTTTTAGGATTTTTGTACCGATTAACGTAAAAATAATTACCTAGCTAAAACCAAGACTAAATGCTGTATGTTCTTAGCTCAACCTTTTTATATTATTTTTGGATGCAATTATGTATACTTATATTCTGATTTTAACTTTCTCTCGCCACCATTTTAAGTACATGCTTTGAATTTAAATAGTAAAACTAGCCTGATAGGGAAACTTAGCAATATTGACAAGCAATAGATAAAGTATATTATAAAAAAACAGCTTTAGGGAAGCTAGATATTGGTACTGAAGTAGAAACATCCTATATTATAACGGTTGCAAAACATATTTTTTCAATAGAAACTGGCTAAAAAGCGTGTTCATAAGAATGAAGTACACTGTCAATGTTTATTGATCATATGGATTAGGCAACTGTATTTTTGGTGTACAGGTACTTTTTTTCCTATATCCAGGATGCTAGAAAGCTTTTAACTTGCTTTAGTGTTTATGCATTCTAAAATAACATAATAAATGATACATAACTAAAATATATCGCTTGAGCGGATATAAAAAGGAAAATCAAAATAAATATGTTTGTACATACATATACATGTAAGGAAAAGTTATAAAAATATGTTAATAATATTGACAGTGTACTGCTAAATATAATATTGGATTTGATGTAGATTTCGGTACAATTAAATAGCTGGAACACAAACATAGTCAGCTGATAGTTCAACTAGGCAGAAAGGCCAGAATTAGTCAATTGCTAGCTATAGACATTATTAGACGATAAAAACAGTTATAAGGAATAAATAGTTACTTAAATGTCAGGCTTGTCGATTGCAATTGGTCTCGTGGTCTGTAAGGAATGACATTGAAAAAGTATGGCAATAATGATTCTGTATTTTATCGGACAAATTTTCTCCTAATCACTCACAGTGAGCGTTCTTTGACGTAGTGGAATAAAAAGGTTGCATCGTAACAAATAACTAAGTGAAAATTTGTTCGGAAAATGTCAGAATAACAAATAAATTAAAATGGTGACGAATTTAAAAGCTCATTGGTGCCGAAAATTCTAGACTGTGATTCAATTGTTCATGCTGAACGTGTCTTATATTGAAATAGTTGTTTTTGTATGATTGGCGATTAATATAATGCATACGGTACGGACATGTTGTATAAACTGCATTTGTTAGAGAACCGGAAGTTGATACAGTCTATATACCTAAGTGTATTACCATTTTTATAATCTACCAAATTATAAATGTTGTTTCAAATTGTCAAAACTAAAAATTGTCAACAAATTAAGTACCAACTTAAACAGGAAGAAATTCCTCTTAATTTGATAAAGTAAGTACATATGTACATTGGTTAAATGGAAGAAATCATTCAAAGGGTTAAGTTTGCCTTTGTGTTCTTTACTGTAATTACTGTGTGTTTTGTTATTCTACAGTAAAGAGTTTACTGCTACTAATACTACCTTGTGTCACATTAATTATATTGATGCATACACACGTTTTGTTTCGTTTAGTTTTAGGCTGACTTCGGCTTTTAATTTAAATGTCAGTGTAAATAAAGTTAGACTAAGAAACAATGGTAACACGCTTAGGGAAAAAAACTGAAAATAAAACGTTTTTGAACGAAAGCTGTCAGTAGTTTCGATAGATTTTAATTTCTTAGTAGCTTTGCATTGTTTTTATGCGTGACAGATACAGGAGACTGTGTAAATACTTGTTCTGAAAGAACAGAATATATGCCATGTAGTTGAGTAAATGACAGAACTCTGTTAAACATGGACATTAAAATAGTACTGAAATGATAAAATAATTTTCAATCTTCAGCGTACTAAAATGATTTAATAAACTTGGCTAAAAAGAGGGATTTGGGCGTGGATTTTCGAACGGGTCAATACTAACCATAAAAAAAAAAAATGGAAAGTATAGGTTCCATTTTGTTTGCAGAGTTCTGTCATAAAAAAAATAAACTCTCTTGCCTGTTTGTCACAGTAAAGTTACATTATTTTCATAGCACCAGTGTACGATAATGGAGTAATGAAAGCCTAAACATTATGTGCCTTAGATACAACAATATTGTATGATATTTATGATGCGTTCTATACAACGTGCTAAATAGAATAAATGATAAACATTATTTTAAATGCCTGAGTGATCGTCATTGTAAGTGTTCCTTTCAGCAGCTTGTGTAATCTCTTCTGGGACTGCGTCACCCTTTTACTTAAAGGTTCCAAAAAAGATCGGTCAACTATTGGCCCAGGGCTTGGTATTGTACTTACTAATCTCCAAGGTGTTTTTCCTTTTTCTAAGGCTGTTACTATCAGTAATTAATGACAGTACCGCTTAAGCAAGATATTGTCATTCATTATTGATGGTCTGCAGTCTCTTTAATCCCATATTTCTTATTTGATAATTACTACCAAAATTATAACTAGACACCAGTCTGGAGTTAATTTCGAATCCAGTACATTTGTAACCCTCTTGTAATGTTATTCTACTATTAAGTAACGCTTCGAAGCGTAGTTTTGCTGACATATAAATACTTCTACTATATTGTATAATTTTAGTATACCTACATTATACCCATTTAAGTACCTAATTGTATATTTTACTGGAATATATCTTAATCCAAGCGAAATTTGAATTAGCGTCGCTTTTTGTTTAAAAAAGTAGTTATCGCATGGCTTATTAAAAATATTTCTATATATTTGGAACCACACCTATTCTATAAACATCGCACATAATTTTCTTATTTATTTTAAACTGATCATTGAAAGTGAATACAAACAGATCCGTCTTATTATTAGAGTTATACACATAATCAGTAATAATGACAGCACTTAATTCGTAAAAATACAAACGTGAAATTATTGGAAATACTCAAATGATGCCGTCAATATTTACTGACAGTGTGTAATATTTTTAAGTTTCGTGGATTTCTGAAAGTAAATAACACATACGTAAATAGTAATAATATTAAGAATAATTAACCAATAGTGACTCGTAGCGACGATTTATTTCGTTTTAATGCAATTATGTTTTTTAGCAAATTTAATTAAAAACCTAGGTTTATTCTAATTGTGTGTAAATATGTTATAATTGTATTTAATTGATTTAAAATTTAGTTTTTACTGAGATTACAGTGTTTGTTACGATCCATTTCAACGCTTTCATATTCTACATTTTCTCTCATTATTTATAGTTTTTGTATACCTAAGAAAAATCGGTTAAATAGCATTTGCTTTCTCGAAAATAACTAGGAATCTGGATAGGTACGTTTCACTAATGATAGACTTGTAAAAATGTTATAACTTGTATTTTTAACCTATACATAGTAAGATATTTATAGAATTTTAGTCGTTTAAATATTTCGAACGACTTGTTATAAAAAACATTGGTGCTTAAAGCTTAAACAAAATATGGAGGCACTTCGTGTCAAGTGTGTGTTGTCATGGGAGGTAATGAGCATATGACGCATGCGTTGTTACGCTCCACCGTCGCGTTCACTTGTTTCTTAAAAAAAAAATTTGTACCAAAGTATACACGTTGGTAGCTGATTTCTGTTTAGAAATTTATTTAATATTGTTTTGAAAAATTTATATTATGTGGCATAAAATAATTTTGCTGAATTGAAAAAGAATGCCAAAGCTACTGTAGAAAAATATTCCAAAATCAAACTTCGTACTGGTAAACCATCTTACTTCTATGAAAATTTACCCCACAACAAGGTTATGGCGTTCTGTCCCGCTTTTCCTACTTGTACTTTATTATTACATTATGTTTAATTTCAAAACGACACGAGAATTTGCGAATTTAGTTCAACATCTTTGAATTATTATTACTCCCAGTTTTGACTTATTTTTGAAATGTTATTTATAAAAAAAGAGCATATTTTATTTTAGCGCCATCTATATGTCTATGTAAGAAATGTGTAAGCTCGCTGCAATGAGAGCGTTGAGTCGCGTCGCGCGGCATAGTCAAAATACAAGTATTGAATGGAATTGACTTCTGCAACTTATCATTATTTTACACATATTTTCTTTTCAAACGCTATTTTATGTATGAAACTAAACTGTATGAAAACGAGTGAGCGCGACCCCTGAGCAGTTATAATAATGTAGGTAAACTTTGCTCAAATATCGATGAAACTGAAGTGTTACAGTTGACGCAATACAAACAAACAAACACACAGTTGTCTTTTATTTATATCGTCCCCTTTACAGGTAAATAACTAATGAAATTATGTAGCTAGGTAGGGCATAGCGAATGATATTCCGCTTTGTGTGGTAGGGCACAGCACAGCGGATATCGTCTCGCTCGAATCTAGAGCAGAGCCCAACTGGGGTAGTACCTCCGCCTTACAGAAGACCGCAGCCAAATAGCACTAGACCCTACTCATAGTGTTGTGTTCCTGCCGGTGAGTAAGGCTGCCAGAATCAACGAGGGTGCGGTCCTGATGACGGGAGGACTTACGGAACTAACTTGTTCCGTATATTGTCCTTTAGAGTCGTCGGCAACCCGAACCCTCCTTGGAATTTGTACACTCCTTTTTGCTGTGTACTTAACACAGCAAAAGGGTATGTACAAGTTTCTAATGGGGTGGCAACGCGCATGTGACACTGTTTGCGTTGCATGCGTTCATAGGTTACGGTGACCGCTTTCCATCAGGCGGACCGTATGCTTGTTTGCCACCGACGTAGTATAAAAAAAAAAAAAGGTACAGAACGACTCACAAGAACTGCCCCTTTAGCACAACTTGCCTTGTCACGCGCGAGTCCATACATCAAGGACGACAACGCAAGATGTGCCCGATCAAATATATTAAAAGAGGCGCATTCCTAGCACACAGTCTAAGCTCGTGTAGGTGAACGCGTACTATGCTTGTATGAGTGAAATATTACAGGTCGACTGTTCGTGTTTTTGACAGGCGGTAACTGTGAGGTAGCCGAGAGGGGGTGGGCGGCGCTTTCATCGGGGAGCGGGAGTGGCCATACTGTACGATAGTACTCTTTATTATACTGTGGTTGTGCTAAGGGGGCTGGTACGAATGAAATGAATGAGTGAATGAAAATATGTAAGGGCCAGTTGCATCAACCACGCAGCAGACGTCTATGGAACTTTCCATACAATAAAATTTAACGGGCGCTTTAACGGTGACAGACGGTTTGATGCAACCGGCCTTATGTGTGTTACATTCATCAATAAAATCGTGAATCTGACTGTAGGTATTGTAAAAAAAAAGAAAAAAAAACATTACAACAACAAGGGTTAAAACAGTGGTTCCCAAACCAGACTAAGCCTGTATCTTAGGAGCCGTAGAAAGGTCATAGTAAGTAGCCATAAATTTTAAGTTACACTGTAGTTTCTTCAAGGAAGTTATAGAGGTAGGTTTTTTTAGGGTTCCGTAGTCAACTAGGAACCCTTATAGTTTCGCCATGTCTGTCTCCGTCCGTCCGTCCGCGGATAATCTCAGTGACCGTTAGCACAAGAAATCTGAAATTTGGTATCAATACGTATATCAATCACGCCAAAGTAGTGAAATAATACAAATACATACAATCACGTAGTAAAACACATGAAAAAATAAGGGGTTGAAAGAAAACGAAACTGGAAAAAAAAATGTTTTGTTAGGGTACCCCCCCCCCCTACATGTAAAGTGGGGATGGGGACTGATTTTTTTTTCGTTCCAACCCCACTGTGATATATTGTTGAATAGGTATTTAAAAATGAATAAGGGTTTACTACAATCGTTTTTTGATAATATTAATATTTTCGGAAATAATCGCTCCTAAAGGAAAAAAAAGTGTGTCCCCCCCCTCTAACTTTTGAACCATATGTTTAAAAATATGAAAAAAATCACAAAAGTAGAACTTTATAAAGACTTTCTAGGAAAATTGTTTTGAAATTGATAGGTTCAGCAGTTTTTGAGAAAAATATGGAAAACTACGGAACCCTACACCGAGCGTGGCCCGACGCGCTCTTGGCCGGTTTTTTTATTATGGACTGATCGGATTGGACTGAACGGATTGACCCTAGTCACACCTGATGGAAAGGTAATACTAAAAACTAACAAATTTAAGCCTTTTAAAAGGCATGCAATAATTAGAAATACTAGTACAATTACCTATGTATACTTCTGTTTCTCAATACTCAATACTCAAATCTTTATTGCAAATAAGGATAAATCCATACAGTAGTGGATACACACACAGTATCAATACAGTCTAACTTAAATAAATTAAATAGGTAGGTAGGATTATTCATAGAAAATATTAATAAATTTCACATTATAAAATTAAACAATTCATTGAAAATTTATGTGTATAATTATGTGTGTATGTATGTATATATCGACACAGTATAATAAAGAGTACTATCGTAATAATAAGAATAATAGTTATTTGTTATACAAGGGGGAAAAGTTGTATTTAACGCCGATGAACACACGAGAAGTAAAATACATTTGCATCCGAGTGTAGCACAAAACTTTTCCCCTCACTATAGGTAGTTCCACAGGTGGTAAATCATCTTCATTACTAGATTCACCTACTTTTATAAATTTTAAAACAGTTAATTTGAAATAACTATGATAATATGTATGTATTGGCAACGAGTGGCGCCGATTTTCATAAATACCTACACGTCAGCTAATGGGCCTGTCCAACCACTCCAACATTAATGCTAACGGCAGTCGTTGGAATTAATTTGACGCCATACAATTTGATGGAAAAGCCGACAAGTCGTGCACGTAACACTGATGCAGCTGTCACTCGTCGTCCTCCTTGCGTTATCCCGGCATTTGCCGCGGCTCATGGGAGCCTGGGGTCCGCTGTGACAACTAATCCCAAGATTTGCCTGTTTGCCACCGACGTGGTACCGTTTGCTATCATGTAGAAATGTAGGACAATAATATTATCGTCGTATAATAACACATAATGACACCGTTGTGGAATGAATTAATATTATGACAGTTTGCTAAGTAAAACAAAACCTTATGTAGTTTATATTAAGATATATTATTTTAAACCTTGAATTTTACTTTATGTAGTTATGTTTAAAAATACTGGCGTGTTTTAAATGTGATGGTATCAAATTGACACACACACACACACATACATGTAGATGTCATATATACCATAGATCACTACTTACACAACTCAGTGAAATCACATTGTCCGTCTTTACTCGCAGCTGTAGCTTTCGGGCGTCAATTTTTGTAAGTTTAAGTCAATCAAAACATAAAAAATGCCTCGTTACGTGATATTCAATTGCAACAACACAAAAATTATGAACAATCAAGAGCCTGAGACATATTTAAAATTACAGGCAAGAAACAACTTACAAAATTTGACATCAAATAGATGAACTTGTTTCTTCTATATAAATAAAGTTCTGTGATGTACCCACATACATACTAGAATTTCATCAATTTTTTTTTCAAATTACGAAGTAAAAAGTAATTGCTCATCACAAAATAACAGGCGTTTGTTTTATTTGGCTACGCTCAAGAACATTACTCAAAATATTTTATCTCATTTATTTATTTATTTATCGTATGGTATTTATACGTCTTACTGGATTTTAATTACATTTCCTTAAGTATTAAATCTTAAACTAGAGATTGATAAATGTGCTCTTCAAGACACTCAAATGCCGTTTCGCTGAGGTTTATGGGGTCTTCAATTCGTCCTTCAAATTTGGTGAGGGGACATTCCAGGACTATGTGTTCGATCGTCTGCTCGGGGCTACCACACTCCCACACTCGCGTTGGGGGGAGTCACACCATCCCCATTTATTCCAGTGGTAAGCGCAATTTCCAACACCTGTTCTTATTCTGTTTAATTGGCTTCAAACTCAGCCGATTTCGAATTGAAATAATTACTGAAAATTTAGATAACTTTATTTATAAACAACATAGAGTAATACAATAAACACTTACATTAAAATTTATAAATAAAAATTTGGCCCAGGTCTTGCTCGTTGGGTAAGGTGCCCAGAAGGCTGGCCGCGTTGCCTCGCTGTAGAGAAAAGTATTGGTATTGGTCACCAGAAGACACAGTCTACCCACCTACAAGATACTAACCTACGGAGGTACAGACATTTGGACCTAGTTTCGAAACGAGTTAAGTAATCTTATATAGGTTTCTAATAAGGTGTTTTATACATATTTAAAGTCACACACAGGTCGAACGCGATTAATTAACATTATTTTTACCTTTTTTCCCAACGTTTCGGCCAGGTTGCACTGGCCGTGGTCGCGTTCGACCTGTGTGTGACTTTAAATATGTGTACAAAGCGCGAGAACTTAAAGTGTTATAAGGTGTTTTATAGGTACCTATCTCGAGCCGGTAGTACAAAAACGATAGTACCGCTACTGCAAATAAAAGGTAATACTAATAAACAAAACATTGTTTTCTCTTCCTTAAAACATCTCCTCGCGCCTTTGCCGCTCAATTGAAAAAAAAACTTTACCTTTTCAAATTTTATCTCGTCGTGTAAGTTGACTAAGAAATGGCTAAATATTAAGCAATTATTTGAAAAGACATAACATTTATTGCCTGTAAACATTATTTATTAGCAAATGAGTTGAAAAGGAAAACATAATCCAATAAATCGAAGTTATTTGCAATCCTAGCCGGGCATCGAAAAATCAATACTCAGTCGATGTGACACGCAAAACGCCTGTCGAGACCGCATAAAACGACAAAGTCTTTCCACACATTAATTTTTACTCCAATATATACTTTATTCACTTAAAAATAGAGTATAGTTTGGGGCGAACGCAAAGCTTTATTAGAACTTTGTCGCTTTCATGTTTGGAAGAACGGATAATCGACAACTAGCCTTGTGCGATATCGATTTTACTAGGGGCTACTTCAACTGAAGACACATCGCGAAACTACTGTTATCTCTTTCTCGCTTGCGAGGAAAATTTGTAGGCAGAAAAGGGATAGGTGTATATTGTATGCGTGTCGCGTCGGGGACCGCTGGAAGGGGTTGCTATGACAACGGTGGTACGAGGGTTAGATTTCCGATACTGCGGATCTGAATTATCAATAAAATTTTCGATATTCTTATTTGATTATGGCGGAAATCGTTATAAATGTTACTGTTAATAATGGTAACTTTACTTTGCAGATAGATGATGAAAATTTGGAAGTTGATAACGATTGTAATATTGATTTGGTAAGAATTTTATCGATTTAAATTTTGTCAAAAATGGCGTCTTGTTGGAATTTAGTTGTGTAGTAATTTTGCATTCATATTTTATAGCCTAAAATGCTGTGTAGGTACCTAAATTGTATATAGCTAGTAGGTAATTAGACCATAAATGTTTGTAGCTAGAAGATTAGGTAATTAGGGACAATTTTATAATTTAGCATACCTACCTATATTGTAATAAATAAGTCAACAAACTAAGAAAAAATAACAAATAATTTTATCCATGCTATATATAATATTATAAATGGAAAAATGTGTTTGTCTGTTTGTTTGTCCGTCTTTCTAATATATAAAATATATTTCATAATTAGAATACCTACCAGTATTCGTTACATATTTGAATTTAGATAGAACGATAGAATCATGATAGAATGATTAAACAGACACAATGACTCTTTAGTAACAGCTGGTTTTTTTTATCAAAAACAACTGTGTTTATGAAATTCTAACGAAAGACCCTAATTATAACGGTACTAATGATTTAATTGAATTAGGGGGAATTTCGTTTTAATTAGCACACGTAATACTAATACCTACGTTGAAATGTACACACGCCATATAGCATAAAAATAACTATGTAACACTTGAAATGAGACGGGGAATCGTTATTACGCAGGTACTATTGTTATTTTATTAAATAACAATAGTACCTGCGTAATAATGTAGTAAATGTCTATAAAACAAAAAAACATTATAGGGCCACTGAGCCGCGTCAAATACCTATGGATCTATTAATCAATAATAAGTACCTACGCTGTAAAGGGCGCCTGAGACACAGGTACGCCAAGCTCTAAACATCTGATTTTTCATGTCTCCGTAACCACCGTTCCATAATATGTTATCGATATATATCGGATATTAAACAAAATCAAAGTAACAATAAACCACCGTAAACTGACACTTCCTTGAAGAACCCCCACATCCTGCGCCACGATAACTTTAAAGTTAAAAAAAATAAAAGGTCAATGCACCCGGAAGGCACGAGCCACACAGGTGTTCGATAAATATCGATTTTTAAAAGAAATCGATGCGTGACGTCACGCAACAAGATGGCTGCCGCGCGCAGCTGGCGCCTAATACGACAATTTTATATTTGCCGGTGGTCAAAATGTGGAACTAAAAAACCTACGTACTAAGTTTATGGAAGTCTTCTTTGACAGCGATGAAATCAACCTCAAAATTAATTTTGTAATAGTAAATGTAGGGTGCATAGTTCTGGGGTGGTTATGGGTTTGGTACGCAAATGTATTTTTTTTTAAAGCATTGTTGTTATAAATGTATTTTTGCAGTTTTCTTTATAATACAGGTTTAGAGTAAGAATTGGACAATGGCTTGTCGTATTTATTCAAAAGATTACAGTTACCCTTTTACAATGAAATGTATTTCTTTGTCAGTTTGTCACGTCACGCTTTTTAATTGGAATAAATCTTCAGCAACAAAAAATAAGAGTTAGAGAAGTAAACTGCTATAATATATCACAATTCTTTTTCGACGTTACTTTTTTGTTGAAAAATGACAAGTAATTGACCTCATTCACCCCTGATCATTACCAATATCTCATCCCCCCGTCTCCTTAACGCTTTGACAATTTATCGATATCGTTTGATGTCAATCAGCCATCTATTGGTTTCTGCGCAAAGGTTTTATTGTAAAGAATATATGTTTTCGTTTGATGAAGCTTGACGTTAATGTGAAATACATAATACATAATATGTCATCAAATATAATAAATCATACGACCAATGATATATTATACCATTGGTCGTATGATATATTATATCATTGGTCGTATGACAATATTGCCTATTTCTAGAAGGTATACATTCGCCGTCTTCGTGGAGTCGCTATGATAAATATACAGTCATCATCGCTAAGGTAGTCACAAATACCTGGGAGCCTAGCTAAGATGGCAATTGTACATGGACAAAAGATAAGAAAATAGTCCGGGACATGGATTGGACAAAACTATAAGGGTTCCGGATTGGCCATTCTGGCTACGGAACCCTAAATAGTTGTCAGTATGACAGTAAATATACTACGAATATTTTAGTATTGGCATTTTCTAGCATTTTAGCATCTTGACTAGGCCTTCAAGTTGACCCAATGGCCAAGATTTCTTTGAAATTCTTAATTGTGTCGTCTAAAAAAATATCCAATGGCGTTAACCTCTGCCTGTCAATCTTTATTGCACTCACAGGTTAGACAACTCTTTAGCATTGTGGTCGACAGTCGCCGATAGATAGTGATGTAACTTGAACGCAGGACGTGGCATAGGGGCGACGGTAGTGATGGGGTGTGTCGATACTCGATAACATATCCTGCCATACTCCTATACAAAATATTCAAGCTAAGATAAATGCAAACTAAAAATAAAAATTACAATTAAATTGAATATGGAATGGATAAAAACATTTAAATAGAGGATGTTACGTTAAACTTATGTGAATCTCACTTTAGCAAGCGCAGCAGCAAGGTATTATTAAACATTTAAGACCATAAGTGTAAGAATGTGTATTCGAATGCGTAAATTGGTATCAATGCGTTCTAGTCATTAACGTCAATTAAAAACTTCATTATTCAAAACATGTTGTGACTAAGCATTGATGCTGATAGCAATTTAATTTTTATAACCGCTAATTTAATGAAATCCTCATCAGTCATTTAAAAGCTTTGCTCTTGTCGGTGGAGTAAATTGGCATCCTTTTCTGGGTTGGGTCCCAAATAAAAATGAAATCACAAAAATATATGTCTTATTTATACACTAGCGACCCGCCCCGGCTTCGCACGGGTACTATACCTACATGTAAACCTTCCTCTAGAATCACTCTATCTATTTAAAAAAACCGCATCAAAATCCGTTGCGTAGTTTTAAAGATTTAAGCATACATAGGGACATAGGGACAAAGAAAGCGACTTTGTTATAGCCACTCAATTGCTCTAAAATTTTCAATGGCCTCTATTGTCAAGTAAAATAAAGGTGACAGCTGGTAACTAGAGCTACCAAAAGGAGTGAAGTGATATATCAATCATAATTAACACTTTAATATACATAATTAACACTTTAATACAGAAGCTGGACGGCCGATATGTTCTGAAACTCATTGCACTAATTATAACTTTAATTAAATCCCAAATTTTATCGATATCATTATAAATGTCCCATCTCTAAAGCCCGCCCCTAGTCCTTTGTCGGCGGCCAGGTGTCGGGGTCATTGCGTATGTATGTGTGTATGTGTGTGCTACCTATGACAGGGAAAGTGCGAGGGTAATACTGGTGCTTGTTTAGTCATAGTTTTGTTTAGTCATAGCTTCTGAAGTAAAGGTGTTTTTTATTGGCATTGTTTATCTAGATAGGTACAGGATAGTATCTATTGTTTAATGGTATAATGGTCAGCAACTATAAAATTAAATATAATAGAATAATGTCAACTTATTCCTGGCGCAAGGCCGGGAAAACGCTAGATTGAAGAAGAAGAACGTGAACTAAAGAATAATATTAGTAGAAAAACTCGAAAAACCATAGAAACCATATATTCTTTTCCTACCTTTACTATTTCCTAACATTTTTAGTATTTAGGTAACATTCTATGGTTTTTATTTTATACGGAGCTAGTGTTTATCAAACTCATAACCAATCCTAAGTGTACTTACATTTTACCTTTGGAATTGAACCCAGGACTCTACATTGCAATATGCTCGTATCTGAATACATTTAAACACACTAAATGTCTATGAAAGATGGTGGGGTTAAATAACCTGGTACATTTTTTCTAGGATCTTCTCACCCCACCTAACCTAAAAACTAGGTCTTATAAGTAGGTACAATACCTTGCTCTTGCTTAGACATCTTTAGGCAATAATTCAAACCTTTTACAAATCTCATTGCAGGTGGACTTTTGTATGAAATATAGTTCGTAAAACAGTACAATTTCCACCATGAGGTAATCGTACAGTTAGTACGCTGACAGTCAAACGAGGGCAAGACTTACCACGGTACCTAATTAACGCACTAATTTAACTAGCAAACCGCTAGCTGACACATACATTGATGCTTTTGATATGAGCACAGAGATAGCGCGTGAACAAGAACAGCAGTGTATACTGAGTAGCAATGAAGTAGTGAGTAGCGGAGATGTATAGCTTCAGGCTTGGATAAGGGTGCATTGTTCAATAACGCTACTAAAAGTCCAACAAGACGCCACTTTCCAATCAAAATTCAACGGAAATGTTTGAGAATATAGTTGGGTTTTGATTGTAGGGTTTGTATACTTAGGTCGTTTTACAAATGTTGATGGTACAGGGGTTTGCAGGGCGCAGAGGGGGCTAGGGTGCGTCGCGCAGGCGTCGTTCAGTCGCTCGCTCGGGCGCGTCGCCGCCACACGCGCGCCATGGACGACCGCGCGCGGGACCGGGCCCCGCTCACCGTCATCGTCGCCCCCAGCAACGCTTCCCCCCCGCGCCTCTCCCCAGCCGACCTCCTCCCTGATGGAGACGCTGCTTTTCACCCGCTGTCCGTCGTCAATGGACGACTTACCCCACCCGGATTAGAACCAGCGTCATACGCAACACTAACCCCCTTACTACCTTTACCACCTATCAGCACCGTCTCAGACAAATTCGCGTACCATGCAGGAGGAACATTCACAGTCATACAACAGCAGCAATCTTATGCGTCGTTATCACCAGCGCCGTACAATGAACCATTATCTCCACAATCAGCTTACAGTAGAAGAAGCGCGTCACCAAATTCTTTCGAAAGACGCTCACCAACGCCACCTTTACCGAGTCCAGGATTAGATTTAAACGCTGCTTTATTAGCGAGAGAAGAGCAGCAGGCAGCTCAACAGCAACAGGCACAAAATGACACGGAAGAAATTAATACTAAAGAGCTAGCTCAAAGAATAAGTGGAGAGTTGAAACGCTACTCAATCCCTCAAGCAATCTTCGCTCAGAGAGTCTTATGCAGGTCGCAAGGGACGTTGAGCGATCTTCTTAGGAACCCGAAGCCGTGGTCGAAGTTGAAATCGGGACGGGAGACGTTTAGAAGGATGTGGAAATGGCTACAGGAGCCGGAGTTCCAGAGAATGTCGGCGCTCAGGCTTGCAGGTGAGAAGCATGCTGCTTTCGTTGGGTAGATTAGTTAGATGTACAAGATTTTGATAGTACTACGCTACGTATAAAAAGGTTAAGGAAGAATATGTTAATTATATTATAACCCATAAGTTCTTGAAATGTCAAAGTTGTCAAAGCGGACCCCCAGGCTCCCATGAGCCGTGGCAAATGACGGAATAACGCAAGGATGGTATGGCTCAAAATTAACTCTAGGTATTTTGGCTAAATAATTTTATACTTAAGGAAAAATACAAAGACAAAAAGGACATACTTATCTTTAGTAGGTTCTTTTGAACCTTTTGGCCTAGTATTTCTTCTGATCTGCCTACTATACTATAGGTGGACGATTGTAGATACAGGCATTCCTGTATGCCTGACGCTGTACGCAGCGTTTGGCGTCATCAAAAATTCAGTGTCCAAGAGGTTTGAAAGTTTTGAAACTAAGTAGTGACTTGATTTATCCAAATCATCGTATTTGAAGGTTAAATTGATTGAAGATTGAAGCAAAGTTTTGGTTGGAAACTGATGGCTTTAAACATGAAAGAGTAAGAAGAAAATTGGCTTTAAAGACGGCGACATCAGAGGTAGCTCCTGTTTCTAGTTTTGTAGTACGTTATTTGTTCAAAGGGATAGGATCCTGGCCAGGCCATTAAATGGCACAAGAACTAGGTAGACCTTATTCTCAAGATTGTCAGGTAAAACACCTATGCCACCTGTAAAATACTTGGTCTAGCAAACCGCTTTGGGATATCGCCTAGATCGGGACCTTTGCGTTGGATAACTAAGTTTTTTTCTTTACCCAAGAGCAAAGAGGATCGACTATTATAGAGAGTTACTGACGTTACTGTCAAAGTAAAATGTGTAATCACAGTGCATAGACTGCCATCTCTCGACACAGGCTTGAAACTTTTGAACCTCAGTTTTGACAATTTGGCCCATATTGTTAGCTTGATATGTGTTAAAATGTCAAATATTAATATTAGCGCCATCTATCCGAGCGTTCCCCAAAGGTGTAACGCCATCTGGGTCACCGTACCTTTTTCTCTAGGGCTTTGGGGTACGTTTTTTTCTTAGACTTTATCCGTCTATACGGAGTTACAATGTCTTTGCCCAAGAGGGATGCGGGTCACAATTGTGTTTATCGTGTGAATTTTTTTAAGGTTTCGTATGCATCTTTTTCTGACATAATCTTAATATAATTTAAACAAACACAAGGTGAAAATGCAGAAAATTGGTATGTATAAAATACGAATGAATAGGCTACATACCTAATACGTACTAAGAATGCTTATAACGAGTAACTGTATTAGTTAATTCGTTTAAATTTGATGTTTGTGTCAAATTTCACAAACATTAAATTATTGTCCATTTCAACATTTCTTCTGTCTTCAATAACTACTTAGTTGGAAATGAGAACTATTTTTGCAAGTTTTTACGTCAACAATGATTTTTAGCTATTACTTTTCGCTTTCGTTAAGTAAAAAATAATAATATAGGTCCACGGAGCCTAGCAATGATGACTTTTTCAGAAGTAAAACTATTATCACATATAACATTTTTACATTATAATACTGCAACGAGACAAATAGAGTTTCATTCCTCTACCAACAATTGTCATCTCAGCTAGGCCGTTCATCCTAACGCGTGAAAGGGATAGCGATATATTTTCCTACCATATGAAAGGGACACATATAGTGATATATTTTCCCGAGTAACCAGTATTTTTCCTTTTGCGGAGTCCCGAGGGACAATTTATTTTCCTTACTTCGATGTTAGAGCTCGCCTGCAGCCTTAATAGGAATTTAATGGGAATATTTTATACTTTTGCAATTTAGAAATAAAGGTTTAGAGAGATAGAAACACGTTTATTGCGAAAATAATAGTTACCTATTTCTAGGTTCTCTGTTGGTTATACATACTTATAGATAGATAGAATACTTTTTATTAGCACACCTCAGCAAAAGATACAGAAAAAGATACTGTGGAGACAAAACAAATGATTAATGATGAAATGAAATGATAATAGAGGCAGACAACATGCGGTCTTATCGCTAAAGAGCGATCTCTACCTAGACTTTACTTTTCTACCCTAATATAAGGAATTTTTTAAATATCATTGACATGCTTGTGTGTTTGTTACCTCCTCCTCCTAAACGGCTGAACCGATGGGGATGAAATTTTGTGTGCTTATTATAGTTCCTCTCAAGTAACAATTTCTGGTCCTATAGTGGTCGAGGACACCAAATTAAATTACACTAAATGGTCCTATAAATAGTCTATATTGGTACTGTAGAGCCGATTTGGCGCAATTATGCAGCCATTTAGTGATATAATAGGCCTATAGCAGTATCATCCGTGACGTTTAAGGTCTATAATGGTGATGTAATGATGACTATTGTGCTAATTTGTTGACATAGAGGACACAGTAACGCTATTATAGTATCAATTTATGCTATAGTAGCATTTGAGATTCCGTTATACAGGTTATTTGTGAAGTTTAGTGTCAATTAACATAATTTGGATTTCGTATACTTCCATCATTACTGCAAAAAGGTATGCGATGGAAATTTTACCGTTAAAAGAATATTTGTTTAATGGAGTATTTTAAATGCGCCCTCGATTTATACATGTTTTGAATAAAATAAATAAATATAATTTAATACAATAAAATTATTGGCACCATAGTTTCTATTATGGATCCAAGAAGTAAAATATACGCTTTTATAGTTCGACTATATCACTTATCATACGCATTCACTGCCATAAGCCCGCCATCGTGGATTCAATTAGGGTTGCATGAGAATTTAACTATGATCCAGTTAACTTATAAGTTCTTTATATAGAAAACAATACTTGTTTTCAATGTTTTACTATAGAAAGATCTTTTAAACAGTATTAATAAATGTTGTTTTCTTTTTAGTATGACAAATCTAAACTACAATTGGTCGCTATGTGTATTTTTAAAGTTAATTTCTAGAAAAACACTGTACGGAACCAGATACCGCATCTTTGGCCGGATTTCATAATTACGATGTATAAACACCATAAAGCAGCCTTTTAAGGTCTAAATTATCATTTAAAAGTACCTAATCGTTTTCTACTCTTATATATCTAATTTGGTTTATAAAACATATAGTAAACTCAGCTATAACGCTATTGTGTTTTAAAAGAGATACCGAAACCATTATTCAACAGGTCTGTGATATTTAAAGAGTCATTGTGGCGTATACGGCGATGAGATATAAAAGGCATTAGAAAACGACTATAACCTTTTCAAAGCTATATAAACGTATCCTGAAAACTTCATTATACAGCAAAATAGCTTTATAATGGTATTCATATCACTACTTTACAGTGTTAAATACTATAGCAGTGTTTTCCAAAGCCACTATATCCCAAAATAGTGGTATAGTTAGGTTTTAAATCTGTTAAAACACAACTACTACAAATACTATAAGCGGCTTGTTGGTAACCTTAATAGCGCAAATTGATTGCATAACAGTGATTTCTAACACCATTATACAGTAATATTGTTCTATAATAGTCATATTTGATCCTGTTATAAACCAGGCCTATAGCGGCTCTATAAAATGGTGATATAAACGTTTACATCACTTCCTAATAACACCTTTTAGCTGTATAACGCAACAACTATAGCGGCTTGTCGGGAACCTTAATAGCGCAAATTGATTGCATAGCAGTGATTCCTAACACTATTATACAATAATATAGATCTATAGTAGTCATATTTGATCCTGTTATAGACCAGGCCTATAGCGGCTCTATAAAATGGTGATATAAACGTTTACATCACTTCCTAATAACACCTTTTAGCGGTACAAGCTTATAGAGCTAAAAGGTGTTACTGGAGGCTTTATACGACAGGCGGTCACGCCGAAAACCTTTATACGACATCTATAGTGGCTTTTAGCGTCGAAAACCAAAATTATAGCACTAAAATGTTACTTGCTGTTTGTTTGGTAAAGCCTACTATCTAGCCGAAGTCCAGTATCTAGCCGAAGTCACATAGAAGGCATTATTACAGTCCGAATTCAAAGCAAGTGTTAATTAAAATCACACATGGACGTGGCGCTACCAAGAACCCGACTGTCGGGCACACCGCTCGTAGAAGCGTAGCTTTGGGTAGCGGAAATAATTAAAAAACACAATAAAAAAGAGTAGGTGCTTCGATATTACCTCTAAAGGATGCCCCAAATACGCTGACATTACCTAAGATATTTTGTTCCAAATACTAAAATTATTTATACTTTGTACATTTAATGTTTGAGTAAGAATGTCCTATAATACATATAACATGTATTTATTTATTGTTAACGTATTTTTTTGTCAAGGTATATATGAGTAAAATACTGATAGAAAACTTTTATAGAAATGAAATGTGTGGTTAGGTGGAAAATACAGTTTTACGACAATAGGGATGACGACTACATAAAAAAAATGGCATTCTGTTTAGTCCGTCAGTTAGATCGTCCAAAAATACTGAACACATATTTTTCGCTTTTTCTAATTAATTAAAAAATACAAAGATATAAAGCATCAAAGTTCCGGAGTGGGGGCTTGTGACGTCACTTCTAAGCAAAAATTGTACCTAGGCGTGACGTCACGCGAAACTTCAACGAACTGTACCGTCGTCATTTTTCGTTTACGAGAAAAAATAAAAAATACGTTTCTAAAATTCTTTGATAATCTAACTGACGGACTAATTAGTTTTTTTAGTCATCTCGCCTATTTATGACTGTTTTATGGTAAAGTACATGACACACACGTATGGATATATGTACTCTACTCACCTACAGACACGATTGCAAACACCATAACCAACCCTTACTTTTGCATAAAATAAAATATTTAAACAGCTTGGCTTAACCATTGATTTCCGACGTCGATAAAAAATGTCGATAACTCAGTAAACAAACGTCAGCTGCTCATCGATTTTGCAAAATCGATAGAACGGTACATAACCGTTTTATCGATAAAAACGTAAACATGTGGAACTTTTGGAGCAATGCATTGAAATCTCCGTTGTTAAGTGTATGCTACTTAGTGATAAGATCGTTTTATGTTATCTATGTATTTGTCGATATTATGTTACTACTGAAGTTGTTACGGATATTTTAGGGGGTTTTCTGCTAAAGCAGTTCTCATTTAGAGTGTTAAGTCATTATATACCAAAAAAATATAGTAAACTATTTAAAAAGTGCATAATTATGCTTACATAAAGTCGGGTTTGAAGGCTCAAAGGTCAATTCAGTATGAAGTCGAAATTGTATATTATAATTTGATTTTGATTTATACGAGTATTATATTACAATATCACGGAGAAAAATTGGCAATCAAGCTTAAAAAACAGTTGTACATATTCCAATTTGAAAGCTAAACTTAGTTTGTTGTAATTAGACTTACAAATCTTACAGTACCTATTAAATTTATTTATTCAGTCATTTATTCATCATAACTACATTATAAATTTACGGCCGGAGCCGGCCGAAACATTATCACAATTGAATATAAAATCAGATTGACACTAATTATATGTAATATAGGTATACCAATGGATACACATATGACGACAGGTCTGGCTCAGTCGGTAGTGACCCTGCCTGCTGAGCCGCGGTCCTGGGTTCGAATCCCGGTAAGGGCATTTATTTGTGTGATGAGCACAGATATTTGTTCCCGAGTCATGGATGTTTTCATGTATATAAGTATGTATTTATCTATTTAAGTATGTATATCGTCGCTTAGCTCCATAGTACAGGCTTTGCTTATCTAAGTTGATCTTGTATGTAAAATCCCCCAATATTTATATTTATTTATTTATTTATATAGGAATGTGGATATACACAAACAAGTGATACAAGACGAATCGTTTTTGCAAATCATGCAAATCGGATCTTGTTGGACTTTTGAAGAAAATTCTCTATTAACAGGTAATAATTTTCTTTTAACCAACAACAATTATTAAATTTATAAGAAAATATGTAAGCATAATCATAATTTCATGCAAAAAATAAATTTCTCGTTATTTTTCTTCCAGAGCTGCTCGCACCGCTCTCACGGTAGTCAATATGTTGGTAAACAGCGTCAGCTGCAATCGATGCCGCGCGGTCGATGGCGCGTCACTAGTGCACGTGCCAAAGGGTTTTAGGAAAAACAATGGGGCGCTTTGGCATAAATACTTTATTTAAATTTTCCTCTTTCAATTTTAAAATTATTAAATTTTATGTGTAGGTACTAACTGCGGCTAGTGAAACGAATGCATTTGTGAAATAAATGTATATAACGGATGAATGTAATTATAATTAAACTACTAAAGACTGATTGATGACGATAAGTTTTAAGTATAATATCTATACACAGATCAACCTAGCCCGAAACTACCCAAAGCTTCTAGGCGACGATATACTTACTTATATAGATAAATACATACTTAAGTAGGTATACATATTGAGTGTTATTTTATACTGACATCTAAATAACCACAACATTTATGAAACGTCGGAAAATTGAAAAAAACTAGTCACAGATTTACATACATACAATTGTGTTGCTTTCTATCAGAGATTCATCCTTGTCCCTTTTTAAATATAAATATATTGGGGACACCTTACACAGATCAACTTAGCCCCAAACTAAGCAAAGCTTGTACTATGGGTGCTAAGCGATGATATACATACTTAAATGGATAAATACATACGTATATACATAGAAAACATATATTTTGCATATGAAATATTATAACGCCATGTATATTTCAGAATTTCAATGATTATTTATTTTCTTAAAGTATTCAATTCATTAGGACATGCTCAAAATAACTTCTGAGATATTTATCCTCATATTATAATAAAACCTGCACATTTATAGGCAGAACGCAAGCAACACTAGGTAAGGAATATTCCCGCTCTTCGCATGAAGTCGATAAGTTGGTAAACAGGGTCAGCATCGATTGCGTACAATCGATACCGCGCGGTCGAAGCGGCGCGTCACTACTGTAGGGGCACGTGCGTACGGGCTTTAAGAGGATACGGTAGCGAAAATGCTAAAATGGAAAGGAGCCTTTCAACTTGGGAATTTTAGTTAAATATACAAGTGTTATTAACTAGATTTATCGAAAAAAAATTGTCCATTAAGAACAACTCAGTCAAAAGATATTTCAAAAAAGTCTTTAAAATCGAGGTTCCGCTCTCGACTCTTTCCTCCTTCAAAACTTAATCAATCGGAACGAAATTTGAGAATCTGAATAACAATGAAATAATCTATGTCGGTAGTTTAGCTTTTTTGGTTACTTATTACCAATTTTTAGTATCACACCTTTTTTTGCGCCACAATGAAAAAGGCCGTATTTGGAAATTTTTATTGGTCCTAGAGTCTTTAAAACGCAGAATATCAAAAAATCAAAACGGTCCGACACAGATAAAAATAATAACAATCTGTGTTGAAAAAACCATTGCTCTATCTTCAAAAACCAGGGAGGAAATAGTCGAGAGCGTTTGTATGGAGAATTGACCCCTACCGTATCGTCTTAAGGAATAACGCTGAAAATTAATTGTTACACATTTTCTTCCTACTCCTAACTGCACAATGTAACCCCACAGGTCCACATAGCCAGAACGCGAGTAATACTGGGTACAAAATATTCCCGCCGCTTTGCATGAAGTCGATAAGTTGGTAAACAGGGTCAACATCGATTGCGTACAATCGATACCGCGCGGTCAAAGCGGCGCGTCACTAGTGCAGGGATAGTCAGTTTTAGGAATATGTAGAAAGTACGTGCGTATGGTTTAAAAAAATAGTTAATAGTTTTAGGAATAGGTGACGTTTTTGTAGGGATGGAATGAATTTAGGAAATACGTTATGTACTTATAGGATATAATGATATGCCTTGCCAAGTTGCCACATTTAGCCAGGCATAAGTATCTATAGACCTTTCCCGTATACTTACATAAATCTTAGCAAGCCATTTTATCGTATTTGTTTCTTTTCTTTATAAACGATACATCATCACTGTTTGCGTATATATAACATAGGAAATATTCTACTCGAAATGTATACTTAACGTCATTTTGTTGCATTTGACTGACACGAAACATTTTAAAAGTTTCACAATACGGATAAATAGAGAAGTAGGTGCTTTCTCCCGCGCTACCATCAAGTCGATGAGCAGGTCAGCAGCCGCATCGACAGCGTCGCATCGATTCCGCGCAATCGATGCGGCGCGGTCGATGCGGCGGTCGATGCGGCGCGTCACTACGAGCGATGCCGGAGATGTGATACAGGCAGCAAAAAAAATATTCAGGTGTTAAATACACTATCAAAATATACACACATATTTTTATGAGCAATGAGGTCGAATAAGTCTTTTTTACGAACTTAAAAATTAAATTAGATGCAATGACACTAATATTTTGATAGGATTGTAATAAGAAAATTAAAAAATATATAGATTTTTGTTTTAATGATTGAGGTTTAGAGACATTAATTTTATTACACATCTAAAAAATGTATTTTTTTTGTGTTGTTTTTTAACTGTTTATTTTTCTAATTTTACATGTAAGGACTGTATAAATGTCTGACTAAATAAATAATATTACATTGATTCAATTAACTGTTTAAGATTCAATTAAAATGACATGAATAAGTATTACGACACTGTGGTCCATATCTTGTTTTTTTATACATTTTGTCAGAATCAGAACGTAGAATTCCCGCGCTGTCGTCAAGTCGATGAGCAGGGTCAGCAGCCGCATCGACCGCGTCGCATCGATTCCGCGCAATCGATGCGACGCGGTCTATGCGGCGCGTCACTACGAGCGATGCCGGAGGTGTGATACAGGCAGCAAAAAAATATTCTGGTTTGTATACACTATCAAAATATACACACATATTAAAAATTAAATTAGATGCAATGACACTAATATTTTGATAGGATTGTAATAAGAAAATTAAAAAATATATAGATTTTTGTTTTAATGATTGAGATTTAGGGACATTAATTACACATCTAAAAAATGTTTTTTTTTTGTTTTTTTTTATGTTTATTTTAAACTGTTTTTTTTCTAATTTTACATGTAAGGAATGTATAAATGTCTTGACTAAATAAATCATATTTCATTGATTCAATTAACTTTTTGTAAAATGACGTGAATAAGTATTACGACACGGTGGTCCATTTGCTTTTTTATTTTTATACATTTTGTCAGAATCACAACGTAGAATTCCCGCGCTGTCGTCAAGTCGATGAGCAGGGTCAGCAGCCGCATCGACCGCGCCGCATCGATTCCGCACAATCGATGCCGCGCGCTCGATGCGGCGCGTCACTACGACCGGAGGTGTGACACAGTGCTTCTAATAAGTATAACCTAGATATTTTTCTGACACGAACGAAGTGACACTAGTGACGATATTTAGTTCATCGATAGTATAATCTGTTATTGGCCTAAGACTATGTATAAATACCTATGTAAGTTGAATATTTACGGCTGTTGTTGTCCTAAATACCACTAAAAATAAATAACTTACATTATAATATGTCGTTAATTATTATATTTATGTCATTAATCATTACCATGGCACTGAATCATTAGTTTCATGTGCTCTGCCCACCGCGTCTCGATAATATAGGCTTGAATTTATGTGTATATAACATTAATGTTTTGTACAAATGTCACATGTTGGAAAGTAAATGGACAATAATAATAAAATGATCCATATTTGAATAGTTTACATAATTTCTTATATACACGATTTTTCAAGATTTTAGAGATTATTATTAGGTGCAATTAAAAACCTTATGTACCTAAGCCTAGTTATCGATAAGAGGATTGTCGATGTTTTTATTTTGCCAAGCACTAACAACTTGACGTTCGTGCCAGAAAAATATCTAGGTATAGTTATGATAGCAATAAGAACATCTAAGGGAAATGTATGCAAATATTTATTCTAGCAAAGACGTATCGTATATATAACTGAATAAATGAAGAAATGTGCGGCCGCCTAGTTGTCGCGCGCGACTCGCGCGAGTGCATACTTGAAGTCGCGCTTGATGTATGGACTGGCTGAATCTCAAGATTCTCAAGTAGATGGTGCTAATATCAATATTTGACAATTTTAACATTTTTAACAGATATCAATTTAAGAATATGGGTCAAATTGTCAAAACTGAGGGTGAACCTAGAAGAAGGGAGGGATAAGTAACTGTCCTTCCAATGCCCTTCATAATTAAGTGTTGTTTTGTCTGTGAAGTCTAAATAACAATTCTTTCATGTCCATGTCAGGTCCCCAATCCTTCCCAAAATCCTCAATTCACCGAACATTCTTTAGGTGCGTTGTATGTTGAGAAACGTCGTCATTGGCAAAATCTACCTCGGAAAAAAGACCGAGGAGTGAAAGCCATTAAAAAAAAAAGAGTAACTGTCCAGTCAATACGAGTAGATGGCGCCAGTAAGGTATAGGTTTACCTGTCTGTAGTTTCTTTCTATTAAATATCGCAAAGAAACTTAGCTTCAAGGACATCAATAACTTGACAATTGTAATAGTTGGATTAAAACATCTAAAATGTAAAAATGTAATATGATACTTTCAAGCTTTTTTTTTTTCAAGCTAAGTATATATATTTTTTGTAACCCACTGACGATAAAAAATCGGCTCACTGAATAAGTCCTAACCTGTGTTTCGTGGAGATATGTACCTACCCTTATTCAGCACTGTGACATCTGATAAGTGACAGTAACTGATAAGGAGAGAAAAGGATACGGCCTGTCAAAACCTTTTCTGTAATTTACGTAGGCAGATGTAGATAACTAGTGTTTCACAATCCAAGAAAAACTGGTATTCATATTTTAAATCACTGGTATTCGAAAGCCTGGCTGAAAGCGCTGGTAGCCTAGCGGTAAGTACGTGCGACTTTCGTTCCGTAGGTCACGGGTTCGAACCCCGGCTCGCAACAGTGAGTTTTTGTGAAGGAAAACATCGTGAGGAAACCGGACTAATTCCAATAAGGTCTAGTTTATCCTTCGGCTTGGAAGGTCAGATGGCAGTCGCTTTCGTAAAAACTAGTGCCTACGCCCAATCTTGTGATTAGTTGTCAAAGCGGACCCCAGGCTCCCATGAGCTGTGGCAAATGCCGGAATAACGCAAGGAGGATAGTATTCGAAAGCCTGCCTAGAAATATATTATAATAATAATTATGACTGTCAAGACGGCTCTGTTATTCTGATGTACGGGGTGACAGACTGACAGTTCAGTACCTATAGTATGAAAAAAATATTTCTAATAAAATTCTGCAACATGGGCGACACAGGCATGCCTAGTGCAAACTACCAATGTTAATCAACTTGTAATGTAGTCTTTACTTAATTAAATATTTTTTCATTTCATTTTCAAGTCCATATATTTTTGGCCAGGCTTGAAAAAATAGCTAACCAACTTATTTTTTTTATGAAGTGAAAAAAAAAATAGTTTAAACAGGTTAAATTCTAATTGATGTAATTGAATCTCAAAAACAATAAAACCCATATTTTAAAGGTTCGGAAGCCAATAAAATGGCTGAAGGTTACAGGTGAGAAAAATAGGTCAGACTGGAACAATAACTTGTTTTTTTTTCTGAGAATGAAGCATACTTAATATTATGAACATACAACATTTAGCTTTTCGGTGAAGAAAAACACGTGAAACGTGCTTACATCTGCGAAGAAATTCAAAGGTGTATGTGAAGCCCCAAATCTCCATTGGGCTAGCGTGGGGACTATAGCCCGAGCCCTTTTATGCGTGAGAGGAGGCCTGTGCCGGGTGCCCAGCATTGGGACGTATATAGGCTCAATTCATTATTTTTTTTTTTATTCTGAATACTTAATTTTCCATATTTACTTTATTTTTAAAATTAGAAGTCACCAAAATTTCTGTAGCAGCGTCTTAGATTGGAAAATTCTGATTTAATTCCAATTTATTTTCATTTATAAAACACAGAATACAATCGATATAAAATATCGATAAAAACAAAACATTAAAAATTCAAAAAGAGAACGCTCGCCATAATCCAGCACCACATGGCGGTGTGACGTCACGCCCCTCCCCTGCCCGTATCGATCCGTTCCCCGCCCCCCGCCGCCGCGCCCCCGCGCCGCCCTGGACGGTTTTTGTAATTATACCGCTGTACTCCCTTTTTATTTTTAGGGCTTGAGAGTTTTAGGGATCAAATTTTGAGCTTGAAAATGTCATACAAAGAGTATTTGTTGTTGAAAAAATACTTTAAAAACTTCCAAGAAAGTATTTTTTTGGTCACAAGGCTGCATGTCATTGACAATTTTGCAAGGTTTTAATGAATTTTTCGGAAATATAATTGTGAAATAAGAAGAGTTCAGCGTTGAAGCATTTTTTCTCACATAACCACCGTTAGTTAGGTTTTATTACAATATTGTTTTGCTACAAATTGAAGTCTGACAACAAAACGAATTGTGTCAGGTTGTCATGGAAATTTGTCTGGAATAATGACGCGGCTGTAGATTTATTTGTAATCAAACAAAGGGTTTTCTAAATAGCCAGACACTATTCCAAAATCTACTGTCGCTTCGTCAAAAACATGAATTTTGGGAAACGCGTAGTGTCCAAACTAAGTAGTAGTAATAGTAGGTATATAAATATTTGTTTTTACAAAGGAAACGTCTGCAATCGATGTCACTATTTTTTGAATAAAAATAAAACTTGAAAATTACTGCCTTGGGTGTTGGGTTAGACTTCAACTCAACCCAGAGGCCGTGAATTCATGTCTCATCCCGTAATTTTCCATGTAATATATTTTTAAATAATATTTTCCTAAGTTAGTTAGCAATAAAGGAACACTGAGAAACGTGGGTACGATTGGGGTCGCATCACACTATATCGCTGCCTCGATAGATAATATATTTAATAATATTATACCTATCACAAATGTACCTCGTTGCTTAGTACTTATTTGGTACTCGGTAGAAAGTGTGCTCGATAAGCATCGTTTCAGTCGCGCTTTAAAGCTCATCAGTGACAGGCTCATCAGTGATATTATACCTATCACAGATATTATACCTCGTCGCGTAGGCTCATATTTCCTGCTTACTTCTGCAATATTTATGGGCATTATTTATGAATTATAAATTGAAATAGATATCATACACGAAAGAAAAAAACGGCGGGGCCCACTGGTGGACGAGCCGGGAAAACCCGGGTCTTCAGCTTACGCGGCTAACGTCTTTACCACTAGACCACACGCCCATAGTGGCCTCATTTATGTATAAAATATTAATCAGTACACACTTTATATTTACGAACTATGCGATATAACTATAAACTGTGCTATGCTATGTATTTAAAAGAGCATAGAATAGTGATATAAATTCAATGTGGAGAAGCATATTTATTACTAGTAAGACAGTCGTACCACTCGTAGGGAAAAAACTCTCGTATTTGTAACATGCGTGGTTCAGATAAAGTAAAAAAAGATTACTTTTCCACTACTGTCCTGTACTTAAGCATATCTATCTAAATATATAAAAGAAGAAATTGACTGACTGACATATCAACACACAGCCGAAACCGCTGGTCCTAAAGATTCCAAATTTGGCACGTAGGTTCCCTACAAGGTGTAGAGGAGCACTAAGAAAGGATTTTAGAAAATTTACCTCCTAAAAGGGTGAAATGGGGGTCCAAAGTTTGTATGGAAAAACAAAAATACGTACGCGGGCAAAGTCGTGGGAAGAAGCTAGTATAGTATATGTATAAAATACAAGAGTTAAAAGCGATAACATTGCATGTGAACAGTCTTTGCTTTGTTCACATGTTTCAGCTATTTTCTCTGAATAACTTTCGTTTAGTTTTTTTTTTATATACTACGTCCGTGACAAACAAGCATACGGTACGCCTGATGGAAAGCGGTCACCGTAACCTATGGACGCCTGCAACTCAAAGAGTATCACATGCGCGTTGCCACCCCATTAGAAACTTATTGTACACTCCCTTTTGCTGTGTTAGCAAAAAGGAGCGTACAAGTTCAAAGGAGGGTTTGGGTTGCCGACGACTGAAAGGACAATAGACGGAACAAATTAGTTCCGTAAGTCCTCCCATCATCAGCACACCGCACCCTCGTTGAGCTCTGGCAGCCTTACTCACCGGCAGGAACACAACACTAATTTAATAGTTAGTTTATTACTAATTTTAAGTAAGATGAATTAATATTTGGTATAAATTCTAAAGCTTTTCTGATATCTATCAAGAAGTCTAACCAAGTTCTAGCAAGAGCCACAAATTACCAATTTACATTTCCAGATGCACCACAACAGGCGACCAAAGGCGACAATGTAAACAACATACAGCCATACTGTCCGCCCCGGGACTTCCAGGGGGGACCGGGGCCCCAGGGGCCCCAGGGCCCCAGCCCGGGCTACCAGCCCCAAGCCTGGGACACGGGATACGAACCAGCTGGGGATGTTTCGTGCTTGTGAGTCCTGTCCTGATTTATCCACCACCCAAAATCCTTTATCGTTCCTCTTTTGTTTTTTCCTTTTTTTCTAATACCCTGTAAAAGGGATATTTTTTTTTGTTGAGTTCTATCTATCCCCATCCTCTTTTTTGTGGCTGCGTAGCAGTGGACTTGGTTTCTTATAGGTATTATAAAGTATATAGCTTGCAAGGTAACATTATATATAAAACATATTTTTGATTAAGTGTTTTGATTTAACAGGTCGCTTTTAGACGGAAAATGTCTAAGTTTTTTTTGGTTTTTTACATCGATCTCATACAAGTAAATGTGTAAAATGTATAGAGACTTGCTCGTCTAGATGTTTGTTTTTGGATTGGCAGTATCTTTACCTTTAGTTTTAGTTTAGAAAAGTTAAAAATGCTTTCGATGGCAACGATACTGCCTTTTCAATCCGAGACTGTCCGTCATAGAGGATGTTTTTGAAATAATTTAGCAATAAGTGTATTTTGTTAGCTTCAAGAAGCCAAGATGAATGTTAGACTGCTATCGCTGCCCCGGTCCCTCCCTTTTTGTTTACCCCTGCGCCGGCTGCAATAGTTTTGAATATTATTTTATAGGTGCCTGAAGGTTTCAGAACCCTTTGTTAATGTTGTTTACATTGTCGCCAGGTATGCCTTTTAATTAATACGTTTGGTGTTTAAAGTTATCTGACATATAGGAAATATCTTCTTAAACTTAATACTCATTGTATTCTTCTTCAAATTTATTGCCTATATTTAGATGTATTTTTATTATTTCTATTCCTTTATGTCAGATGTATAGTGAATAGACAAAAACGAGACAAAATTTCGTTTTTAAATATGGCCCCACGTTGGGCGCCAACTAGATTTATAAGGAAAAACTAGGATAGATGAAAGTAGTCTTTACTCGCACTTTTACGTAAAGCATTTATTTTCACTTTATTTTTTTTTGTGATGTAGAGTGCGTATGAAGACAGCTTAGTTAATGTCTTAGTGGCATGTTTGTTGTTACCTATTAGTTGATCTGCATTACTTAAAAAGGACATTTATGAAATATATTCATCTTTTTCAAGCACTATTGATGGAAAGAGTTAGATTCTTATCCATTTATGAGCCACAGATTGAATGTTATATATAGTATTGTATCTGTAAAGATCATTCCTCTGTCCTTTTGTAAATATGCAGCGTTAGGTAATCAATAAATCAGGAATATTGAACTTTTAATCTGCAATAACTTCCATAAAAGTTCGTTTATTTCTGGTACTTTACTTCTGGTATTTATTTGTTGTATATTGTTTTTTATTAACCTGGTAATTGTTTTCTTGTTGCAGCGGCCCAGATTCCTCAGAGAGGCAGTAAGTATCAGGAAACATCACTTATACAC
This sequence comes from Leguminivora glycinivorella, assembly GCF_023078275.1. Taxonomy (NCBI): domain Eukaryota; kingdom Metazoa; phylum Arthropoda; class Insecta; order Lepidoptera; family Tortricidae; genus Leguminivora; species Leguminivora glycinivorella. The sequence goes on from NC_062991.1 coordinate 14,578,877, forward strand.
TTGTTAAAAAGCTTTAATAGTCAAAATATAATCAAATAGTGCATAGGTCATATAAGGTTCATGATTTATACTAATACGACGAAATTGGTACAGAATTTGCAATCAGTCGTCGGATAGCATTGCGATAGAAAAAGTGTCCTAAAATATTAAATTAAGTACTGTATTATGTGTAGTTTCATTCTAATATTGTGTATGGCTTCCTATTCTGGAGTAACCAAATAGTGCAAATAACAAAAAAATATTAGAAAATTACTTCATTTTTGAGTGTTATTTGATTTTCATGATCATAAAAGACATATTTCTAAGTCCAGAAGTATACGACTATGAAACATAAAATACAGAAAACAATTCTATAGCGCAGATGCTGGAAGTTGGAAGCATTTCCTGTTGTGACGTAAGACTAATTTGAGCTCTGATTTCCATTTTGGGAATTCTGATATCCATAATGATAGTTCCTAAAATATGATATTTGTATGTATGTGAGGAAAGAACACAATCTAATAATAATCTCGAGGTGTGTTTGTCACGTCGTCAGGCTGCAAGCGCAAGGAGGAGCTGGTGTCGGATACGCTCCCTTCCCCGAAGAAGCCCCGTTTGGTTTTCACAGACCTCCAGCGGCGTACTCTACAGGCTATTTTTAAGGTACTTACCTTTTTTTTAATAAATACATATTGTAAGTCATTATTACACAGATTGACTGTCCCACAGTAAGCTCTAGAAGGCCGGATCCCTTTGCTTAACACAATGATTGAAAGTCATAATGTTATGTTTGCCAGATTATTATTATTCGTAATCATAATTTTGAGATTTTTTTTTTGATGAGTGTTTTGGGAATTTAGAGAAACCTCTATCTTATCCACATAATGGACGCCGGGATGTCCCGAGGGGACATCCCGGAAATTAATTTTGAGAAGGTTAACTTTTCAGGGTTTTCATCAAGGTCATCTAAAGATAACCTAGGTTATCTTATCTTAAATCTGCGGGGGCCCTTACGGATACACTTCGACCCATCGGGATCTTTTGTGCAATTACCCCCTACGATCCTAAGATCCTTCAGCTATTCAGGAGCTTCTCGACCATCTCCACGTATCGGATGATGAGGCTCATGGGTAGCTCTCTGAAGTCCTTCGGTGCCAGGTAGCCTGCTCCAAAGTTCTTCATTCTTTGTCTGGCGAGGGCGTGACATTCACACATTAAATGTCTGACGGTCTCTTCCTCTTCGCCACACATGCGACAATCAGTATTGTCGGCGTGTCCCATCTTGGCCAAAATTCCTTTGACCCCGTAATGGCCTGTGAACACCCCCGTTATAATTTGGAGTTGTCTTTTGCCTAGCTTCCCTAGCTTTTTGCTCCATCCAGAGTCTACCCTCTGCATAAAGAGCTTTGAATGCTTCAGACCAACCAGGGCATCCCACTCTTTTTGGTGACTAGCCTTTGTTTGGTCTTTCATAGCCATTCTGATGGTTCCTTGTGAAAGGCCCACATAAGGTTCCGGACCTATGAAGTTGTCTTCAGATCCGGCCTTGGCAAGTTCATCAGCGTTTTCATTGCCAATGAAGCCTTCGTGCCCCGGTATCCATACCAGTTGCACCTTGTTTTGCCTTCCAAGCTTGTTAAGAGCTTGGATGCCGTTTAATACCAGTCTAGAGGTAACTCTGGGCGATGTGAAGGCTTTGAGTGCCGCTTGACTGTCGCTGAGTATATAGATAGTCTTACCTTGGATTTGTCTAACTATATTCTCATGTACACAGGCAATTATTGCATATGTCTCGGCTTGGAAGACCGTGGCATAATTGCCCATGCTGATACTACCACTGTAGTCATTTGCATAAATGCCTGCGCCCGTACCAGATGCCATCTTGGACCCGTCTGTATACCAGATGATGGTGTTGTCATCAGGGGTGGGTGTCTCCAGACCCTCCTTCCATTCGGCTCTAGTATGGACTTTGGTTTTGAAGTTTTTGTGGAAGATGAATTTCGGTTGCATTTTGTCGCAGCCCATACTCATCAGCCTTCCCATAGAATTGTTGTATTCCATGCTTGTGTGTTTAGTCTTCGGCATGCTATCGCTCCAAAGGCCTGTTAAAGCCAGCCGGTGTAGCGATTTCAGTGCCTCAGACTGTATCACTAGATGTAGCGGCGGGAGATCCAATAGTACCTCCAATGCTGCTGTTGGCGTCGTTCTGAACGCACCCGTTATAGCCATGCATGCTGTCCTTTGTACCTTCATGAGGACATCCTTGCATGTGCTCAGTAATGTCCTTGGCCACCAGGCCAGGCTTCCGTACAGGATTATAGGTCTCACCATCATGGTGTAGATCCACCTTAGTACCTTTGGGTTTAAACCCCATGTTTTGCCGTAAGCTGACCTACACATTCCAAACACTCTAAGTGCCTTGGCTGTGGTCAGTTCGACGTGTCTTTTCCAGTTCAGTTCTTTGTCTAGTGTTACCCCTAGATATTTCACTTCATTGGAAAGTTCAAGTACCCTTCCATAGAGTCTTAGTTGCTCCATGCCAGTAAGGGCCCTTTTCCTGGTAAACGGTACTACCACTGTTTTGCCTGGATTGATGGAGAGTTGTTGGTGGTTACACCACCTCTCCACTTGCCTCAGTGCTGTATTCATGATTTCTGACACCGTTCCCGGGAATTTCCCGTTTAGGAGTATCACTAAATCATCTGCATAACCCACTGTATATACTGGGCCCTTATTTAGTTCTTCCAAAAGTGAGTTCACTACCAGGCTCCATAGAGTCGGAGAGAGAACCCCACCTTGTGGACAACCTTTTGTTGCTGTGGCTAGTAATTCTTCCCCCATGAGGGAGGACTTAATTAGCCGGCTGTTCAACATATTACCTATCCAGCGGCAGATGGTAGGTTCTATGCCATGTTTGAGTGCAGCATTATTGATTGCACCATATGTGGTGCGATCAAAGGCACCTTCGACATCCAGAAATGCAGCAAGACATAGTTCTTTGTTTTCTATGGCCTGCTCCGCTCTAGTTGTCACCAGGTGTAGTGCTGTCTCCGTGGACTTGCCCGGCTGGTATGCACATTGCAAGCGGTGTAGTGGATGTCTCTTGAGCGGACCATCCCTGATGTGTCTGTCCACCAGTTTCTCCAAAGTTTTAAGGAGAAATGATGATAGACTTATGGGCCTATATGATTTGGCTTCTGTGTAATCCTCTTTGCCTGGTTTGGGCAAGTATGTTACCTTTACTAACCTCCATGCACGTGGTACATGTCCGAAGGCAATACACGCTTTGTACAGTCTACTCAAGTGGGGTATAAGTACGTTAGCGCCTTCTCGTAGTAGTATGGGGTAGATTCCATCTGGCCCCGGGGCTTTATATGGCTGAAATGTCGATAATGCCCATTGTATTTTGTTGTGGTCTACTACCTTTTTCGACGTGTCCCAATTATGCCTGGTCGTGCGAGTGCACTGTTCCGTAACACTAATTGGTTCATCGTCTGGTACACTCTGATTTATTATCGAGCCTGGAAAATGTGTGGCACACATCACCTTGAGGGTCTCTAGCCCCGTTTCAGTCATTCCACCATCACTCCTTCTAATAGAGGTGAGTGGGACTGACTTCGTTGTGGCTAGTGCCTTCGTGAGTCTCATGCCTTCCGGAATGGAACCGATTTGATCGCAGTGGTTTTTCCACGCTTTCCTTTTCGCTTTCCTCACTGCCTTGCTATATTCTGTGAGTTTTCGCGCGTAGAGCTCAAAATCATTACTTCTTTTGGCATCGTTGAAGACAGCCCTAGTTTCTTTCCTGAGTTTTGCTATCTCCGGATTCCACCAGGGTACCTTCTTCGCCAGGATTTTCTTTTCCGGGCAGTTATTTGTCCAAGCCGTATGGACGGCTTGCCCTATTTTGTCAGCTTCAAGTTCTATGTCAATAATAGAGTTTAGCTTACCATTGGGGTTTCCCAGGTCCGCCTTAAGGTCATCCTTGAACGATAACCAGTTGGTATTCCTGGGATTCCGTTTTAGTATAACTTCTACTTTGATTTTAGTGGTATACCTAAAGCATATATATCTATGGTCCGATAAAGAAATCTCCCCAGAGACATGCCATGAACTAACTTTATTACTTGCGTTGTTGGACGCTAGCGTTATATCAATGACCTCACCTCGCCTAGCATTGACGAATGTCGGCTCATTGCCTTTATTTAAGAGTTGTAGTGAAGAGCTTACCAGGAATTCCAGTACCTTCTCTCCTCTTCTGTTGACATCCGAGCTTCCCCAGATGACGTGGTGTGCGTTCGCATCGCAGCCGATGATCAGGTCAGTGTTCGCCCGGCTGCCGTAGTCAGCAAGATCCCGCAGTTGTGTGGTGATGGGATCCGCCGCCTCGTAGGGAAGGTAGGCTGATGAGATGACTAGTGCCTTACCCCCCTTTATTCAGGATCTTGACCGTGGTCAGATCCCTGGAACAGAAAGCATTTAGAAGCATAGCATCAATGTCGAACCTAGGTTAGGTTAGGCTTGTTTTATGGCAATCCTGAATAGTCACACGTTTCTGAGAAAAACAACCAAGTTATGACTAACGTAAATGTGGACAAACGATACATTATGACTTATGACAGTTATGACTTTATGGGACCAGAGACCCTAGAAGGCAGGGTTATCGGACTAGGTTTTTCTTTCAATACATTTTGAACACAACTCATTAACGGAAACAATATGGGAAAATCTAAATTTTAAATTTACACAATAGTGTAAGTTACCAAATTTACTTGGATTAAAATATTTAAAAATTCAACATAAAAAAAGACTTTTGGGAAGTGGTCTACCTTAAAAACAACATTTTTATCAAAGTGCCAACAGCGGAACCATCATAGTTTCGTAATGTTTGTCTGTCTGTATGTTCGTACTGTACCGTTTCACATACCTACTGAATTAGTATATTACAGACCTCAGGTAGTAAACAAGAAAGCCTCAGAATATTATGTTCGTCAACCTCAGCTTTGCCTTGGTCTTAGATTGTGGGGCTAGTTACCAGCGATTTATTGTATCTTATTTATTTATCTTTAAATTATTCAAAATTAGTCACTATACGCATTAAATCTATGTTTAGTCATAGAACTAAATATTAATCGATATTTGTTGTTTACATGTGACACTCATCAACATAGACTCCACTAAAATTAGTCATTGAGAATTCATTATAAATTAGTTTTGGAACTGGCGTTACTGGGATTAATCACCCGTCCATCTTCTGAGCATAGGCCTTCATAATACGGGAATGATAAATGTGAAAACTGTATAAGTCAACATATATTTTAACACGTCTAAGCACATTTGGATTTAAAGACATATTTTTCGATTCATAATTTGGCAATAAGTCTAGTCTTTCTTTCAACCCCTTCATTACCAAGAGTGGTACTGAAACATAAGCAGTATAACCCTTCCCAGTTGGGCAACAGAGTAACGTTTGGGGCATGGGTGTATGTATGTTTAACTAATAAAACTTCTTCTCAATTCCAGGAAACAAAGCGGCCCTCAAAAGAAATGCAGGTGACAATAGCGCGCCAACTCGGCTTAGAGCCCACCACCGTCGGCAATTTCTTCATGAACGCGCGCCGGCGATCAATGGACAAGTGGAAAGACGACGACGCACCATCAACAGACCTCGATCAACAGCTAGACCAGGACATGGACCATGTTCCCAGTCTAGATTCAGCAGAGTCGGATGATGAACATGACGAACAGGATGATCACCTCTTGTGACGCCGATTACCTCACCATCTGTTAGTGCTATGAGAGATTGGAGTTGTCTTTGATGCTGCGATTGCAGGGTAGGGGTTCTTTACACGGTATTATTTTTTGAAATGATTACAGTAGAGATTTATCAAGTATAATATGATTTCAAAAGCGATGGATGTTTTGAAACCGTGAATAAAATTGTATCTGTAGTTTTGTACTTAATACCACGAGCTATTAAATTTCATAATTTGTTATTGTTCAATATTTACCGCAAGATATCTAACTTATCAAAATATTAAATGATGTATTACTACTGGTCCTCTTTCATAAACATAATATCGTGTGAAATATTTATTTATGTTCAGTTTTAAATGACTGAAATCAAAATGAGTGGCCGTCGTGACTTACATAGGATAAATGACAATGGCAACAAAAGTCGTAAGTTCTATTGTTAGATTAATGTTTTATGATAATACATGCAAAAAAGTTGTGAATTTAACACTATTGTAAAAAATTAAATTGAGTCATAATGCAAAAGAAAGGTCTCTATTAAACATTTTTGTTAATTGTAAAACTAATTTTTGTGTATTCCTATCGCATCTTCGACAACTTCAAACTGAAAATGTACAGTTAAAGCTAAGAACTATTTTGACGCGCATTTAGTTAAAGGTCGGTGTTGGATTTCTTTAGGCGATCATAACGGCATTTATTTCACCCTGAGGTCGAAATGAATTCTAGTGCTTGCCTTTTGGTTTGAGTACCGCACCACCATAAAGTCTTTCTTTTTTGTTTTAAACGAGTCTGAAGTCAAGATAAAATAGCAATATTACCTGGTAGATAGGATAGTAAAGGGTTCCGAGGTAGGTCGCCTAAAGAACGCAAAGGATAATATTATGATCTCTAATGTCAGACGTTTCTAGTCAAACGTATTCAACTAGTTATTATAAGTTCTAATATAATTCTGCAGTAATTTTAGCCAAAATGTGTATTTTTATTTATGTTGTAGAACTAAACAAACTTGGTCACTTGGATAGACTATAATACCATGATTTTTATAGTAAGAATAATAGAATATGTCGATTTCTTTGAATGTGAAACTAAGTATAGCAAGAACAGGTACAGTTTACCCAATTTTTTATTTTATTTAAGTGACGGGATAGTTTTTTATTTATTAAATTGGAAACAATAGTGTGTTCAAGTGACATACTAAGCTTCAAATAGTAAATAGAAACAATACGCAAAAACTACACCAAAAATATGGAGCTAGTATTTTTGTAGTTGTACAGCGACATCTAATGACAATTAGCAAAAATATCCGATTAAATCGGATCTGAATAGACAAAACACTTAAGTTATTTAGTATAAATAGACACTCGCATTTCATCGCATAATGTTTAACATATTTTAATGTATTAAAAAACAGGAATAAAAATGCCCCACCAAATTTTTTTCAATTAAATTGTAAATTTCTATCAGAAATCGCTTTGGAACATGCTTTTGAAGATGGAAGCTTTTCACTAAATTTCGTCAGAAAATATAAATAATTTTTGATTCATAAAAAAATGTAAGAGTTTAACTGCGTTAGTTTTTAGTTGATGGATGCGAGTGTCGAAAAGCTCATTATTAATAATTGTTTCTCTAGTCACGAGATCTCGATCAACATTCCACTGCGTCAAAGACAAAACGTCAGGCAGCGTGATATTACTTAAATTATAAAAAATAACTAGTCATAAACATTCGTGTAAGAAAAACTTCTCGATCCTCTTAAGTCCCAACGTCCCTTTAAAAAGACAAAATGTAATCGAATTTTCAACTTTAATGAAATTATAGGAGGTTCCAAGTTCCAAGTTCAGAACTGTAGAAAAATGACTCTGGGATTTAGGAGGTTGAAACTAAAGAGAAATTGAAAAACCTAGTCCGAGTTGTGCAAAGTAGGAAATAGATAAATAAATATCAGTAAAGCTTAATGTATGTTTTGTAACAAAATAAGACTCTTATGACGTACTTAAACATCTTTTCCAAAAAATAACAACTTATTGCAATAATAATTTTACAAGAACCATCTTTTCAAAATAATAAATAAACTTATTGCAATAATGTTGCAAAAAGTAATTTTAAGATTATTTACATTGTTTAATTTAAGTCGTAATTTAATTTTAAATAACTTATTTATTTGGTTAAGCTAAATGACTTTGTACCTTTTACCACCAAAGAGTTAATAGTGATGTGCAATTTTCATGTTATTATTAAAAGAGAAATAATTTGTTTAAAAGATGTTCGAAGATGAGTAGAATAATAATAAATCGATGTCTTTTATGGACAAATTGTGTCTCGACACTTATAAATAAACATTTATTATTTTATTTATGATAGTAATAAAAAGCGCATTTTTTGTTTTGTATTTAATGAAATGCGCACAATAAGTATTATTAATAATTATTGTAATGAAAAGAACTGTTGCAGGTAGTGTTTTCGGGATTATTTCGGTACAGAATGGATATTTTTGTCGATATATAGTGCGCTTTCAAATGTACATAGTACGTGAACATAATGTTAAGATTAAATGTACATTTTACAAAGAGGCTTGTTGTTTCTTTTCTTCCTAGTTGTATAAAACTGTGTAGTTTTTGTTATTTTTAGTAAGTATTTATTGTATTTACCGTCCTAAGGAAATATAGTAATTTTTGTGAATTTTAAGTCAATACAACAATAGGCTAATTTTTCTACTAGTCAAATCCGTTTCTTTTTAAGAACTGTCAAAATGATTTGCTAATATGGAATTAAGTACTATGAAATACAGAGGAGTGACGTCACGGTCAATTCATTTACTTTATATTTTTCTATTTGACTGTTCATACTTTTCTTCTTATTATGTGGTGCTTTATTTCGTGCACTGCATAAAATATTTTATTTTAAGTATAGGACACTAGCCTATTGAACTGTATTTTATGTTCAATAATATATACAATATAGAAAACATCGAAAAAAGGGATTTAATTCCAATAAAATCTAAATGCTCATACAAGTTAGAAAGTCCAATGTATTCCTACGTACGCCAAATGTATTTACCCAACGGACGTCAGGTTCCCATATGCCGCCGCAATAAGGAAACCGATGACGATGATTTCAGTAGGTATAATTATTAATTGTTTGGTAGTGTTAGGGTGTTACATTATCGATAAAAAATATCGATACCTTTGCTAAAAAAAACCGCCTGTGTACCTAGGCAACGTCACAATCGAGAGATTTAGTTACTTTCGACCCTTGGTCATCATATCGCTCTTCCGTATTGGCGAGATGGAGAGAGATAATACCAATCTATTTCCGAGAGGGGTAGGCAGAGATTATGAATTATGAAATATTTGTATTCATCTAACTACCTTTTACTAGGCAATATATGCAGATTAGGTTTTATTCTCATCACTAAAATAGTCCCAAAAAGAGGTAAAACGTCCTGAACTCACACTTAAGCTTTATTTCGCCACGTAGTAAACTTCATTATTACCTTAATATTAAAGTATAAGAATAAAGAAATAAATATTTTGTCCCTAAATACTCTATATTACAGTATCAAGACGTGACTACAAGCGCCATCTAACGACTGGTTTTATAAACACTAACTCTTTCGTACGTTAACTAGATGTCGCTACTAAAATCAGAACATTATTTATAGCGCAATCTATCAGCTGTATGAGAAAGTACTTGATTACTCAGCTAGCTATTTAGTATCTCTTGTAATAGCTGGGCTAACATTTGACTTGGCATAGAGCTGTGACACGGATAATAAAGGATGTTAAAAGGAAAATTATAAGGCACAACGCCATCTAGCGCAATAAGATAAACAATTGTTGAGGTCGACCAACATAGTATATTGTGATCTGAGGCAGTTTTTATATTACCTTTGGTTCGACAAGCATTTACTGGCAACATCGTTTGAGCGTATTTTTTTGTATTAAAAGCTTTGTAAATTCAGTTTTCGAATTATATTTTTTTAAAGTGCCGTTATCTAACCAACAAATCGTAGAAAAAACTCTCCATTCAGACCAATTCGCTTATCTATGTTAATTTAACATCCATTATAAAATACTCCTTAAGCCATTGTATTACTGTTTCTTTTACATTCTAAAATACAAAATATACGACAATTAAAAAATAAATTAGCGGCAAGAAAATCGCTACGACGGCGAAGCTCGATTTAATTTCCGCTGATAACAATGTTATTTATCTTGCACTGAAAAATGAACTTTAAGAAAAACAAAATAAAACAGATTTTTAATGCGTACAATGTTGTAGGATAGGAGGTTGACTGTCACTAAGCTAGAAACAAATGAACATCGCTGTGAGTAGAACTTAAGCTTTTAAATTTTAACGTGATTGTAAATGTCATAAGGTAGATTTTACATTGACACAGTACGAATATTACGATACGAGTTAATGACGACAGACACCTGTGCGAAATCGCCTTTTCATACAATTGTAGTTTTAATTTTTTCATTTTCTTTTTTTTTTTAACCCCCAACGCATAAATGACGGGGTGTTATAAGTTTGACGTGTCTGTCCGTGTGTGTGTCTGTCTGTCTGTTTTTATATTTTGGATATTAAATGAAAATCAAAACTATTTATGTATTTGAAACAACACGATCTTAAAAAATTACAACGAAGTTTTGTTTTGATTTGAATGTATATCATACATAGTACTATTGCTATTTTATTCATTTTTTTTAATAAAAAGTGTAGGTGCGCAATTTAAAACATTTGTATAAAACTGTTTTTTTTTTGACAACTTAAACATCAAACAAAGAATCGGAAAAGTACTTACACCAAAATTAATAGATTTTTTGGATAATTTAATTAAATCATGACCAGAATTATATGACTATTGTCAGGAGGGCGCTGTTATTCTGATGTATGGAGTGACAGTTTAGTTTGTATGAATAAAATAGTTCTAATGAAATTCCGCAACATGGCGTGTAGTCATATATTTCTGGTCAGGATTTAAATGTAAAAATATATTACACAATGTCATGGAGGAAATCGAAGAGTACAGTCAACCAATTGGAACCCTAGGCCACTGTAGAACTATGTCATAGTGACGTTATAAATCAGATTGTAAGAAATCTCTTACTGCTTGTCATTTTGACATGGTTGTAGAGTGGCCTAGGGTTCCAATTGGTTGACTATACATTTGTATGCGGAATTGTTCATCCTCGTCCCCTTAAGGATTTAAGGTGAAGTGTAACAAGTCGAGTTTTAGTTTCATTTAAAAACCGGCCAAGAGCGTGTCGGGCCACGCTCAGTGTAGGGTTCCGTAGTTTTTCATATTTTTCTCAAAAACTACTGAACCTATCAAGTTCAAAACAATTTTCCTAGAAAGTCTTTATAAAGTTCTACTTTTGTGATTTTTTTCATATTTTTTAAACATATGGTTCAAAAGTTAGAGGGGGGGGGACGCACTTTTTTTCCTTTAGGAGCGATTATTTCCGAAAATATTAATATTATCAAAAAACGATCTTAGTAAACCCTTATTCATTTTAAAATACCTATCCGACAATATATCACACGTTGGGGTTGGAATGAAAAAAATATCAGCCCCCACTTTACATGTAGGGGGGTACCCTAATAAAACATTTTTTTCCATTTTTTATTTTTGCACTTTGTTGGCGTGATTGATATACATATTGGTACCAAATTTCAGCTTTCTAGTGCTTACGGTTACTGAGATTATCCGCGGACGGACGGACGGACGGACGGACGGACGGACGGACGGACGGACGGACAGACAGACATGGCGAAACTATAAGGGTTCCTAGTTGACTACGGAACCCTAAAAAGGTCTTAAGTGCAATAGAATTTAGAAGAGACTTAAGACCTTTTATAGAATATTAGTTTGTAATCGGTGTTTTAGCGTTATTCAAAAAGGTCTTAAGTGCCATATCTTTTAGAAGGTACTTAAGTCTTTTTAAAAACTAGAGTTAGTAATCGATGACCTACATTTTAGTTAAGTGATTTGTTAACTGCAGGTCTTTTACATTTAATTTGTGACGGGGGTTGAAGGATTATTTTGTGGAAATTCTTTAAGGCCGTTATCTGGGCATTTTTGAGAGAAGATTATTGAAAAAGGGGTTTTCTAAAATAGGTCAATTTAATGTTCTACTGGAGAAAAAAAGCGTCCCGAATTTTATTTTGTCCAATCTAGAGATGGACCGAATATGGACTTTGCCGAATACGAATATTTGGCCGAACATTCGGTTCAGCTCTTACCGAACCGAAATTTCGGCCGAATATTCGGTTACACCATATTTTTAAAACGAATGTTAAGATTAAAACTATGAAATGATTAATAATGGTTATACATACTACAACTATGTTCTTATGATTTAGTGGATAACTAAAACTTGGTTAAAACAACTCTGAACTCTTCTCAACTCTTAAACTGCGCGTTTGTTAACTTTTTAATTTTCTGGGTGCCCTGACAAAACAATTGTGTTTATATTTGACGCATTTTTAGTAATTATGTTCCTTAGAAAGCTACTAAAATAAGAGAAATCCAATGGAATACGTAAGATCTTCATTAGTTATTTACTTTGTTTATTCGGTAAATATTCGGCAATGCAACCGAATTATTCGGCCGAATACGAACATTGAAAAACTTGCCGAATATGCCCAATACCGAATATTTACCGAATATTCGGTCCATCTCTAGTCCAATCCATTACCATTTTTTAAACACTTGTTCGGCGAATAGAAAATGAAGCGTGTGTGAAATGAAATGACTCAAAATACTGTATTATGTTGGGACATCTTTTCCCCTGTGTTTTTTTTTCTCATAGACTGACAGAGCTTAAGTCGCCGTCAATAGAATTTGTGAACAATGTAAACAAACCTTATGTAACTGGTGACTGAAGACCTGGCGACTTCCTCGCACAACGTAGCAGCATTGCGATATAGCGAGGAAATGTCGCCAGTATCCTTGGTACAATGCCTCAAGGGCCTATTTTAGACATTAGCTAGCTTTTAAGTTTAGTAAAAAAAAAAACCTTGTAGTCAAAATGTCTTTAATATCCATTCTAACTCATCAGATAAGATATTGGCTAAATACATGTTATTTAATCAATTCATTTCACATTATGATCCCCAACCATTAACATAATAAAATTGTGCTAGAATATTGATATTTTATAGAACGGTTTGTTTACATTGTTGACAATTTCTATTGACGGCGACTTTAAGTAGTACCAAAGAGGATAGAAAAAATATATGCATTTTAAAATTTTGTTTCTTTTGTATAGACTGCCATCTCTCGACACAGATTCAAACTTTGCATTACCTAGGTTTGTGATTTCCCATATTCTTAGATCATGTCTCGGACACTGACAAATAAATAATATTAGCGCCATCTAGCCGAGCGTACCCCATTCTAAGCTCATCTAGGTCAACGCGTACCATTTCGTATGGTGAGATCTGATGGGTTGACTGTTCGCATTTTTGACAGGCGGTAACTTTATCTGTCTATACGAAGTTATATAGGGGTGGGTAGTACGCTTTCCGAGGAGAAAAAGTATAAACATACTGTTTCGATTCGTACTAACAGATTCATTTGCATTATAGGTTTGTGATTTCTAAGCGAGATGATCCACTTTCGATCTATCTCAACATTGATCATAGTATCGACACCAGTATCTCTACCACGGGTTGCTGATTGGGCATTATCGCGAGAACAATCACCAAAAATATTTTTTCTAAGGTAAGTAAATTTTATATTTTTCCTACTCAGGATCACGAGCTTGCAATAATAGGATAAGAGTAGATTTTAAGACTCGAGTTTGCAATATTCTAACGCCCCCGAGTTACGCACAATGTGTTTCATCACGTTTGCAATACAAAATATAAAAACATAAAAAAGTTAAATACGTTAGTAGGAAATTTAATAACTCCCTAGGGAGAACAATTTTTCTGTAACTCCCGGACCGCCTGAGTGCAATAGCACATTTAGTGTGCGACTGTGATTTAAAATCGCAAACGGGACTTAATTGCGTAAAACAATGTTTTTATAACCTAACCACAAAATTAAAATTTTGAAAAAACCCCCGACCGCGACATAGTAGACCGATTTTCATAAAACATGGCTAAGAACACTCCCGATTAACTCAGCTTTCAGATAAAAAAAACTAAATCTAAATCGGTTCATCCGTTCGGGAGCTACGATGACACAGACAGACACACACACAGACCGACAGACAGACAGACACGTCAAACTTATAACACCCCGTCGGTTTTGATTCGGGGGTTAAAAACTAACCTCCGACGTGTCAAGGACGGCATTATTTCCGTGATCTCGGAGCAGAGAGAGGTCTAATGCCACGGGGACAATGCCGTCCTTGAAACGTCGGAGGTTGGTTTTTTTTTTTATACTACGTCGGTGGCAAACAAGTATACGGCCCGCCTGATGTAAAGCGGTCACCGTAACCTATGGACGCCTGCAACTCAAACAGTGTCACATGCGCGTTGCCACCCCATTAGAAACTTGTACATTCCCTTTTGCTGTGTTAAGTACACAGCAAAATAAGATGTACAAGTTCTAAGGAGGTTCGGGTTGCCGACGACTCAAAGGACAATAAACGGAACTAGTTAGTTCCGTAAGTCCTCCCGTCATCAGCACACCGCACCCCCGTTGAGCTCTGGCAGCCTTACTCACCGACAGGAACACAACACTATGAGTAGGGTCTAGTGCTATTTGGCTGTGGTCTTCTGTAAGGCGGAGGTACTACCCCAGTTGGGCTCTGCTCTAGATTCGAGCGAGACGATATCCGCTGTGCTGTGCCCTACCACACAAAGCGGAATATCATTCGCTATGCCCTACCTCCTATAACAAAAACATAGTTTTACGCAAGTCCCGTTTATAATATTAAGTACATACCTATACATAAGTACCGTACTTAAAGGGTTTCAAAAATTTTACACCAATATTAGCAGATTAGAGTTAGAAGTTAAATCGTAAGGTTCACTGGGGCAAATCTCGACTGGGGGCAAATGTAACTGGCCCAATTTTCCATGTTTTACAATGTTTGCATTAATAAATAGAGTGTCCACCGGTTATATATGGTAGGCGTATTCAGTGGATGGATACATGCAGAACTCGACATCATAGTGGAAAAAATGGACTAGTTACAATTGCCCCAGTCGAGATTTGCCACGCTGCTGTAAGTACCATATTTAAATATTTTATCTTAAAACCCTCTAAATGCAACATCCGCTATTTTTATTTCGCCAAATTAATACAAATGTCCTTGATGTCTAAAAATAAACGTCTCCATCACACAGTTAAGGCCATATTCTCAACCTCCCTAGTCGACCTTCAAACAAAAAAAAAAAGAAAAAACAATTGGCAAAAAATTTGGGCAACAGTTTAAAAAATCAGTGCGGCCTCCAGGCCTTTACAGACGAAACAAAAAGCCTTTTCAGACTTTAAAGCGCTGAAAAATATACAAAAGGTCACTGGAGCTTTGAGGTGTGCGAGCGAGATGGGATATTAGGATAGAAAGGTGTGGGAGGGAGATGGGTAGCTGAAAATCAATTTATTAGGCAGTGACGTAGCGAGTAGCGCATGCGTGGTGCGAGAGTTCCCGGGAGTGGGTTGCCAGCGGTGGGGAAATGGAGGAAATTTGAGTAAAAGAGGTAATGGAAACAGTTTGATGTAGGTCAGTTTTTTCAGAATAAGTACTATCATCACAGGTCAACTATCAGTACCGTACAGAACAAATAACATCCTAATAAACCGAATATTGATGATTATCATCGTATGACATTATTCCTTTCGGCTAATTAGGGTTACAAAAATTAAAATGAATATTTTATTTGTATTTGCGCACAGCAGAAAGGACCGATGATCTAACTATAATAAACTAGTACTTACTCACGCATAGTATTGCATTGAACAGTGCTGAGAAAGCCTGAAAAAATCTGTTCCTCTCTACTAACCATAGACAATGTCCTATTTTAATATACCTATCTTTAACATTGTCGTAGTAAATTGGGATGTTTTAGTAAGTTATTTCCGTAGTCAACTACATATAAGTGCAATTCCCGAAAAGTTTATACATTTGGATCACGTCTTTGATTTTGATAAAAAATGGTAGGCTGATAGAGTCCATGATGCTGAGCAAGATCGACTTTGTTTCCCAAAATGTCCTAGGTAGTTTGTATAAAACCTTCCCTTTTTGTTACCAAATTCCTATACATTTTCGGTAACAAAAAGAAAAGTTTCATACAAACTACCTAGGACATTTTGGAAAACCCAGTGGATCTACTCTCTATCAGCCTACCAATTTTTATCAAAATCAAAGACGTGATCCAAATGGTTGTCTATTGTTTGCCCGACAGTCATTTAACATAATATTCATTTACCCGAATCTAACTTGCCTGAATTTCATTTGCCCGAATGATTTGTTTACCATAAAAATCATATGACATACTCGTTGTTTATCCGAATATTACCTACCATAATCATACAATGCCATACTATTTGTTAGCCATATTATTAAGTGCAATAATATGGTTTCATAGAATATTCAAACGCCATAAGCAATTATTGCCATATTAATTGTTGCCCATATTATTACCTAACCTAACCTACTTTCTGATAGCAGTTTCATTTTCCAGGGGTCACAGTTCTAACCTAACCTAACCTACTTTTCCAGCAGTTTCATTCTCCAGGGGATCACAGTTCTAACCTAACCTAACCTACTTTCTGATAGCAGTTTCATTTTCCAGGGGGACGCAGTTCTAACCTAACCTACTGTCTGATAGTATTTTCATTTTCCGGGGGGTCACAGTTCTAACCTAACCTAACCTACTTTTCAAGCAGTTTCCTTTTCCAGAGGTTCACAGTTCTAACCTAACCTAACCTACTTTCTGATAGCAGTTTCATTTTCCAGGGGGTCACAGTTCTAACCTAACCTAACCTACTTTCTGATAGCAGTTTCATTCTCTAGTCTTTCTAGTACCTATTATAGTAGTTTTCGATTCTGCCAAAGCACATTATGGAAATTGACTTTTCTGGACGCTAATTTGTATGACAAATGATGGTATGGAATGTGGTAATTACGGATTTCGATGATTCTGACAAATGACATTATGGAAACTGACTTTATGGGAAACAAAGTTTCTGGCACTAGATTAATATAGTAAACAATGATTATGGCATAAGATGTTATGAGAAACAATATTATGATTGTTGAATAGGATGGCAAATAAAATTATGGCAAATGAAATTCTGGCAAATGGGGGTATCCCGATCCAAATGTACAAACTTTTCGGGAATGCTAATAGAATATAAAATACATATTACTTACACCATGTCAGTCTGTCTGTCCATCCGCGGCGTTGCTCTATGTATAATGGTTAATGCTAGAAAGAAAGCCAATTGTCGCAGGTTGATAACCCACTTACATTTATTTTACGTGCAAACGCAAATTAAATCATCAACCAGTTCACAAAATATGTACCTACAGTTACAACAAATTATTTCATGAACCGCGACAATGTAACAAAACTCCGTTTTATTCACTGTTAGCTCTAGCAACCCTGATCTGGGCGGGCGGCCCGAAATAGCCGTGGGGGGCTTCAGTATCCACGCCGCCGCGGCCGCCACCAGGCATGGCGTCGGTCGCCGCGTGGTTGCCCTTCGCCCGCGCCGCCGCGATCGGCTGGGTGCCCATCGCCACGCACCCCCTCCCGCCCCCACCCGTCCCCAAAGACAGGAGACGAGCCGAAGACGAGAAACTCCTCATCAACGTCTCTGGAAGACGCTTCGAAACCTGGAGGAACACGCTCGAAAAATACCCAGATTCCCTCCTCGGCTCCACAGAAAGAGAGTTCTTCTACGATGAGGACAGCAGGGAATACTTCTTTGACAGAGACCCTGATATATTCAGACATATACTTAACTACTACAGAACAGGAAAGCTGCATTATCCAAAACATGAATGCCTCACAGGTTACGATGAGGAGCTAGCGTTCTTCGGGATCCTACCTGATGTGATAGGCGATTGTTGCTATGAGGACTATAGGGATAGGAAACGTGAGAATGCCGAACGGCTAATGGACGATAAGTTGAGTGAGGCGGGGGACCAGAGCTTGCCACAGCTGACGGATTTGAGGCAGAAGATGTGGAGGGCGTTCGAGAACCCTCACACGTCGACTGCCGCTTTAGTATTTTATTATGTGACCGGGTTCTTTATTGCGGTGTCTGTGATGGCTAACGTGGTGGAGACTGTGCCGTGCGGGCACCGACCGGGGCGCGCAGGAACCCTGCCCTGCGGGGAGCGATATAAGATTGTGTTCTTCTGTTTGGACACTGCTTGTGTCATGATATTCACGGCTGAGTATCTTCTCCGCCTGTTTGCGGCGCCGGACCGTTGCAAATTCGTGCGTTCCGTCATGTCAATCATTGACGTAGTAGCCATCTTGCCATATTACATTGGCTTGGGGATCACTGACAACGACGATGTCTCTGGAGCGTTTGTGACCCTTAGAGTGTTCAGGGTGTTCCGTATCTTCAAGTTCTCCCGGCACTCCCAGGGTCTGCGGATCCTCGGGTACACGCTGAAGAGCTGTGCGAGTGAGCTGGGGTTCTTGGTGTTCTCTCTGGCGATGGCCATCATCATCTTCGCCACGGTGATGTTCTACGCGGAGAAGAACGAGCAAGACACGAATTTCACTTCCATTCCTGCTGCCTTTTGGTACACCATCGTCACCATGACGACGCTGGGGTAAGTTTTCTTTGTTCCTTGCACACAATAGTGGATATTGAAACCGATTGAAACCTTTTCAATTGTTATAGGCGAGTCAGCAATGTATTGAAAAGTTCTTTGTCTACGTCTCTCTTGTTTACATTCAACAAATAGTAAAAAAATTACGTAATAATAAAACCCTAGACTCCAAGATCGTGTAAGAATTATGATGCTTTTCTTAAACCAAAAGTTATCAGCTGCTATCAAAGAAATCCTTATCTTTTAAATTAAAAAAGGCATTTAATTCGAGCCAAAAGATAAGATATCACGTTCGTTACTGACACTTCCGACAAGTGAAACTGAAAAGTCAATATCAGATGTTTTCTCTTTCACCTTTCAAGAGTAAAATTTTTTTGCGATAATCGATAAAAACAGCTGGGGCTAAGATGACAGCCGTTTATCGACAAGTAGCAGACAAAATGTAGGTACCTACCTAACAAGAAGCTGGAAGGATAAGTAGGTAATGATTTCCGTATAGTCGTTAAGTTTCATACACCAGCTGGTTAGATCCCTAGGGAGCCTCAGTAAGATGTCAATGGTATAATATGTATATCGACACTTAAGTAACCGCTTTCCACGGTGATCGCATACCATCAGGCAACCTGGCTGCTCGTTTGCCACCTATCTCTTAAAAAAAGTATGAAAATAGCCACGTGATTCTTCGTAGCAATTGTTCATAGGTATGTTATCTTGATAAAATTTTCCTTTTTGTTTTGTATTTGACCATGTTATATTACCATTTTTGGGTGACATTTTTACCTTCATTTAACCAAACAGACAGACAGAACGGCACCATAAGGGTTCCTTTATCAAGGTTTTATTCAACTTGCCTTGTTAGTGTTAGTTTGGGTCAAAACGTAGAAGCTAAATTTGACCCACTTCCCGGTTTTCGATTGAGCTGAAATTTTTCAGACATGTAAATCACGTGACAATGCAATAGTATGGTATCATGGAGCTGATCTGATGATGGAGTAGAAAGGTTTAAAGGAACTCTGTTATGAAACGTCGTATTCCCATCGAGTAAGGGGTTTTTAGAAACGGCTCGGAGATATCGATAACTGTGGAAAGAAAGGTACAGTCGGCAAAAAAGGTGTGTACTTTTTGGTACGGAACCCTAAAAATTACTCCAACATAAAAGGTACTAAACCATTTTGTCCAAACACCGGTTTTAAAAATGCAACATTGTGCGTCCACTGTCACACAGATTGCTTCCATTAAAAGGCAACATTCCATTTGATGACCACTTTTGACTACAAGTGAGCCTTATTACGTTTAAAATACGGTTCATATATAGTCGCTCAAATGTCGTGGACAATGATATGTGCTTTTTGACCAGTGACAGTCCTTAAATCGTCGTAATTAAGCTTATATTCATTCAATTTCTGAACGCATTAACGAAGTGGACCGTAGGTGTAGGTACCCTCCCAAGTCCCTGTGTGCAAAATATTGTACTTATTCAAAAATCTATTTTGAACCTTTATTGTGTTATAAAGGGCTCTAAATTCAAAAACAGAACAATTGCTATCGGGTCTCTAGAGGATAGAACGAGTATGGGGTTTTTTGACGAAGTAGTGCTTAGCTCTTAGCGATAAGGTTTTTACATTTATAAAATTGTGTGGATGAACAATGTACGCAAGATATTAAATATGGATGCGGACAAAGTGCCAGAAATATGTATACACGACCTTAACCTATTCATACTAATATTATAAATGGGAAAGTGTGTGTGTCTGTTTGTTTGTCCGTCTTTCACGGCAAAACGGAGCGACGAATTGCCAAGGGATGAAGAGTGACATAGGCTACTTTTTGTCTCTTTCTAGTAAGCAATAAAGTCGTATATATATGTACAGGGTGAAATAAAACGGACCGTTCAAACGTTGCATAGTGATTTTTGGGGTCATAATGAACAACTTACTATGGGACCAATGCTGAAATCGCGAAAAAAAAAATTACTGCTGAAATGTATGAAACAGCCAACTTTTTTTTGCGATTTCAGCATTGGTCCCATAATAAAAGTTGTTTATAAAAAAAAAATCATTTATTTCAGACCTTGAGCCCATATTAAAATACAACACATAACACAAATTAAACTAATATGAAATGTAAAACTAAAATTAAATTAAATTAGATTATTATTATGACCTCAAAAGTCACTATGCAAAAATTTGGACGGTCCTTTTAATTTCACCGTGTATGTATGTATATGTATCTACACATTTTTGGCATTTTATCCGCAAACAGATTTAGGTAACACTTGACTGTACACGGTTTTAATTTCATTTTCGCTGCAGCGGGGCGTAAAACGTTTGTAACATACGGCACCGTTTTGGATTTAATTGCGTATTTAGGCATGCAGAACAATGTAAAGAGTTGTTTTCAGGGGAAATGTGTTGTCTGAATGTTGTGTGCCACCGTAACACTTTTGCTTTTATACAAATAGAGTTGAATTTGTTAAAGTTGTTATGTGATCGTAAATACAGCGAACCCATGTAAAACACGAACCTCATTTGGCAGATCACACTCATCATCCTCCTTGCGTTATCCCGGCATTTGCCACGGCTCATGGGAGCCTGGGGTCCGCTTTGACAACTAATCCCAAGATTTGGCGAAGGCACTAGTTTTTACGAAAGCGACTGCCATAAACTAGACCTTATTGGAATTAGTCCGGTTTCCTGACGATGTTTTGCTTCACCGAAAAGCGACTGGCAAATATCAAATGACATTTCGCACATAAATTCCGAAAAACTCATTGGTGCGAGCTGGGGTTCGAACCCGCGACCTCCGGAACGAAAGCCGCACGCACTTACCGCTAGGTTACCAGGGTGGCTAGCCGAATGGCACAATCGCTCACGAAACGCTCACGAAACGAAGCGCTAGTAGATATCTATCTCTATCGCGCTTGCATATTGGCGCGACAGAGCCAGCGGCGTATCGCTTTCGTTTGGCGTCGGAGAAATGCCATTCGGCTACGGGGCCAGATCACACTATAACAATGGATTAAATACATATATGTATAAGAAGACACGCGCGCGCGCTTGTGCATGTTGTTATTTCATTGTATAAATACTATTTAGGATTATTTTTGCATGTTACTTACCTACCTATGTACTTGGATCGTAAGCCATAACTTAAGCCTATTCTCTTTATTTAAAATCCCAAGTAACTAAATGTAATTTTTTTTTTAAATAGTTTCCTAGATTAATGTTGTTACTAAATGCCGCAAATATTTCTGTTAATCTTACATTCTCCTCCACGATACAGGCTACGCCTAGTGTGGAGGTCAGTATAATGTACCACTGACTAAATTTATATTGCCAAATAAACAATTTTGTTTGTTTGTTTGTTGTTAGATCATACCATCCCATACATTATAATCTAACCACAAAATTAAAATTTTGAAGAAACCCCTGACCGCGACCACAGAATATATAATAGTACAAGTACAGAAGGCCCACTGCTTTGATGTTCACGACATGCCGCCTTTTTAAATGCCTACAAAATTCTTACAAAGAAACGAGCCGCACGTGCGCGGCGTCCGGCGATAGGGTTGCCTATGAATTAAAACGAATTAATACTCAGATAAAATGTTTTACTATTATATTCAGGTCTTGGGTACTTTCTAGGTATATATATAGTGTATATATATTTTTGTTTAAGTTCCAACATCTCAAGCCTTATTGAACCTTCCCGGGGGACTTAAGCAATAGTAGATCTGTGTAAAAATGTCTTATGGTATTTATTTTATTCATGATATTTATTTAACTAAGCTTTATTAGCCATTCCACACGCGGACAACGCATATGAACCCTAAAAAACTCGCGACGTAAAGTAACAACAGAAAGTGTGAACGTGCGTTCCGTGAGAATGCGCGCCACCCCTGACTAGGCCGCGAACTCGCGGCCGCCAGAATGTACTTGTAGCGCGGCGATAGAATCGCGGAGTGAGCCGCCCCTGCCGCGACATAGTAGACCGATTTTCATAAAATATGGCTAAGAACACTCCCGACTAACTCAACTTTCAAACAAACAAACAAACAAACTTAATGGAAATCGGTTCATCCGTTAGGGAGCTACGATGCCACAGACAGACATACACAGACAGACAGACAGACACACACACACACACACACACACAGACAGACACGTCAAACTTATAACACCACGTCGTTTTTGCGTCGGGGGTTAAAAATGCGACCGCCTAAGAACGCGTATACACTACACCACACATAGATGGCGCCACAAAAAAAATGTTTTGTAGCTTTCGATTATAATTGTAGATGGCGTTAAGTGTTACTTTTGACATAGATTTATTGCTCGAAAGTGACACTTAACGCCAATCTACAAGTAATCGATGGCAATTTTTTGTGGCACCATCTATGTGTGGTGTACTTATAGTGTATGCGCGTTCTTAGGCGGTCGCATTTTAATGTATGGGATGGTATGACCTTGGTATAAAATATGGTATAAAATAAAATCCGCACACCTATAGGTAATCTAATCATATAAGACAGACTAAAAAAGAGTCAAGTAGCCTATTGCCAGTTGAGGCGAAGCCGAGGTCAAAAACATGTACTTAATCTGAGGCCAACTTATTTACTAGCCAAGGTGTGTAACATCTTATAACACCATGGATGCAATAAAGAAATATGAATATGAATATGTATTGTATACTATTTCAGTTCGATGGAACCGGGAAGTGGTAACTTCATTTAGCGCAGCGACTTGAAATTTTACACTTTTCAGTCGGAGGACATAAAATAGTACATTACGATACAAGTGCGTAAAAAATGAAGTTCGAAACGAGTGGCGATAAATTAAAACACGACCGAAGGTTAGGGAGTGTTTTAAATCGACACGAGGTACGAATTTCCTTTTCGCACGTGTATCGTACGAGATTTTTCAGTACAGATGAGCCTCCGAAATTTTGACTTGGCATAATTATAATGAACCACTTCTCGCACTAGTGCGTAAAAAAACTCAATCTGTACTGAAAAACGCACTTGTATCGTAATGTACTATTACTATAAAAGTTTTATTCCCGTAAATGGTGATAAAATAACAATAATTTCTATCGCAAACCATCCCGTATCAGTCCCTAGTGAGCCTTGTTCGGATAAGAACCCTATTGTCCCCCCCGGGGGTTGTAAACCATTAAGGGTTTAGGGGTAGTTGTGTGTGCGGTTAGGAAGTCAAGATGTGTCGGGCCAAGTTAACTCTGCACGGTTTTTGCACTAATGTGGATTGACTACTAAGAGCTTGATACCTTCGTAGCAAAAAAAAAATCTTAGTATTTCTAAACTTAAAGGAACTGATTTTTTAGTCGAAAGCGAGTTTTATTATTTTCATTCGGAGCTCCAAGGTAATGTTTAAAATGAAATCTCCTGACTAAATAGTCTCGCACTTTTTGAAGTGTTCGAACAGCAGCAGCTATATGTGAGTGTGTTTATTAAATCGTCCCACTTTGTCGGTTACCATTAAGGCGAGATTTACTTGTATCTTTATATGAATAAAGTGACAAAGCGGCTTTATAACAGTCGACAAAGTGGGACGTTTTCCGTACACACTCACATATGCGCAGTTTATGATATCAACCGGCCTAGATAAACTGACAATCACTTACCCTAAGGCCGTTTTCACATTATCCGATCCGATAACGGATGTCGGAAGGATTTCAATAAAAAATCCAAGGTTGCGCCTGTAAAGTATGGGATATCGGTCCGACATCCGATATCGGATCGGATAATGTGAAAACGCACTAACAGTGATTAAAGTTATTCCTTCTCTATCCCTTCCATATTATTGCGACATGAGCACATAGCTGCGTAGACAAGAAGCCAATAGTTCACGCCATAGCGTATCGTAGCTTTCTTCCTCGGCGTGAAAATTTTCGTCTTGTCTATGCCTGTTCGTTCGCTACGAAGCGTAAGCTATAATATTGACATGTTGTCTACGCGACCTTTCATACAAAGTTTGCATACTGTATAAGGAACTTATCCATTAACCGCCCCGTCGCCCCAAGTTATTGAAAATTTCTATTAGCCTTCATTGGAGGTGTCTATAACTGACACGATATGACAGACAAACATTACCTTTTATGTGTTACTAGTTTTTGACCGCGGCTTTGCTTTCATTAAATTTGGTAATTAACACCCCCATCACAGTATAATAAAGAGTACTATAGTACAGTATGGCCACTCCCGCTCCCCGCTGAAAGTGCCGCCTACACCCTCTCGGTTAGCTCACGGTTACAACCTGGAAAAAAAGCGACCAGTCGACCTGTCATATCTCACTCATACAAGCATACTCGTAGTACGCGTTCACCTACAAGAGCTTAGAATGTGTGTTAGGAACGCGTCTCTTTCGTATACAATTTGATCACCGACTTGATTTGAATTTGACGACCGGTCTGGCGCAGTCGGTAGTGACGCCGCGGTCCCGGGTTCGAATCCCGGAAAGGGCATTAATTTGTGTGATGAGCACAGATATTTGTTCCTGAGTCATGGATGTTGTCTATGTATATAAGTATTTATATATTATATAAGGTCCTAATTTATTAGTTGCAGATATTTTAACACATGATACTTTACATTAAAATAATTAACTTTAAATATAAATTAAGAAAACTTTTCATAACTTTTTTGATTTCATTTTCCTAACAAAAAAATTAATTATAATTTCGTCTAAAAAAAATCATCATGTGCATTATCACATGTCACAATAACACTGTCTGTCATGTCAATAATTGTTTGTTGTAAATGTCGTAAAGGTTCGGCGGGAAAACTGCACATTGAAGTGGCCAGTTACAGTTAAGTGGTACGTAAAAGAGGTACTAGAATCTGTTCAATGAGTTTTCATTTAATAATCACATAAACAGGGTGTTTTTACGTAGCAAATTTGTTTTTCCGTTTTCTCCAAAAAAACATCGTAAAAGCTATAATGTTTCACGGTTTAATATACTCCAGAGACCGAGTACTATCAGCTGTAAAAATATCTGCATCTAATAAATTAGTACCTTATATATATCGTTGTCTGAGTACCCACAACACAAGCCTTCTTGAGCTTACCGTGGGCCTCAGTCAATCTGTGTAAGAATGTCCTATAATATTTATTTATTATTTTATTTATCACCAGTGTCCGAGGTGTGATATGACAGACAAACATGTGTACCTTTTATGTGTTACTAACTTTTGCCCGTGGCTTTGCTCGCATTCAATTTCAAAATTGACACCCCCATTAGGGAAGTGGAGGATTAGAAAGAGACAAAAAGTAGCCTACGCCACTCTCTATCCCTTCAACTACCTCTACATTTTTAATAATGTGACGGACGGACAGACAGACAGACGGACAGAGTCGCACCCACAGAACTAAATCAAGATAGAAGGAAAAAGTGTATCTACTTCGCGTGCGGAAAAGTTAAATAGCGAGCAACATTGTTCGCCGCGCAAGTCAGTCTGCTCCCGACCGCTGCCCGCGAGTGACATATAGTGAAAAATACAAAATGGGTCGGTATTCGATAATTAACTGTTCAAACACCACCAATAAAAGCAAGAGTGTTAAACAAAGTGTTTCCTATCATCGGTAAGTACCATTTGTCCTAAAATATTTTTTATTAAATAAAAAACACGATTTTCCTATTTTTATCATCAAAACATTAGCTGACGTACGGCCGTCAAACTAGTTTTCCATTGCGGCTTTAATTTGACGAGTCCGACTTGGCGTGCGTTTAAAACAAGCGATATAAAAATAGGCTATTCAAACTGTCGAGACAAAGTGAAGGTAGATTTGTTATTTTGTCCGTCGAACTTAAGAATAGTGGTGCACCACGGAACTATATCGTCATGTATGCTGCGATTTCCTTATTCGATTTAAATCGATTTTGCGAAGCAGTGGAAATTATAATTATGTTTTTATATTGTTATGAAACTATACATATAAAGTACGAGTGAAAAGTAAATTTAACTTTAAAATAGGTTACAGTTACGGTATTAACGTTGAATTTGTGGTCGGCAGAAAAACAAATACAAACATAATACGCTCTATATTTATTATGAATAAAAATAACTCTAAAAATGTGTTAATGGTTAATTATATTTATATACATATTACTAAAAGTTGTAACAAATAACATGATGATAATGAAGTGAGTACATGGTCGATTTTCTTAAAAATATTACGAAATATTAACTAGTATACTATATAATATAAGTATGGATTCATTACGTATACGTATGTAAATACTGCCTGCAGTATTTATTTATTTATTTATTTATTTAAACTTTATTGCACATCAATTAAAAAAAAATGTACAAATGGCGGACTTAATGCCTAATGGCATTCTCTACCAGTCAACCATCGGGCCAAACAGAGACAAGTAAAAATGGTGCAAAGAGAATGAAAAATAACAGATTAGAATTATTAATCGAAAACAGCTGAAGTACAATACAAAATAGTGATAAAATACATAAATAAAAATATTATACATATATACTTAATAACTTACTATATAATAATATTATATTATATTTAGTTGGTTATAAGATCTTAGTGTGTTTACAGAAATATATTTACGCGACATAGTAGACCGATTTTCATGAAACATAGCTAAGAACACTCCCGACTAACTCAGCTTTCAGACAAAAAAACTAAATCTAAATCGGTTCATCCATTCGGGAGCTACGATGCCACAGACAGACAGACAGACACGTCAAACTTATAACACCCCGTAGTTTTTGCGTCGGGGGTTAAAAAACAGAAAATCTCAGGATTTTATTCCTATGTTTTATTTATATTCTACTTTTGCGACGTCGCAAATACATACATCTGACTTAGTTATCCCGATCTATTTATAAAAATTGCTCAGCACGATCTTAAATAAAATAAAATAAAAAATAAAAATAGCCTTTATTCTACCATAATTCTTAAATAACATTATTTCATTTGCATGCATCATATTTTATCATTTATTTGTATTACATAGTTTAAATTCCATTTTTTTCTAATCTATACCATTAATTAAATGTGTAACATAAGTGACAATTAATTTAACATTATCGGCACGATCTTACTATTAAATAAATATAGCAAAATGTCAAGGAACACTCAAGGATAGTTATGACGACAGGCTATGTAAAGGTTATACATAATATACATACATATAGTCCAAGCCCTCGGCCTATGATATACCTAACACAGTGATTAGGGTGACTAAATCAGTTATAATTTACGGGACAATCTCAATATAAACTCGGGGCTTAATGTTGACATTCGGAACAATAAATAAGCTATTGTATGAGTTATTTGTGTGTTTTTTTTTCTTATAGTTCATTGCTGTGGTCACAATCAGTCACTCTGAATAATTTAATAGGGCTTTAATATTTTAACCAATATCCATTTGATTTGAAGTATAAAATAAAGTAAATAAATCATACATTGCTTTTTGAAACAAACGAAATTCTCACCAATTTACTTATAGAACAAGGTTCAAATTCAAAATGGGAAAACTGACTATGGTGAGCCTTACGAGGATAAATAACGATTCAGTTATTCAAACTGCCTTCCTATTATTTCACGGTCCTCCGATAGAATTCAAGAGCCCCTGTCAATTTGTTCATAAAGTCATGTCATTGGCAATAATTTCAACGTCTCTCGAGGTCTCAACCTGATTCCCATAGCTAACTTCAGTATCTGAAATCAATGGGATATTTCACCACAGTGAGTGTAACTGTCGGGTGACAATAGGCTACTTAATGACCCTTTTTTAAAGTCTGTCTTATAAGATTAAGTACTGTCCAATTAACCAACATAAAAAATAATTTTAAAATATACTTTACTTTTACGTAATCAGGCAAAAACAACACAGCTATGTTAATCTATAGATTATCTGTGCATCAAGTCATTCTATTCGAAAACAACATTTTCTGACTTTTGAGTATGAGGCATAAAGTTCATTAAGTATGTCAGTGATTGTTTTGACATGAAGTAAGTTTGAATCTAATGACGTCACTATGTCGCTGACAGCGTTTTCGATGGCCAAAGTAAAAAAAATACACACAATTTTAATCGAAAATAGGTAGTCATCATACACTTTCAATACCTAAAATCTATAAATATTGGTTTTTTACTTCAGAAGACAATCATGTATTGTGCCAAATTCGAGATGAGTCTAGTAGCCTATTTTCACTACACCGTGTTTTTTTTGTTTTCCGTTAAATTCGACACGCAGTTAGGTTCATCATCGGGGACCACCCTGTATATCGCTTTTTGTTAAATTCAAACAAATTTTTTTTTTCGTTTCCATACATCATAAATGGATTAATTAGTGTGGGAGGACCTTAATCATAACATTAAAGTCATTGTCAAGTGTTTGACGGCACATGTCAAAACAAATAACATTAGGAAGTGGTAAGGTTCAGTAATCCCAAACGTGTTCAGTAATCAAATTAATTTTCTTAATAATTCGATAACCGTAAGAGTTAAGAGACTAGTTTCTTAAAGAAATTGATTGTATTTGAACTAAAGAATCTTCCCTTAAAGTTAACGGAATTCAATAAAAACAGGGTGTATATTGTGAAATAGGCCAAAGGACTGCTCGCTATAAGTAGTTTGGACGCTTGGTCACCCTACTAGCGTAGCTAACAGGCTAGCGGAGCAAACTTGATTAGCTGCTAATGGGTTCTGGAAACTACGTTCCGCCTGTTGGAGCCTCGTCTATGCTTTTACACTTTCTAAATTATACATAACTTCAAAAAGTATAGGTGAAAAATATAAGAAAGTCACCTGTATGTGTGAGTGACGTGTTCGAATAGGCGTTTGTCTTGTTTGTGTTACTAATTTTAAATATGTGTTCTCTATTCGAACACGTCACTCACACATACAACAGGTGACTTTCTTACGTTTTTTACCTATACTAGTGTTAATTTGTTCAAATAAATGTTTTAAAACAGCTTGGCGAACTATTCGTATTCGAAATCCCATTCAAAAATACTTTATAGAAACTGTAGAAACTACAGTCTACAAAATGCGGACTTAACGTCAAAAGGCATTCTACCAAAGCAAAGCAGATTTCTATTTCGTGATTTTTGTTACTATTTTTTGTTAGTCAGAAGTCAGAACACTATTTGTTACATTTGTACGATGATGTAACTTATTGCTTATACATGGTGTAGACTGTAGAATTACGTAAGTAGTTAAGTACCTATCATGATACACAATACAGCTGGATGAAAAGGGATGATCCGATGCTTTTAACAGAATTGCATGCCTGATGGCATAGATAAACACGCGTGGAAAAGCGGGTTTTCCGGCTTACTGTAAGATGTAAGATACAGCGGGTATAGCTATACTTGTGTGGATTTGAGGTCGCTAAACGATAAGTAGATAAAAAATCTCAGCTTCTCAGACCCTCTAGCACAACTTGCCTGGTCTCGCGTTTTGTAAGGATTATTCTGCAATTATCGAATTTAACGCGAGCGAAACTGCGGGCAAAAGCTAGTATTTTATAGATTTATGACTTTTGTTGCCAATTAGTTGGAGTTGCGTTTAAATATTCTTTTGGCTTACATTGAAAAGCTCTTTTTTTATGGGATAGGAGGCAAACGAGCAGACAGGTCGCTTGATGGTAAGCGATCACCGCCGCTCATGGACACCAGAAACACCAGAGGTGTTGGAGGTGCGTTGCCGGCCTTTAAGATGGGTGTACGCTCTTTTCTTGAAGATTTGAAGGTCGTATCGGTCCGGAAATACCGCAGGCGACAATTCATTCCACAGTTTAGCTTAAAAATGATAGACCTGCACGCCAGATGGGTCGGCAGATCTAGCAACTTACAGTTGGCTTTGCAGGTGAGTTGCTACAGGGCGCGTGGGTCGCTTACCACAATCAAACCTCGGAGATTCTTCACATTCTTTATTATAAAGAACCGGAGAAAAGGATTACATTTTCAGGACATCACAGCTGACACTAAACATTAAATTAACTTACGTATGGAGCGCTACATATTGTTAATTAAATTAAAATAAGGACAGAGGAGAGCAATTACGTGCCTATTCCATTGGAGGCCATGACGGAAGAGAAGGAAGGAAACGTCAAAGACCATAAACTTACATATTACTTTCATAGACTATCAAAGCAAGTTTAAGTAGCCAATACAGATGGTATATGGAGATTATATATTCTAACACTTCCCCTTAAGCTCCGTAGACCATTTACTAAACATAACAGAAGCTCACATTCAGGGCTTTACATTCATTAGCTTTGTAAACTCTACATGCTTAACTCTACCTAGTGGTTTAGTAAGCACATCTGCAATCATGTTCTCAGTTGGTAAGTATTTGACATCAGCAAACCCGTCTCGTATTAAATCTTTTACAAAATGATATCTAATATCGATGTGCTTACTTCTCTTATGACAGTATTCTTTACATTCTAGGAGCTTATGTGCACTCTGATTATCATTATAAATTACAATATTGACATTTTTATTTGTAAGCTCAAAAATGAAATTTTTAATAAAACACAAGTCTTTACATACATCCCCAATCGATAGGTACTCAGCCTCAGTAGATGAAAGGGTCACACATTTTTGTTTTCTAGATTCCCAACCTATAGTAGAAGAACCCAGTTTTACAATAAAACCACTATAGGACTTACGGTCCAGCAGATTGTTCCCATAATCTGCGTCTGCAAATGCAGTAATTTTTAAGTCATTACTCCTATAAAAATATAGTGAATGATTTAAAGTGCCTGCTAAATACCTAAGGACGCGCTTGGCTGCCAACCAGTGACTCTTATCAAAAGCATGGTTAAATTGACTTAACTGACTGCAAGCAAATGCTATGTCAGGCCGAGTACATACTGAGAGATACATTAAACTGCCTAGCAACTCTCTATAACGAAACATTTCATTATCAAGCAGAGTTGCAGTAGTTGATTCACTTTTATCTAATTTACAATTCAACATCATGGGTGTACTAACAGGCTTACATTTTTCCATGCCAAAGCGTATTAATAACCGTTTAATGTATTCTGTTTGATTCAATTTTAAGATACCTCTCGCTCTGTCACGAACAACACTTATACCTAAACAATTGTTGAGATCTCCGAGATCTTTAATATTATATTCATTTTCCAATAGATTTAGCAATGAAGTTGCACATTCACGGTCCTGTGTAAACACATAAAAATCATCTACATACAACGCTATTATCGATAATTTATTATTGGACCTTTTTACATACACACAAGGCTCACATTTGCTTTGCACGTAGCCATTATCAACTAATAATTTATTAACACACAAATTCCACATTCTACTGGCTTGCTTTAAGCCATACAGGCTTTTGTTCAATAAACAAACTTTATTTGGGTCAGAAATGAAACCTTCGGGTTGCTCCATATAAATTGTCTCATCGAGTTCACTATTAAGAAATGCATTAGCCACGTCAATGTGCTTTATGTCCATATCAAGGTCATTCGCCAATGAGAATAAAATTCTCATTGTAGAATGTCTCACGACGGGAGCAAAAACATCATTGTAGTCTTCGCCTTTTCTTTGAGAAAAACCACGAGCAACTAACCGAGCTTTATATTTGTCTTTTCCGGAAGCTTCACTTTTGACTTTATATACCCATTTACACTTTACAATGTTTGTGTGTTTTGGTCGGTCTACTAGCCGCCAAACATTGTTGTTAACAAGAGCATTATATTCTTTTTGCATTGCAGCTTTCCAATTATCACAGTTATCAGATGCCATTGCTTCATGATAGAAAAGGGGCTCAGATTCAATATGAGCCATAAGGGATAAATCATAATCACCATACCTGTTGGGCATGATACCCCGTGTACTTCTGATGGGGCGTCCCGTGCTTGGCTGAGCGATGACATCATGCTCAGATGCTGGCGACTGCTCCTCAGATTCCTCACCATCACTGCACGACAGGAACTGGTGGTCACGTGGGCTCATGGTCCACTCTGAACTCTCAGCACCGCCTTCTGTTGGCGACTGCGCCACACGCTGCTCCCCACCATCGCTATATGAAGCTGGCTCTGCATTCAGGGGCTCGACCCGCATACTGGTGGCCTCATCACCAGTGCAGGGCTCCGACACTGAAGTTTCTGAAACATTATCATGTTTGGATGAGTCATAGGGTACAATATCATTGTTATTGTGCACTATTTCTTTATTAAAATTGTTATCATTCTGGGAGATCTCATTATTTAAAACATTGTCATTAATTAAAATAATATGATTATTTAAAATATTATTATTCATTGAAACATCATTATTTAGAATATTATTATTCATATTAGAATCATTCATCACAGTTTCAATAAAATGTACAGATCTCGCCTTAATGACTTTAGTAGGATTTTTGGGATCAATTAATCTATACCCTTTAGATTCCTCACAATAGCCCACAAAGATACATTCTTTGGACTTTTCACTGAACTTGGAACGTTTACAATCAGGTATATGGCAGAAGGCTTTGCATCCAAATACCTTTAGGTGGCTCAGGTCCACTTTGGATCCTGACCATAGTTCCTCTGGAGTGGCACCAGGCACAGCGGCAGTGGGTGACCTATTTTTAATATATATCGCTGTCATGACAGCCTCACCCCAATACCGCATGCCTAAGCCAGAATCTATCAGCATGCACCGTGCCTTGGTGACCAAGGTTAAATTCAGACGCTCCGAGACGCCATTTTGGCTAGGGCTGTAAGGTATAGTTGTTTGATGAACAATCCCACAATCAGCTAAATACTTGTCAAACCTACTATTACAATATTCACCTCCTCCGTCAGATCTCAAACATAAGATCTTATGGCCTGTCTGTCGTTCTACTAAATTTTTAAATTCAATAAATTTGCTCATAACTTCACTTTTATATTTTAATAAATAGCCATATGTTTTTCGACTGAAATCATCTGTAAAAGTCACTAAGTAACGTGAACCCCCCCAAGTTGACTCCTCCATAGGACCACAGACGTCAGAATGAACTAATGCAAGCAATTTTTGTGCCCTCCTAGCTTTACCTTTAGGAAAACTTTTAACCTTTTGCTTCCCCTTAATACAAGTCTCACAATCCTTTAGCTCACAATCTTTAACAGAAGCATTTAAGCCATAGGACATATTAAGAAGTTCACACATACCTGCTTTGCTTAAATGTGACAGCCGTCTATGCCAGATGTGCGCAGGCACATCCGAGGTTGTAAGAGCACAATCATGCTCCCTCGTAGCATCCACGGCAGCACAAGAAGTGTACTCCTTGCTTGTAGGGGTGTGGTGGCTCTGCACACATGCTGGGGTATTCTTGTTCTGTGGATTGAAGTTACTTACACAATCTAACACATAAATACCTTTACTACCAGAAGCAGTGGCTAAACATTGCTGCAATTTGTTAAAAATATAACACTTGTCATTTGAAAATAGAACTATGTGGCCCTTCTTGGTTAACTTACGTACAGACAACAAATTAGTTGCTATTTGGGGGACATACATTACATTTTCAATAGTTCTAACAACATTGTTTTCTAAAATGACTTCTACAGTTCCTAAACCAAGGCATTGCACAGTTTCTTTGTTGGCTACAGTTACAACACTGGTAAAACTTTTATCAAGAGTTTTAAAATAATGTTCATGCTTACACATGGAGTTGGTACACCCAGAGTCCACAATCCAGTCTTCGGAGCTATACGCAGCAAGAGCAGACACTGTTAAACCATGTTGAACACTGTCACTATTTTTCTTGTCTCTCTTGAACTTAAAACATTTCGACTTATGGTGATTAGGCTTCTTACAGTAACTGCAGATTATTTTCTTCGAAGTAGTTTTGGTAAATAATGCTGCATTGGCCTTATCGCTGTCATTAGTGGTGCGTCGAAACTCCTCTTGAAGTAGTCGGGCTCGTACCATCTCGCTTGTTAAAGTTTTAGTAAGACTAGCAGCCTCCAAGCTCGAAACCAGGACGTCATACTCCTGTGGCAGCCCCGACAGTAGTAGCTCAGCAACCTCTGCATCTTCTGTTGTGCGGCCAATATCATCTAGCTTTTGAACAAGCGTTGTGACCGCCTCAATGTATTGTTGCATAGAACTATAATCTGTATAACTTGCCCGGTGTAGTTGCCTCAGCAGCACGACCCGCCTGTAGAGACCTTTATCTTCAAAAATCTGTTGTAAATTGCTCCATGCTTTCTTAGCTGTGTCAGCTGTCCGTAAATGTTGTATGCAATGCGGTTTTACCGAAAGACATATTCTTGCCAGAGCACGTTGAATCTTAGTTGTGTCTGTCTCGGTGCCTTCCACCGCCGACCACAAACCTTCCATGATTAATGCGTGCCGCATACAGAATTTCCAGTTTAGATAATCGTTCACTCCGTCCAGTTTGTCGAACGAGAACGTAGCGTGAGGCGTTCGCTCATTCTCGCTTGTAGTTGCCATGTTGAGTATAGGTTAAGTGAGGTTAGGTTACCATGCGCTGTGGCCGATCGTCGTAGTCTTCCTGTTCTCGACGATTAACGCTGGGACCGGAACCTGATAGACCTGCACGCCAGATGGGTCGGCAGATCTAGCAACTTACAGTTGGCTTTGCAGGTGAGTTGCTACAGGGCGCGTGGGTCGCTTACCACAATCAAACCTCGGAGATTCTTCACATTCTTTATTATAAAGAACCGGAGAAAAGGATTACATTTTCAGGACATCACAGCTGACACTAAACATTAAATTAACTTACGTATGGAGCGCTACATATTGTTAATTAAATTAAAATAAGGACAGAGGAGAGCAATTACGTGCCTATTCCATTGGAGGCCATGACGGAAGAGAAGGAAGGAAACGTCAAAGACCATAAACTTACATATTACTTTCATAGACTATCAAAGCAAGTTTAAGTAGCCAATACAGATGGTATATGGAGATTATATATTCTAACAAAAAACGTCTATTCATATACATAGAAGATTACTGCAAAATACAGTAAAAAACAACAAAAATTTGAACCTATTAAAAAGAAAGTTCATGACCGCACATTTGACGCATTTTCACCTTACGAAACGACTAAAAGGGTCCAAGCCTTGGCGACTGACGCACAGACATTGACCCACATGTTATCGATGACACAAACAGACAGAAAAATGAATTTATGTCATAATGTTAATCGTGGTTGAGTGTTGGCACGCGCGCGCGCCGAGAGATGACTGCTATGACGCTGGATATGAGCATGAAAACTGTCACTTTTAATTTTTTTTGTACATGACAATATGGCAATATATTTTTCATATTACCGTTTCGGAGAGTGTTTTTTTTCTTCCTGCTATGATGGAGCAGTGACCCATTGCGACCATTTTGCATAATAGCTATACATTTTTAGGCTTAATAATATATTATAACATTAAAATTTTCTCACTACACTCAGGATTATATTTTTTAATTATGGAATATAGGTGATGTGAAAAGCACTATGTGTCGAGATACATATGGGTAGCAAATTTTTATTCTTCAACAACTCTCTTTTTTTTCGCTATTTCCGTCCGTCCGTCCGTAAATCGTGTGATATTGAAATTTGTTGGATAGGTATTGAAAAATGAATAAGGGTTTACTCAAATCATTTTTTGATATTGTTAATATTTTCGGAAATAATCACTCCAAAAGTTAAAAAAATGCGTCCCCACCCTCTAACTTTTGAACCATAAGTTTACAAGTTTAAGATGTACAAACTGTAAGATATCCATAATTATGTTTGTATAAAGAGCGGCTGTGGTATTCTGTTCATTGAACGGGTAAACATCTCGAATGGATTTTTTTGTGCCATATCACGCAGTTTCGAGAATGACGCTGTGTCCGTGAACGTGTTAAAAGACTATAACGTTTCATGAGTTTTATCAATAGTTGTATAACAAAGTCTCAAATATTAACTTTATATCTGTGTTGTTGTTGTTGTTGTTGTAGTCCTAAGGCACCCCAGAGGTGTAAAAAGGTCTTCACGAGCTCGCGCCACGCCTTCCTATCTTCAGCGACCCTTGTGGCCTCGCTCCAGCTCAACCCGGCCGCCCGTAGCTCATTTTCGACGGACCGCTTCCATGAGTGGACAGGGCGCCCGGGGCCACGCCTTGCATTCTGCGGTTACCAGTCGAGAGCAATGCTCGCGTTATTTCTTTCCCCTTTCCGAAGAGTGTCCAATCCATCTCCATTTTAGTGTCGCGATTTCTTCGTCAATGGGTGTTTGCTGGCATATACTCCACAGGTCTTAATTTCGGATAGTGTTTGGCCAGAAAACGCGAAGGATTGACCTCAGGGACTTGTTGACGAATACTTGGAGCTTTTTGAGCTTTTTCGTTAGGCCCTTTGTCACTCTCCACGTTTTGCAGCCAAACAGTAGCACAGATTTCACTATGGACACTTACACTATGGAACTTTATATCTAATACAATATAACTAAAACTAAATGCAAATCCTATATCCCCGGTATTACCGCTTTTCCCGAACGTCGTTTAATCCCGGATTATTTTGGACTAATCCCGCTAAGTTGCGGCCACTTGTTTCTATCGTAGCTGAATTTGTACGCTCAATGATATTACTACTATGTATTTATTTATTTATCTATTAAACCGATTGTGAAACCCGGCAGATCGTGTGTTATTAGTAGGGATGTACGATGTACCGACTATTGATTTGGCCGACTAGGCCAAATAGTCGGCACTAGGTTGGCCGATTAGTCGGCCGACTAGTCGGCTAGTCGGCCAAAACAGTTTTTTCGACTAAATTCGCATTTTGAATCTTTGTTCCTTCGTTCCTTCCTTTGTTCGCGCTTTCCATGTTTTTTACAGGTTCAAAGGTCTATGAGAATATT
Organism: Leguminivora glycinivorella; assembly: GCF_023078275.1. Lineage (NCBI taxonomy): Eukaryota > Metazoa > Arthropoda > Insecta > Lepidoptera > Tortricidae > Leguminivora > Leguminivora glycinivorella. Next base: position 14,616,225 of record NC_062991.1, read on the forward strand.
TATGCACATTTTCCATTTTTAACAGCCGGTTTGGCATAGCAGGTAGTGAATTAGTGATTCTGCCTATGAAGTTGATAGTCCTAAGTTTCTGTGATGACTGATATATTTGTTGTTTTGACTGAGAAAGGCATAACAAATAGGTACATAATACAACCACATCAGCTGTTGATATATCTTTGTACTGTTTTTCTATCACATATGAAGTGCGAACTAATCGGCCTCTTTTGCCGACTAGTCGCTGACTAATCTCCGACTACAAAAGTGGCCGGATAGTCGGCTTTCCCGACTAGTCGGCGACTAGTCGGTACATCCCTAGTTATTAGGCATATATGTATAGTGAAATAGGTTGTTTGAGAAGGTGCAAAAGTGTTGTGTAACCACTTCACAGCCACTTGTTCTAATCGGCTACTAGACTCATATCCAAATAGACTTTTGTGTGGCTCTACCTACTGCATGCACAGCACAAGGATATTTTACACCAACCACGATGTATGACAGATATATACAAAAAAAATGCTTACAATATGTGTATAAAAATTTACAATAACCTGCCTGTTCATATAAGGTCTCTTGAAGGCAATAAGTTTAATAAAACACTAAAGAAATGGCTGTTTGAACACTGCTTTTATAGTATCAATGATTATATTGCTCATGAATATTGTAATGATGATTATACAAATTGAACATAATAGGTGAACTTTACTATAAGATTCGTTTTAATAATTTTCAATTTACCTTTGTATGTAAATTACTGTAAATAACTTTAAAAGTAAGGTATAATAATTTATGTTTGCTATCCAATGCTGTGTCATAGAGGTTTTTATTTTCTGTAGGTATATTTAATTCATGTCAACATATACATTTGCATGCTGTTTATAACAGCTGAAGAAGGTGGAACTATTTTATACTAATAAGACGCTATGTACCCTTTTTCTGCAAATAAAAGATTTCTTTCTTTCTTTCTTTCTTTCTTTCTTTCTTTTATTTTCTTTTGACAACCGGTCTGGCCTGGCGCCTAGTGACCCTGCCTGCTGAGCCGCGGTCCTGGGTTCGAATCCCGGTAAGGGCATTTATTTGTGTGAGGACCACAGATATTTTGTTCCTGTCATGGATGTTTTCTATGCATATAAGTTTTTATATATTTATCATTGTCTGGTGCAACACAAGCCTTCTTGAGCTTACCGTGGGACTCAGTCAATTTATGTAGAAAAATCTATCTATAATATTTATTTATTTTACCTTCTTGGCATTACAATTTGTTACTGGCAGGCTGGGCCCTGGGGTGTGGTGTGGGTACTGAAAAATAGCAAGGCAAAATTGTATCTACCAAAGAGGATCGAGTATTATAGAGAGTTCAAAGTAAAATGTGTAATCACAGTGCATAGACGGCCATCTCTCGACACAAGCTTAAAATTTTTGAAATTCAGTTTTGACAATTTGGCCCATTGTTGTTAGCTTGATATGTGTTAAAATGTCAAATATTCATGTTAGCGCCATCTAGCCGACGTTCCCCAAAGGTGTAACGCCATCTAGGCCACCATACCTTTTTCTCTAGGGCTTTGAGGTACGTTTTTTTCGTAGACTTTATTCGTCTATATGGAGTTACATATGTCTTTGTATCTACTTACGTGCCTACAGAAGCCCTTGCAATTTTGGCCAGTGTAAATTTTAATAAAACGTCAGTATAATCGCTGGAGCGTATTGCAGGTGCAACATCTGCTGCATTTTATTTGTGCTGCAGTGCTTTTATATACCGACAAAGGTCATAATATTGTCTGTAGCTCAACTTTTAATCTAAAGCCTTGAGAGGAATTCGCGGTTGAAATTATAGAAATTTATCTATAGGTAAAATTTAGCAATTTTTTAATTGGTAATTTGTAGGTAAATTTTGAAAAAAAAAAAACCCGACGTAGCGGACCGATTTTCATGAAACATGGCTAAGAACACTCCCGACTAACTGTGTCGCTTAACTTCAAACATGGGTTAATCCATTCTGCTTTAAGGTTGAATATATAAAAAATGTAATATGATGAGAAAGATAATTAACCTTATAGCATAATGGATTTACCCAAGTTTGAAGTTAAGCGATACTTACTCAGCTTTCAAACAAAAAAAAAACTAAATCTAAATCGGATCAGTTCGGGGTACGATGCCACAGACAGACACACACACAGGTAGACAGACACGTCAAACTTATAACACCACGTCGTTTTTGCGTCGGGGGTTATAAAACGTCAAGCACATTGTATCTTTTTCAAGATGTTATTATTTTTCTTCTCTGAATACTATTCAGTGTGCGTACTCGAATGCTCACAAAACGCTTACGGTATCTCTTTCGTAGCTATCTATCTCTATCGCTCTTGCGTAGAGGTATTGGCGCTGTCCAAGCGCGGATCCAGCTTCGTGCCCAGGGGGGGGGGTCACGTGGTAAAGGCCCGGGGCCCCAGGGGGGGGTCACGTGGTCTATTTGTATGGCCAACTTAGGCTCCAGTCGACCCCCTGGATCCGCGCATGGCGCTGTCGCATCAGGATACTTAGCCGAATGGCACAACGCTCACGAAACGAAACGCTAGTAGATATCTCTATCGCTCTTGCGTATTGGCGCGACGAGCCAGGCTACTTTCGCGGCGTTTCGTTTTCGTTTCGCGTCGCAGAAATGCCATTCGGCCTGATGTGTGTTTCGGTGAATAAACATTCCAACTTTCTCAGTTGGTCAAAATAAATATGCCAAGTTCACCTAAATCAAACCTTTGCCCTTTGAAACATGAAATTACTCACGCACACTTATAAAACCTTAAAAACACATAAACATTATTACCTTCTAGAATAGCAACAAAAGGGTTAACATTGCGTGTTTAGTGTTAAGTACGTTGATTTCATCTCACGACAACAAGTTGTTTGATTTATAATTGTTAGTTTTTAACGCATTGCAGTATAAACACGAATTTAAAATTGCTGAATAGTTTAACTTCTGAGAATGTTCTCGAGAACGAGAATTTATCAGAATACTTAGTAACTTCGTGGTTTATACCATAATTTCGTCGAACTCAGCAAGTCAAGACGTTGTCCCGTGGTAGTGCGCTGGCTTCGTATGCCGATGTTTTCAGGTTCGATCCTGACAGCGATCTTTTTGTTTGTATTTTTTTTTGTTTTTTTTTTGTATATACATATATTGGCATGACCAAAAACAGGCATCAAGAAATAATAGTTCAGTACCTAATTTAAAAAAGTCAGGACTTAACTGTGAAGTCTGAAAGTCGAAATGTTCCCTGAAGTATAGTGAGAATTTAAGCAACTTATAGTGAGAATTTAGGTAACTTATCACTTATCAACAAAATAGCTAACTGTAATAGACAATATTATACCTATAATAACATATAGTTTTATATTATGCCCATTTAAACATTATTTCAAGTATATTCTCTTGTTTAAATAATAAATTGCATGTTGCGGGAATGTTCTGCGAACATTCTCAAGAATGTTTCCGCTTTTTGGGAATGTTCTGCAATTTCTACATTACTAGTTAAGATTATAAACACTCCCTTTCCTCTCGTGGGTGGCGCAGCTTCTCATAAAATTTCGTAACCAGATTTTATGACTAACCAATTTTTTTGTATTTATGTCTTGGAAATTTTGTAGTATGGAAATTGTCGTAATAAAAGATGTTTAAAGAGAAAATAGCAAATATAGCCTGTCAACCAAAGTTTGGCAGTAGCAATGTACAACGAACTAAAGTATGGTATCCCTATAAAACGAACAAAAACCAGCAATGTACGTCGAACAGCCACAGATATTTTTTTTCAAGTGGCTCATTGGGCCTGCAGCATTGGAATGCCTCCCTAATAAAAAAAGCATATGAAACGCGTATACTCATCCTTTACTTCCTTACGAATTAGATAGAGTATTAAAAAGGGACGGATATATGCTAGCTATTTCTCTTTTTCGTAGGGTGGAGGTTTCCACAGATAAGATACAAATGACACGCGAATATCCACCAATTTTCAAAACTAGTGTTGCTAGCCCGCGTTTTTTCAAATTTGCCGCCTTTTTCTAGTGACAAGATTTGGTTGACGGTCTATAGCTACCCGGTTAAAAATTATTTTACAAAATACCTTTTTAACCTCCGACGCAAAAACGACAGGGTGTTATAACTTTGAAGTGTCTGTTTGTCTGTTTGTCTGTCTATCTGTCTGTGTGTGTGTGTGTGTGTGTGTCGGACTGTGGCTCCCGAACGGATGAACCGATTTAGATTTAGTTTTTTTTCTGTCTAAAAGCTGTGTTAGTCGGGAGTGTTCTTCTTTCATGAAAATCGGTCCACTACGACGCGGTCAGGGGTTTTTTTTTAATTTTTAATTTTATTGTTAGGTTATTACGTAAAACTTCCTAAGTTAGGTACAATTACGAAGAGACAATACGTAAATCGGATCTATGTAAAGCACCTCCTTTGGACGTGTTTTAATTTAGCGCTTTTCTCTTTCCGCACTTGTATCATACTACTCGTTCATTGAACAAAATCAACCAATATTATGAGTGACCCTGCATGACTCGTTAGAAATATAAAATAAATAGTTTAAACTTAATTGTTTCATTCTATTTAAAGTCCCGTTAGGCACTTTTCAACGCCACTAACGACTTTAGAATGACGTCGGATCGTGGAATGCATTCAGTAAAGTGTTCTATTTTCAAAATGTCGCTTTCCTAGTGTTAGTTTGTTTACATAGTAGTAAATAATTAAAGATTTTCGTGGAACTATTTATATTCGACTTGCGTTAGTAATATTTATTGTAACTAGTAAATATGTGTCGCGCACTACGCTAATGTAAAGTCATGTAAATAAATAAAGTGGGTTGTAGAAATTCATGTCGCAATTTGAAATACATTGTATATTTGCTTATTCGACGACCGGTCTGGCGCAGTCGGTAGTGACCCTGCCTGCTACGCCGCGGTCCCGGGTTCGAATCCCGGTAAGGGCATTTATTTGTGTGATGAGCACAGATATTTGTTCCTGAGTCATGGATGTTTTCTATGTATATAAGTATTTATATATATTATATATATCGTTGTCTGAGTACCCACAACACAAGCCTTCTTGAGCTTACCGTGGGGCTCAGTCAATCTGTGTAAGAATGTCCTATAATATAATAATATAATATAATAATTATTTATTAGAAATAGTGAAAAACAGGCGAACAAAAACATAAACATACTCCATACTAATATTATAAATGGGAAAGTGTGTGTGTCTGTTTGTTTGTCCGTCTTTCACGGCAAAACGGAGCGACGAATTGACGTGATTTTTTAAGTGGAGATACTTGAAGAGATGGAGAGTGACATAGGCTACTTTTTGTCTCTTTCTAACGCGAGCTATGCCGCGGGAAAAAGTTAGTTGTGTTATAATCAGGGCAAGGAGGAGGCACACCACAGGCACACTGACATTTTATCGCGCCAGGTGGCGCCTGTGCAAGTATCATGTCACTTTCGTGTGAGTGAGAAAAAAATCATCTTCTTTCTTTCACGTATGAAATTCTTTATCTGTGCAATAGACTAATAAGGTGGCATCTGTCATAACCTTTGAGTGTGCCTCCTCATTCAATAATGTTGACAAAGCGCGAGCGATATAACATTTCATCAGATCGAAAAATCCCTTCTTTTCTATTTAGAATAGAATAAGTATGATTTTTCATTTCGAAGCACCTACTCTTTCTGATCATGTTTTTTATTTCCGCTACCCAAAGGTTGTCTGGTAGAGATCGCTCTTTAGCGATAAGACCGCCTGTTGTCTGCCTCTATTTATAATCATTTGTTTTGTCTCCGCTGTATCTTTTTTCTGTATCTCTTGCTGAGGTGTGCCAATAAAGAGTATTCTATCTATCTATTTGTATACCTGCTATACGTGTACGTATGTGTATATTTACAAAATGTGCTGGGATTGCTCGCCTATTCGACCGCCCGTTTATTTTCCTCTAAAAAATGCAACCCATTTTTCAAACGATTCTCGTGATATTTTGTCAGCAGGAGACTTTTAAAAATGCAGTATGTCCGGAAAGAGAAGATTGTATGGGTCCTTGCATTCCATACCTTTTCCCTTTCCGTATTTAAGTATTTGAATTGTTTTCATTGGTTTTCATTTAATAGCTTCCTTAGTTCATACATATTTCTGTACGATTACAATTTCAGGTTGCTTAAAATGACTTCTAAAAGAATGATTTTGTATGCTTTTCGTAGACAATTTAATGTCTATGAACGATTTTATGACTAAAATGTTTCAAAATGTAGGTGAAAACTTGAAAAATATTTTTGCGGCTTTTGAAGAATAGGTAACATGTTATTGCTGGTGACTGTACCTTGCTTTAATTGCTACAAATTCACAACTATAACCAGCTAATAATGATTGCCTTTTATATTGACCACCATCACTGGGAGAGGGTCGCAGAACAACGAACGCAGTGGCGCAAATGCGTTGTGGAGGGTCGCAGAATTTGTGATGAGACATGGTTTGCACTTGTTGATAAGAGACAGAAGCGACGCCAAGGGCAAGCGCCGATTTCTGCAAACTTCTCTTTTCAGTCCTGCGGTAGACTATATCGGTCTCGCATCGGTCTATGAAGTCACCAAAAAAGGTGCCTCTCGAATGTTACACCATAAAATGTCTGCAATAGACGTTAAGGCCAATGATGATGAACCAGCTAATTAAGATATTACCAAACCATTTCCCCATTTACCCAAATACCAGCTGTTATTAAGATTTATTCCACTTTTTAAACAGCTGGTGCGTTCTGGCACCTCTCCAGATTGTCACACAAGTTCACAACTACTACAAACGTAGAATGTTGTATGTATGTTGCGTTTTGGTATGTTTAAAGTCGTTTTAGAGGGATTTGGAAGTGGGTTAAGGATTGTACAAGGTCGCTGGTATTTTTTGCGGTTTTTGGCGTTAGGTATTACATGTGTTTATATTGTATTTTAACGCCGAATGTGGAATTGAAAAACCAGCAAGTGAAAGGATTCTATAGTTGAACCACGAGCGAAGCGAGTGGTTCGAAAATAGAATCCTGAACTTGCGAGTTTTTTTTAACACACGAGAAGTAAAATACATTTGCACCCGAGTGTAACACAAAACTTTTGCCCTCACTATAGCGAGGAAACTACAACGCAAAAAATGCGTTTATCACTGCTTAACCAGTAGTTCCACAGGTGGTAAATCATCTTTATTACTCATCTTCATCTTCATCTCATCATCATTCATTTTCATCTTTATGTCCTATAATATTTATTTATTTATTTATTTTATTACTAGATTCACCTACTTTTATCAATTTTAAAGCAGTTAATTTGACTTTATTCAAGGTCAAATTACTTTACCCACTGGCGGATAAAATGCGTTTTTACCCGCTGGTATTAAAGGAAAAAAAAACACGTGTGTCCGAGCTAGTGAGGGGAAAATTATATTATTGCCCTCGCAAGTTCTAAACGTCTTATTTTATTATTTCAAAATTGGGCTTGCTGGCAGAAACTAGCCATCGAACATAATAATTTGTATATGAGAACTCGCCAAGTCAGACCTCAGACTACAATATATTATCCTAAGTAATATGAAGGAATTATATTTTATGTTGTTATGAATAAAATTTCAGGACGGACCATTGAACTTGGCACCCATTTAGATTTCACTTCTTCTTTCGTTGAAGTTAACAACCAAGGCATATGTATCATATTATTGAACTTGGCTCTCATTTCACATTTATGTTTGTGAAGAGAACAACATGCAGCTTATTGTCCAGCGTTGAGCAGATTTGTTTTTTTCCGTCGACCTTCCCAGTTATAACCGAACAGTGATCAACATCGACGAATTTAATGATCTTAGTAATCGATTCACTGCAAAAGCGACGCTGAAAGAAATAATAGTGACCTATCAAGGTGAAGTTCAAAGAACTTGACCTACGAAGACGAGGGGGTACTGACTCATTGCGATTGCATTTATTACGTTGACTTTCAAACGTTTTAAATATAATATACAGTATACTTTGAGAGGAGGTAGGGCATAGCGAATGATATTCCGCTTTGTGTGGTAGGGCACAGCACAGCGGATATCATCTCGCTCGAATCTAGAGCAGAGCCCAACTGGGGTAGTACCTCCGCCTTACAGAAGACCGCAGCCAAATAGCACTAGACTCTACTCATAGTGTTGTGTTCCTGCCGGTGAGTAAGGCTGCCAGAGCTCAACGAGGGTGCGGTGTGCTGATGACGGGAGGACTTACGGAACTAACTTGTTCCGTCTATTGTCCTTTGAGTCGTCGGCAACCCGAACCCTCCTTAGAACTTGTGCACTCCTTTTTGCTGTGTACTTAACACAGCAAAAGGGAATGTACAAGTTTCTAATGGGGTGGCAACGCGCATGTGACACTGTTTGAGTCGCAGGCGTCCATAGGTTACGGTGACCGCTTTACATTAGGCGGGCCGTATGCTTGTTTGTCACCGACGTAGTATAAAAAAAACAACAGTATAATAACATTGATGTTATTATACTCGTAATGCGTTATATTTTGCAGACAGGGTTGTCTATTGTTTGCCCGACAGTCATTTAACATAATATTCATATGCCCGAATCTAACTTGCCTGAATTTCATTAGCCCGAATGATTTGTTTACCATAAAAATTGTATGACATACTGGTTGTTTATCCGAACATTACCTTCCATAATCATACAATGCCATACTATTTGTTAGCCATATTATTAAGTGCAATAATATGGTTTCATAGAATATTCAAACGCCATAAGCAATTATTGCCATATTAATTGTTGCCCATATTATTACCTAACCTAACCTACTTTCTGATAGCAGTTTCATTTTCCAGGGGGTCACAGTTCTAACCTAACCTAACCTACTTTTCAAGCAGTTTCATTTTCAGGGGGTCACAGTTCAAACCTAACGTAACCTACTTTCTGATAGCAGTTTCATTTTCCAGGGGTCACAGTTCTAACCTAACCTAACCTACTTTCTGATAGCAGTTTTATTTTCCAGGGAGTCACAGTTCTAACCTAACCTAACCTACTTTCTGATAGCAGTTTCATTTTCCAGGGGGTCACAGTTCTAACCTAACCTAACCTATTTTCTGATAGCAGTTTTATTTTCCAGGGGGTCACAGTTCTAACCTAACCTAACCTACTTTCTGATAGTAGTTTCATTCTCTAGTGCTTCTAGTAGTGTCGTCTCTGTGATAATTACGAATTTATGATTCATATTGATGATTCTGCCAAATCACATTATGGAAATTGACTTTTCTCGCTATTGGTCGCTAATTTGGATGACAAATGATGGTATGGAATGTGGTAATTACTGATTTCGATGATTCTGACAAATGACATTACGGAAACTGACTTTATGGGAAACAAAGTTTCTGGCACTTGATTAATATAGTAAACAATGATTATGGCACAAGATGTTATGAGAAACAACATTATGATTGTTGAATATGGTGGCAAATAAAATTATGGCAAATGAAATTTTTGTCCTTCCTGTTACTTCCCTCCACATCTAGTATACCTTTCTTGTCACATGTCGTCTATATCAAAAGATCAGTTTACTCTATCTTTCGTCACTTCAACACCTTTTTCTAACTCCTTTTTTCCTTGTCTCTTCATATTACCTTTTGTAATTTATCCTTTTCCTCGACCTTCCCCTTGTTACTTTCTTTTAGAGCTTTCTTACTTTTCGGATCAGATGTCTCATCACATGCACTATTGTCTAGACATTACTGTCAAATCTATGTCGCAAAATCGATAGACTACCAGCAGACACGAAAACACAATTGTTTACAAAACCAACCTAAATATTATCCCCAGCGTCTGCACGCCGTGCCAATGTTTACTATTTTTTACGCTCCGTGACTCATTTGTGTGATTCGGTTTAGGTCTATTGCGCAGCTAGACTTGTAAAACATTGTGAACTTATGTAAAAACACGGTTTTGTTCACTAATTTTTCTTCATTCTTATTTGTAAACATAGGTACATATCGTCACTACTTTAAAAAAAAACTTGTATCTTCGTCTGTCAATGAAAAGAAAATTGTAGTAAGTATGTATGGAATGCATATAGACTTACTGCGTTTTAACTTTGAGGAGCAGCGTGAGATACGAGATTTTTAAAAGTAGTGACGATATAGATCTTACATGCTGGAGTTATGTTAGTGTCGCTATGCTTTGCCTGTAGGCATACAAATATTGTCGTGGCGATTGAGCACGCAGCAAATATTAAACAATAAGACCTAAAAGACTATACCTAATCTAAATTATATCTACAATTCAATTATTGGTGTCATGTTTCGCAATATTAGGTGATTTTTCCTCAGACATGATCGTGGCGGTTACACTTCAATAATTGAAGCGAAGTTGGAAAATTGTGTTTTTTATGCACGGCTTCCACATGGCTTCCTTCAATGGATTTGATTGTTATTAATTATGTGAATTAGAATATGAATTTAATTTTTAGAATCCTTTATGTTTCTCAACTGGTTTTGATACGACTCTCAGAATTGTCTTGGTGATTGGCGCGTACGATAACAAGGAAAGTTTTCATCTCATTTTACATGCACCAATAAGCTGGTGAAATCTTCAAAGAGTTACTTTAACTAAAGCAGAATAGTGCGGCACAATTTAACCAGGCATTTAGGCGAGAGGCTGGCAACCTGTCACTGCAATGTCATAATTTGGATTTCTTTCAACCCCTTTTTGCCAAGAGTGGCACTAAAACTTAGTAGTGCATGTGTTCTGCCTACCCCTTTATGGGATACAGGCGTGATTATATGTATGTACTAGCTTTTACCCGCGGCTTCGCCCGCGTAATAAAAGTATTCATTAAGATTTTCATTTGGATCCGTAGGGACCGTAGGTTTCTCTGTAGGTATATTTATCTGCGATTATTTCGATTGCACATAATACTTTTGCTTGCAATGATTGTAGAAATATTACACATCGACCACAGCGTAGGTAATTCTATATACGCTGGGGAAACCTTTATAAACATCCCACATAGCCCGTATTTCGACACTATGATCGGTGGGTAAAAAGTACTTTTTTCTATTATCCCTTACAATTTTTTACATTTTGCTTATACTTACCTATCGCAAACGTAATCTTCAAGCAAGCAAACAACGATCGTCTTAGAGCACATTGATTGTAAGAGACCGCTGACCGATTATCCGTATCCCTCTAACGATACCCATATTATCCGTATCCGTATCCGTATCGCTATCGCTAACGCTATCGCTAACGCTATCGCTATCACTATCGCTACCGCTATCGCTATCGCTATCGCTATCCCTATCGCTATCCCTATCGCTATCCCTATCCCTATCGCTATCCCTATCGCTATCCCTATCCCTATCCCTATCCCTTATCAAGATGTTTAATGATATAACACTTTAAGTTCTCGCGCTTTGTACACATATTTAAAGTCACATACAGGTCGAACGCGATTAATTAACATTATTTTTACCTTTTTTCCCAACGTTTCGGCCAGGTTGCACTGGCCGTGGTCGCGGAAGACTGACGTCCCAGCAAAATGTCACCGGAGATGTAAACAACACAAAACTACCCGATATTAATTTATATAAATGTTCGGGGTAGACAAATAAATATAATCTACCCGCTTTTAGTTAATGTTTATTTCCCACCATGTTTATTTTAAAGGTAAAAATAATGTTAATTAATCGCGTTCGACCTGTATGTGACTTTAAATATATGTTTAATGATTTCTTATCAAGTGCTAAAATATAAAGTTTCATGGTTTTATCATTTAAAATTAAGAAATCCCATACAAACTTTCAACCTCTTTTTCAACCCCTTCATCCCTTTTTTTCGAAATAAAAAGTAGCCTATGTTCTGTCTCAGGGTCTAAAGATTGTCTGTTCCAAATTTCATCAAAATCGGTTGCGTGGTTTAAGCGGGAAAGCGTAACAGACAGACAGACAGAGTTACTTTCGCATTTATAATATTAGTATAGTATGGATGTATGTAGAATAGTGCGGTAAACTGAATTTTTAGGAAGTACATAATTATGACGTTTTTTCCCGCACTAGTGAGCAACATAGTTCACATCTTGTCAGGTCAAACTTCAGAGGGCCATCTGTATTGTGTACAACACTTTTTCTTTTTTCTTTTTAATTACTTAATTTCGTGTGTTCTGTTTATTATTATTCTTTTTATTTTATGCTTCGATCACGTCTGTTGTTATTTTTCTTGTAACTTACACTTAACGTTCTTAACTGTTTGACCACGTTCTTGTATGTGTTTTGTATTTCTTCTGTCTGTTACCCTCCGTGAATCTTTCTCACTTGATGGTCTCATCGGAAGATCAGCGCTGGAAGTCACCAGCAACACGCTGAGATGAGGCCATTTCGTGGCACTTCATTTATTTCTGTCTTGTTGTTATTATGTGTGTTTTGTCTTGCCTGTGTTCACGAATAAATGTTTATTCTATTCTATTCTATTGAAAAACGTAGTACGATACACGTGCGAAAAAGAAAATTCCTAACTCGTATTGATTTAAAACATCCCCTTAGTCGTTTCGGATTTCCTCTTTGCCACACTTGTATCGTAATGTACTATATGATAACAGCATTATTCAGGGAAAAATGAAGACCAGTTGGATAATCGATCGTGTTTTCCTCTTAAAACCTATAACGACCGTGCTGGCGTGATTGAACAGCCGCGTCCATTACTGTGTGCATATTTAGCTTGGATCGTAAACGCTGTTCGCGAGCTGCAGACGAGAGAGGTAAACAACTGACGATCAGATGCATTATATACAGCTTATACTTACTACACTGGTATATATAACTCTGTATAGACAGATAAAGTCTAAGATAAAAAAACCGGCCAAGTGCGAGTCGGGCTCGCGCACAAAGGGTTCCGTAGCAGCAAATATAATAAACTTATTATGTCAATTTATACACCTGCCAAAATTACAGTTAAATCAACCTATCTCAAAAACTATAAGAGATACTTTGATCAAACCAAAAATCGTTGAAAGAGTTAATTAGCATGCATCACCTCTATTTTTTTTAGAATTTTATACCCCGTAGTTATAAAAATAGAGGGGGGGGACATACTTTTTACGACTTTGAGAGCTGATATCTCAAAAACCGTTCACTTTAAGAAAAATGTTTTTTAGAAAACTTTATATCATTTTAAAAGACCTTTCCATTGATACCCCACACGGGTATGTACATCGAAAAAAAAAATTTTCATCCCTCAGTTACATGTATGGGGGGCCCCACCCCCAATTCTTTTTTTTACTATTTAGTGTCATAATTTTGTAGCGGTTCATACAACACATATTCCCATCAAATTTCATCACTGTAGTACTTATAGTTTCCGAGTAAATCGGCTGTGACAGACGGACAGACGGACAGACGGACAGACGGACAGACGGACATGACGAAACTATAAGGGTTCCGTTTTTGCCATTTTGGCTACGGAACCCTAAAAACCGGCCAAGAGCGTGTCGGGCCACGCTCAGTGTAGGGTTCCGTAGTTTTCCGTATTTTTCTTAAAAACTACTAAACCTATCAAGTTGAAAACAATTTTCCTAGAAAGTCTTTATAAAGATCTACTTTTGTGTTTTTTTTTTTAATATTTTTTAAATATGTTTTTCCTTTAGGAGCGATTATTTCCGAAAATATTAATATAATCAAAAAACGATTCTAGTAAACCCTTATTTATTTTTAAATACCTATCCAACAATATATCACACGTTGGGGTTGGAATGAAAAAAAAAAAACAGTCCCCACTTTACATATACCTCTGGGTTCAATTGGCGTAAAGGACATTTTGGCGAAAATGAGTTATAATATACAGTTTTGTTCAGAATTTCAAGCGCTATCGATCTGTGTAGTTAAAATTTCGATATCTCTTAAAAAGTTGCCTTTACGACCAAGATTTTCTACTATGGACTTGCAAAAATAGCTTTTCTGAAGGGGCGTAAATATCAAGTCATTAATTATAAATTATTATTTGTGTCGTAAAGGAAATCTACAAATAAAAATATAATCGTAAGTCACCTTGATATATATTGTTGATTTGTTGCCCTTTAAGCCCTTACTTTTTAAGGATCACTTTCTATAGTAGTGTGGTAAAGTTGGGCGTAAAGGACAAGTTTTTTTTGTTCTTCGTCCTTTACGACCAGCACTAAAAATATTTTATCCGCAACTGTAATCGATATCTTTGGGTTCAATTGTCGTAAAGGACATATAATGCAGGTTTCCAAGAGAAAGATAAACCCACTATTTTGTTTTTTTGACCTATATTTGTGCCGTGTATAAGAAAAATATGCAGATTACGAGTATCTTTAACCTAGTGTAGCAACCGTAGTGATAAACTAAACGATTTAGAAGATAGATGGTTGTAAAGGACACGTCAAAATGCTATAACGTCCTTTACACCCATGATTTGATAGGGTCGTAAATGACAGTCTTAGATGATTTTTATACAAAGTATGTATGTATGTATGTATGTATAAACTCTTTATTGTACAAAACACAAAACACAAATATGACACAGGATAGACAGTACAAAGGCGAACTTATCCCTTTAAGGGATTTCTTCCAGCTAACCTTTGAGTAGGTGAAATGTGATGAAGAATGGCAAAGTCGGGGCGTAATTTTAACCCAAATGGTACTACAAATGTTGTGCTAAGTTTACAATTAAAAACTGGAAAAATGTATCAAAACGTACTTAATATGGCATAGAATAGCTACATTAGTTTAATGCAGTGTATTATTTATCTAAGCTATCTTAGCAACAAAAAAGAACAAGACTATTTTATATCCAGTTTTGTAATAAAGAAACAATATTTGCTTAAAAATTATCTAATACTTTGGCAACAAATTCAAAGTTATTTTTTTAGTATTCGCTGCTGTCTGAATAGTCAGTAGGTTACGCATTCAGCCTTTAATTCTAGCAGGGAAACGCTTTCGTAGTATTATTATACTGCGGCGAGATGTAGGTAATAAAAAAAAACACTATGGTAATCAGGGTACGTACCCAAATGCACAAACGCTCACGATAATATCTATTTCGTAGCTATATATCTTTATCGCTCTTGCGTATTGCACCAGACTGCATTTTTGTCGGCGTCTGGCGTCGACGATTGCCATTCAGCTACGCCGGCAGTAAACTTTAACAGTAGACTATACTAACATTTAGTGCGACAATAACGGCCACTTGCACCAATGAAAATGGAGGGTTAACCCGAGGGTTAACCCACCATTTTATATGGAATTTGACAGTTGACAGCCCACTAACCCTGAGTTAAGTAGTTGGTGCAAGTGGGCCTAACAGGTGCGTTTCGCTAGCGAATGAGCGTTAGCGTTTGGTGACTTGGCTATGTACCCAGGTACTTAAAGCATTGACAATGATATAATATTTCTAGGATTGAACTCATAATTAAGATTATTCTTATTTAACAGGTTTTAGAGTAAATAACAATCTTCTGTTTTAAAATTATCAAAAATATGAATCAACATATTAGTAGGTAGTCTTGACTACAGTTACTATTATTTATTAGTTGGTCACAGTTTGTATACGCGTCCTAACTTGCGTTTATAAATAGGTACTTAACTCTTTAGTTATTCTTAGAACTTCTTTCTACTTTAGACTTAAAATTACTGTCGTATTAATATATAGTCTACTGTTCACAGTTGCTGATTAAAGTTTACGTGATTACCATTAGTGTTTTTATATTTACTTAAACTACGAAAGCGTTTCCCTGCTAGAATTAAATACTGAATGCGTAACTTATTGAGACAGCGGCGAGTACTAAAATAATAACTTTCCAAAATATTCTAAGATAGTTTTTAAGCAAATGTTGTTTCTTTATTGCAAAACTGGATATAAAATAGTCTTGTTCTTTGTCTTTGCTAAATATTTAGATAAATATACACTGTAACACTATTGTGGCTATTCTATGCCATATTAACTACGTTTTGATACATTTTTCAAGTTTCTCAATTGTAAACTAAGCTAAAAACAGTTATACCATTCCGGTTACATTTACGCCCCGAATTTGTATAAAAATCATCTAAGACCGTCATTTACGACCCTATCAACTCTAATTGTTCAAAAAAATCGTGGGTGTAAAGGACGTTCATAGCATTTTGACGTGTCCTTTACAACTATCTAACTTCTAAACCGTTTAGATTATCACTACGGTTGCTACACTAGGTTAAGGATACTAAAAATCTACATATTTTTCTATATACGTCACAAATATAGGTCAAAAAACAAAAAAGATATAAACATTTTTATAAAAAAAAAAGTTGTTTTTTGCTTCTCCTGAAAACCTGCATTTTGTCCTTTACGCCAATTGAACCCAAAGGTATTGTAGGAGGGTATCCTAACAAAACATTTTTTTTTTCATTTTTTATTTTACCACTTTCTCAGTGTGATTGATATACATATTGGTACCAAATTTCAGCTTTCTAGTGCTAACGGTCACTGAGATTATCCGCGGACGGACGGACAGACAGAGATGGCGAAACTATAAGGGTTCCTAGTTGACTACGGAACCCTAAAAACGTACCTCCGAACCATCAAGAGAAATGTACGGTCGTCTACATGGTGCTATAGATGTAGTTCGAAAAGCGTTTCCTTCGTATTGTTTCGGAAACGTTCGTATTTGTCATGTTAGTTCAGACAGCGTCAGTATATAAGTCTTGTACTGAGACTCACTGAAATAACATGACACGTTCTTACGTTTCCGTTAAAAAACGAAGGAAAACCTTTTCGCACTATACATCTGTACAGGGCCGGATTAAGGGTAGAGCGAGTGGAGCGGCCGCTCTAGGCGCCACATGGTAAGGGGGCGCCAAAATCGAGACTGGAAAATCCATACAAAAAAAAATTATACGTTGCGTGGGCGCGCACATATCACAAAATGGCGAGAGGAGTCGGAAAAGAATCCACCTATTGAAAATCTAGATTTGTAATTCAGATTAAGTGAAAAGTTGCACCACATTTCAATTTATAATTCGTATATAGTAGTGTGACTGCTTGAAAAAAGAACAAATCAAAAATATTCAATAAAATAATTTGATTTGTTCCCTAGTTGTACCCAAAAATATGTCAAGGACCGCAGCTCTGCACACGATAAAAGCTTGAAAGTTCGCGGATTCCCCGCTGGCGGGGAATAATTAATTGAGTCAATAGGAAAAAAAATCGCGCTCGCTTCGCTCGCGCTTACTATTTATAATTATCTTCTCTTTACGTTAAAACAAATTTCGAATCTGCTTTCCTGACTTGACCATTATAGTGCACCATTTTGCTTGTTATTTCACACGTAACTATACTAGGGTGCGACTACGAAAGTTCAACCATTTGTCTCTTTCGCACTCTGTATGATGAAAACCATAAATTCTGAAAAAATTTCGCGCTCGCTGCGCTCGCGATTTATTTTCCTGCGTAGCGAAACATCTTTCCAAGGGCGCCGAAACTCAAACTCGCTCTACCCTAATCGAGTGCACGGGCCGGCGCTGCATCTGTATATAGTTTTTTATTTTCTACAAACTGACAACACTGATTGTCGTATATGTGGCGAAGAGGAAGAGACTCTCAGACACCTAATGTGTGAATGTCACGCCCTCGCCAGACAAAGAATGAAGAACTTTGGAGCAGGTTACCTGGAATCAAAGGACTTCAGAGAGCTACCCATGAGCCTCACCACCAAACACATCGAGATGGTCAAGAAGCTCCTGACTAGCTGAAGGATCTTAGGATCGTAGGGGGTAATTGCACAAAAGATCCCTATCCCTATGGATCCTAATGTCACAGTTTCGTTTTCTTTCAACCCCTTATTTGCCAGGAGTGGCACTGAAGCATTAGTAGTTTCGTGTACCCCTACCCCTTTATGGGATACAGGCGTGATTGTATGTATGTATGTATCCCTATGGGTCAAAGTGTCGTCTGTCTGTCAATGTTTTACAGGTTGCACTTCGGGGAGTGTGCTCAAGAGCTACACGAGCTTATTCCACCGCCGTCCCCATGTACCATCGGACTCTTAGACGCACGGCCGGTTTCCGTCCTTACTTGGTAGATATTCCGCGATTTCACACAAAGCGCTTTGCTTCTTCTTTTCTTATGCGCACTGCCAAGGAGTGCACGGCTATATTTCCGAGTTCATATGAGTTATAAGCCGTCAACCTTGTAATCAAGGGAGAACAGACATCTTCTAGCCGAGCTCACTCCATCGTAGGCCACGTCTTTGCCTTTGGCTAGTTTGTGGCCAAGAATAAGCCAATTTATAATAGTAATAAAAAAGTCCCAGATACTCGCAGATAAAAGATAAGGGCATTTGTTTGTGTGATGAACTTGTATATTTGTTCCTGAGTCATGGGTGTTAAATAATCTTTATTCTGGATTCTCTTTGATATTATTTAAATGGCATAATAAACAGCACAGACAAGAGAACCTCCTCTGAATAGACACATGTCTCGCGCGCGATGTATTTCCGTCACAGATCTATAAATAGACGGCCAATATAGATTGAAATGCTATTGCTACTGTTTGGGATGAAACTTTGTTAGAATATTACTAGAATATATTAATGATAATGACTGTGCAAACACGAGTTGTTCATCAAACCAACTGGTAGGATCTTTTGATATTTCAAAAACGAATAACAAAGTTGCATTTTATTCACAAGAGTGCAAAGTACACACTTGGCAAAATTTGACTTTATATTAGATTCAACTCGCTACGCTCACGGTTTAATATTGGAATCTGCCGCTTACTCGGGTTTCAATATTAACGCGTTCGACTAAACAACAACTTTGCTCCTTTGTAAAATAAATAACTAAGTATTATTACGTCCCTCTTGAGTGTAAACGTTAATAACCACAAAATTAAAATTTTGAAAAATACCCCGACTGCGACATAGTAGACCGATTTTCATGAAACATGGCTAAGAACACTCCCGACTAACTCACCTTTCAGACAAAAAAAAACTATATTGATTTGCTAGAGTCAGGACCGAACCACTGGATTGAACTGCATAATCCCAAAGTCCTTTCAACTGAACGTCTTTACTATAGCAGGAAAGTACGTGAAGCGATTGAAATCAGGAAACATCGTAATTTCAATCAAAATGAAGGGCAAGGGATTTCATCTTCGTGGAATCCAGTGATTAGCAAGTGTAAACGTGAGAAAACTTCCCGTCTCATACCATCGGATGTCGTGAGTGTTGTATGTAGGCAGAGTGGCAACCCTAGCGTAAAAGTGACTGATGACAATCAAGTGCGGGTAGTTCGAAAAACTCGTACAGCTAGAAGATGTTGATACAACTCCCAGCCAGTCTACCCGTGACCACGGACGTAATGTCATGTCCGAAACGTCGGGTTAAATATAAAACGTAAGTTTTACGCGATTAAGTCCCGTTTTAATTTAATAATATGAAAAAAAAACTAAATCTAAATCGATTCATCCGTTCGGGAGCTACGATGCCACAGACAGACACACACACAGACATTCAGACAAACAGACAGACAGACAGACAGACATACAAGCAGACGGACAGACAGACAGACACGTCAAACTTATACACCCCGTCGTTTTTGCGTCGGCATTACGAGTATTGCTAGCTGCATTTTCTCACTGTATCAAAATGGTGACACAGATGCAGTGCGAAAAGATTTTCCTTTGTAGGTACCTATTCTTACGGAAACGTACGAACGTGTCATGCTATTTCAGTCAGTCTCAGTACAAGATGTACTGACATTGACTGAACTAGCATGACAAATACGAACGTTTCCGAAAAAATACGAAGGAAACCCTTATCGCACTATATCTGTACTTGTCTGTACGTTGTGCGAGGATGTTCCAGAAAAATGAGCGCTGGGATTGGGAGGGCCGTATGGAATTTTAATACCTACTTATTAAATCTGTATCTATCCTCCTGAGTCCTGGAAGCATTTGTTTCGTTTTTGAATTTGAAACCTTTTGTCATCCAATAAAAGTTCAAAATAAATTTTGGAATATGTACAATAATTTGTACATATGGACTTAGGAGGCTATTATATTTTTTACTTTAAATGAAACATTGAAATCTACAAGAATCTTTATTAGAATCTACAAGACGTAC
The DNA here is from genome assembly GCF_023078275.1 of Leguminivora glycinivorella. NCBI lineage: Eukaryota > Metazoa > Arthropoda > Insecta > Lepidoptera > Tortricidae > Leguminivora > Leguminivora glycinivorella. The sequence goes on from NC_062991.1 coordinate 14,636,357, forward strand.
GTAAGACCATTGCTGGAATATGCGTTCCAAATTTGGAATCCATATTTTCGAAAAGATATTAGTCTGATTGAAAAAATCCAAAGAAGGGCAACAAAACTGGTACCATCTCTTCGCAACCAACCTTATGAAGACAGGTTAAAAGAATTGGGTCTGACAACCTTGGAGCAACGAAGACAACGCGGCGACTTAATAGAAACGTACAAAATACTCACAGGACACTATATAATATAATGTACCTTCATTAAGTGACATTTTCACTCGGAGTGTGTGTGACAGATTGAGAGGACATTCCCTGAAGTTGACACGGACACAGAGTAGTAGCAACCCTAGACGTCACTTCTTATCTAACCGCGTAGTGAGAGTGTGGAACAGTTTGCCCAAAACCGTAATCAGTGCACCTACAGTGAACTCTTTTAAAAACAGACTCGACAAATATTTATTGAATGGACAAAACACAAGTGCATCAGGACATTGACGTGCACGTATCAGCTTTAAGCTGCCTGTGCATTAGCAAATAATAATAATAATTGAAACTTGACATAAGCTCTAAAATTCCTCCTGGAAACCACCACATGTTCGCAACTCAAAACAAAAGACTGTAATTAAAAAAAAGTCTAATTAAAAATGCTTCATCCACCAGCAAACTCAATATTCAAATTCTGGATTTAATTAATTCCTTGCTTTCCAGCTATTCCAATATGGCCGCTGATTTCGAAACTACATTTATTACAGCTTGTAAACGAGTATAGAACTTACAGCATGGATTTCAGAGATAGTTTTGAGTGTAGGATAGCTTGGCTGCAATTTTTTGTTTTAGCTTGGAAAGCTTAGCTGACCAAACGATTTGTGAGACAGGTTTCAACTTTTTAGAGAATTTTTACTTTTTAACCCCCGACGCAAAAACGACGGGGTGTTATAAGTTTGACGTGTCTGTCTGTCTGTCTGTCTGTCTGTCTGTTTGTCTGTCTGTGTGTGTGTCTGTCTGTGGCATCGTAGCTCCCGAACGGACGAACCGATTTCGATTTAGTTTTTTTTATTTGAAAGCTGTGTTATATACAACTAATCCAAATATGTATTATAAGAATACTAGCTTTTGTCCGCTGCTTCACTCGAGTTAAATTCGTAAATTGAGGAATGCTCTATACAAACTTCCATCCCCATTTTAGGGAAATGGGAGGTTAGAAAGAGACAAAAAGTAGCCTATCTCACTCTCCATTTCTGCAACTATCATCAATTCATCACTTAAAAAATCACGCCAATTCGTCGCTCGGTTTTGCCGTGAAAGACGGACAAACAAACAGACATACAAGGGTCAAACAGGTTTTAATGTATGGATAATTGGTTATATCTCTCCTGTGGACATTACAAAAGTTAAGAAATTCTAGTGCTAATTTTTAGACTACATTCTAATGACGGGAAACATTTTTTTAGTTCTTGAAACTCGAATACGAAAAACGGGATAGGAATGTACCAGAGTCGTTAACTTTTACAATATTGTCCACAGAAGTGACGTTTTTACTAAATCTTTTTGACCCACAAACTTTCCCATTTATAATACTACGATAGCTAATAAAAATAAATAAATAAATAATATACAGGATGTTTCCTGTAACAGGAGCAATACATTAAAATCTTCTGACTAATGAGTAATTCAGTCGAAAGGGTTTAATAAATTAAACTGGAAAATAATTATGGATTACAAAATCTCATCATCATTTTCATCGTCATCATCAAACCGTGGAAACTGTTTTGTATAAGCTTGTACACTTTTCTGTTAATAAATAAATAAATAATAATAGAATAAATATCTCTCTGTAACCTTGTATTTCTAGTATTCTAAACTAGAAATCCCGCCCAATAACTTCGCGTTGTAGCCCATATTTCCGCGCCCCAGTTATGGAGGGCCCTCGCGGACGCCAACTTAATTGGGACCAAGTTATTCTAGGCCTGGGAACTATTAAAACGGTGAACTTAAAGGCACTTACTTTATCATGGCCGTTAGTGCGTTTTCAGATTATCCGTTTCGATGTCGGATGTAGGAGGGCCATTTTTTTCAAAGTTGTCCATCCCAATTTTTGTAACATGCGTATTTTTTACACGATTCGACCCTATCCGCTGTGCTGTGCCCTACCACACAAAGCGGAATAACATTCGCTATACCGAAATAACGAAACCATACAAAAATGTCTTAAAATTAATGTTAAGGTCGATTTCAATAATCTTTTAGTGAATGGGTAAAAATTAATGAATAAAGTTCCGAGTAAAAACCCGCCCACTACACTAATAGTAAAATGTAGCTACACATGTTTCGTTACAGCGTATCATTAGGGGATAGGGGACGGAAGATTCTCCATACAAAGGTTCATCCTCATTTTCCTCTGTTTTTTTTTTATTGTAGACTGATCAAAACACCTGATGGAAAGTGAAGAAGAGTATAAAATGGAAATCGTCGATTCAGTAACAGCCTATTATTATGTTTTATTGATTGAATTTTCTTGTTACCCAGTTTTATGTATTAAAAAAAAATAACGATGTCCATAAGATTAGATTGATTATTTTCCTCTTACTGTATTAGAGGCATTCCATGAGAAAGTCGCTTACGACATGCTTTTGCCTTGTATGGCAGCTATATCAATTAAATCCGTAAAGCTCGAGAAAATACTGCCAATTGAACACTTTAAGTTCTCGCGATTTGTACACATATTTAAAGTCACATACAGGTCGAACGCGATTAATTAACATTATTTTACCTTTTTTCCCAACGTTTCGGCCAGGTGACCACGGCCAGTGCAACCTGTCCGAAACGTTGGGAAAAAAGGTAAAATAATGTAAAAAATTAATCGCGTTCGACCTGTATGTGACTTTAAATACTGCCAATTGGTTAACCAAGTCATGAAAGGTTGTCAGACACAATTTCGCTTTCTTAGCGTCTTCAGAAGTATTAGAAGAATTGCATGTCGTAAGAGACATTCTCATGGAATTCCCCATTATTCCTGTTAGATTAAGAAATTAAAACTTATGTAAAATCAGTTTGAGAAAAAAAAATAGATAAATAAAACCGAAATAATAGGGTAGGGATGGTAGCGAGTTATAATTTTCACCATCCCCTTATACGTCGTAGATGTCGACTGTGGGATATGAAGTCAATTGTGGTGAGGGCGATGGTGGATCACAATTGCGTTATCTTTTAACAGTCTTATTGCTAAGAGTGCCACAGAAACTTGCACAGTTTCGGGTGCTCTGAGTACCTTTTTTGGTAATACATAGTTGAATGTATGTACAGTCACCGGCATAAATTAGTGATTATTTCGGTACCTTGTCGTTTTGAATCGTTTGACAATTTTATATGACATTTAAAACACGTCGTTAAAGTGACAAGGTACAGAAATCATCATTTGTGAGTGTGCAACGGAAAACGTCCCACTTTGTCGATTGCTATAAAGCCGCTTTGTCAGTTTATTCATATAAAGATACAAGTAAATCTCGCCTTAATGGTAACCGACAAAGTGAGACGTTTTACTAAACACATTTATTTATGCCGGTGACTGTATGTATCTGGGAGGAAAATGGGGTCTCCTTTTTTCTGCCTCTTTTGGGAATGGAACATTGTATGTTTTGTGGGAGGAAAATGAGGTCTTCTTTTGTATGAAATACCTGTTTCTGTCGTCCCCATAAAAATACTTGTATAGTATCATATTCCATTGAACGAATAGCGAGTAATATCCGTTATTGATTAATGATTACTTGTCAGTCACAATTGGTCTAGAACTATGGTATAAGTTATAGTGGTTACATATATACATACATACATACATACATACATACAATCACGCCTGTGTCCCATGAAGGGGTAGGCAGAGCACATGAAACTATTCAGGTTTCAGTGCCACTCTTGGCAAATAAGGGGTTGAAAGAAAACGAAACTGTGACATTGCAGTGACAGGTTGCCAGCCTCTCGCCTACGCCACAGTCGCCTTCTCGACACCCACGAGAAGAAAGGGGGTGGTGAAATTCTTAACCCGTCACCACACGGTATAGTGGTTATTATCCGACTAAGGCAAGAAAAAAGGCATAAGTTATTTGACTATATTTTTTACGCTTTAAGGGAGGAAACTTTGCTATTTAAGTGTGACTGATTAACAAATATCATGCTTCATACATTTTGACTGTCATGATGCCGATCATTTCTACGGAACAGCCAATTTTTTTTTCGCGATTTCAGCATTGGTCCCATACTAAAAGTTGTTCATTATAACCTCAAAAGTCACCATGCAAAGTTTGAACGGTCTTTTTATTACAACCTGTATTTTGAAATGAAACATGGGGTACACATTAAAAGCTAGTATTATGTAAATACATTTTCACCACACCAACTGGTAAAGGCTTTCTTTGCTATTCGAAAACAGATAGCAAAATTGCATTTTATCCACAAGGGAGCAAAGTAATTTCATACAAATTTTAACTCGATGTCTTAATCTGGCTGCTAGGTTTTACCTATAAATGATGATTTTGAATCAAAAATATTGAATAAATTGATGGATTTGATTTATTTTGATGTTTTATAGTCAGTATTTTGTTCGTGTTGGTGTGGTGAAAAATGTTGTGTTTCACTCGGTGGCAAAGTTTGTTTAACCTTCGTGCCTTGATACCCTCGCAACGCTCAAGATTCCACTATATTGGAATCTTTCGGTTGCTCAGGTATCAATATTGGTACGTGCGGTTAAACAACAACTTTGCCCCCTTGTAAAACAAATAACTATTGAACAATCCTTTTTTTAAAGGCACTAATGAAAAAAAAGCTATATTTAAAACTACCTCCTTTGGTAACACAGAAAAGCGTGCAAATGCCTTATTAATACTTCATATGTGGCTTTCTTTGCCCAAAGGGTTCTAATGCTTCAAGTATAACAAAAACCAAACTATCAGATTTTGAATTGGAAATCAAATTTTATGAAATGATGCCTTTAAAATCTCATAAACTTGTGTTATGAAAATGTTCACTCATTATCATCATCATTTCAGCCATTCATCGCCCACTGCTGAGCATATGCCTCCCTTCGTGTACCCCACTTAACCCGGTCCTGGGCTAATCTCATCCAGAGGGGTTACCATGACGTGCTAAAGCCGTTCAGTTTAGGTTGAGAGAGAGGGACGGAGCTATGTAACTGCTATAGCTGTGTACCTTTAGAAGTAGTTTGTCGAATGTCGTCCACCCAACGAGCCAACGGATGCCAGGCGCTTCTTACATCCGATAGCGGTTCTCACAAACCTAAAAGTCTTAAAACTCGTTTATTCTATAATCAAACTAGGAGGATTTCACAATAGTTATTTGTTATACAAGGGGGCAAAGTTGTATTTTAACGCCGAGTGTGGAATTGAAAAACGAGCAAGTGAAAGGATTCTATAGTTGAACCACGAGCGAAGCGAGTGGTTCGAGAATAGAATCCTGAACTTGCGAGTTTTTAACACACGAGAAGTAAAATACATTTGCACCCGAGTGTAACACGAAACTTTTCCCCTCACTATAGCGAGGAAACTAGAACGCAAAAAATGCGTTTATCACTGCTTCCAGTAGTTCCACAGGTGGTAAATCGTCTTTATTACTAGATTCACCTACTTTTATCAATTTTAAAGCAGTTAATTTGACTTTATTCAAGGTCAAATTACTTTACTCACTAGTGGATAAAATGCGTTTTTACCCGCTGGTATTGAAGGACAAAACACGTGTTTCCGAGCTAGTGAGGGGAAAAAAATCTTCATAGCGTGAGGCAGCCTATTTGCAACGTTAATCAAGATATTACTAAGTACACTATACTACATTTAACAGAAAACAACAAAGTTAGCTCAGTTCTCAATTTTTGCTCGTTCTTTTTCAGCGGTTTTCCCAAGTCAACTGCAGCTTCCCCTTCCCCCTTTCCTTTCCCCCTCCCTTTTAACTCCTACATAAGGGTAATTAATGACATGTCGTTAGCAGTTTACGGTTCAGGGGCTACAAAAGGGCGAGCTGGTGCCATTTCAAAATTAAGTAAAGGTTTTTTAACGAATAGCAAATTGAAAAGAGGTACGGGATTTTCGTTCGTCAGTTGTGAAATAACTTGGTGTTTTCTGGTTTCTGGCAAATATATATCTAAAATGTCCGATACAGATAGATCTTATAGGTATTTGTTGTCTTATTATAGGTATTTACGAGTATATTAATGTTCGAGAGAAGCTAACGGTCAAGCAACAGTCTTTGGCCCATCGGCGGGTCGTCGCCAGTCTGTCTGTGTTTTACAGGTTGCACTTTGGGGAGTGTGCTCAAGAGCTACACGAGTTTATTCCATCGTCCCCATTCTACCATCGGGCTCTTAGCCGCAAGGCCGGTTTCCATCCTTCCTTGGTATTAGATATCCCGCGAATTCGCACGAAGCGCTTTACTTCGTCTTTTCTTATGCGCACTGCCAAGCAGTGGAATTCCTTGCCGGCGGCTATATTTTCGAGCTCATATAACGCAGTAACCTTCAAACCAACACAGGCATCTTCTGAGCAAGCTCACTCCATCGCAGGCCACGTCTTTGACTTTAGCTAATCTGTGGCCAAGAGTAAGCCCAATGCCCATTTATAATTTAAAAAATGAATTGGGCCATATATCTCATCTATTAGGGTACAACGTAGTGCGGAAAAAAGTCTCGTGTTGATTTAATCCCTTCGGGCGTGTTTTACATCGAAATTATTTTCCGCACTTGCAACGTAATGTACTATAACTATTATTTATTTAGTCGTATGGCATCAATTTAAAAATAGGCAATTATTTCTACATTTTAAATGTCAATATTCAGGGAGCTTAGCCAGTCAGCTGCATCGGGTGTAAGATGCAGCAAGTCTTCTGGCAGCCCTCGATATGGACGTAGGTGGCAGCGCCGGATTACTGATGTGCCGACGGAAATTTTCCAAAATTCTGATTTTTTCACATAGGAAAACTTCAGAAAGTTTACATACTTTGTATGGACAATTGTATGGACGGAAACTTTACATTTCATAAATTTAAATTCCCTTTATTTTTTGTGAAAGTTTTGTGAATTTTTCAAGAAATTTAAGATTTTTTTGGAAAGTTTCCGCAACTTGCACATCATTACGCCAGGTAGTGTGTTCCAACACTAACTATACTTGAAGGTTACACATCCCCATATTAAGCCGTAGCAACAATGTAGTTATGTCAGTATAGTGTAGGTACTGGGTGGCACGGAAGCCGTACAGTGACAAGACAGTGAAATCCTGTTATCATGCAGATTTAAGCAAAACACGTGTTTTACATATTATCCACTAACTTTGTTTTTGTACCGGTTTCCGACAAGAGGATTAAAACGAAATGTATTCTTTACACTTTTTGCTGCAGCCGTTTGTGTGCGCAGCTTAATCACATACCTGCTCCATTTGTACAATTTTTAGTTCTAAGAATCCTAACACACAATTATTTACCTTTTCCAATTTTTTGTGTCCCACTACTGGGCAAAGGCTCCCATCTCGCTTTTTGGGTAGAATGCATCCAGGTCATTCCGTCACAATGATTATTACTTTATTATCATTGATTCGTAAGTCGTATCTTATCACAGTAATAAATATAACTCGGAAAGTGCTAGACTATAAAAAAATGTATAAAAATAAGACTAAAATCCCATAATATATCTGTATGATATAGATCAGATGGACTTGATTCAATTGTTAGGGTTTTTGCCGTTTTTTCGCTAACGAACTCTAAAAACTTGCATTTTGTTATTATGTAAGTACCTAAGACAGCTTTTTGTAATTAAAATATAACTATGGAATTCTTTTATTGAAGTCAGTGCTAGAATATCACAAAAAAATGTAGGTATAAAAAACCCAACCAAAAACTGTACGGGATAGCCAAGATACCGCCGGCGGCTGTAGCCGGCGTCAGCAAAAATGAAGGGCCGAGATAATGGCCACTCCATACCACTTCAGCTGAAACGAGTCGACAACTAGCGAAGAATCAAAATGACGAAAATATATGCAATGCTCCTGGCGTATACGACCTTTCCCGGATGAGTTAACAACTACCTAGGATTTGAAAGGACGGAGATGTGAAGAATGTTGGTGGCGTATAAGACCTTTTTAGGGTAGATATTGTGAGTGAAATGGAGTACGGTGTGTGTGAAACTTTTACTTTCGATGGAAAATTTCAGAATTAAGATTATGTTTTTAAACATTATCTTAAAAAAGCACATTTCGAGGCCTTCAATTTATTGAAAACGTTACAAGAAAAAATGTTCATATTATATGTATAGGTAATTAAATTGTTTTTTAAACAAGTTGTAGCAACTATCTTTAGTTTGTGTCTTGTGATAGTTCTTTAGGTACCTATAGTCCCCACTGATGAAATAATTATCATATCCCTGTTTTTTGATATTAAACTGGTGGAAATCGAATGATGTCGAAATAAAAATAAAGTCAAGGCTTATTTGCACATGGAAAGCTAATCATTTTCTCTAATGGAATTATTTCATCACATTTTCAGAATTATTATTAATCAAATGTTATATACAGCATTTGAACTAAAAACCAACACTTAAACCCGTTAACGTTTAGATCATACTGAGCAATTTAAAAGCAAGACTGAAATCGCGAAAAAAATATTGAAGCTCCCATAGAAAAAATCAGCTTCACACGACCAAAATATAAGAAGCAGCCAATTTTTTTTTGGGAATTCGGGGTTGGTCCCTTAGCAAAAGTCGCTCAGTATGATCTAAACGTTAACGGGTTTAAGTGTGGGGTTTTCGTTCAGATACATGCTGTATTTAGGTAGCTCCACTCTTCTGTACTAATACGATATCATACCTCTTCATTAAGTACAATTAGCTGTCCGAACTCCATACATTCAGAATCGTTGGACACTTGACCCAAATACACAACTGTATTGTGTTCCATGAAATTATATCCGTATTGATGTCATCGTCATTAGCGCATTGGCTTTATTTTGTATTGAGTAGCTATCAATATCATTAAGTACATACCAGTGGCGGCTGGTAAAAATTTCTGCTAGGCAACACCAAAGCAAAAAGAAACCTACCTTCATTCTTAGGTACTTTACTATTAATCATACATATACATACATATAATCACGCCTGTATCCCATAAAGGGGTAGGCAGATGTACTACTCAAGTTTCAGTGCCACTCTTGGCAAAAAGGGGTTGAAAGAAATCAAAATTGTGACATTGCAGTGACAGGTTGCCAGCCTCTCGCCGCCACAATTTAACCCATATCCCATAGTCGACTTCTACGACACCCACAGGAAGAAAGGGGGTGGTGAAATTCTTAATCCGTCACCACACGGGCTACTATTAATCAAGTTTAGGCAAGCCCGTGCAGTGGCGGGGCGTGAAAATTTTCGTTGGTAAAGCCGAAGGGGATTTTGGCACCTGTTTTGTATGGACTTCTACGGATACTAGAGAATTTTAGGGAACCCGTTGGGAATCGAGTTGTATCGACGCTCCGCCACTGAGCCCGTGGGAATCGGCTTGTATGGTCCAGCCTCTGCTGGTACGTAGGTACACAACTCTCGGACTGATTTCAACTATGATAATTGTGTCGCTTAACTTCAAAACTGGGCAAATCCATTCTGCTATAAGGTTGATTATCTTTCAGATCATATTATATTTTTTATATATTCAACCTTAAAGCAGAATGGATTTACCCAGGTTTGAAGTTAAGCGACACAATTAACATGTCAAATATTAGCTCGTAATACGATATTGCTCGGGCACGTCAGCATCAAGAGCAACGTTTTCAACCCCCGATGCAACGCAAAACGACGGGGTGTTTGACGGGGTGAAGTTTGACGTGTCTGTTTGTCTGTCTGTGTGTCTGTCTCGATGCTACATCGTAGCTCCTGAACGGATGTCGATTAGGTTTATTTATTTTCTGTTTGAAAGCTGAATTAGTCAGGAGTATTCTTAGCCATGCTTGATGGAAATCGGTCCACTAAAGCTATATCCATTAGAAAACATTGATTACATGATCTACCGTGTGTCAAAACTTCTCAAAAATTATGGAGATGGCCAATTTTCGCTACGTATAACAATCTTCACACAACTTACTTAAAATAAAGTTAATCTTGTCTATATTATAACCTAACCTCAAAATTAAAATTTTGAAAAAAACCCCGACCGCGACATAGTAGACCGATTTTCATGAAACATGGCTTAAGAACACTCCCGATTAACTCAGCTTTCAGACAAAAAAAAACTAAATCTAAATCAGTTCATCCGTTCGAGAGCTACGATGACACAGACAGACACACACACAGACAGACAGATAAACAGACAGACAGACACACACATAGACACGTCAAACTTATAACACCCCGACGTTTTTACGTCGGGGGTTAAAAAGTTTTTTGAGCAGCCTAATTCCCGTTGACGCCTAATATATCACCGCGTTATTGGAAAGAGAAATGGACGCCATTTTTAAAGCGCCATGTTGCGTGGCTCTATTTCTGCTGAGTGCTAGCCTTATTCTTATTGCTCGTTACGAAATCTTAAGTGAGCAAATAAACTAATCATAATGATTTCTTACATTTGAGAATAGTAATGGGAAAAATAATTAATAATGATTACCTAGATATTTTTTGGCACGAACGAAGTGACACTAGTGACTTCCTTCCGATACCTATTTAGTTCATGGATAACTTACATTATAATATGTCATTAATTAGTATAATTATGTAATTATTTATTCCCGTGGCAATGAATCTTGAGTAGTTTCATGTGTTCTGCCTACCCCGTTTAGGGAATATAGGCTTGAATTTATGTGTACATATATAACATTATTGTTTTATACAAATGACACGTTTGAAAATAAATGGACAATAATAATAAAACGAACCATATTTTAAGAGTTTACATAATTTCTTACATGCTTATTCAATATTTTTTGATATTAAAATTATTAGAGGTAAATAATAACCTTAACTAAGGCTAAGGTTACTAAGGTTTTATCGATAAAAGGATTGTCGATGTTTTTATTTTGGCAGGCACTAACAACTTAACGTTCATGCCAGAAAAATATCTACAGGTATAATAATGACGCTTCCGTGAGCTAAATTAAATTTATAAAAAAAAAGTTTGACAGAAGTCGGCAACACTTGAGTGGCTCATTTATGGTGTTGCTTAATATTTTTTGTAACCCGTCCCGCGGCCCCTCTGATACTTTGCCGAATATTACATATAAATCAAAGACTCATGTATGTAGTATACTACAGTTGACGCTCCTGGCTCCGTAGCCGAATGGCATTTCTACGACGCGAAACGAAATTGAAACGTCGCGAAAGGTAGTCTGGCTCTGTCGCGCTAATACGCAAGAGCGATAGAGATAGATATCTACGGGCGTTTTGTTTGTTTATTTACGTTTTGTTTACAGTCGTACATATGCCCTCAGTTTTTTGTATGGATGTTGCACACAAGTCTTTAGTAAATTCAGAATTCTCAGAGCAATAAGGTTTTATTTTTAGTATGTACTTCAAACCTTTTTCCAGAGGGGGTTTCAAATACGCTGCTGCCAAAATTTGGAATGATTTACCACCTCCCTTGCGAGAGCCTATGTCGTTTGCAAAGTTCAAACAGTTAACGCAAGCATACCTCCTAGGGACCCAGGCCAAATACCCCCCTCTTAAGTAAATGCATTTAACGTACACCTGCATATTAAAATTAAAAACAACCAAAAGTAGTACGCACACACACACACACACACACACCTGTGTACACATACACACTCACACACACACACACACACACACAGCGCAGAATCACGTTTTTTTATAAATATTGTTCTCGCCTTACATATACCTCTGTAGTGATCACTCTCTCAAGTCTCAGGGACCAGTTTGAAAACCAGCGCCAGGCTACCAGGTAGCCTAGCACATGCTGAAACTGGAACCCATTTGCCATTGCTCGCTCAGGTTTTTATTTAATTTTACTTTTAGTTTTTAGTATTATTTTATGTTATAGTTGCCTGCAATTTATTTTAAATAATAGTATTGTAGTAGTTATTAATATTGTATTCTATACTGTTTTTGGCAAATAAAACGATTCTTATTCTTATTCTTATTCTTATTCTTCTGACTTCACCTTTGCTCGGCAAGCGTGTGAAATGAAGCCAGGGTGTGGTTTTAAGACGATACAGGAGGGGTCAATTCTTCATAGAAACGACTATTTCCTCCCTGGTTTTTGAAGATAGAGCAATGATTTTTCCAACAAAGATTATTATTATTTTTATCTGTGTCGGACCGTTTTGACTTTATTAATATTCTTATTTTTATTTTACAAATTTTAAATTTTTTTTCTCAATATCTCTGAGTTGTTCTGAATGGACATTTTTTTTGATAAATCTAGTTAATAACGTTAGTATATTTAACAAAAAGTCCCAAATTAAAAGGGGCCTCCTTTCCATCTTAGCATTTTCGCTCCTGTAGCGTCTTAAGTAAATCTCAGAAAAATCTGTGAATTTTTTTTTTATAACGTTTCAAACCTGACTCCACGTTTGCTCGGCAAGCGTGTGGAATGAAGCCAGGGTGAGGTTTTAATGGCTTTGATTTACTGCGAAGGGTCTCATTTAAATGAGAAAGGTCAATAGGTCAACGCGGACTTTTGTGTGTATCTGTGTGAAACCTTGAGGTACAAACAGGGGCTGAATGGCCTATACCTACTGAAATAAGTTTATAACTGAAATAGTAAATGAATTCATTTATAAATATTCGAAAGAATAATATGAATATAAAATAAAACTTTGGAAACGGATTAAATCGCGTATAATGAAATTAAAATACATCCCGACGTTTCGAACTCTTTACAGCGTTCGTGGTCAACGGCTGACTGAGGAAAAATTACAATGTGCAAAAGCTACCCACATACAAGAAATATTAACGAACCATGACTACAAATAATATAGATTTCCAAGGCAGGTTCACACACTATTAATACAGCTAGTTATACACTATTAATAAAGCTAGTTATACAATATTCAAAAAAAATACCATTACTATGTTAAAAAATTTATTTATTTGAATATTGTATAACTAGCTTTATTAATAACCTGCCTTAGAAATCTATAATAATATTATTTGTGGTCATGGTTCGTTAATATTTCTTGTATGTGGGTAGCTTTTGCACATTATAATTTTTCCTCAATCACCCGTTGACCACGAACGCTGTAAAGAGTTCGAAACGTCGGGATGAATTTTAAATTCATTATACGCGATTTAATCCGTTTCCATAATTTTATTTCATTTTATATAGTATTGTTTTTGTATATTATATATGGACCTATTGTGTCTGAAATAAAGTGATTTATTTATTTATTAAACATGTTTTATTGAACGAACAATAATATCTGTTTTCTTTTTCAGGTAAGTAATGAATAATCGCTTTAGCGTGAGATTTTAAGTCATTCAAAGTGGTAAGTGTAGTGTTTCATTAAGGAAATAGTAAGACTATACGACGACCGGTCTGGCTCAGTCGGTAGTGACCCTGACTGCTAAGCCGCTGTCCTGTGTGACGAGCACAGATATTTGTTCCTGAGTCATGGATGTTTTCTATGTATATAAGTATGTATTTATCTATTTAAGTATCTATATCGTCGCTTAGCACCCATAGTACAAGCTTTGCTTAGTTTGGGGCTAAGTTGATCTATGTAAGGTGTCCCTAATATTATATTATATTATTATATATAACATTGGTATAGTCAAGGTGACAAATATGGAAAAAAGGTATACATGACTGAATTGCTTACAGTCGTTAGAATTGTGGATACTTATTTGGCACTATGTCCACGTCTATACTTAATATCTTGACTATACCTTAATTGTTCCCAATATTCGACATATTTAACTTATTTTTTATATTAAAGGAAAAAATGGAAAAATTTACGCTTCCGGCGGGACTTGAACCCGCATCCTTTTTGCAATCCGTGCAATGCTCTTAACCAATTGAGCTACGGAAGCGACGCCGGACATCGCAAATCTTTCCATGCCTTTCCTTATGTACACACGTCTTGGGGTGACGTCTAGCGCCATCTACCGACAGACTATTACATCTTGTAACGGCACTGGAGTCTCAAGTTATATTGAGAATTCACCAGTAACAAGTTTACATTTTTTCCTTTAATATAAAAATGTTTAGAATCGTTAGCAGACGTTTCTGCTTAATAAAAATTAAAAATTAATATTTAACTTATACCATGGAACTTTACATTACAAATCAAATTTTACAAAACATTTATTATTTAGGTACTAGGTATACAGCTACTTTTTAAATAAGTATGGTCATAAGTACCTAATACTCGTAAGTTATAAGTTTGTTTAAAATTTTACCACATTTATTCTCGGAATCCACAAAAACTTATAATAAAACACCTCCCAGTATTTAATTACACAAGAAACAACATTCCGAGTAAAATACATAAACACTCGAGATGTAATTATATTTTTAATGCGCACTGGCAGCTTGCCATCGGCTGTCGAATGTATCGATCTAGGATATAAAACTATGCCAAGATTCGGCTCTGTTTAAGACAAAAAATATGGTTTAGCTCATGTAAGTTTCATTACTCACACGTCATGTTGGCCGATAGTGTACTATAATACCGTATAGCACATAATTATGATCATATGCATCCCTTTTTCTCCAACGTGAAGAAAAAGGACGGAATGTTGCCTATGATCATATTTCTATGATCATAAGCAACGTTTCGTGATTCATAATGTAATATCGGCCTTATAGAACCTTGAACAACTACAACCGATGATTTGACATTTTAAAATAGGTACGGTACATTACGATACAAGTGCGGAAAAGAGCAAGTTCGGAACGATAAATTAAAACACGGCCGAAGGGAATGTTTCAAATCGACACGAGTTACGAATTTCCTCAACGCACGTGCATGTTTTTCAGTACATATTGCCCTTTGAAGTTTCGACAAAGTTTCGGCACATAATGAACCACTTCTCTTTTTTTATGAAATAGGCAGCAAACGAGCAGACGGGCCGCCTGATGGGAAGCAGTCATCGCCGCCCAGCATGGACATAAGCAACATCAGGGGAGCCACTTATGCGTTCTCGCTATTAGTGCGATAAAATAGTACCATGTGTACTAGAAATGTATTCCAGGCCCCGTAGCCGAATGGCATTTCTCCGACGCCAAACGAAAGCGATACGCCGCTGGCTCTGTCGCGCCAATACGCAAGCGCGATAGAGATAGATATCTACTAGCGCTTCGTTTCGTGAGCGTTTCGTGAGAATCGTGAGCGATTGTGCCATTCGCCTAGCCACCCAGAGTCTAGTAGGGAATCGTTTGTAGGCGCTTTTAATTTCCATACAAAATTAACGTCTTTATGCGTGACGTTTGTGCCATGTAGTGTTCTGAAAGTTCGAAAACTGGTAGAGTTGAGCTTCTATTTTTAAATATTAACAACGGGCGCGAGTCAGAAAAAAATGGTTTGAAAACTCACTACACCTTTTGGCGACCGGTCTGGCGGTCCTAAGTTCGAATCCCGGTAAGGGCATTTATTTGTAAAGTCTAAAGTAATTTTGTTCAAAGCACCAAGATACTTACAAAGGTCGTTATACTTAATAACCGGTGTATTTACCAAAATAACTATCAAGATAAGTTAAACCCTCTGAAGTTTAATCAATCTGTCACGTAACCGCAAGCCGGATTACAGATTTCTATAATGATTGATGGCGGGACGCGCCGTTCAAAGTTTTAGGCCTATTCGAATTGATAACAGAATGATATCAAATGGATAACCTGAGTACGTAGCCGAATGGCACAAACGCTCACGAAATGAAACGCTCTCGTAGATATACACCGTCTTTTTATTGAATTCGGTTAACTTTAAGGAAAGGTTCTTTAGATCAAATGCAATTAATTTCTCTAAGAAACTGGTGTCTTAACTCTTACGGTTATCGAGTTATTAAAAAAATAAAGATAATTACTGAACACGTGTGTGACAGCCTTTACCAAAATCCTAATGTTATTTGTTTTGACATGTGCCGTCAATCACTCGACACTAACTTGAATGTTATTCTTAAGGGTCTCTCAAACTAATTAATTCATTTATTATGTATGAAAACGATGAAAAACTTTGTTTTGCGAATTTAACTAAAAGTGATATACAGGGTGGTTCCTGATAATAAATCTAATGACGTGTCGAATTTAACGGAAAACAAAAAAAAACACGGTGTATATCTCTATCGCTCTTGCGTATTGGCGCGACAGCGAAAATGAAACGCCGGCGTCTTGTTTTCGTTTCGCGTCGCAGAAATGCCAATCGGCTACGGCACAAGAAAAGTTTCCAAAATTGCGAATGTTTTCATGTGAAGTTCTTTGTTCTATGGAAGTGTTAATTTGCATGACAGTTGATTAGTTGATAATCAGGGCTAGTGATGTGCAAGTTGCGGAAACTTTCCAAAAAATCTTAAATTTCTTGAAAATTTCACGAAACTTTCACGAAAAATAAAGTGAATTTAAATTTATGAAATGGAAAGTTTCCATCCATACAATTGTCCATTCAAAGTATGGAAAGTTTCCGAAGTTTTCCTATGTGAAAATTTTTGAAACTCCGTCGGCACATCAGTAATCAGGGCCCGTAACTTTCATGCCGTTGACATAAATTTGACGTCACGCTCACGCTGCATATAGGATGATTCAAGAGTTTTATTTAATAATTAATCATTATTCATCAATCATTTTAATCATAACTTCATAACTAATCTATTCATACGTGAAATATTATACCTACTTGATACGTGAAAAGTAAATAAAATTATTTATTTATTTTTTACGTTCATTCTATTAAATATGTTTGTTACCATATTTCAATAAATTATTAAAACAAAACAAGTTGTTTCCTTTTCGTTTCACGTATCCACGTTAATTATTCCACGTATGAATTAGCTTACTTTTAAAGTGATTTTAACATAATTAAATTGATTAATGAATAATTATTACAATAGAACTATTTGAATCAGCTATATGCAGCGTGACATCAAATTGATGTCATCGGTATGAAAGTTACGGGTCCTGCCCCTTCAACACAACTTGCCTTGACGCGCGCGAGACCATTACATTAAGCGCGACTTCAAGTATGGACTCGCGCGCGACAAGGCAAGTTGTGCTAAAGGGTCTGTTGATAATAGACGCCGCGAGCGTGTGACATCAAAAGCCATCGTCAACTACCTGTATTCAATCAATCAATCAATCAATCAATCAAAAATATTTATTTGTATAAATAAGGGTACATGGTAAATGGGCAATACATTTTCATTTTATTTTACCACAGTTTGGCGTTCAAATATTTAATTCTTATAACTAACTTAGCTTTTATCATAGAGGAAATAAGTAAGGGAAGAGTTGTAACTCCATACATCAGTAAATGCGAGTTATTTGTAGTGACATCTATCGTCATTCACTCGTCAATCACGCGCCAACTAGCGTAAATTATCAGTACTGCTACTTGTCAATAGACGTCACGACGAACAAAAACTCTATTGCTCAACAATTTTTAGCTAATATTACAATAGTATTAATCAGTACTTTGCTTTCAATTACTTCAGCTTATAATATAAGGTGTAAACTGTTTTAATATTACATTTTTGGCAAACGCAACACTGTCGGCACCTAGTGTCGAGTAGCAGTACTGATAATTTACGCTAGTTGGCGCGTGATTGACGAGTGAATGACGCTAGATGTCACTACAAATAACTCGCATTTACTGATGTATGGAGTTACAACTCTTCCCTTACTTATTCCTCTATGCTTTTATACATACATTAATATGTACAAGCATGCGCTCTTAGGTATAATTTAAATGGCACAAATTAATTAAATATCTGGCACTAATATTTAAAAATGGTGAACAGTCTTGGCCACCACGGCCTCTCGTGCAGCCGAAGTGCTGGTAGGTTTCCTCGCCACGCCAGCCTCAATGACGTCATCCGGAGGGCCCTTGCTAGTGCAAAAGTGCCGGCCGTCCTCGAACCCAACGGCCTGGTCAGGGTTGATGGCAAGCGGCCTGATGGAATGACGCTGGTGCCTTGGAGTATGGGTCGGCCACTTGTCTGGGATGCTACATGTGTAGATACCCTAGCGCCGTCCCATATTCCAAGCACCAAAGTTGTTGCTGGTGCGGCTGCATCCTCGGCTGAAGACCTCAAACGTCGCAAGTATGTCACCCTCGGCAGCAGCTACGTGTTTGCGGCGTTTGGGGTTGAAACCCTGGGGCCGGGGGGCCTAGTGCGTGTCGCCTCTATGAGGAGCTGTCCAAGCGCCTCATAGAGGCGTCTGGCGACCAGAGGGCTGGCCAATATTTTGCTCAGCGGATCAGCATTGCTATCCAGCGGGGCAATGCGGCCAGCCTTCTGGGCACCTTGCCTGCCGGCGAGGACCTAAGCCAAATTTTTTATTTATAAGGTTTTAGCATTAGTGTTTATATTTTATAAGGTTTTAGTATAAGTGTTTTTATTGTTTTAATGTGTTATTGATTGTTTTTAATAAAAATGATTTTGCAATAATATTCAAATTAATTAATTTAATAATACATATTGAGAACATTGCGTCAATAAATCCTAATCTATAAGAGAATGTTCTTAATCGAAAGCGTGAGAATTTTCTTATGATATTTTCCACTAATTTCCAATAAGGCCTAGTTACCCTTCGGGTTGGAAGGTCAGATGGCAGTCGCTTTCGTAAAAACTAGTGCCTACGCCAAATATTGGGATTAGTTGTCAAAGCGGACCCCAGGCTCCCATGAGCCGTGGCAAATGCCGGGATAACGCAAGGATGATAATTTTCAGTAAATTGCGGAATTTTTAAGAATGCTCCGTAACTTTTTTTTTTAGTGTATGACCAGAACGATACAAAAAAGCGTACCCCTGAAATGTATGGGCCTTTTAGGCTTAAAACTAGATGGCGCTGTTCGCAGCCTGGAAGTGGCCAAAATCATATTTATCCCAAATATTTTTGCGAGTTATTATTTTTTGAACAAATGACATATTTTTTTATTTTAAAATCATGATATCACGTCAATACACATTTTGAAAAAAAAAAAAAAATTTAGACATCATCAGTGTAGTTATGATAGTAGGTATTTTAATAGGTGACATTAAAAACTCGAGGTACAACTTTTAGTATGAAGTACGTAATATGTAAATCCATACTAATATTATAAATGGGAAAGTGTGTGTGTCTGTTTGATTGTCCGTTTTTCACGGCAAAACCGGGAGACGAATTGACGTGATTTTTTAGGTGGAGATAGTTGAAGGGATGGAGAGTGACAAAGGCTACTTTTTGTCTCTTTCTAGCGCGAGCGAAGTCGCGGGAAAAAGCTAGTAAAATATAATTCTGTTGTAAGTGTAAGTTTGAATTGGCTTGCGAGTCAATCATACTGATGGGTTCGGTCGAAAATCGGGTTTTATAGGCGTTTGCTTGAAGCGCAATATTTTTGTGCAAAAGGAACACGGGTGAAGGCATTATATGTATAAATACATTTTCCCCTCACTATAGCGAGGAAAGTACAACGTAAAAAACGCGTTTATCACTGCTTGTGCTTTCAGTAGTTCCACAGGTGGTAAAACATCTTAACCACTAGATTAACCCACTTTTATCAATTTTAAAGCAGAAAATTTGCCTGAAATGCGTTTTTACTCGCTGGTATTAAAGGACAAAACACGTGTTTCTGAGCTAGTGAGGGGAAAATAAATAAATGGAACAAATATCTGTGCTAAATAAATGCCCTTACCCGATTCGAACCCGATGTATACATCTATGTTGTTCGTAAAAACTATGTAACAACTCAAAATGTGTTATATTCCCTTCAGTACGTATGCTTTTTATTCATATTCATATTCATATTTATTGATATTGCACATTTATACATTACACGTCAGAAACATAAACATTCATTATTACTAAGTAATTCTTATTACTCTAAGAATTAAATTATAAAATTTATAAATGTGTTTACCCGCACTAGTGCGCAAAGTGGATCACTTCTTGTCAGGTCAAAACTTCAGAGGGCCATCTGTACTGAAAAACGTCGTACGATACACGTGCGAAAAGGCGATTCCTAACTCGTGTCGATTTAAAACACTCCCTTCGGCCATGTTTTAATTGATCGCCAGTTCGTGGCCACTTGTTGCGAACATCCTCTTTTCCGCACTTGTATCTTAAAGTATTATTATGGTAGATATTTTACTCGGATATTTTTTCTTCCCGTGGGTGTCGTAGAAGGCGACTATGGGATATGGGTTAAATTGTGTTCTTTCAACCCCTTATTTGCCAAGAGTGGCACTGAAGCTTTAGTAGTTTCATGTGTTCTGCCTACCCCTTTATGGGATACAGGCGTGATTGTATGTATGTATGTATGTATGTATGTATGTATGTATGTATGTATTTTACTCGGAGGCAAAGTTTGACCCTCATGCATAGTCATGCATTAATTTGTTACTTATTTATGTCAGTTGCATGTTACAGTTGTACTATCTATTATGCAGAGGCAGGCTTTTACACATAACTATGCTACATCAATGTCAAATATAATCCTTCCACATTGTAACCTAAGTAATATTCGTATCATGTTACATTATACAGAGTGGGGCCTGTAACAAAGGCGAAGAATTGAACTGCAGGCTATTCTCCTTATACGGATCAACATTAATATTTTGTTCGGCGACTTTTAAAAATAACTTGTATTTTGATTTTTATCACCCTTGAAAGTTTTTTCTAAGAGGTAATGTATTGCGAATTCTGTTAAGTCTAAAGTGTGACAGACAACGTCAATGACAACAATAATGGCGTACATTGAAGCTAATATTTATTTTGTATGAAAAATTAAAAATTTAAAAACTTCTTATTGTTGATCAGTATATAGGAGAATAGCCTAGAGTTCAATTTTTCGCCTTTGTTACAGGCCCCACTCTGTATAACATTGCATGTTGTTATGCATATTGTATATCAATAATACACTACTAATGTACATGACAGCAAATAAGCTAAATTGTCCGCTGTTATGGGCAATGAGTCAGAGGACGAAGTCATTTTTAATTACCTATTAATTATTAAATATCGAAAATTATTTTATTGTAATTTGAAAATCATCTATAAAATCGTCAAATTCGTTTCAAATTTAAAAATATTTTCGGATGTTGATTCTATCAAGTTTTGATTTGATCAACCGTGGATAGTGGTTTTGATACAACGCAACCTCATCCATCCACATGGAACCCGGTCATTAGTAAATGCAAGAAGAAACAAATATCGCAGGTTTATCGTGAGTGTTGTGATACAAGGTGACATCCCTAGTGCACGGTCATGGTAGTCAGGACCAAGTGCGGGTAGTTCGAAAAACTCGTACAGCTAGATGTTGATGTCAACTTCAGCCAGTCTGCTCCGAGACCATGGGGACAATGCCGTCCTTGAAACGTCGGAGGTTAGTGTTTAAAACATAGTAAATACGCGATTAAGTCCCGTTTGCAATTTTAAATATGTGTAAAAATCGTGAAAGTTTGAATCAGTGTACTAACGCAACCTTGACTCGCAACCGACATTTCATGTACGATTTTTATGTTTGATACGCTCTTAGCACGGTCATGGTAAACATGGTAAAAGACGTTTTTTGAATTACGTTCAGGCGGCGTGGCGCGGACGTCCGTTCCGTACCTCAGGACATGCGTCTCTTAAGTGTGGCCGGTCCCTTAGGGCCACTTGCACCGTTTGGTGCAAGTGGGCCTTACTTGTACAACTATAGTACTCTGTCAAAAGAAGCTAACGTTTTTGCACGCTGTAATTTGTAGCATCAACGATACAATGGAAAGTTTATAATGCACATGCACGCGGCGCTTAGTTCTAGTTTTAGAACCGTAATCGTAAAACCGCCGTAAACAAGAACAAACACGAATATAATTAGAGAACAATTGTTTACGCGTTTTTGATGCTCTCTTTATTGTGTTCTTTGTCTTTTGTTCTTTTAATTTGGTATATGCTAATTTTATTTTATGATTGGACTGTGGGTGGCGTGGAATATTTAGATGAGAAAAAAATGACAAAACACAGGAAAAAAGTGGAAATTCAAAAGTGAAAACTTCCGTTGTACAGTCCCTTACAACTTACAATTCAATATGTCAGAAAGCGGGACAGTAAGATGATGCCAATTTTTAATTAGGTAAGGTACAGCGGGGCAAATCTCGACTAGGGGAAAAATGTAACTGGTCCATTTTTTCATGTTTTATAATGTTTGCATTATTAAATAGAGTGTCCACCGGTTATATATGGTAGGCGTGTTCAGTGGATACATTTAGAACTCGACATCATAGTGTAATCATGGAAAAAATGGACTAAGTTACAATTGTCCCCCAGTTGAGATTTGCCCCGCTGTTCATTACTATTCTTTATTGTAAACTGATATTGATACCATACACGAAACGAAGAATATAATTATAAAGAAAAAGCGATCAAGTCCACTGGTGACGGAGACGGGAATCAAACTCGGGTCTTGAGCTTATACAACTAACGTGCTCACCTCTACACCCGTCGAAAATTCTCTGGGATATCTGGGATAACGGTTGCGCCTTTGACCAACTCTACGGGAGAGCACTTCTGGATGCCTGAGATTAGCCCAGGACCGGGATAAGTGGCGTACATGAAGGAAGGTCTATGCTCAGCAGTGGGCTATTAATTAATGGCTGAAATGATGATGATGACGAGGGAGCAATGTATGCTTGCACATACACGAAAAAAAAACATAATTACACAAAGAAAAAAATAATAACACTGTAAGGTGAATGTTAAATGTAATAAAATTGTAAAAAAACATTTTACTATTAAATTCATATACACAACTCTAATGTTTCCAAAACAAATGCTTCTTCAAGCTCGAAGTACGGCAAATTTCCAACTTGCGTAATTTTCTCTTCCGACAAGTTTGTCAATATGAATATTATTGCTAAAATTCGTCAGTCATATCTACGTTCGATGAACATCTGACAGAACAAAATAATTCGCAGTTTAAACTCGCCCGTCGGCGTTCGAAAAAATTTAAATGTTCACTACGGCGTTTTATTCACTGACTCTCGCGGAATAAATAACCACGATCTCTACATTCTCTACCATGTTGAATATCACTAAGATATATTTAGAGTTAAATAAAACGGGAACATATTCACGAACGTATTTTATATATTGAAGAAAAGTCAAGAAGGTGTAATAATCTTTATATACAATACACGTCTATCCTGGCATGAACACATTGAGTACATTACATAACGTCCCGGATAAGAAAACTGGTATGGCTATTTAAAATATTAAGACACGTCGCAAATAAAACTCTTTTGCATCAAATATATACAGCGCTAGCACAATCAATAATGTCGTACTGTATACCCTGTTTGGGGTGCCGCAGATAAAACTAAATACCTGGAAGTAGAGAGAGGGCAGAGGTACTTACTAAAAACAATGTATTTTAAACCACAAAGGTACCCCACTAAAGAACTGTATGCTCATAGTAAAGCTTTAAGTATGCGCAAATTGTACATTACCTCTGCAATATTAAAACTCCATAGGTCTACACCATTTAATCCTATTTGCTAACACAAAGAAGGAATCACAGAGTTATATCTCTGCCTAGATGCAATTCAGCATTTCAGAGAAGGCAATTTGAGGTACAGTCTGCAATTATATACAATAAGATAAAAAGGAAATTAATATACAGGGTGTCCCAAGACCATGGGACATGAAGGGAAAGTACCTAAAATATCACAGATAGGATATATTGCTGAAAGAAGACTTTATTTTATTTTTAAAACTTGGTAAAACTGCATTCAAAAAAAATTTTTTTTTTTTTTTTTTTAATGTATGGACAAATTTTAAAAAGGAGTCTGCCATG
This sequence comes from Leguminivora glycinivorella, assembly GCF_023078275.1. NCBI lineage: Eukaryota > Metazoa > Arthropoda > Insecta > Lepidoptera > Tortricidae > Leguminivora > Leguminivora glycinivorella. The sequence goes on from NC_062991.1 coordinate 14,660,286, forward strand.
TAAAATGTTAAAATTCATGGTCTTCCTTTTATCTCCGACACTATGTTATTTAGAGAAAGATAATCTTTATGATGAAGCCTATCGATCGGTATGACAAAATTACAGGATGTTTTTTTTTTCTGTAGCGGGTTTGATTCCCGGTTTAACCATGTAATTATTTAAAAATCTATGAATGGAGTTTTACTTAGTTTTAAAAATAAAATAAAGTCTTCTTGTAGCAAAATACCCTATCTACGATATTTAAGGTACTTTCACACACATGTCCCATAGTCTTGGGACACCACACATACCCCTAAATAGATACATTGCAAACACACACAACTAATTGGCTAGGTGAGCACACAAAGCACAGGATTTGATTAGTACATAACCAATAAAATTAAACACACACACACACACACACACACACACACACACACACACACACACACACACACACACACACACACACACACACACTTGCATACGCGCGAACACACAACTGCATGCTACTTATTATAAGAAAATTGTATTGTATAAACAAATAAAGCACTTACCACTTACCTGTTCATCTCAATAGTATATTAGAAATAAAAAATGTATCCTTAACTTCCTATAGTAAAAGATTATAAACTGTTATTCTGGAAGAGCGAGGTCTCCTGATACAGGTACTTCGTACCCACTAGCAGGACTCGACAACTATGTATTTAGCAATGTTGATTTTTTATAAAATAAATCATTTTCATTTCATTTTTTCATTTCATTCAATACAATAACGGTAGAAAACAAAACTGTAACCCAATTTCGAACAAAGCGCAGGCAATAAGTTGCGATACAAAGTTGTGGCAACTTCGGATAATTTCGGGCAACTTCGGACGACTCCGACTACTTCTTCGTTATACGGGATACGGGAGGAATGTTTGAAAACATACGTACGATTATTTTGTTTTTGGATGCTGGGTTTAATCTATGCCCTTATTATATTACTAACTTTTGAATTCGAAAAAATAGTGAATTCTGGCCCGTATCATATGGCAGTAACAGTGTACAACAACATTCCTTTAGAACTCAAACAAACTCAAGAAGTTTCTGATTGAAAACTCATTTTATAATATAAAGGAGTATCTTAATAATACGTTATAATATTTTTCCCCTCACTAGCTCGGAAACACGTGTTTTGTCTCTTAATACCAGCGGGTAAAAACGCATTTTATCCACTAGTGGGTAAAGTAATTTGACCTTGAATAAAGTCAAATTAACTATTTTAAAATTGATAAAAGTAGGTGAATCTAGTAATAAAGATGATTTACCACCTGTGGAACTACTGGAAGCAGTGATAAAAGCATTTTTTGCGTTGTAGTTTCCTCGCTATAGTGAGGGGAAAAGTTTTGTGTTACACTCGGGTGCAAATGTATTTTACTTCTCATGTGTTAAAAAACTCGCAAGTTCAGGATTCTATTCTAGAACCCCTCGCTTCGCTCGTGGTTCAAATATAGAATCCTTTCACTTGCTCGTTTTTCAATTCCACACTCGGCGTTAAAATACAACTTTGCCCCCTTGTATAACAAATAACTATTACTGTGTGCTAGTTTTTAAGTCCTAGTCTGTAAGTGCTTACATTGCTGTGCCCCAACGGGGTTTATGCTGGAACCTAAATATGTATTATAAAAGCTTGTAAAACCCATAAAAGCAATAAATGAATTATGAATTATTATGAATTATGAGTTGCGGAACGCTGCATACAAATTTCCGACTCCCCATTTTAGAGAAGTGGGGGGTTAGAAAGAGACAAAAAGTAGCCTATCTCACTCTCGATCCCTTCAACTATCTCTACTTAAAAATCACGTAAATTCGTCGCTCCGTTTTGGCGTGAAAAGACACACACACACACTTTCCCATTTATAATATTAGTATGGATTAGAGATAGTATAGGTTATATTATCTGGAAAATACCTAGTAATCCTTTCAATTAACATCCATACAATATTATAAATGGGAAAGTGTGTGTCTGTTTGTTGGTCCGTCTTTCACGGCAAAACGAAGCGACGAATTAACGTGATTTTGCAAGTGCTGATAGTTGAAGCGATGGAGAGTGACACAGGCTACTTTTTGTCTCTTTCTAAACCCCCACTTCCTAAAATAGTTCGTGAAAGTTTGTATGGACCATTCCGCATTTTTCGAATTTAACGCGAGAGAAGTCGCGGGCAAAAGCTAGTTCTTTATAATAGTTAAACGGTTTTATTTAACTTCAAATGTATGTTGTGTTTAGGTCTAAACGTAGATGCTAAATTTGACCCACTTTTCTACATCGATTCAGCTGAAACTTTGCATACACAATGTAAATCCGATGATTGCAATATTATGGTGACTTGGAGCTGATCTGATGATGGATACGGGAGATGTTTATGGGTCAGAGTTTGTTTCCGATTTTGATAAAAATTGGTAGGCTGATGGACTTTCCATTTGAGCAAGATCCACTAGGTTTCCCAAAATGAAACTTTCCTTTTTTGTTACCGACAATGTATAGAAATGTGGTAAAAAGAAGGAAGGTTTCATACAAACAACCTAGGACATTTTGGGAAACCTAGTGGATCTTGCTCAGCATCACGGACTCTATCAGCCTACCAATTTTTATCAAAATCGGAGACGTCAACTATTCGGTAATTGCTCGGGTACTTTGTGATAAAATAACAAAGTATTGTTTGAGGTTGATAAACGTGTGTGTACACACATAAAATAAACCAACCATTTCTACAGCTTAGCGATTTCGATTAAAAAGTTTAGGAGCTTAAAAGTATAAGCACAATGGCCTTAAATATTGAATCACTCATAAAATAATCAATCAACTTCGCTAACCCGCTGCAGACATTGTAATTCGATGATCAGTGATCGGGATTAGAATGGAGAGACGTTGGACACAATCCAGACGGCCCCCCATTGTCTCACTGCCTATTCGTTTTTGTATTTTTTGTAACATTAAATATGCATTTTCTTACAGAACAATAAAGTCCTTGAAAATGGTATATTTTATTTAATTATAATATTACATTACAAGAGAATTTAAACAGAAGAATCGAAGTGTGTCACGAAATACATAGCAACTCTCAGAATGTTGTTACTGACGTTCATTACTGATCTGATGACGCCATAAATTAAAAAAAAATCACGGGAGACAAATGTCAGAAATAGTACATTACGATACAAGGTACGATAAATTAGGAATACGAGATGAGCGGTAATAAAATAAAACACGACCGAAATCGACATGAGTTACGAATTTCCTCTTCGCACGTTTTTCAGTACAGATGGCCCTCTGAAGTTTAGTCTTGGCAAGAAATGAACACTTTGCGCACTGGTGTGAGCAAAAAGCAACAACTGTACTGAAAAATAATATTTATATTAAAAGATGATACCAACGTTGGACACAAGATAAAGATTACCTTATACACTAAAAACTTAAGAATGTTGGGTTTCGATAACGGAGCAGCCATCTCCAACTCCAACTGATTGCGAAGATGTGAATTATTTGTTTTGTTTTTATAATCTGTTTACTCTATAATTGTCATGTAGTTATAAATCAATTAAATCAATAATAAAATATCCTTTTCCTATACACTAAAAACGTTCCTCCTTAAAAATGGTGTCCCGTATTTTTCACAATTCAGCAAAATGGCACAATAACAATTTCGGCCCCCGCGTATCACCGAAGTTTCACGATTAAATGAACTTTGCCCGCGCAACTTTGTGGACTGAATTTTTAATCTTCTTAACTTGGTAGTATTTTACGTTGCACGGTTTATGTAGGTATAGAAATAGTTTTCAGTGACTTTTTATTTATTTATTTATTTAAGGTTCGCCAACAGATGTAATACATAATCTTACATATTTAAACGGAAAATAAAATAGCTTGCTTTGGTATTCACTCAATTACAGGCAAACACGACATGCTTACGTTTAACAGTGAAAGTTTGTTTACTTAATTACATAATAAGTTTTATTTTAAATAGTAGTTTGGTAAATTATTAACAGTTGTACTTCAAAGACTTTACCAAGCACACTGGTCACGGTAAAAGAAACACGGCGATGTTTATAGTTACTCACCGATCGGTGAACTATCAATATAGCCGTGTCTCTTTTATTTGGACCATTTCTTCAAAGTTGTCCACTCCACTTTTTTTGTAACATGGGTATTTTTTACGCGATTCATACTCAAAACCGAGAGCTTTTTCGATCTTTAGTGTCCCAAGATTTCGTTTTTTTTCGAACCCCTCCATTCCGTTACCGCCATACAAAATGATAGCTAACGGTAAAAAACCATCACTTTTTTCTTAGAGATAAGAGGGATCTAGTGGAAAACACATAAAAATTTCCACATAAAAAAAAGTGGGATGGACAATAATTAAAAAAAAAAATCCCAAAAAAAATAATTTAAAATAGCTCATAATATCTATGTGTCTAAAAATAAGTAATTATAAGTATATTAAAAGATATCGTGAAATATATTAAAGCAGTTTTTTAAATAGCTTTAGGTAATTTATTACGGACAGAGAGCGATATTATGTCGATGAACACACGTAAAATTTATAACATTAATAGAAGGATAACATACATTAATAGTGATAAGTTTTAATACCTAAATAGTACAATCTTCAGTGACAAGAAAATAGGTGTTTCACTATACGTATAGGTATTTTAATAAACATGTACGAGTATAATTCCTAACATAGTTAATACCTCAGAAGAAAAACACTTTTGTTTAAGTAAATACAAGTTATTGGCAATGATTTTCATAGTATACTTGAATAGCATATGTTTTACAATAACACAATCTCATGAAACATATCTATCATAAAACTGTTATTATAGGACATATTGTACAAATAGCGGGCCATTTCTCAACGCCAGAGCCTTTGTATATGCAAAGCATTATTTATAACACAATGGACGATATATGGAGGTTACTTGCAAGTCATTGTCTGCCCCAAATATACACCCTGTTTTTATTGAATTCCGTTAACTTTAAGGGAAGGTTCTTTAGATCAAATACAATTGATTTCTCTAAGAAACTAGCGTCTTAACTCTTACGGTTATCGAGTTATAAAAAAAAAATAAAGATAATTACTGAACACGTGTGTGACAGCCTTTACCAATTCCTAATGTTATTTGTTTTGGAATGTGCCGTCAATCACTTGACACTAACTTGAATGTTATTCTTAAGGGTCTCTCACGCTAACAAATTAATTTATTATGTATGGAAATGATGAATTTTTTTTTGCGAATTTAACTAAAAGTGATATACAGGATGGTTCCTGATAATGTCGAATTTAACGGAAAACAAAAAAACACGGTGTATACAGGCTGAATAGTGAAACTATGACATAAAAACGCTTTCAATAATATGAAAGACATTATCCATACTAATATTATATATGGGAAAGTGTGTGTGTGTCCGTTTGTTTGTCTGTCTTTCACGGCAAAACAGAGCGACGAATTGACGTGATTTTTTAAGTGAGATAGCTGAAGGGTGAAGAGTGACATAAAAGCTAGTATAATATATTTTTTTTTTATTTATTTATTATACTCAGAATTACAAAACATAACTTAAATACAATGCTCCACAAAACTACAATTAGTTTGACTGTGGAGTCGTTTCAGTCTCTTTTATACAGTTTTCTTATTAAATATAGTTAAATATACAAATTAATATATATAACTTCTAAATGTGTTATGTACTTAGTTTGAAGTAGGCAGGATCGCTTATTATAGAGTATCAAAGATATAACTCCGTATAGACAGATAAAGCCTAAGAAAAAAACGGACCATCAAGAAAAATGCACGGTCGTCTAGATGGCGCCACAGCTTTGGTCGATTCTCGACTAGATGGCGCTAATAATAATATTTGTCAATTTTTTACATAATATAGGTATCAATTTAAGAATATGGGCCAAATTATCACAACTATATTTACAGTGTATTTATTATTAATAATATAATTATGTATTTATCATACCTACTTATTATTGTCTTAAATAGCTAGGTAAATACTTATATAAGTCCCTATTTTTTCTATAACGTAGTCCAATAAAATGAAGTCTTTAGTGTTCTTTACATATCCCGCACCTTTTTTGGTCTTCTCTGTTTGGCCGAAAGGTTGACTGGTAGAGAATGCTATGTAGCATTAAGTCCGCCTTTTGTAACTGTTTATTTTTACTGTTTATTGCACAGTTTAAATAAATAAATAAATAAATAACTAAGGTTCAAAAGTTTTATGTCTATGTCGAGAGATGGCAGTTTACGCAATATGCACTGTGACAGTAATTCTTTCGATTCGCCATTGTATAAAAAATAATGAAGTTTTTCTTTATCTTTTATTATTGATAAAGTAATATTTTCAGGACCCTAGCTTATCTTCATCGTGAAAATAAATAAATAAAATATAAATAAATAAATATTCGGGTACACCTTACGCAGATCAACCTAGCCCCAAACTAAGCAAAGCTTGTACTATGAGTGCTAGGCGATGATATTCATACTTAGATAGATAAATACATACTTATTCATATACAAAGAAAACATCCATGACTCAGGAACAAATATCTAAGTGCGTTTTTACATTATCCGATCCGATATAGGATGTCGGACCGATATCCCATACATTACAGGCGCCATCTTGGATTTATTCCATTGAAATCCTTCCGACATCCGATATCGGATCGGATAATGTGAAAACGCACTAAAGACAATGAACCCTCGCATTTGTAAACGTAGCAGTAGCAAAATAATAATTAATCATTCTTTAGCGCATTTTTTGAAAATGATACCATGGGTATTGAGTTTCGCTTTTTATTTTGACATGAAAGGGATTTTATAAAATATTATCCGTAAACCGACGCGGATTCTGCTTTCAATTAAAACTCTCTTAAATTACTTAATCATTTCCTGGTACGGTCAGCAGATAAAAACTGTTGTAACTGTAGAACAAATCAATAGTTATTTGTTTTACAAGGGGGCAAAGTAGTTGTTTAACCGCACGTGCCAATATTGATACCCGAGCAAGCGAAAGATTCCAAGATTGAACCGCGAGCGTAGCGAGTGGTTCAAAAAGTGGAACCTTGAGCGTTGCGAGGGTATCAAGGCACGAAGGTTAAACAAACTTTGCCACCGAGTGAAACACAAAATTTTTCACCACACCAACACGAACAAAATACTGACTGTAAAACATCAAAATAAATGAAATCCATCAATTTATTCAATATTTATGATTCAAAATCATCATTTATAGGTAAAATCTAGCAGCCAGATTAAGACATCCAGTAAAAATTCGTATGAAATTATTTTGCCCCCTTGTGGATAAAATGCAATTTTGCTCTGTTTTCGAATAGCAAAGAAAGCCTTTACCAGTTGGTGTGGTGAAATAGTACATTTCGTTATAAGTGCGAGAAGTATGTCATTATTTCACGAGTCCCGAGACGGGACGAGTGAAGAATGACATTCTCGCACGTGTGACGAACGACGTTTTTTAATACAGTTGCGAAAAAACACTACTACTTACTTACAACGAAATAAAACAATCCGAACTATCAATTTTCCCATGGACATTGACGGATTATTTGACAATTCAAAGGCGTATTTTTGAAGCTTTTAAACTTGCGTGCATATTTTCGAGTTTGCTATTCATCTAACATAATTTATTTCATTGGGTGCCATAAAAACATAAACATTTACGATTTGGGACGATTGTTTAATGTATAACTACATTTTAATTTAATCGATCCATTTATGCCCCGACACATTGCAAATAACGTAAAATAATTATGACAAATCGCGTAACATATTGAGGTTTTTTGAACGTGCATTAAGTTAAAACATGGTAGACGCCTCTACTTTAACAGTAGAAGACGCGTTTCGTTCCAATCATGTTCTGTTTACACGACTCATTATGACCGATTTTTCAAAGTATAAACCATTTTATAAATTATGTTTAGTATGACTAAAAGTAAACAATTACATATGAAATATTAACGTTTTAAATATTAATCACTTAATAGTATGTTTATAGTTTTTTTCTACTCCCGTGTTATTATTCGTCATTTACCGTGTCGTGCATAGATCGTTAAAACCCTACATAAAAGATGCCCGCCCCCGGCCGGCGCCCCGCGTACCCACGCATACGATATAGCTCTTACAGCATTGTTAGGTAGCCGTTAAGGGATATAGCGGGCCGCGGGGCGCCGGCCGGCGGCGGACGGCGGCGCGGGGGAGTGCGAGCGACAGGGTGAGTGCAGAAACATTGCAGAGGACAAGTCAAAATACTTGTAGGAAACAGTGCGAATTTCACGAAAGTTATTCTAGAAAACTATTCAAAAGTATGTGCATGGTCGTAGAAAAAGTATTGTATGCAACGGTGTTTAACTGAGTCAAAAAATACTCGTGGCGTTTTAATAACAATTTTCGGCTTCGCCTCAAATTGTTACCCACGCCACTCGTCTTTTTTGACCTCCTTTAAACGCCTGTTGCATAAAATACTATATTCTGTCTTAGTAAACTAGACTAATATGAAAACAGCTCGGTAAGTAGTCGTAAAATGGAACGTATATACTTTTTACGCACTAGTTCGTAAAATACAACTTCTCGCACGCTAAACAGCCAAAAAACGGGCACTTTTTGAGCAACTGTATTAAAAATTATTTTATTGAACATTTTTGATTTGTTATTTTTTCAAGTAGTTACATCCCCCGAACCCGGGTTCCCGGCTCGGCCACCAGAGAGCCTTGCCGTTTTTTCTTTCGTGTATGATATCTATTTCAATTTATAAAAACTGTTGTATTTTTTTTGGTAAAACTTATCTACAAGAGACTATTTTTTGTATACCACGTCGGTGGCAAACATGCTTACCGGCCCGCCTGACGGAAAGCGGTCACCGTAACCTATGAACGCCTGTAACTCAAGTCAAGGGGTATTACATGCGCGTTGCCGACCCATTAGAAAATTATGTAGTGTTTATTCAAAATAAATGTTGAAAAAACGGGAATATTTTTTTTAATACCTTTACACTAAATAAAACCATTGTTTTCTAATTAGTATACATAATATTTATGTAAACGGCTGTTGGGCACATGCCCCGATAATTTTTTTAGGGAGTTTGTGGTGTCATTTTTTTCCTTTTCGTCCTTGGAAGTCTTGGAACCTTGGGTCCTAGGAGGAAAAGGAAGATACGTTTTTTGATTTTTTTATGTTTTCACATTATCCGATCCGATATCGGATGTAGGACCGATATCCCATAATCATATTTAAGCCATCCATCTTTGATTTTTGCTAGAGTTTGCATTATAAACTTCGTCACCAAGTTCAAGTACCTGGGTCACTGGGTGACTGACAACCTGAGTGATGACCTGGACGTGGAGAGGGAGCGTAGGTCGTTGGCCGTCCGATGTAACATGTTGGCCCGCAGGTTTGCGAAATGTACTGCACAAGTAAAGGTTACACTTTTCAAAGCGTACTGTCAGTCATTCTATACTTGCAGCCTGTGGACCAACTTTACGCAGAAGGCGTACAACGGCCTGCGCGTCCAATATAATAATGCGTTCCGGGTGTTGATGGGGCTGCCGCGTTTTTGCAGTGCCTCTGGTATGTTCGCAGAGGCCAACGTGGACAGTTTCGCGGCAATAATGCGCAAAAGGTGCGCCTCACTAATGCGTCGCCTGCGCGGCAGCCCCAACAGCATCTTGAACGTATTTATAGAGCGTGAAAATGGCCCCATGCTCAACCGATGGCAAATGCTGCACGCTGTCGCCATGTCTCTAGGTTTTAAGTGTGAATTGTTTTAGTTTTTTAAGTCTTAGCATTAGGTAAATGTCTTACTAACACTAATATTAGTTTTTTTTTTTAGAGTTGTAATGTTCTACTAACCATCTATGGACCCTGAGTCTGAAATAAATGATTTTTATTTTTTTATTTTTTTTTATTATCCGACGGATTTTTAGTATTCGAATAATTCGGATAATACAATTTTTATTATTCGAATATTCGAATAATTCGGATAATTTCGGATAATTTATTAAATGGAACAAAATTAATGTTACAGGTGCGTATAAGCGTGGAATTGATAAGGGCTGAGATAGATGAGCGCTATAATGCGAAATTTACCTACATTTTTATTTATTTTTTGCGTAAATCAGCAAACTGTAGAAATTAAAACACACCTAGCTCTCTATCTTTAGTTCTATGACTAGAATCTTGCAATCAGATAGTGAGCTGTCGATATAAGACAGTTAGTAGTAGTGATTAGTTAGGTGTTAGGTATAACGAGAAGTTTTTCTGACAACACCTTTACCTTGGAAATGGATGGTAGAGAGGATGGCTTGTGTAGAGTGGAACGTGAGACAACATCATTGGATATGATGATGGTTATAGGCGATACAGCGTTGTCATATTATCCGTTCCGATATCGGATATAGGAAGGATGTCAAAGGCAAAAATCAAAGATGGCGCCTTGAATGATTTCGAGAATGTATAGGAGTCGGTCCTTCGCTCGATCGGATCGGATACTCATCTTATCTTAAATCTGCGGGGCCCTTCCGGATACACTTCGACCCATCGGGATCTTTTGTGCAATTACCCCTTAGATCTTAAGATCCTTCAGCTATTCAGGAGCTTCTCGACCATCTCCACGTATCGGATGATGAGGCTCATGGGTAGCTCTCTGATGTCCTTTGGTACTAGGTAGCCTGCTCCAAAGTTCTTCATTCTTTGTCTGGCGAGGGCGTGACATTCACACATTATTTTATTTTTATTTTATTTAAACTTTATTGCACATAAATAAATAAAAAATGTACAAATGGCGGACATTAGATGTCTGGCGGTCTCTTCCTCTTCGCCGCACATGCGACAATCTGTGTAGTCAGCGTGTCCCATCTCTTTTTGGCGATTAGCCTTTGTATGGTCCTTCATAGCCGTTTTAATGGTTCCTTGTGACGTTGTCTTCAGACCTGGCCTTGGCAAGTTCATCAGCATTTTCATTGCCAATGAAGCCTTCGTGCCCCGGTATCCATACCAGTTGCATCTTGTTTTGCCTTCCAAGCTTGTTAAGAGCTTGGATGCCGTTTAATACCAGTCAAGAGTCACCTCTGGGCGATGTGAAGGCTTTGAGTGCCGCCTGACTGTCGCTGAGTATATAGATATTCTTTCCTTGGGTTTTTCTAACTATATTCTTATGTACACAGGTAATTGTTGCGTATGTCTCGGCTTAAAAGACAGTGGCATAATTGCCCATGCTGATACTACCACTGTAGTCACTAGTCATTTGCATAAATGCCTACGCCCGTACCAGATGCCATCTTGGACCGGATCGGATACTTAATATAAAAAGTTGAAAACTCTTTTCGTAGGCTCTAAAGTTCTAAACAAAAGCGTCCTGGTTAGGGTCTTAGAACAGGAATGAGCAACTGAGCATAGGTACTCGTTCAGATTCAGATTCAGATTTATTTATTTCTCAAAATCCATACATATTTTTAATTAAAAACTAACAAAAACATGCACACATAAAGAGATCGTCAAGGCAGGTACACTAGGTACGCATTAAAAGCTAACAATCTTACAAGTAGGTATATAACCTTTTTTTTTTAGTTAGGTTCACATTTACTAAGAATTATAACTTACTAATATAGACATTTAATATACATATATAATTTACTAATAATTAATTGGAAGTCACGAACATGGCTAGGCACATTAATAGGTATTATTTAGGTATTCTTTTATGCTATAAAGTGTCTTGTCAAGTAGTAGCTGTTTTACTTTGCGACGGAAAGTGTTGAAGTTGGTCTCAGTTTTTATTACTTTTGGCAGTTTGTTGTAAAGTTCAAAACAGAATAACCAAAAAAAGAGAAGACCAATTAGTCGAAGACACTTCCTATCCAGGTGTGGATCATTTTAGACCTTAGTTGCACAGTGGCTGGTACCAAAGTACCAACGGAAGGGGAGAGGCGATAAATAAGTATTGTACCACCAACATAAAATATACAAGACATAAAATTTAAAAAAATGAAGAAGGAGGCGAACTTATTTAAATATTCAAATCCAAAACGCCTCAAATTGCTCGGCAGCAATTTGATGGGTTTTAGTTTCCAAGCTGATTAGTAGATCGACTAAGATTTCAAAGTATAAGTAGTAATTAGACCGATTTTTGTGTATGAATGTAACTAAGGACTTAAAAGGAAAATGCCTTATATTTCTAAGTGAAGTGGAGGGAATTCTGGCGTACTAAATTGCCATGGAACTGATAACAGCTAAATTCGGAGTGAGGCGCTAAATTTCAATTTCAAAAAAACAAGGGACCAGGAAATCTAGGTATAAATCTCCCTTATTAAGTACGGTTTTACAGATAACTTCACGTTAGCTATTAGCAGTAATGAAAGTAGGTTGGGGTAACGTTTCATATTAAAAAATAATACTTGAACGTTTTTCTGTTTTTTTAAATCATCCAATTAATAGAATATTTGATAAGAACTGAGTGCGTGGGGTGAGGCATTCTGCTTACTTCTTGTCCACGAATGCTTTCTTTGTTTTGTAAATATTAGTTTGATTTTGAAGATAAATAGGTGTTAACTTGTTAGCAATAACATTGTCCGTATTAAGAATTGATCGAAATTGGTTTCAGTGACGTCTATCTATTAAATATATTACTTATAAATAAAAAATAATGTTTATAGAAATTATCCGTTTATCCGGATAATTTCACTTGGATTATTCGAATATTTTCGGATAAAAATATTGGCGGATATTCGAATAATTCGGATATTCGAATATCCGGATTGCAAACCCTAATTTTTGCCTTTGAAATCCTTCCTACATCCGATATCGAATCGGATAATATGAAAACGCACTAAGGCATTTTTTTATGTTTTTCTTGACTTCAACTTACAAAAAAACGATCCCGACGAATTGAGGACCTCCTCCTTTTTTGAAGTCGGTTAAAAATGACGCCCGAAAGCTGCAAGCTGTGAGTAAAAACGGACAACTCAGTGGATTTTACTGAGTTCATTTGACACGCTAAGTGGAGACGTTTTCTGATCCATGGTATACAGGATGATTCATGAGTCGTGAGCAGGAGGGAACAGGGTACTGGGGAGGGTCACGCTGAGCAACTTTCATAATGGGGCAACACTGAATTGTGATTATTTTTCTTAACTATGACTTAATTGTTAAGTACTTAATTGATAGCTAATTAAAGTCTGGCTAATGAAAGTTGAACCCAGTTTTTTTTTAAAACAGCAACTCTGGATGTCATATCATCGATTGTCATCTGTCAGCGTGACTGTCACTTTAACGAATTTCGGTAAAAGTTAACAGCGAAATCTATAAATAATAATGAATAACACCATAAACATTAGTAAAGTAAGTGCTGTAAATTAATTAGAATTAATAAAAAAGAAACCATGTTATCAACGTGTTGCCAGCTCCAATTTTTTTGAAATTGCCACGTTTTTTCGGGCTCAACTTTCATTAGCCAGACTCTATCAATTACGTTCTAATTATGACTTAATTGATGATTAATTATCAATTAAGTCATAGTTAAGAAAAAAAAATATCACAATTTAGTGTTGCCCCATTATGAAAGTTGCTCAGTGTGACCCTCCCCAGTACCCTGTTCACTCCTGCTCACGACTCATGAATCACCCTGTATAAGTACATATATGAAACTAGTTTTTGCCCGCGGCTTCGCTCGTGTTAAATTCGAAAATTGCAGAATGTTTCATACAACCTTCCATCCCCCATTTTAGGGAAGTGGGGGACTAGACAAAAAGTAGCCTATGTCACTCTCCGTCCATTAAACCATCTCCACTTAAAAATCACGTCAATTCGTCGTTCCGTATTGCCGTGAAAGACGGACAAACAAACAGACACAAACATTTTCTCATTTATAATATTATGGATCTGTGATTTCACCCCATTAGCGGGTTAATTGGGAAACGGATCACACAGTCCATCAATAATTGGGCAATTAACAACCAGACAGATTGTGCTGACATGAACTAATTGGGACTGACCTTGACCTCTAATCATGAGTGATTGGTGTTTTCGAATACATTTGAGTGAGACTTGAACTCACGGCCTCCTTCTTGCGTTATCCCGGCATTTGCCACGGCTCATGGGAGCCTGGGGTCCGCTTTGACAACTAATCCCAAGATTTGGCGTAGGCACTAGTTTTTACGAAAGCGTCTGCCATCTGACCTTCTAACCCGAAGGGTAACTAGGCCTTATTGGAATTAGTCCAGTTTCCTCACGATGTTTTCCTTCGCCGAAAAGCGACAGGCAAATATCAAATGACATTTCGCACATAAGTTCTGGAAAACTCATTGGTCAACTCCGGAACGAAAGTCGCACGCACTTACTGCTAGGCTACCAGAGACTTGAACTCACGGCCTCTGGATCGATATTCCGGCGCTCTGCTGAGTCACCAAGACTTCAATCAAGCCAGCGAAATTTCCCACCACTCTGGTCAATGGCACCCGTACTGACACTCTTGCGGTAGATGTCGCTACGGGTTCTGTGTGGTGATTCTAGTAGGTGACAGCTATTCTGCTACCTCGCTTAGGACAGTAGGCGTCGCTATGACAACCTTCGGAATATTGCTTTTTCACCAGATCAACTGGAAAAAAACTCTTTTGCTATGGTACTTTACGAATAGCGAAGTTGCATTTTATCCACAAGAGTGCAAAGTAATTTCATACTTTTAACTTGATGCCCAAATCTGGCTGTTGGAATTTTGAAATATGAATGTTAAGTAAAATGATAGATTTGATTTAGTTTGATGTTTTACTGTTAAACTGATGTACACTATGAGTGTTGGTATGGTGAAAATGTTTAAACAATTGCCGCTTACAAAACAAATAGGTAACTATTATTATAATTTTTTATATGTCACGTCGGTGGCAAAGTTGCGTAGTTACCTCATAAATTGTGTATAGAAATAGTTTATCATAAGTATTTAATGATATAGATTATTTTATAATATAAGAGAGTAGAGAGAGACTGTTACGATCCCACAGTCAAACCGTGGAAACTGTTTTGTGGGACACTGTCTTGTATAAGCTGTATACACTTATGTTAATAAATAATAATAATAATACCGATAGTCGTTTCAGCGAACGGTCTCATAGCGAAGAGTCTCGACCAACATCTCGAGAGACTCTCGCTAGGTGGTTGGATCAAGGGTCAGATGCAGAAGGCGGTGATCTTGGACACGACGCGGATAGTGCGACGGTTCTTCTCTCTGCAGCCCTAACCACCGGCAGCTTGGGCCCTGCCCCGCTACCCTAGGTTAGGTTTTTTATAATGTGTTTATATATTTTGTATGTGGTTTTGTATTTTACTTTTATAATCATATTATAAAAAAGCCTAGCCTAAGAATTGAAATGAATAAAGAAAATAATAATAATAAAAATACTCTGTCAAACAAGTTTTTCAGTAAATAAGAACAAAGAAAACTATAATTATGCATCCTTTTCTTTAGGGTGCTAGGGAAAAGAATACCTATAGTTTTCTTTGTTCTTATTTACTGACAGACTTGTTTGACAGAGTTTATCCTAGGCGTCGATGGCACGGCTGTTGACAATCCTTTTAGTGGTCCTGGGCGTTTGAAAAGTATTAAGAAAGTATAATAAGATATATGTTATTTGTAAGAATTTATTATGAACACCGAAAAACTTTCATATGTGTCGCTTCTTCTGTTATGTGTATAAACCGTACTAGCAACATATGTTGCCATATTTATGAGGCCAATAAACATGTTTTGCTGTCGCTCCGTACCGCAGTGCGACTGATCCCCAATAATATAAGCGGCACATACTGTATGCATGTACACTGGCACGTCAGTGTTGTCAGAAATGAATTTCGCGCTTTAAAGGGCTGACAACACCTAATTGCGTAAAATTGATGTTACTTGCGCAGTTTTTTAAGACAAACTATTAGTCTTAGTAAGGCAAGTAAATTATATCTTATTATTCATTATATTTCAAAGAACATAGCCGTACTCAATACACGATTTAATGAAATCGGCTCAATAAAAAAAAATTGCAAAGATTGGTCTCGAGTTCGTCATTAAACGGTTGTGTGTCGTTCAATTATTCACTTTGTTGTCTTTAGTTAATATTATAAAAACAAATATATACATATCTAAAACACTAACGAAACATTTTGCACAAATAATGCATCTTTCTATTTTATTTTAATATTTCTCCGCACTTTTCGTACCTATCCGCCCTCTTTTAGTGACACCGCGCTCTCACTTACTCCCATACGATTAGACAGTGTACGCTAGCGTCAAGGCCATTGGGTGCTGTCAGCGTCTTAACGTAGCTAGTTAAGGCCTGAGTTGACGCTCGTGGCGTGCAGAGGGAGCGGGCGAGCTGTGTCCTCCCTGGGCAGCGTACTCAGGACACTTGTATGAATTTCAATACTTTCAATTGTTTGACATGCACGTCCACTTTCAATTGTTTGACATGCACGTCCAATATGAGCGTGTATCCGGGAGGGCAATTTTTGAATCTCACATACGGGATTTTGTCACTAAAATACCGGTTGAAAACGGTGACTTGCTTATTATTTTCAGTGACAATTTTCTGAATTCGAACGCGTGAGACTCAAAAGTCGGCCCGCAGGTCTCACTTATAGGTAGTTCCATATGCCGCGTATGCGATCATAAAAAATGACACTGTTATCGCACTAGTTTAATCTTTTTAACCATTTCTGTCAATAGAAAAAGTGTCAGTAAACTCGAAGAGTTACTTCCTAAAATTTTGAATTTCACGTCTCAATTTTTTGACAAATTGGTTTAAAAAAGTATATCTGACTGAAATTTTGCTAATTAGTTAATTTATCTATATAAAATAAAATATGTAGGTCTAGACCTACATAGTAGCATGTTTGAATGGTAAGAAAGATGCACAAAAACGAACTTGACACAATACATGGTGCCATATTTATGACTTCAATAAACATGTTTTGCTGCGCTCCCGTACCGCAGTGCGGGTGATCCCCAATAATATACGCGGCTCATTTTGTATGCATGTATACTCTGGCACATCAGTGGTGTCAGTAGAAAGTTGCCAGAAAGTTCCAGAAGTGTAGAAATCTACTACTACGTACGAATAAAAGTTCCGTCTCGTAGGTATTCCCATCATAACATAGTTAAGTTTTTAATATTGTTAATATAACCTTGACCTCAAACCCTTAAGAATTTTGGAAACTGTAATAAAAAGTGACCCGGTTCAAATATACATGACAACAACTAAACAACTTTTCACGAAGATTAGTACTTAGAGTTTCATGAATTTTTTTCACCACTTGAATTTAAACATACATTAGTTTACATAAATTTAAATGATAAATAAAAACCGGCCAAGTGCGAGTCGGACTCGCCCACCGAGGGTTCCGTACAAACTTTCTTTCAAACTACCTAGTAAAAATAATCTCATATTTTCATATAACTCTAATGACTTGACTATAGAAGACAAAAGTATAGGCACTAATGAGTATTAATGTGTATAGCGCCATCTCCCGGTCAATTTGCTAACTAATTTGCGCGACCTGGTTTTTCAGGGATAATTCTTTATAATGTTAACCGATTTAAACAGTTTTTACTTTATTGGACAGAAAATGGTTTACGTAACATCTCGTATTAATTTGAAGTACGATATACGTCCGCAAGGGTGGGTAAATTGAAAGTAAAAATCTGAAAAGTTTTTTGTGAATTAAAAAAAAGTATTCAAAATACGAACACGATTATATTTTTCCTGTAATATTTAGCATAAAAACAATGTTTACTAAAAATTTTCATAATTTTTCGTTGGTAAACTTCGGAGATAAGGGGGGGGGACGGTATTTTTTTTTACATTTTCCTTCAAAATTCTTTTTTTTTCCACAACAAAAAAATTATAAAAAATAGTTTATTTACGTTCAATTTGAGCTCTTTCCAACGATACCCCACTTGACCTAGTAACTTGAAATTTACAATTTGCCCCCCTTTCATTTTGGCCATTTTCTACAATTAAAATTAATATATTTAAAAAAATTACACTTTCTATTTGTAGAGGTTTACAATGTTCACAAATATTCCAAATTTCAAGTTGATAGCATTAGTAGTTCTCGAGATATTTAGGAATGTGACAGACGGACAGAGTCGCACCATAAGGGTTCCTGTTGTACCTTTTTGGTACGGAACCCTAAAAAAACTCGACCATTAAGATGCTGACAACACCCAATGACCTTGGCGCTAGCGTACACTGTCTATTCGCATGGGAGTAAGTGAGAGCGCGATGTCACTAAAACAAGGCGGCTAGACCTACGAACAGTACGGAAAAATATTAAAATAAAATGGAAAGATGCATTATTCCTGCAATATGTTTCGTTAGTGTTTTAGATATGTATATTTTTGTTATTATAATTTTAATTAAAGACAACTAAGTAGAACCGTTAAATGACGAACTCGAGACCAATCTTTGCAATTTTTTTCTATTGAGCCGACTTCGTTAAATCGTGTATCGAGTACGGCTACGTTCGTTTAAATATGAATAATAACATACTTATAATTTACTTGCCTTACTGAAACTAATAGTTTGTCTTAAAAAACTGCGCAAGTAACATAAATTTTGCGCAGTTGGGTGTTGTCAGCCCCTTAACCTCACGATTTGTTCTCCTCACCAAAGTGCATCACGATAAAATGGATCAAACCGCCATTTTAAAAATAGGAAAAGCAGCACTCTAAAAATATTCTGTGGTTTCCTATATGTGTGCACTTTAAAAGTATAATGGATGATCAATTTTTCTCATTAGATGACATTATGGTAAATATATCAACACAAATAGCTGTCTCGGCGCCAACTATGAGTTCGTAGCATTTGGCGTCGAGACACTCGGACCGTGGGGTAAGGGAGCGCGTGGGC
Source organism: Leguminivora glycinivorella (assembly GCF_023078275.1). Lineage (NCBI taxonomy): Eukaryota > Metazoa > Arthropoda > Insecta > Lepidoptera > Tortricidae > Leguminivora > Leguminivora glycinivorella. Next base: position 14,679,209 of record NC_062991.1, read on the forward strand.
TTCTCAGGGAGTTGGGGAAGCGGTTAAGGGAGGCAACAGGGTGACCCTCGCGCCGGCAGCTTTCTCGCGCAAAGAATTGCTATTGCAATACAGCGCGGGAATGCTGCCTGCGTGATGGGCACCTTGCCGAGAAGCCAGGGCTTAGACTTTTAGGTATTTTTATTTTTTAGATAGGTTTAGTTTTAGTTTTATAAGTCTAGTATAATTGTAATAGTATAATTTGTAGTATGTATTTCTTTCTAATAATAAAGAAAGTTTCCACTGAAACACAAATAGATGTATTTTAATAATGTCTATGTCTCTATGTATGATTATTTTCAAAATTACAATTATTACAACAGTACCTACCCCTAGCGTTCAAATATTTATATGATAACAGGTTTCTGCTCTCAAAATGTATAATAGAAAAATTGAATTTGTTTTTATATTGCAGAAACGTCGTTACATATTAGTAACTTAAAGGAAAGATGGAAAAATTCACACCTTCGACAGGACTCGAACCTGCGGCCTGTGGCTTTGCTGGGACCATCCCGTTCTCAATTTTTCTGTGCCACGGAGGCCCGCTGGATGTGTGTGAAATTATCCGTGCCATCTATGTAATAAAAAATTAAACAAAGTTACTTTAAAATTCAAAGTGCCGAAATTTTGAAACGTAATAAATACAAAAGTCTTGGCAAGGAATACCTTTTTGTACCTTTTGGCGTAGAAACTCTAGGTCCATGGGGTCCCAGCGCGAACAAGTTGTTCACAGAAATCGCGAAGCGTCTGTTTGAGGTAACTGGTGACCGAAGAGCTGGCGACTTCCTCGCACAACATATCAGCATTGCGATACATCGAAGAAATGTCGCCAGTATCCTTGGTACAATGCCTAAAGGGCCTATTTTAGACATTAGCTAGCTTTTAAGTTTAGTCTTAGTTTCTTACATAATTATGTAAATATGTTCATGTAAATAAAGATTTATTAAAAAAATCTAAATAGGTAACGTCATATTTTGTACCTAGAGAAAAAAGTGTTGAGGAAAAGAGGACTTGAAAACGGTTTCGCCCTTTCGAGTGGCTTTCGGTGGGTGAGTGGTTTCGAGTGGGGGTGGTGGGAGTGCCCTTTCATTTTATATGCAGCAGTAGGCCTAGCACATGATGGCCGCGGGAGTATGTCGCCGCGAGATAGATGCCACGTCTTCTTCTAACTGTATTAATGACATAAGGACGGGTAGTCTATCTCGCGGCGACATACTTACTCCCGCGGCCATCATGTGCTAGGCCTACAGTTTACAATGCTCACGTCAGAGCAGTTAAATTTAGTGGGCTAAAATTGGGACGCTATCGATATATGATTATTGCGATCTAAATCGGGAATCTTATTATTAGGAAAGGGTAAAGTCATTTATCCTTGTCTGCTCATTTGTTATAACAATTTTATTCCTTTGAGTAGTTTGAGTAAAACATGTGTTATGTTTGGACAGTCATGAAGAAAATATTGTGATTCGTTCTTCATAGAACTTCCCAAAACTTCTGCCTGATATTACAAAATTTACCGACCGCCGTGGTAAGACCTAGGTTTTACATACATACATACAATCACGTCTGCATCCCACGAAGGGGTAGGCAGAGCACATGAAACCACTCAAGCTTCAATGTCACTCTTGGCAAATAAGGGGTTGACAGAAAACGAATGTGTGACATTGCAGTGACAGGTTGCCAACGTCTTGCCTACGCCACAATTTAACCCATATCCCACAGTCGCCTTCTACGACACCCACGGGAAGAAAGGGGGTGGTGAAATTCTTAACCCGTCACCACACAGAAAAGGTTTTACCTGTGGTTTTACCAAACCAACGTCGGTAAAAGCCCTTAGTAAACAACAAATACCTACTTCTCACTGGTGGCACAGTATAATAAAGAGTACTATCGTACACTCCCGCTCCCCGCTGAAAGTACCGCCACACCCTCTCGGTTAACTCACAGTTACCGCCTGTCAAAAACGCGAACAGTCGACCCGTCATATGTCACTCATACAAGCATAGTACGCGTTCACCTACACGAGCTTAGACTGTGTGGTCTGTGTACTAGGAACGCGCCTCTTTCATATATTTGATCGCCAGTGTCCGAGGTGTGCTGGCAGGCAATTATGGTCGCGCGATAAATGATAAAACATCTGGCCGTCCCTATCGCACTTACTAGTAGTGCGATAGGGACGGCCTGATATTTTATCGTCTATCGCGCGACCATGCTACCCGTGCTGGTGGTGTTAAGGTGTATTCTTACGGGTAAATGTTGGTATACGCCACCCTAAGGCGTTTAATAAATTCGCACACACCCAGCAAGCCTCCGTGGCGCAGTTGGGAGCGAGACTGACTACGGCAAAAGCCAGAGGTCGCAGGTTCGAGTCCTGTCGGAAGTGTGAATTTTTCGATTTTTCCTTTAATTTAAAAATATGTAATATCGCTCGCAGACGCGTCCGCATAATAAAAATGTATATGAATAAATACATAAAAAGCACTCATTTATCAGCAACAAACATCTGTGCTCATCACACAAATAAACTCCGTTACACCAGGATTCAAACTCATAAGTCCTACCTATACCTAACGGCTTTGCATGCAATACTCCCCAATAGGCCAGACAGGTCGCCGAATGTGTCATTAAGACGCTACGGGAGCGAAAATGCTAAAATGGAAAGGAGGAAATGGCCCTTTAAATTTGGGAATTTTAGTTAAATATACTAGTGTTATTAACTAGATATATCGAAAAAAAAAATATATTGCGGAAAATCTTTAAAATCGAGGTTCCGCTCTCGACTGTTTCCTCCTTCAAAACTTATTTAAACGGAACGAAATTTGAGAATCTGAATAACAATGAAATAATCTGTGTCGGATCGTTTAGATTGTTTGGCTAATTATTACCGATCTTGAGTATCACACCTTTTTTTTACCATATTGAAAAAGGCCGTTTTTAGAAATTTTTGATTGGCTCTAGCGTCTTTTAAAATAAAAATACCAAAAAAATCAAAACGGTCCGACACAGATAAAAATAATAAAAATCTGTGTTGAAAAAATCATTGCTCTATCTTCAAAAACCAGCGAGGAAATAGTCGAGAGCTTTTGTATGGAGAATTGACCTGTATCGTATCGTCTTAACAACTTACCTATTCGATTTCTACTTCCCATCGTGCAAATGTGATCTTACTATAATTAAATGTTCCCCGAATTGCACTAAACTGTACCGCATTGACGTCATAGGCGCGACAGGCGATAAATCGACTGCACTAAAACTGCATGTACCGTTCGGACGGGCTTGAATTAGATTAGACGAGAATGTTCGCAATTACGAACTATTAATACTGTTTTAAATTAAATGAGACATTTATTTTCATTAAGAGATATTAATTGGACAAAAACAGGAAGGTACAACTTGCAGAACATTCTCAAAATTACCATAAATTACGGGAAATATTCATGAGGAAATTTTCATGCAAGTTAAGACGACACAGGAGCGAAAATGTTAAATTGGAGCCTCCTTTCAATTTGAGAATTAACTAGATTTACCGAAAATAAAATTGTCCATTCAGAACAACTCAGTTAAAAGATATTGCGAAAAAACCTTTAAAATAGAGGTTCCGCCCTCGACTGTTTCCTCCTTCAAAACTTAATCAATCATAACGAAATTTAAGAATCTGAATAAAAATGAAATAATCTGTGTTGGACCGTTAAGTTTTTTTGGCTAATTGTTACCAGTTTTGAATAGCACACCTTTTTTGCGCCATAATCAATAAGGCCGTTTTTGAAAAAAATGATGGGCTCTAGCGTCTTTAAAAATAAGAATATCAAAAAAATCAAAACGGTCCGACACAGATAAAAATAATAATAATCTGTGTTGAAAAGGAAATAGTCGAGAGCGTTTGTATGGAGAATGGAGAATTGACCCCTCCTGTATCGTCTTAAGTGATAGGAGGTAGGGAAAAGCGAATGATACCTATTTACCTATTCCTTTTTGTGTGGTAGGACTGGTAGGGCACAGCACAGCGGATATCATCTCGCTCGAATCTAGTAGAACAGAGCCCAACTGGGGAAGTACCTCCGCCTTACAGAAGACCGCAGCCAAATAGCACTCATAGTGTTGTGTTGTCCTGTTTGCCAAGGGAGTGTACAAGTTTCTGATGGATGGGCAACGCGCATGTGACACTCCTTGAGTTGCAGGCGTCCAAAGGATACGGTGACCGCTTTCCATCATGCAGACCGTATGCTTGTTTGGCATCACCGACGTAGTATAAAAAAAGTGTCTATTTTATGGCATGTTCCATTTATTCACTATGGAAGTTCAAGTGATAATACATACATACATACATACATACAATCACGCCTGTTTCCCAGAGGGGTAGGCAGAGATCACGGATTTCCATTTACTACGATCCTGACAAACCACTTTCGCTTCACACACTTTCATAACGTTTCTCATACTACACGCTCGTCGGTTTCGAGTACTTCTTACCTGGCCTTTTTGCAATATTTCCCCGATTTGATCAAGTTCGCCTAGGTCTTCCACTACCAACTGACCCTTCTACTCCTTTTTCATATACTTTCTTGTGATAATCTATCTCTGAATAAGTGTTTCTTTCCCGATATATGCATACATCCATTCATTTGCATTAGAACTTCAATGAATGACTCACGTTACTTTTACGTGGATTCACCCATTTGATGCTTGAGTTACCCTTGCGTTTATGGGCATTTTCAGATTTTGGGACCCCCCAATTAGCGTGTGCGCGTTTTGTGACGACAATTTAATTTAATTACATAAACTTTAACCCTTCATCTGTGTTTGATAAGGATCCTAACATAAGGCTTTGGACTTTAAAATAATATATCAAAGTTAATTGTTTTATGACAATTTTTTGACAGACACAGACGAAGGGTTAAGCCATAATCTACAATTCAGAATGTGAAAAAAGTAAATTTTTAGACAGATTTATGTATGTATTACAGATTTTTTTATGTATGTATTTCAGATTTATGTATGTGTTTGCAGATTTCATGCTTAATTGTCGTAACAAAACTGACAGCGAGTTTATATTTGTTAACAACTTATGCTAATTGAGGGGACCCAAATTCTGAAAATGCCCTTATAATCAAATCATAAATTAATTAATTATATAGATTTTCGCTGTAACGTGGTAGTAATGTGCGTGATCAACTCAACATTATAATCAGTCGGAAAGTTAACACAGTTTGAGCTAACAACCTAGTTTAAACACTTTTCCAGCTTGTTATGAAACCGGCGGGTGTACTGGAAATTGGTAATTACGCGATGTTTAACGGGTTAATTATTAACACGTTCGCTGCTGCGCTGATTAACACTGGTGCTTTGTTTAAAGCGCATGAAGTACTTTAGTACAGAGGTATGCGGGGTGTATAGTCTAGCAAAAATGAGTGCAGTTTATTTAGTACATGTATATCGTCACCTAGCACGCATATTTGCTTTGTTTGGGGCTAGATTGATCTGTGTAAGGTGCCGCCCGATATTTATTTATTTATTTATCCGCTTCAAATAACGTATAGCCGGCGAATCATGCTTCCAATTTTATCACTTATCTATGTGGATAAAGTATCAGTCGCGCTTTGGCAAGTATATCAGTGTCAAAGTGACAGATGTCTTATCCACGTGGATAAGTGATAAAATTGGAAGCATAAGGCATACAGCCGGCGTATCATGCTGCCAATTTTATCACTTTTCCACGTGGATAAGACATCTGTCACTCTCACACTGACATACTTGCTAAAGCGTGACCGATACTTTATCCACGTGGATAAGTGATAAAATTGGCAGCATGATACGCCGGCTGGTCCCACCAGCTAGTAAGCTATGAGCTATCGGCTATAACAACGAATAAAAGATAATCACTCCCGTGTTATATAAAAGAGACACGGCGATGATTATAGTTACTCGCCCAGCGGTGAGCTGTCAAAATCGCCGTGTCTCTTTTATTTGCACGGGAGTGCTTATCTTTTGTTCGGTTTTATAGCCGATACGTCATAGTTGATTTAGATCGCGGTGGGACCAGTGCCTAATACTTACGCCGGCAGGTATTGTAAAACGAACAAAACTCTTGTTGGCTCAGAAATACTGTACTATGTGCCTATCACAGTGCTCGTATCTCGTCCCGATTCATAAGCCCCCTGGTGGAGCGTGCGTCTAATATTTTCCCATTGTTTGCATGACCCAGAAACGGGATGTCACAAAAACGTTCGTGAGGCAGGATCGTAAGATGTGATGGAAATATGAATGAAATTTACCTTACTTAATAATATAATATTAAACCTGAACAGCAACGACTAAGGAACAAAATTATTTTATTGAATATTTTTTGATTTGTTCTTTTTTTCAAGTAGTCACACTACTATATATAAATTATAAATTGAAATAGATATCATACAAGAAAGAAAAAACGACAAGGCCCACTGGTGGCCGAGCCGGAAATCGAACCCGGGTCTTCAGCTTACGCGGCTAACGTCTTTACCGCTAGACCACCCGCCCGCCGTGGTACCCGACGCTATTGTATGTTATCTCTGATAAGGCTAGGCGCCTTTTGACCAACTCTAAGGGCGAGCAATTAGTGCTTGTACCTCCTATATGAATCCTTTGCAGGATTACGATGTATCGAGAGAGATGGTCCTGCTGAACAGCAACGGTTAGCACATAAAAGGTTCAAATAATTACCTAAATATATTTTTCTACTCGACTTTAATCTGTCAATTAGGACACCACAGATTAAACTATAAGTGCTGACTTTTCAGTGTTAGATAGTCTTTGACACTTAGGCCCACTTGCACCAACCACTTAACTCAGGGTTAGTGGGCTGTCATCTGTCAAATTCCATATAAAATGGTGGGTTAATCCTCGGGTTGACCCTCCATTTTCGTTGGTGCAAGTGGCCCTTAGTCAACTATAATATTTCATTACAGTTCACTTTTAGTTAACTGTAATAATTTCAAAAATAGAACTTCATACAAGTTCTTTACTAATTTGCGATACCTGGTAAATTTTTCTGCATCTGAAACACGTTTTCTTTTATCTATCGCGTTAAACGGCGCGCGCCCCGCCGCCGCCACGCCACCTTCTTACGTCTTTCCTATACAAAATGTACTCGTTTTTTGAATTACGCGGCGTGGCGCGGACGCCCCTTGCGCGCCCCGAGACACGCGACGCATAAGTGGGAACGCTGCCTTAGCGACCAATCAGAGACGGTTATGACGAACAATTGGTTGCCAGGTAATTCGATGTTGATACAACGGTGAACGACGCTATTAACATTAATTTTAACTTGAATGATGATATTTTTCGTCCATTGATGATGAAGATGATGACTCATAGAAAAAGTATTGTATACTTAGTGATATAATTAAGCTTTTCACTCTCGTACCGTACTATTAGGCCACTCAGCAAGCTTCGTGGCCTAAACATGGTACTCGACTGAAAAGCTTTGTATTATATCACGATTGTATAAGATACTATTATTTTTTCGAAATAAATTTATACACTTCACTTTATAATGGTTTTTTTTTTTCACTTAGGTATACTAGAAATTGGGTTATATATTAAGAATATCATTTTCCGCAAAGTTTCAGTTACATATCGAAAAACTTTCAGATGGTTTGAAATTCTAAACTATTCTTTTTGTTAAATGTAACATGATGTATGGAATATATCATCATGATCATCCTAGTTTTTGTCCCTTAATGCGATTTCCCATTATCCGATCCGATATCGTATGTAGGACCGATATCCTATGTATTAAAGGCGCAATCTCTGATTTTAGCCTTTGACTTGAAATCCTTCCTACATGCGATATCGGATATGATAGTGTGAAAACGGTCTTACTGTGACCGGGTCCGCTTTCCTGCCTTTCGCCTTCCATTTCGCTTTATATTCAAAGTTTGCATTATAGTTATGTAAAAAAGCAAATATAGAGGAAAAATATTAGAGGCACGTTCTGCAAAGGGACTTACAACGAATCGGGGTAGACGAGATACGGCACGGGATTGAGACAGGCACGTAAGGATTTTTGACATTCTTAAAACTTTGAGAAACGACCCTAGTAAAGCTATTATTGCAGTCGACTTCTGCGACATCCACGAACAAAATGTAATAATTTTGGTTGGTTTAACCCGTCGGCGTCACCACACGCGCTTATTTGCCTTATTTAGATAGGTCTGATATTCAATAAATGCTTAAAAATCCTTTCAACCAACGTTGAACTATCAAATTATCATCATCATTTTAGCCATTAATCGCCCACTGCTGAGCATAGGCCTCCCTTCGTGTACGCCACTTATCCCGGTCCTGGGCTAATCTCATCCAGAAGTGGCTCGCAGGTTTCCGAATGTCGTCCACCCAACGAGCTAACGGATCTCAGGCGCTTCTTACATCCGATAGCGGCCACCATTCGGTTAACATTTTGGTCCACCTGCCATCACTCTGCCAGGCAACATGCCCCGCCCAATTCCATTTGAGTTTGGAAATGACGTCACCCACGTCCCGCACCTTGGTTAAATTATGGCTTTAATTATCAAAGTTCAAAAACAAATCACTATAATAATATCATCTCTGTTAATATATCCATCAATTGACCGGTTAAAATATCCGGTCTTCGTTCAATCTCCCAATAACATCTCAATCGTTCGGTCAGCTGTTGAACGAATGTATCCTATGCTTTTGTACCTACACATGTTTGTGCAGTGGAAATGATCTGTATCTAGACGGAACCTACCTAGATATTGCATAATTGCCAGAACACTGAGAATCGTCACCGGACTAATATGTATTATAACTTCAGAGAGGTTTTTAGGATAAAGTGCGCGCCCTATGCGCGCATCAACTTCATACAAATTGGTCATGCGGATCGCTCCGTGCGTTCAGTGCGCATGACACTAGAACCAACACCTCGAACAATGTAAAGAGGCGCGTTCCTACGCATACAGTCTAAGCTCGCGTAGGTGAACGCGTACCATGTTTGTATGAGAATGATATGACAGGTCGACTGGTCGCGTTCTTGACGGTAACTGTGAGATAACCGGCAGCGGGCGACATTTTCAGCGGGGAGCGGGAGTTACTAGCCATACTGTACGATAGTAGGTACCCTAGATTATACTGTGCTATAACGCCTATAACCGATCATATTGTTTAGACCGACCGTTAGCATCCGTAGCGTGCTTTTGTTTTTTTCTATAGTCGTAATTTATCCAGCAATTTTCGTATATTTTTTTGTTCAGATTCTTTAAAAAATTAAGCTTTTTATGAAAAAGGGTCACGTAGCCGAATGGCACAAACGTTCACGAAATGCTCGTAGATATCTTGGTATATATATCTCTCTATAGCTCTCTTGCGTATTGGAGCAACAGAGCCACACCTTTCGCGGCGTTTCGTTTTCGTTTCGCGTCGCAGAAATGCAATTGGCTACGGCACCTGTTTACGAAAAGTTTACAAAATACTTTTTTTTTAATCTAACAGTAATCTTGCAGGAACAATTTTAATCACAGAAAAACGGAAAAATCACGTGTTGTAATGCAACACGGTCCCCGTCACACCGATGTTTTCGTGAAGTGGCCATGTTTCACCGGCGGCGATAAACTCCATTGTTTATTGTTCGTGGATTTAGTGCCGTATTTATGGCCCGCGTAACGCTTTTCAGGTCGTCGTGTCTATGTTTAATTTTTTCGTTGGTTACTTTCACAGAGGCTGGTTTTTGTGTCAGATGGACCGGCCGCGCGGAGATCCGCAAGAACAATTTGTATGAAGCTGAAGGATACAGCGTGAGCCTCCTCGAATCCCCTGGTGGGAAGTTGGCTCATTGGGGACACCTTACACAGATCAACTTAGCCCCAAACTAATAAGCAAAGCTTGTACTATGGGTGAAGCGACGAGATATTGTTCGGGCACACAGACTTCGGTCCGGACACATTCCAATGAATAAGTTTGCACATCTGATGAGGAAAACCGTTTCGCCCAACTGCGAAGTTTGTGGAACTGTTGAAGATGTACATCACTTCCTTATGGAGTGTGTCCCGACTCGAGCGAAGAGAATGCAGATCTTTGAGGTCCACGGATACATGATGACCGACATAGGGGTGTTCCAATCAATTCTCGCGGAACCCCTGTCAAAGACTGCTGAATTTGTATATATGGTTTCTTTTACAGATAAATATACAAATTCGGTTGTTTTTTTTACCTACTTTTGTTTTGACTTATTTTTCTATAATGAGTTTGTATATATATTGTTGATAATATGAAGTGGCCTAATGGAGCCGGCATAGTACCATGGACCAAGGCTCCAAAATAAATTAAAAAAAACGAATAAAAAAAGTTGAGCGTCGTCGGGCCACGCTCAGTGTATCACCTTTAACGTAAAAAATTTTCCGTATTTTTCTCAAAAACTACTGAACCTAAAAAGCAAGTTCAACCTTTGAACAATTTTCCTAGAAAATCCTTATAAACAAATCTTATTTTTGATTTTTTACCATATTTTTCGCCTTGCATATTGCCTGTTCAAACCATACGCAGGCTGGCACCGACTTTTTGATTTGTTTATACCGATTATTTCTGAAAATATTAATATTATCAAAAAACGATCTTAATAAACCCTTATTCATTTTTAAATTTTCTAACGATATATCACACGTTTTATTTTTTGTTAAAAAGTTTATTTATTTGTTGATTTTTAGTGGTTCCTATTGATATTATACGTATCAGTCCGAATACATGTACACTAGTGAAAAATTATCCTTTAACTCCTAACCATTGAGGAGTTGACCTTCCATCATCAGCTCAGCCACACAAAATTATTACCATCAGGCGTAAATACTGGTTTACCTTTGAAAAATACACTAAAAACATTACATGTGCCTATAACATTTGAAGAGTTCCCTCGATTTCTCCAGGATCCCATCATCAGACCTTGACTTGGTGCCAATGGGACCATCTCGGACGGATACCCGTTCGATCAAAAAAAAAATTTTGAAAATCGGTCCACAATTCTCGAAGATATCGAGGAACATACATACAAAAAAAAAAAAAAAAAAAAAAAAAACATTCAGTCGAATTGAGAACCTCCTCCTTTTTTGAAGTCGGTTAAAAATAGTATAATAAAGAGTACTATCGTACAGTATGGCCACTCCCGCTCCAAGCTGAAAGTGCCGCCCACCCCTTCTCGGTTACTCCATAGTCACCGCCTGTTAAAAACGCGAACAGTCGACCTGTGATATTTCATTCGAACATGCATCTGCCGAAGTCAATTTGTAAAGTTTTTTTTTTGTAAATTAATGAATGAAGTTCTCGAAATGTGATATGTTTTCTTGTCTTACGCAAATACCTAGTCATTATAGTCAATCTTTGAATAAGTTCGATGCTTGTTGATTTTCTTATCATATTATGGTGGATGAGAGGAGAGTAACGAAGAAAGTATAATTCAATTCAAAATATCTTTATTCATGTAGGCCTAGTTACAAGCTCTTATGAATAGTTCATTACATATATATTATGATCTTAACACTTTCGAAACCGGGCTCTACGCGGCGCTACGACATTTTCGCTACATACGGGGAAACCCATGTAATCGGCTACGCTTCTACGAGCGGTGTGCCCGACAGTCGGGTTCTTGGTAGCGAAAGTGTTAATCTAACCTAATTATCAGAGCAATATATTGTTGTAAATTATTGTTCATAATAATATTGAGTCTATAATATACAATTTCATATAAAAATAATCGAATGTATATATAAAAATACATGATTTCTAGGAAAAATCCAATGTCCAAAAAAATACAATATTAATTTCATCAACAATAATAATAAACGTAAAAATAAGAAACCATTTCGAATAACAATTAATCCCACGTTGTTTTATCATTCATGTAGTCTTGTGTTGTATAATAAGCTTATTTGAAATTAAAAAGAGTAGAAGGGTCAGTTGCTAGTTGGAAGTGGAAGACCTAGGCGAACTTTTCTTGTTCAAATCGGGGAAATATTGCAAAAAGGCCAGGTCAGAAGTACTCGAAACCGACGAGCGTGTATGAGAAACGTTATGAAAGTGTGTGAAGCGAAAGTGGTTTGTCAGGATTGTAGTAAATGGAAATCCGTGATTTATGCCTACCCCTCTGGGAAACAGGCGTGATTGTATGTATGTATTATGGTGGCATATATCGTGGTTTTCCCCTATATTGTGGTTGCTAGGGCGCGTGACGGTTATGCACGGAGCATAAGCTCAATTAATTATCAATTTATCATTGTCAGATTATTAAATTCCTCACCAAAGCAAGACATATTCGTGGTTATTAATTTTGACGATATCATTATGTGTATTTAGTTACTTACTTTAATTGAAGTAATTACATAAGTAGCGTAGTCAGTCAGTAGCGTAAGTATTGAATTACAGTCAATAGTCAGTTAGGTTTTAATCTCGGTAAAGTCCATGTAATTATGTGATGTGTACTACACACATTATTATTTAATAACTACAGGTATATTGAATTTAATAACGCGTTTTTATACCACATGGTGGAAAACAAGCACACAGCCTGATGGCCTGCAACTCCAAATGTTGGTACAATTAAATCGACACGAGTTATGAATTTCCTCTACGCACGTGTATCGTACGACGTTTTTCAGTACATACTACATAATGACACTGTGAAGTTTCGACATAGGCATATAATGAACCACGTCTCGTACTAGTGCGATAAACTAGCATTATGTATACTGAAAACGATATCGTCGAACAGCCACCGGCACAAATATGTGATGATTTCTATAAGTACCTACCTTGTCACATTAACGTCTTGTTTGAAATGTCATACGAAATTGTCAAACGATTAAAAGCGATAAGGTACAGAAATGATCACTTATTTATAATAAATAAATCCGTTTATGGCAGACAACATATGGTCCAAACATTACAATTAAAATAAATAAATCATAAGGTAAAATACAGTTTAAAAAAAAACACAAATCCTTAAAAATAAGTATCTAAAATAAGTTTCTATGACTCATTGCGTATCAGTTGGCTTTAAAAGTAAAATTTTAAACTTATTTCACTATCCATAATGGGGGATCCATTACTGGAGAACTGCCGTCCATAATTGGAGAAAAAACACCTAGTTTTAATTTGTTAACTATGAAGAAACCAATAGGAGTATCTATTCTGCAATACGCTTGAAATGTAGAAGAAGGATAGGACATTCAAGATTTAACACGCTTGGCGGTAGAATTTTTACATTTATCAGTGAAATATCAAAAACAGGCGAATTTTTTTCTTAAACTGTCCATGATTGGGTTCGTCACCTTAATTTAACAGCAAATTTCAAAAATTAAAATTATATTTGCGACAATACTGACATGTGTTTATGCGTGATGTGACTGTACGGTATAATAGTATCCACCGAACACATTAGCTAGTTATCAATCTGTCAAAAGTGACATGACATCTACCACACTTGTCATGTCAAGTCCCGGGGCTTTAGTTTATCAAATTTAGTTAAGTCACCTCTCGCCCTGAGAGATTATGTTGCTGCCAACGTCAACATTTCGACACCTACTGCTAATGATATGTTTATCGTCCGTCACATAGATATGACCATTTAGTTTTGAATGTTTTCGAGGTGTTTGGTGGGTTTTGAAATGTTTTAAACATTTGAATAGTATTTCAGTCTTTGAGAAACACTTAAGATACATTAGAAATAAAAATTACAGTTTTGTTTCTGATCTACGATTCAGCTAAATTTATTTTGTATGTCTTTCCCTGTTTCGGACCTTTGGAAGGCGTGCGCGGGGCCGAAGCCAACGCGTAGAGGCCCTTTTGCCACGTTAATGAAACGTAATTGCTACACCGAGCGGATGTCGCTCTTGCCTGTATCATGGGACACACGCAAAGGCAACACCCGCTATGGTGTAAGGACTATTTGAAAGTTAATGTAATTTAAAATGAACTGGGCTATTGGATGAAAGTGATGGACTAAATACTGGGCTATGGGATAAAAAACCGGACGCCACCCATTAGGTATATTAGTAAAGTCATGTAAATTCGTGAAGATTGTTATTCTCATTTATTTGCATTTATAATTCGATCATTCAACAATGCTCATCCGATATCCCATGGAAAAAGACTAAATTTTGTAGAAATCAATATCAAAAAGTCTCGCACATTTAAGAAACGTTTCCACCATTTTGCCACATTTACCATATTGTGGTTAAACATAATATAAAACTCAGTTTGTCATTTTCGCCAACGTCAACAGATGTCGACACCGATACATGCCCGAAAGTCATATAAGCCACTATTTATTTTCACAGCACGGGCTGTTTGAGAAATATTTATTACCCGATAGGATGACGGATTTTACGATTTAAAACGAGATTTGTAACACGTAAAAATGAAGAATGAAAGACTGTCGTAAATTACTTTGTAGGGCTGACATGGTTGATAGGGTCGTTATAAAGTTATACCTAATGAAACAATCAATAAACCAACTTTTGAGTAGAAATTTGGTACTTGTTTCGGACCGATTTTTTCACCCGTGTGGTAATGAGTTAAATATTTCACCACTCCCTTCGTGGAACTCAATGTGTAATAATGGAAAAAAATGGATCAGTTATAATTGCCCTCAGTCGATATTTGTCCCGCTGTACCTTAATAAAATTCATATAAGTATTCGACATTTTAATTCCTTTACAGTATTCGATCATTCAATTTAAACTTCATTTACAGAAACGTTGCAATCGATGCCACTAGGCTTAGAATAAATTTAAAAGTGGAAAATGAGACTTGAACCATCCAGAGGTTCAAGTCTCAACAAAATCATTTAAACATAGACCACCAAAAAGTATCCTATTTATTACGATTATAATATTCCCGAATTCCCAAAACTTTTCGTCTCTAAAATGTAATTCTTTATGGAAGGTCCCCATTTTTCCCAAGAGAACGTGACCCGCTGCCCGATAATATGAAAAGTTACGATACAAGTGATAAAAAGAAAAGTTTAGTAAGCCATCGATTTAACCCTCAAGTTAAGTACCTACTTTGTGTACATTTAATACATAATTTACAGTTATTCTTTGTCTAGATATTTATCTCCTTATCATCTATCATCTATCGCAGACGAACTATAAATTTGAGAAACGTATTTTCATGGTAGATTAGGCCGACATAAAACCCTGTCGCAATCGGTCAACTTAATATTTATAAAATCCAGTAGCGACAAAATGGTTTACTCTTGTATCAAGGTATCCAAATTAGGTACCTACTTCGTATTTATAATATACGTACTAGATAAACAGGATAATAATAGAAACAAGCAATAAAGCACAAAACGTCATAAGCAATCCCCGATGTTCATGTCTTTAAAATGAAAAACTGTGAACAACCATCAAATAACTCGTCTGGTCATTTGCTCCATACAAAAAACTTTGATGAAAATCCTGAACACAGTCGTTTAACCTTAATCTTAAGTCTGATGATATAAAAAAATATCATTAAGAAAGGAGATGAGCCAAGTCACGTGACGAATTTCAAACACAATCAATATCTTGCAGCACAATCGGCTTATTATTGGTCAAGAATAGTAAAGATTAATTTTAATTCCCAACCTTGAATCTCTCAATCTCGTAAGAAACTATATTTCAGATAAGAGGCATTTCCTGCGTTTTGACGAAACGCAACAGGAAATGCTGGGGCGAGTGTAAACAACTGAAAAATGTTCGCTTATAAACAAACTCGCTCATAACTGAGCGCGATTGATGAGAGTACTATATGAAGTTAGGTTTAGGTAGGCGGATATCGTCTCGCTCGAATCTAGAGCAGAGCCCAACTGGAAGACCGCAGCCAAATAGCACTAGACCCTACTCATAGTGTTGTATTCCTGCCGGTGAGTAAGGCTGCCAGAGCTCAACGAGGGTGCGGTGTGCTGGTGACGGGAGGGCCTACGGAACTTGTTCCGTCTATTGTCCTTTGAGTCGTCGGCAACCCGAACCCTCCTAAGAGCTTGTACATTCCTTTTTGCTGTGCACTTAACACAGCAAAAGGGAACGTACAAGTTTCTAATGGGGTGGCAACGCGCATGTGACACTGTTTGAGTTGCTGGCGTCCATAGGTTACGGTGACCGCTTTACATCAGGCGGGCTGTATGCTTGTTTACAACTTGTGTATTACAAGCAGAAGGAATATAATTGAAAACAGAATACTGATTAATACTCGTACTAGAGGTATTGTAATATTAAAATTGGTGAGCATTAGACTTTTCGTTCGTCGAGACATCTATTGACAAGTAGCAGTACTGATAATTTACGCTAGTTGACGCGTGATTGTCGCTAGATGTCACTTAACTATGCCTATACAAATAACTCGTATTTACTGATGTATGGAGTAACAACTCTTCCATTACTTATTCATTTATGGTACCTACTTTCTTGCAAAATAAAGGTTTCTTTCTTTCTTTCAAAAGATTCAGATGGGTTGAAGTGTATCCGCAAGGGCCCCCGCAGATTTAAGATAAGATAAGACCTATACTGTTGATTGTATAAATAATTTTAAATCATTAAACAAAACATTACTACTTCATTAGAAGGGAATTGGCGAGACAATATCTCACCGCGACACAGATAGTTATAACGACAAAAGGTCAGTCGCGACGATACAATCTCGCGCAAATCTTTTGCTAGTCGTAGCAGCACTATCAAATATGTTCTTAACTGAGTTGTTTGACTTCTCTCCCACTCATCCGCCAGCTAGTTCCCACCAGACATGAGTGACGCATGCCACTGCGTTTCGGTCTGGTAAACAATGTGCCAAAATTACAAAGGTACAATCAGCAGCGCAGCTATTAATTTAGTCAAAGTACCAAAAATATACACGACCTTAATGTATAGGCAAGATTTTCTGCATACATATTTTTGACAATTATATTTGCCCCGAAGTTTCGGTCTTGACATACGTCAGTGGTTATAAGCAGAATTCTGTGACCAACTGTAACCAAACAATTTTTTGATGTTTTGGAAATTGGACATACTATTATGAGTGAAAATTATTTACTTACTAAGTGCGTTTTCACATTATCCGATCCGATATCGGATGTCGGACCGATATCCCATACATTACAGGCGCCATTTTGGATTTTTTATATGAAAATCCTTCCGACATCCGATATTGGATCGGATAATGTGAAAACGGCCTACCACCTCTTCCTTACTGCTCTGTTGTTTGACTTTTGCCAACACGAAGTTTCTTCGCTCAAATCTATGACGCATTCAACTGCATTTGTAGTCCGGTAAACAATATGCCATTTGCGCTGTAACTTATCTTAATTATGCGGATAATTAAACGAAGAAATATGTTACGAGGAAGGCATGACATTTATGGCTCCGCAAATTTCTGGAACAGTTCAATTCTGGCGATGTTTGCAAAATAGATTAGATCAAAAGACAGAATAAATCCATACTAATATTATAAATGGGAAAATGTGTGTGTATGTTTGTTTGTCTTTCACGGCAAAACGGAGCGACGAATTGACGTGATTTTTTTAAGTGAAGATAATTGAAGGGATAGAGAGTGGCATAGGCTACCTTTTGTCTCTTTCTAACGCGAGTGAAGCCGCGGGCAAAAGCTAGTTTAGACATAATTTACAAATATTATTCATATCATAATGATAAATTTCGTAGCCTAGTTAAAGGCAACGTATGCGTGGCTGGCGGCTGGGGGCTATGCACGATATTGTAAATGACGAATAAAACTACGGGAGTAAAAAAATATTTTAAACCAACTTGCATACTTGTTTTCCTACGTCATTTAAAACCTTGCTTCAAAGTGATTACCATAAGTGTATCCGGAACGTCTTAAAGTTCTCATTGCGTCTCATTGAGTTCATACGTAAGTAAATCTATTTATAAAAAGTTATTTCTTTTTGATCCGTTTCCGAATAACGCCCTTGACTCTTCCATAAACACCGGTATAGGTATTCGGTATTAATACGGCTAAGGTGATGATCAAGGCGAATGTATGGTGTGCAAAATTGTAGGGTTTTCAACAAGTTTTGATACGTCTTTAATAACATACCGGGATACTCTTTTTCTTTTATTTCTTTTTTTCTGAAACTTGAGTGGTTCATGTGCTCTGACTACCCCTTTATGGGGTATAGGCGTGATTGTATGTATGTATACTCTTTTTAAGAGAACATATTTATGTGTTTAGGATGTCCTGCCACATTTCATCCCTGTACCGCAATGTTGATACGTTGAACGAGTAAGTCGCCAGTTCTTTGGTCACGTTAACTAGACGTTTTAGTATATAAAATGATAAGGGACACTTGCACCACCGACAATGGAGGGTTAACCCGAGGGTTAACCGTCTATTTTATATGGAATTTGACAGTTGACAGCCCAGACTCAGCAGCGGCTGGTCCATACAAGCCGATTCCCACAGGCTTGCCTAAAATTGATTACTAGTAAAGTAAGTACCTAATGTTTTCTTTTGCTCGTTTCTTTGCTGTTTTCTTTTTGCTCAGTGATTGGCAATCAGAAATTTTCACCAGCCGTCAGTGCCGCCACTGCAGCCCACTAACCCAGAGTTAAGTTGTTGGTGCAAGTGGGGCTTAGTGTATAAGAGTTCATATTAATACTTAATTAACTACAGATCCCTAAAATAAAATCCCAGCTTGAAGTCGGTTAGCAACAACAGCCAGTCAATCCACAGTTTGAAAACTGATAAATTACCTTAAAGACAGATCCTCAAACTCAGATTAATCACTCAAACCAACTTCCCGCCTTCAACAGATAAAATGGACATGGGCGGAACATGTTGCTAGGCATAATATTGTCTTCGGTTAACGCGATAGTTCCTCATGAAATGAAACTATGGAAACGGATTGTATCGCGTATACGTATTATAAATTTACAATTCATCCCAACGTTTCGAACACTTTACTGCGTTCGTGGTCAACAGGTGTCACCCGTTTTATTTCATTTTTTCAGTTGACTAAAATGGTAGCCGCTTACAGATAGATGTAAGAAGCGCTTGGCATCCGTTGGCTCGTTGGGTGGACGACATCCGGAAAATTGCGGGTCACAACTGGATGAGACTAGCTCAGGACCGAGACAAGTGGCGTACCTACTAGAAGAGAGTGGTCGATAAAGAGCTGATATGATGATGATGACAGCTAGAATATGACATGTAGTGAATTGTCGCCTGCATTATTTCCGCACCGATATGAGCTTCAAACCTTCAAGACAAGAGCGTACTCCCATCTTAAAGGTCGGGAAATGCACCTCCTCCAACCCTTCTGGTGTTTCCTGTGTCCATGGATGTGGTGATTACTTAGGTACTCTCAAGTCACCTGCCGCTGGCCTAGCCGAATGACAGTCGTTAATGCTAGACGCCGATCAAAATCGCATTCTGTCTCTGTCGGGCCCATACGGAAGAGTGATAGAGATATCATTAAAATATTTTATTTTAAGTATAGGAAACTAGCCTATTACTGCTCCTTTATGTCCCTATGCCGACCAGAGTCAATTTCCGGCCTCGTGATCGTGGTTTATTTGTAGGCCCAGTATCGCGAACCGTGTCTCACAGAAAATCCCCTCTTGTTCGCCCTTTGCCCCTCCTTGCTCTCTTAGCATCAGCACCTCAGTGCGATTTATTTGCTGGCAGGTGGAGTGCTGTGCGCGATGAATTATTGAGGTTCTGCAAGAGGATGGATGTACGTCTTTCAACAGTTTATCATGTATATATATACACACGTTAAACTTTCGTGAGATATATTCAAATAATTAATGAATCTACGGTTGTACTCACGTTATTATATCGCTATTGCTGCAATATATTTCGGGCCAATTCGGAGGCCCCTCTTCAGGCATATAGGAGTTCACGCGACGTCTAAACTCCGTATCTATATATTTTTTTTAAATGTTTTGTACTTGTTTTTAGTTTTTAGTTTTGCAGTGATTTAGTATTTAATACAGTCATGCTGTATCACTATTTTTGAAATAAATAAATAAATAAATATATAGCTATTAGCTAGCTATGATAACGATATTATCGTAAGCGTTTTTTTTTTATTATAAATGGGCTTACTTTTGACCACAGACTAGACAAAGGCAAAAACGCAGCCTGCTCGGAGTGAGCTTGCTCAGAAGATGCCTGTTCACCCTTGAAGGTTATATGAGCTCGGAAATATAAACGCCGGCAAGAAATGCCACTCCTTGGCAGTGCGCATAAGAAAAGAAGAAGCAAAGCGCTTCGTCCGAATTCGCGGAATATCTACCAAGTTTGTACATTTGGCTACGTAATAGGTACCCTATTTGTGTTTGCCTCTATTTCATAAAAAGTTCTTAAACTTGACCCTCAGAGTTCAGACGAAAGTCTAAATATTACAGCATATGAAAATTCTTCGCTCATCCGGCGAAATAATAAACATATCTTAAAGCACATCAACAACATAATTTAAGCCACATATGTAAACAAATTTTACAGTATTCTCTATTCCCATTTTGAACTTCATACAGGATGGAGATAGGTTGATTTTTGTATGGCCGGTAAAAGTTAAACCTTGGTAGGGTTGATCTGAAAATATACAGGATGGTGAGGTGTTATTTTTACAACATAAATATAGCTGTCATTGTGTTTCGATTGAGTTAAGTATATTATCTTACCATATTAGATTATGCCGACATTTGCTATATTGACCTTACGGAGGATCAACTCAATAAACTTGAGCGTCTGCAGAATCTTTGTATAAGATTTATTTTCGGCTTGCGCAAATATGACCACGTGTCTCACTTCCGTTCTCAGCTCAAATGGCTCCCTATTCGTCGCCGCCGGGACTCTCATATACTCGCCCTTCTTTTTGGCATTCTCTTTAACCCTGCTACTCCGCCTTATCTCAAAGAGCGTTTCAAGTTTCTCTCTTCTATCAGATGTTCTCAAACTCATATTCTTGCTCCCCCACCATCTACTTCTAAATTCTATAGCAACTCTTTTACCTTCCGGGCTGTACGGTTGTGGAATTCCTTACCAGTAGAATTAAGACTAGCAAAATCTCTTCCAATTTTCAAAAATCAGCTTAAATTATACTATCTATCTCTATCTTAAGTTGCCATTTTTATTTATTGTATTTATGTATGTATGTATGTATGTATGTATGTATTATGTGTATGTAAGGTATATTTATTTATGTATTCGGTATATATGTATGTGTGTTTGTGTTGGTTTTCTCTATATTTTTTGTTCTTGCACTGCCTGTTAACTTTTGTTTCTGTTCCGTTTTTCCAGCTACCCTAAGGTTGTCTGGAAGAGATCGCTTTTTAGCGATAAGACCGCCTGTTGTTACCTAGTTATACTCTCACTAAACATTCTGTATACATATAACATGTAAAATGGTGCAATAAAGAATATTTACTTACTTACTTACTTACTTACTTATCTTGCTTTAAATGTACAAATATATATTACTAACTATAACTCTTTGGTACTTATTAAATGAGTTTTTTTGATTAGGTATCGTATTTTTAGAAGCGTTTAACTTCAAAAAGTTGGTTACTCCGAAGAAGTAATGTTTTTAAAGTCACAACTCACCTCTGTCACAACTCACCTCGGTCTCCCCTACGATATACCTTCTCGGTTTTCCCCACACGCCCCTTCCATTGTTCACAGCATATTACTACTATTCCCGCTAAATAATGCACAGCCGATGACAGATCGAACTATAATGGTACCGGATTGCACCGCAACGCAATTGCTGCATTTATGCCTGGCAGTTGACGTAATGACGTTGCAAGAATGTTGCTGATTACTATCGATAGTGCACGTATTCACCTATTTTATAGGCTTTCATTTAACTGGCTATGATAGTGTGTAGGTGTGCATCTATTCTATGCCTGTTAAAAGAAATACATAAATCCCTTTTAGTACCTTTTTAGAATGGAGCCACACCTCGGACACTGGCGATCAAATATTATATGAAAGAGGCGCGTTCCTAGCTCGCACTCTAAGCTCGTGTAGGTGAACGCGTACTATGATTGTATGAGTGAAATATGACAGGTTGACTGTTCGCGTTTTTGACAGGCGGTAACTGTGAGGTAACCGAGAGGGGGTGGGCGGCACTTTCAGCGGGGAGAGGGAGCAGGCTAGTACTCTATAATAAAGAGTACTATCGGACAGTATGGCCTGTGACCGAGCCCTAAAACCCGGTTACAAAGGCTTCGGCATATGAAGCGCATGCGCCCTCTATACAATTTTGGCAGAACTGAATGTTAACACCAGCGAGTTTTGTACGAAGTTGTAAAACCCTTTGCTATGTTTGTCAAATATAGCGTGTAAAACGCGTCTGACCTTGACAAAGATTTATTCTGAATTTTGACGTGCTGTCAATAGAGTCAAAAATGCATGACGCATATATACATCACTATGCATGTAAACATATTTTGCTCGTTCTCCGACATATTTTTCATTTTCTTTCTTTTTAACAAGCCTTTATTTGACGCCCCTTTGCATGGCATTGTTATAAGACCAATCCAGCAAAATATCTCAATTACCCATAAAAAAACCTTCACATTCACTGAATTTACCGAAGCCATAAAAATTGTCTCTGATAAGCAGAGATCGGACGGATTTGCGACATTCTTAGTGACTTACGTCATTTTAATGACTTTTAGTATGAGATGACGCACAAAAATCCGATCTCTGCTGATAACAGTAGGCTTGTGTCGTTCACGAACTATGAACTGTTAGGAATAAAATCCCATCAATGACCGAAATAAACTGAATCTTTCCGTGGTCTGAGAATCGGTCTTTGCTCATTTAGTTCAGTATAGGATCGGCGAGCGCGACCGGTTTGGATCGAGAACGAATGTGTGACTGCGCCGACCGAGAGCGAGAGCTACTTAGCAGAGCAACAAAAAAAGTCAAGTTTTCATATTAAACTTCGGTTATTTACAACCTTTCGGCCCGGAATGTTACTATCTGTGGACTATTTGTATAAATTTGACACTATTCGGTCCCATTCGTTCTGATCTTTCCGACCGCAGTGGTCGCTGGTCTGGCTGAACTAAATGAGCAAAAGACCTAAAAGAGCGAACTAGTTCATGGGAGCGATTGAACGAGATCGGAGCGCTCCGATCAACGAACGAAACGGCACAAGCCTAGATAACAGATAACAAAATCCTCTAAGGCAAACCAAAATACCCCCCCCCCCCCCCCCCCACCCTGTTTTATCACCAATAAAAACTTTCACAGTATACCCAAAAATCTTTTCACGTCCACCAAAAGTACACGAAGATACAAAATTTAAAGATTTTCTTATACACTATGTAACATAATTGCCGAAGATAAATCCTACGGCTTATACATTACCTTCTATAGTACCTTTAATTTTCATGGTGTTTATTTTAAAAAAAGGAAGTGGTATTCGTAACCGCTATTCGATACAGGTTATGCTCTTAAATGGATCACCAGCATTAATGTTACACCCTGTATATGTCTTTGTAAATAAAGTTCAGTTTGAAGTTTTTAGACGGAAAATATAAGTTGGTATCTTTTCAGCTGTTGCAAAATTTTGCCTCTGATTTCTGTTGCAAAATTTTCTCTTTAATTTAAGTGCTTATGCCTTTAAGTTTCAGTATGTTTTTGGATGGAAATGTTGGTTTTATACTGATTATGAAACTTCTGGTTTAACCGAGTTAGCAAACTAAGAGGGACCTTACATAGATAAAGATTTTGGAGTTTAGCTTGAATAAATAATAAGGAATTACAAAGAAGATGACGATTATAATTCTTCCTATATTCTTCTCTTGGATTATTCGGTAGTAAAAAGTTAAATTTAATTTCTTTAATAATGTTCAAATACAAATCCAATTCATTCAATGATGAACATAAACATAATTAATAATACAAATGCCACGCACAGCTAAACCACATTTCGGACACTGGCGGTCAAATATATGAAAGAGGCGCGTTCCTAGCACACATCCTAAGCTCGTATAGATGAACGCGTACCATGCTTGTATGAGTGAGATATGACAGGTTGACTGTTCGCGTTTTTCCGACCGATAACGTGACCTTCATCGGGGAGCGGAACCTTCATAGAAATTATACTGTGGCTAAACTGTGGAATGAATTGTCGCCTGCGGTATTTCCGGGCCGATACCACCTTCAAACCTTCAAGAAAAGAGCGTACACCCACCTTAAAGGCCGGCAAGTCACCTCCAACACTTCTGGTATTCTGGTGTCCATGGGCGGCAGTGATCGCTTACCATCAGGCGACCTGTCTTCGTTTGCCTCCTATCCCATAAAAAAAATATTTAATAGTTAAAAACACAATATAAATAATGTTTACCACGAAATGGTCCCAGCATAATGCTAACCATAAAGTCAGCGCTGATCTTCCGGCGAGACCATTTGTGGGCCACGGATGCAAACGTGCAACACAGCCTTATCAATAACCTGAACAATAGATAATCGTCTAAAAGAGTAGGAAGTAAAGTTTTTAGTTAGATGGAGTTATATTTTGAAAACATTGTTCTACGTGAGCCTGTGTGTATAACCGGACAAGAATGAAAAATGTGCATTTTTAAACCAGCTCAACTTGTTATTTTTGACGTTCTCAAATCTAGACCAGGTAAACAGAAAAACACCTTTACACCGCGAAATCGTAAATTCCCTGACGTCAATGAAATGTAAACAGAGTCGGAGCAAACACTGGGAACGAAGGATTTGTTTACTAAGCAAACGGTAGTAAGTTAGGTTTAGTTGAATTGTAAAATTTTGAAGTTAATTCTGCATTTTGGTAAAATTTTAGACTTCTATGGGTAAGGGTTGTTTATGATCAGATTTTTGATTGACCGTAGTCATGGAAAGTGAAGATAGTCTAACGACGGTCGATGTGAACGATGCGATGCGACACGACGCGACGAAATCAAACTTTCCATCGAAGTGTCTTAGGTGGGTGATGTCGATGAACTATCGGTTATAGATATCGACGCCGACGGTCAATCAAACTTATCCACATAAATGTATATTATGAAAGAAAATTTGTGCAGACAGCGGTTATTTTTAAAGAAGTAGAAAAAAGTCAGTGAAAGCAAAAAATAAAATAAGCTGGGCAAAACTTTTGCTATTGTCAAATCATTATTGTTTCATGATAAAAAAATGGTTGGAAAATAATGACGGGTTAAGGGCAGCATTCTCTTTGTATACCATTTACTATACCAGTTACTTAATAATAGTTCCAAAAGGCTTCAATTCTGTCTCCCAAAACATCATTATTCCGTAACGACACAGATGACATACAGAATAACAACAAATAACAATCAAACAAATCAGTTTCCCGAATGAAACTCTAAACGGAAGTCGATTCCGGATTCTCTGTTAAAGTAGGTAATCAACTGCCTGGCAGCAAGCCAAATGAACGCGATTGATGTGACAACTGGGACAAGTGCTGACAACGTGCGTGTAAAAGTTGCGAGAAACACAACAAACGTTACCTGATGAAATTATAATACTTCCTTGGGAAATATAGTTTGACTGAAATTTGGATACCTAATAGAAGATACTTGCAAAATTTAGCTTGTAATGTCGTTGTATTTTTTTAACGTATATTTATTTATTTATTTAACCTTTATTGCACAACATAAAGTACAAATGGCGAACTTAATGCCTTAAGGCATTCTCTACCAGTCAACCATTGGACCAAACAGAAACTTACAATTGGTGCGGAAAATAAAACAGAAATTTAAATAGATATGTCACTATCTAAATACTATATGCATCATCAATATACATACATAAATAAGTACAATCATATACATACATAAACTAACTAAAAATATATACATACATATACATACATAGTACCCATTTAACCATTACTGTCTAACAACGTTGGCGTACCTGCGAGAAGTGTTTACGTAATTGACGTTTAAAGGAAAACTTGCTCTGTGCTTGTCGTATTGAGAGAGGGAGATCATTCCAAAGACGAATTGCCTGCAGAGCGAAGGAGTATATTGGTCGGGGATTGGTCCTAGTCACACCTGATGGAAATTAAAGACAGTGTATAAGATGGAGCTCGCCAGTTCAGTAACAGCCTATTTACTTTTGCTTTGAAGAGTCCGAGGACGTTTTTTTTCAGGGAACACCGATGGTGGGAGTGAATTCCATTCCTTTGCAGTCCGCATCAGAAAACATGACAGTTTTGTTCTGTAAAGAAATGTGAATTAGTATATTTCAATTGGTCAGTTGACTCACTTGCTAAATAGTGATGGTTCCTGATGACTCTAACAGGTTTTTCACCTTCCGCTTTTCCAAACATGATCACTATTTTCAAATATTTTTTTTCTTATAAGTCAGTTCGTGCTAATAACGTTTTAATAATTTAAATTTAATGTATGGTCTTTGGCGCTACTTATTGTTTATATTAGGTATCCTGACACTAATTTAGTACCAATTGTCTATGATTCATCAAGCATGATGATTGATGATAGATGATGTTTGAATCAAAGTCCATTGTATCATGAATCGAATCATAAAATTATAAAATATTCAAACTAAATTAAGATAATTCGTTTATCCATTGACCTATAATTACATTTGTTTATCCATCGAGAAGCCTCGGCTGAAACAATATGCATATTTCATTTCGTTTTTAACACTAATTAACAATTTACTATTTCTGAAACACAAAAAATGTAAAGAATCATAATTCCTCATAAAACCGTCTTTAACGAGCATACTGGAAATTGAATAGAGCTATAAATTATGTGTATATGTTACCGAACATTTAAAACTCGAATTAACAGAAGCGATGTCTTCATTTAATGACTTTATACAAAATTGCGTTGTCAAAATATTTAATATTGTTTTTTGACGTCAGTAGAAATAATCAGGGGCGTAATTTGAGATCGCCAACCTGGCTAGTACCAAATTAAAATAATGTCAGTTGTTTGTTCAACTGACATTTATTACATCGTGATTATGATTAATCTGTATTAAATTGTGCATCATTATTCAAAATAAAGAAATTAAGCATTTCTAAATTGGGCATTATTAATTTATATGTGACATTTAAAGATTTTACATTTTATACTAACGATAGGTTTACGGATACTGCCGAAGTTACTACAAATATACTAACCAAAAACTTCTTTCCAGGTACGGAGACATGGTCCCAGGCACGATTGCGGGCAAGATTGTCGGCGGCGTATGCTCGCTGTCCGGAGTGCTCGTGATCGCTCTGCCTGTGCCTGTCATTGTGTCCAACTTCTCTCGGATCTACCATCAGAACCAGAGGGCGGATAAGAGGAAGGCTCAGCGAGTAAGTACCATCATCCTCCTTGCGATATCCTGGCATTTGCCACGACTCATGGGAGCCTGGGGTCCGCTTTGACAACTAATCCCAAGATTTGGCGTAGACACTAGTTTTACGAAAGCGACTGCCATGTGACCTTCCAATCCGAAGGGTAACTAGGCCTTGTTGGAATTAGTCCGGTTTCCTCACTATGTTTTGCTTCACCGAAAAGCGACTGGCAAATATCAGATGACATTTCGCACACAAGTACAGAAAAACTCATTGGTACGAGCCGGGTTCGAATTCGAACCCGCGACGTCCGGATTGAAAGTCGCACGCTCCTACCGCTGGGCCACCATCGCTTCTCGCGAGTAAGTCCATTATAGAATAAAAAGGTCTTAAAACACAATTGGCGTTTAATACTGTGGAGCAATTGTGAGACCAAAAGTCATTCTTCGTAAATCGTAAAGTCAAATAGGTAGAATGCTATGTCAGTGATCTAAATCTAACTGAGCCTGTCATCGTGTCCAACTTCTCACGGATCTACCATCAGAACTAGAGGACGGATAAGAGGAAGGCGCAGCGGGTAAGTTTCATAAGGGGGAGCATTGGTTAGACCAAAAGTCATCCATCGTAATTCGTAAAGTCAAGTAGGTGGCCTATTACTATGAGAGTGCTCTTAATCGCTCTGACTGTACCTGACATCGTGTCCAACTTCTCATAGATCTAGGCGCAGCGAGTAATTCACATGATAATAATAATATAACCCAATTGGCGTTTAATACTGTGGAGCATTGGTTAGACCAAAAACCATTCTTCGTAATTCGTAGTCTTTGTATTTCTGAACTGAACGACGTCTTTGATATCAGGGATTCTACTACCATAAGCATTAGAAGTAAGGTTCAGTGAGTAAGAAAATAATATTCATAATTATTATCAATATTTTCTTATTACGTAAAAAAAGAACAAATGTATGAAAATCAAATGGCATTTTGTACCATTCGTAATATCCTTTCACTATTTAACTGAAAGTCGTTTGGTGATGGTGTGGATACTTATCATAAAGATTAGCTGTTCATAGCATAAGTGTATCCATAGTATCCTTACTATTTGGGTGGTAGGCGATAGATAGCAATGGAACACTGAAAAGAGTAAAAATGTCAAAACTACAATTTCTGTTTAATTTTTTATTCAGATGAATGCTATAATTAATCCTTACCTCCTCAAATTCCAGAAAGCCCGCCTTGCCCGCATCCGCATCGCCAAGGCGTCTTCTGGCGCAGCCTTCGTCTCCAAAAAGAAGGCTGCCGAGGCTCGCCTGGCGGCGCAGGAGTCTGGCGTGGAGCTGGACGATGCTGGTCGGGATGAAGACATCTTCGAGTTGCAGCATCACCACCTGTTGCGGTGCTTGGAGCGCACCACGGTGAGTATGATGCCAAGTTCTGGCCATCTGGGGCATGAT
Source organism: Leguminivora glycinivorella (assembly GCF_023078275.1). Lineage (NCBI taxonomy): Eukaryota > Metazoa > Arthropoda > Insecta > Lepidoptera > Tortricidae > Leguminivora > Leguminivora glycinivorella. The sequence continues at coordinate 14,707,978 of NC_062991.1, forward strand.
GAGAGATCAGTAAAGCCTGAACAGAAATATATGACTACGCGCCATGTTGCGGAATTTCATTAGAACTATTCTTCATACTAAACTGAACTGCCATCCCATACATCAGAATAACAGCGCCTTCCTGGCAATAATCATATATTTCTGCATCTACAGGCTTTAACTGAGTTTTGTATAAGAAAAAAAACTGTCTGGAAACCAGCTAGTAGTAATGGAAGGTTGTCGTTCCGCTAAGACGGAGATTAAAGGAGACGTGTAGTCTTCAACCGCTGGTTGTAATACTTGTAATCAGGACATACGAATGCAAATTTTTAGCCTTTTATATATGAAACCGTTATTTCATTGGGTGAATGATATACGGACAATAGTGGGACTCTTCTGTGCCTGCATCATGGTCGTGTTTTTTTCACTTGTCAAATCATGCGTCAATTTCACACTTATATACTTGTTAGAGCGTGACAGAAATGGTGACAAATGATAGACAGCAGTACGTTTTAGCCCTGCTGGTTTAGCAGTAGGAAAAGGGACGGTAACCAAAACTCGATTCACGTATGTTTCCTATTATCTCCGCCTCAGAGATATGGCAACTGAAAATAACATAATTTGGCAATAGTTAAGTTTATAGAACCAGTCACGTTTTATCAAAGCTAAAGGTAATTATGACAGTGATACAAATAATAGGCAACACATGCATATAATTCTAATCAACCACACATATTAAAAGCTTTCGACATGAATATTTAACACAAATATATTCGTAATTTTTCACACATGTCTCGAAATAAGTTCTATTTTGCTTTGTCAATACTTTGGCAAGCTGACTTTATCAGTAGAAATCATACCAAAGTCAAAATATTATGTTTCATTCTAACCTACTATCCATTTTTTTCATATGTGTCTACTGATGAAACTGGTTTGCTAGAAAATATGAATGCATAGTCACAAATAATTGGATTATCACTTATTTTTACAATTGTCATGTATCAAGGAAATTGAAATATGCACTTTTTTACTAATTTAAAATTAAATTAAAATATGCATATTTCAGATTCCACGATAGCCTGTTTCAAAATTGTCTGTGTTTGTATTACACATGTATTCACACCATTTTCATTTTCCCAAAGGTTAGCTGGTAGAGAACGTCTTTCGCAATAGGTCCGCCCCTTGCACTGTAAGTTTAATGTGCAATGCTCGTTATAATTGGTGTTGTATTCATAAATATTTAAAACTTATGTTAACATAAGTTTGCCATTTAATGTATAGATCATTCGTCACTTGTATTTTGAAAACACAGAAATGTAACTTAACAAATGAAAAGTCATGGAAAGGGATGAACAAGTAAAATAAAGAAAATAATTGACGGCCAAATTAATTTGATACTCAAAATAAATTATTTATGATATTATGAGCACCTCTTTTCATGGATTTTCTAGTAACTTTGTTCAAATAAAATAAAATAAAAAATACTTCAAAATTATATATACGCTAAAAAGGACCAATAACTGTCATCACATCCCAATGATACCAAGTTTACCAACACACATTTCATATTTTAGTTAAAGTTATTTTTATATTGTGGTCGATGTGAAGAAATCAAATTTAGTAGTTAGCTGTGTTATTACAAGTATTATGTCTTGTAAGTATAACTACATACATGATCATAAATGGTTACAAGATAAAACGCAATGCATGTTACATTAGGTAAATGTGAATAAATATGTTGTTTGTAATGTAACAAAAAATCCTGCCCTCTTACTACGAGTAAATCGTTCAAATCATTGGCCCGCAAATGCTACTGACTTATTTCATATTTATTTTAACGTCTGCAATATGACAGACGAATGATAATTATAATAAATTTTCGCTCCATATTATACATTTTATGAGTTATAACTACCTGGCACACATGACTGTCTATGTTGTTTTCATTGATGATCAAAGTCAAATCTTGAATCATTATAGGTACATATCCAAAACTAAAAAATAACCGCATTTGTTTCCAGGATCGCGAGTTCGTAGAAATGGAGAACCCATTCAACGGCGCGGTGAAGCGGCCCGGGTCGCCTTCGCCATTAGCGTCGCCCGCGCACTCTGGCCGCGCGCCTGCGCTGTTGGCCTGCTGCGCGCGATGCGGCTGCTGTCCGCAGAAATACCAGGTGATACATTAAAATAAACAATAATGAATTCTGATTAACAAAACAGTAAAAATATTCGTACAATATGTTTACAAAATTTCAAGTGAATCGGTTGAGAATTGCGAGCTGTAGAAGAGAACATCCGGACATACCAAAGCAAATTGCTTGAGCCGAAACGTAATCCTCGCTATTTATAAACTAAATTATATCAATAATGAACAAGATATTAAAAGGTGTAATAAAATTCCAATAGTATGTATGTAATAACAAAATTAATAAAAAAAACCTTAAGATTAAATATGACAATTTATACAACTGAATACCTAATTCGGAAATCATGAAAAAAATTGAGTAGCTTATACAAATTAAAAAGTCGTTTCATATAAAACGGCAAAATAAGAATAACAATTTCACAACCGAAAAAAAAAAAAAAATGATCGTCATTTTGTAATTTGATAAACTATGTACATTGGAATTTTCTTGATTGAAATATTAGCCACCTTAAAGTCTTTTGCGTCGGCGACTAGTCAGCGTCGAAAATGACGTCGTTATGTAATTGCGCCAATCTTGCGTCGAGAAGTAGCCTTGTCTAGATGCTGACGCTTGGGATACGCTAATGAAGGCTGGCTTATAATATTCGAAGTTACCTTAAGTTACGCACCAAAGTTCACTATTAACAGTAAAAGTAATAACATATATTTTTTTTACATTAGTTGTTACAGTCACCGGCATAAAGAAGTGATGATTTCTGTACCATGTCGTTTTTAATCGTTTGTTAATTTCGTATGACATTTCAAACAAGATGTTAATATGACAAGGTACAGAAATCATCACATATTTATGCCGGTGACTGTAGTTCTCAGATTAAAATTTTAAACAAGTACCTGAAACAATTATAATAGTATGGCATTAGCATATAAGTTGGTACCTGTATTTAGCTTATACTACTCACTAATCAGCAAACATCATATACCTACTCAAAAATACCTTTACACTAAATAGTTATGCATATAACAGTATTTTAGGTCAACCTTATTATTTTTATTACTTTTTAAGTGACTTAATCGATCTAGATGATTGTCATGTATAGGCTACATAGACATTTAGTTTGAAAAAATGATTTTGTATCTTTCGGTGAAAATGAAAACATTCTTATTTTGACGGCAGAAGCGCCGCCGCTCGGTACGCTGCGTGAGTCCTCTAGGGCTCGCCTCTTGCCCTCGTCGTGAGGTATACTATCTGTTGCCTTACAGCACTTTGTGGACCCTTTTGTTTGCCGTATCTTTATGTTTCTATAGCCGACTAAGTACTTGATACTACATGACGAAGTCTTTATTATTAAGAATAGTAGAAACTTTGATAAATATAAATGAGATTTTCAAATGTAAACAAAAAACATTATGCAATGCGCAATAAAAATTGTGATAGCTTGTTAAATTTTGTGATAGCAATTGTCTGAAAATTATTTTACGAATGGCTATTAATTAGATTTCATTTAATATGAATAATACATTCAACGGTTTTATTTTCGATGAACGTTATGTTTGTGTTTGTTTCAATGTAACCACGTCGTGACATAGTAAATGGAAAAAAAATACCATTAATACCTATAAGATTACTTTGATATTTTGTTTTCTCGGCCATAGAAACATAGACTTGCTCGTTCACAAAACCCTTATAACCTGGGGTCGTGTCGCTTGCCCCGTCATGTTGTGCCCATGCTAGGTGTATCTCGTGCAGCAATTTTATGTACCGACAACATAATATATATTGTGCTCGATATATTTTAGTATACATAAACTCCACACTAGCGCCTATTGAGGGTCGGCGTTTCATAGCGTCGCTGTAAAGTAGCACCGACTTTGCGTCGAGTATTAACCATAGAGTGACTAGATTCCGACGCTTGGTTATGCTAGTGAGGGGTGTTTTAGGAAGAGGGTAAAACATCTTCGATTAACTAGATCTGCACTTCAAACGACTGGATCAAACAAATTAGGCAGTTTAAAATATTTTACCAAAACAAGAATAATCTAAATCATTATTTTTATGTTATATCACTCATATCTAGTTTCGTCAGTAGCTTTAAATAAAATGTAAAATAAAAAAAAACTCACTAAATATTAAATCTGAAGTGAATTCATCATTTTAAAGCTGCTGCCTGATAGAAGATAGCAGATCTTGAACAGAGTAATCAAATATTAGATAATAAATATTAAATAAAAGATGTTATTGTACTTACACATATAATCTCAATTATTTGTATATGAGTTATTATTTATAAAGCTTTGATAAAAATATTTAATATGTTTTTTTAGTTCTTAAGTCTGTGCGGTAGCATCTTTTCAGACAAATCGAAAAAAAAACTTAAAAAATATTAAGCTACATATTTCAATACACAGTATTTTATAGTTATATTAGCATATCAAAGGAATCATTGGTAAGTATTCTGGGCTTAGAAATATTAAGCCAAATATGTACATCATTCATATATTTTGAAATTATCATCGTGTATAATGCCATTTAATGGTTAAACTTAATATATATTTAATAGCAGTAATTTCAATTTATTACCAGTATGATACACTTAACGTCAATATACATATAATAAGTAATTATTATATATACAATTACACACAAAAATATTTGTACTTTGTATACGTATAAATATATTGTGCTCAAACTGAGAAGTTTTTATTATTATGCTCTTTGCCTTTGTGTCTTCAATGCCTTTGTTGGTTATTGTTTTCGCTAATTTATGTCTGTCTATAATTTTAAGACTTTTTAATTGTTCTTGAATTTAAATTTATTCTTATTTAGTTATCCCTTCACTCACACGACATAAAAATTGTCATTAAATTGACTACCTACAGCTTATATTTAAATGAATACTATTTTACTTAAAATCTCTATTGCAACATTCATTGTACGCTTAAATCTATGCTGAAGTTTTTTTTAACCTTTAATGAAAAATTTAAATTTCTAGTACATTTTTAATGTTTCTTTTTAAGAATATGTATTTTATTTTGTCAAATCAAGCTGGATAAAAAAAAATATATTTAAACTCATGCAGTTGTCTGTTCGCGTTGAAATATTTAAAAGTACAATGAGTGTTGTCATTCCTCCGAGAAAGCATCACAGTACATTTCTTCCAAAAAACTCAAAGGTCTAATTGGCTGACAGGTCCTGCTCTTAGATTCGAGCAGAAAGAGCAGGAGGGGCACCCGGAGGTACACTGCGACCTCCCGTCCGAGCGATACATCCGTGTCTGCCGCGGCCAGCGAAGACCCTTTACCAGTACGTGTGCGGTGTTACCACGCAGCGAAGTTAGGCACATGTGTACTTAAGTGACGTTAGGCGTAATATCCACGACAGTGGGGGTATTTAGGCGACGTTAGATATAATAGACACGATAGTGTGGGGAAATTAGCATCGGGGCTTGGTGAGTACTATGGTAAAAGGCGTTGCGCAATTGCGCTAATTTTGCGTCGAATAATAACCATGGAAGACTAGACGCCGACGCTTAGAAGTTTGTATCGGGTAGCACTAAGAGTAGGGTTAGGTGAAGTTTAGCTTAATATGTAATCAAATAACTCAAATAGATTGCTCTTGGTTTTGATTAAATTGTATAATATAGTACAAAAGCTTTATGTAATTGCAGTTGAATTGTAGTTAAAGTTATTTAAACAAGACAAATTAAATACAAAACGTCGAATCTTTGTCATTATTATCTTAATAAAAAAGGAGACTTCATGTTTAATGATGATTCTATAAATTATAACTAATTATAACGATATTTTAATACGTCAATCCGATAGAGAGTTAGGTATTTAGGTAAGTAAATAAATAAGGTGATTCATTAATACCTAGATATTTTGTTCTTACTTTTAATAATAATAGTATTCCTGAATCTGGTTAATAAGTTTAAAGTGACTTTAGGTATGTTTTTGGACTCGGCTTAGAATTTATCATAAAGGTATATGATCGCTGTGTGGTAATAACCGAAAAATTGTATAAAAAAGGCTTTTAATGTCTGCAGGGTGTTGGCTGCTATCAAAATTGTTGCTTCGTATATACATGGTGTCGCTTTTAGTACGGCTCTTATATCCAATGATATATGGAACTTTTGTTCTCATAATTTTTTAAATAAAGATTTACATGAATTTCTTATCATATAAAAAAATATTATCATAAGGATGATTGATTAAAAAGTAAATTTATATAAATTTGTGCTATCAGTTTGTGACGGTTTATACATTTTTTTAATGAGTCACAAAATTGGCAACATTGTTTTAGCAGAATATACGAAGTGAATCTAAATAGGTAATTATTTATTTACCGTGATAAATCAGTTCTTTTTCGCATATTCTTTTGTTTTTTTTAAATAAAATATTTTTTGGCAAAATAAAGTGAATAGTTTTCAATCATAGAAAGGGGAATATTCATGATCTGATTAAAACCCTGTATCATTGGTCTTAGTTAAATCCGTACTAATTGTGATATTCAGTATTTTTCAGTACGATCATGTATTAAATGTTGTATTTAATGTGGTTTTTATTTACGGGCTTGCCGCTGTGCTAAGATGTTGTAAAAAGCAAGTTTTTTTTTCAGTATCGTGAACTGTCAAATGTATTTATTGTGTATTTCATAACCTTATTATGATGTTATATTGTTGTTATATGGTCGTCTTATTCTTGGGCTATTTTTATATGATATAGCAAAAACTTTGCAGTAGCGAAATTTAACTATTCCTGCACGGGAAGCATGGTCGCGCGATAGACGATAAAATATCAGGCCGGGGATATCGCACTTACAAATAGTGCGATAGGGACAGCCTGCTATTTTATCACTTATCGCGCGACCATAATTGCCTGCTTGATCACAACATTGAATTTTTCATTTATTTGATATTTGATGATAATATATTTTTTTATATTTCTTATATTTTTTTATCATAATTATCGTCTTTATTTTAATAATTCATTTAGGTCATTTTATTTTTCTTTGTTTTATCTACAGCTTTAAAAAAATATCATAGCCATTTGAATGTCTTCAGGTAATGTAAGCTTTTATCGGTATTATATTATTTTTTAATTTGTTTTATTGAGTTCGTATAGCTCTTTTATTTACACAAAGAAATGGACGAAAAAAGGCTACTGCAATTTTTGGAAGAATGAGACGAACTATCTAAGTAGATCCAGGAGTGTTGTAAATGTATGTAAAATCGGATGTCCTTCAGTGTTTGTAACTTATTTGCTACTTGCTCGTATGTTGAAACTCTCAACTGTGACTAAGGTTTCAACAGGAATGCCAACACACCGCACACATTATATATAAAATGGTATTTATAGCCATTTTATAAGCAGTGTTAAGTGTTCATCGTAGTGGAAATAGAAAATGACCCAAAAAACTAAAAAAAAACAACATAAAAAATGTTGGTAACTCCTGACCATTTTATGCCGTATCATAGTTAACATAGTTAAAGATTTAAGAGTACAACTTTTTCCAATAAGGTACCTATATTATTTGATCGGTCAGTCAATGACACACTCCGGACGCACAGGATAAAGAATTTCGTACACTGATCCCGTTCTCTCCTATTTTTGTAGCATGCGTGTGGGACAATAACATAACTATTTATGAAAGTGCGATAAAAATATGAAATGGGAGGTCAATATAATACAGACCTGACTTTAACGCACAGGAAGACAATTGTTGGTCAGAGATCCACAACCTTTTGTGAATTTTATAAAATTGACATATCCAACGCACAAAACAGGAACGTTATTTTGACACGTTACACGCTATTGGGTCTACATAAATGTGGTATTCCATGTCAAAAAGGTATCTGAGCTTCATATAAGATTAGGTTTTTTCTATCTAAGTTTTGGATGGAAAAACCTAATGCATTTGAATAATAAGGACCTTTTAGACGAGGAAAGGCACAAATAAACTATTTCTCTCTAATTGGCATGACTACACCAAAATTTTCACTCATACACACAACAATTTCACTGCTACTTGCCACTTTCAATATTTTTTTGTATTTTATCTTTTTTTTTTTAAGCTTGAGCATTCTGTCGTGTCAATTGAGTATTTAAGGTAGATAAAAATGTAGTTAGGTTCAAAGTAATTGTACATTAATATATGTAAGTGCTTAAAATAAACAGAATAATATTTAGATCTACATGTCAAGTATAATAAAATATTATTTTAAGTCCCCACGTTCAAATTTCCCTTACACAAGCAATAAACTGTACCTACCTAAAAACAATTTATTTTTATTAAATAATTTTAATTATATAAAATGGTCCCTATAGTTAATCTATAATTATTTTTTATTTATTTTACAGTTAAATAAGTCAAAAAAAATATTACTATTATAATAAAAATGTATATCGATATTTGGCACTAATGTCACTATACTCGTAGTATTAGTATTGTTCGACTGTATTAATCGTTTTTTTTAGTATTTGTGATATAGACTATAAGCCACCGAATGAGGCTTTCTCAAAATTTGCGTGTTTGCCAGATATCAACCTTTTAACATGTGCAAAAATGTCAAAAATATATTTCTAACACTGACATTTCTCTTATTCCAGCAAGCATGCGGCAAATACATTCCGGCGGGGAGCACCGTCCAGGGTAACCAGACGGGCGTAGCGATGGACGGTACATACTTAGTGGAGGCATCGTTTTAGGGACCGTCCACCAGCGTCCACTTGGAGAGCTACGTATAGTCCGTACGGACGGACCACTATGGAACACCGTACGGACCTCCTATGGAATCACATACGGACCCCCTTAGGAACCCCGTACGGAACCCCTACGAAACACTGTACGGTACACGGATCCTCTACGGACATCCTATGGAACCCCGTATGGATCCCGAGATCAGTGAGTTTAGACTCCGGATAGTCCCCCATACGGATACCCGTATAGATCCTCGTATGGAACCCCGTACGGACCCCCGTTCGGACCCCGTGATCAGTGAGGGTGGAGAGACTATTGACAACAATTATTAGATGTATGTATAATTACGTACCTATTTATCTAACATGATACTGCCTATGAATTATCAAATTTTTACGATATGCAGGTTGATCTTGAATGGATTGCTTAAATATACGAATTTAATATTATAATTATATGAAATTATTTTCCTTATCATGACGTGTCGGTTATTATTTTTTCATAATTATGTACTCGGGTATTATTATTAATTTCTATTGATGCATTGAATAGTGAGTTTTCACATGAATTATGTAAATAGACAATTTATAAATGATATATTTTACATAATTATTTGACAAATGAAAAATAATTTTATTATAATACATGGATGACCATGTATAATAATAAAAAGAAATGTATAGTAAATATATAATTATGTTCCTGTCTAAATGTTTTTTTAATTACATTCGTATATCTAAGTACCTACATTTCAAATTATATTCCCAATCAGAAAGTTAGGTCAGTGTTCTAAAACGAATGTTTCAGGAAATTGTACAAACTTGTCAAATATAATTCTGATAATTATTTAAGTACGACAGAAAATGTAAACCAACGAAAATTTTCTTTGTTTTGAAATATTTTTTTTGAGTTAAGTAGTAATACGTATTTTGTTTGATGTTTCTGTAATACTTTAGGCATTTTATATAATTTTAAAAGGTTTCTACTAATTTCCTGACTATTCTGATTACTTATTAAACACGCTGGAACGGATATTCTTGTCACCAAATTAAAGGCTGGCTCATAAGACGAATCTCAACTAAGACAATCAGGTGTCAGATTTCAATGCCAAAATGGTTAAGTAATTATGAATCTTGTTGTGTATTATATGTTGTATTTATAATGTTAAGATATTTTTTTATAAATAACTGCAGAAAAATTTGGAGTGCGGCATATGCGGATCAAAATCCGCTAAATATTATGAGATTCCTTGGTAACCATCAAAAACCAGCCTCAAATAAATATATTCCTTTCAGTGTGTTAACAGGTAGTGATACATGACAGTATTATAAGGTTTAATGTTGTAAAGGTGACTGAAGCAGCCTTGTTCTGAGCTGATTATTCGATTGTGTATTCTCAAATGTTGTAAGCGTCAAGCAAAAAATTCCAAAGTGTGAAAAATGTAAATAAATGTGAAGTTATATTAAACTGATACTATCAGTACGAAAAATACGACAATTTTAATAATATATAGTCCAAAATTTATTGTTATTATGTCGCTTACAAGATATTTATGATATGCAACCAAAAACGTTGCTGTTTTTATTAACTGCAATTTTCTAATAGATCTTCATAATTTATATTTACATTTCAAATGCCTAATATTATATTGAATGTCGCTTACAACTGAGATGAGTTTGGATTTGAGTAGCAGATGTATTTCATCGCTGATTTGGACTTATAAGGGAAGATTTCAAATTTTGATCTAGTCAATAGTTATTGGAATCATATCAATATTAGCTGGTTAGGTTACTGGTAACAGATTAAGTACATTTTCAACTTTTATCGATTAACGTATGATGCCAACGCTAAGACGGAGAGGTAGCTCCAGAAAATGGTTCCCAAATACGAGAACAACGAAAGAATTACAATACTTTCCTAGAAACTTACTGCCTCGCACAGCTGAACTCGGGAATGAACTGTCACCTGTGGTAGTTTCGCACCAATAGGACAGAAAAGAAATGGTGGGACTAAATACTTAGGGGCAAAATCTGTATTTATTCCCAGTTCAACTATTTAAGCTCCATATCGTATGTAGTTACCAGAAGAGTAGGAAAGAAATACTTTTCTGGAGCTAGCTCTTAGTCTATGATACACGATGTGTGTTTCTAGCGGCGTTTACGCCATTTTAGCTTGCAGATTAAAGTTTTATATGTAACAGAAATACGTAAATTTCACATACAACGTTAGCCTTTGCAAAGCGATATAAATATTTCAACAATGATCACAAGATTTCGTTTTTTGGAACAATTTATTTATTATAAACTGAAATAGATACCATCACTAAAGAAAAAGCGATCAAGCCCACTGGTGGCGAAGCCCTTAGAGTTGGTCAAAGGCGCCTAGCCTTCAGAGATAACATACACTAGAGAAATTTCGACGGGTACCTCGGCGGTCGGGGTGGTGTAGCGGTTTATCACGTCAGCCGCGTTAGCTGGAGACCCGGGTTCGATTCCCGGCTTCGCCACCAGTGGGCTTGATCGCTTTTTCTTTAGTGTATGGTATCTATTTCAGTTTATAATTTATATATAGTAGTGTTACTACTTAAAAAAAAAAACAAATCAAAAAAAAATATTTAATAAAATAATTTGATTTGTTCCCTACATCAATTTATTTATGTTCCAAAAACTAGTTTATAAGTTTATCTGACGGACTAGATAATAATTATAAATATTAGTAATAGTATTCAGTTGAGGTGTTCCTAATAATGACTATCTAAATATTTAATTATATTGTTCACTATTTGAAAAATCCAAATGCATAATTTCAAAAGGCTTTGCAAAGGATTTGTAACTTGACATTGGACATATAATTAACAATATTTTACTACTACGGTTAAATTCATAAAATATAAACATAAAATATAAGACTTATGAATATTAGAAAAATTATGAGCTGTTCGAGAGTCCTTCTTCAAGTTGAACACGTACCACTCCCGAGCGTCGATTTTTAGTCTCTATAGCTGCTGTTCAACGCATCAACATTTGAGTAACAGCATCTATTAAAAGCTATAAAAATGACGTCGTCGCGCAGTTGGGTCAATGTTGCGTCGAGAAATAGTCAAAAAAACGCCGAAGCTTAGAATTCGCTAGTGTGGGGAGGCTCGAAAAGTTTAGAAAATGAGTGTCATTTATCCGTAGTATATAAATATTGTAAAGCAATCGCGTTTCAACTTCCTAAATGAAATTTGTTTTGAATCCACTAGCGATCTAGTGCCTTCGAAGATTATTTCGGAATAATTAAAGTTGCTCTGTGTTAGTGAGTATAGAGATTTAGATAACTGGCTCGAGGTACATTGCCACGTTTTAGATAATTCCGTGATATTGAGTAGAATCAGGGTGGACTACCCAGACGATATAGTTATTGACCAGAAAAACCTTTTTAAGTTAATATTTAAGCTAATTTCATGAAACAGTGTATGATCAGCTGATACACAAATACTAGCTACTTTTTCGTCATTATAATCGGATATTAGTGCAACTCACGAAAAAACTTAGGAATTCTTATGGAATATTTTTAATGATATTTTTTTTACTAAAATCGACATGCGATTCTTGATAGACAAAATCTTAGAGTGGATGACTTGAGATATAGGAGAAAATATTATAGTCTGCTGTAATCACCTGGGTGATTCATTTCATGGATTTTACTAGATATCACACCCTGTTTTGATGGTAAAGGTGGTAATGCAATGAATATTGTACAATGAATAAGAAATTCAGATGGTAGCGGTCCCTTGTATGATAGTGAATCTAGTTATACGTTATGGGCTGAAATGTCCACATTTTGTACCAAAACTTATGCAATCAGTAGCAATATAATATTGGTACAATTAGTACCAAAATTGTTATAATTAGCACCAACATTGATACAGTCGTACCAAAATTGTTAGAATTAGTATCAAAATTGGTACAATTACTAATTATTGTTATTTTTTGGTACAAATGTGCCATTACGGACTCGTTATGGACTCTTATGAATGCAATAGTTTGAAAATGTTAAATAGATAGATGAATTTATGTGGTTATTCTAGAGATTTATTTAAATTATATGTTAAATATAGTAATAAGTAAGATGTATAATGAAGGAGTTGCATCGGATGCATTTTAAGGTTAGACGTAGTTTTTATTTTGTAGTTAATTATTATTACCGAATTCGATGTTGAAAATTTCTTCCATAAAATTGCCACAATTTCTACTAAAACTATTCTATTTAAAGTGGTGTAGGTAAGTGTTTAAAGTCGATAAAGAAGTAAATAAATTTTCAACTTTTTTCCAATGTTTTTTAAATTTTGATGTTTTAATATATTTATGTTTAAAAAAGTGGCAGGCGCCTATTAATTCGCTTGAATTTATTAACCATGCCTAGTCGATTATCAAATAATTCAGTAAAAAAATAAATACAATTTCAGGATGTACGCTATTACACTTTTTAGGGTTCCGTAGCCAAAATGGCAAAAACGGAACCCTTATAGTTTCGTCATGTCCGTCTGTCCGTCTGTCCGTCTGTCCGTCTGTCCGTCTGTCACAGCCGATTTACTCGGAAACTATAAGTACTACAGTCATGAAATTTGATGGGAATATGTGTTGTATGAACCGCTACAAAATTATGACACTAAATAGTAAAAAAAAGAATTGGGGGTGGGGCCCCCCATACATGTAACTGAGGGATGAAAATTTTTTTTTCGATGTACATACCCGTGTGGGGTATCAATGGAAAGGTCTTTTAAAATGATATAAAGTTTTCTAAAAACATTTTTCTTAAAGTGAACGGTTTTTGAGATATCAGCTCTCAAAGTCGTAAAAAGTATGTCCCCCCCCCTCTATTTTTATAACTACGGGGTATAAAATTCTAAAAAAAATAGAGGTGATGCATGCTAATTAACTCTTTCAACGATTTTTGGTTTGATCAAAGTATCTCTTATAGTTTTTGAGATAGGTTGATTTAACTGTAATTTTGGTTAAGTTATTGGTTTATTATATTTGCTGCTACGGAACCCTTTGTGCGCGAGCCCGACTCGCACTTGGCCGGTTTTTTGTTGGCTTTTTGTCGTCAGATTTAGACATAATTCTGATGATAAATAAAAGTTTTAATTGGCATTAAATATTGATTCTAGTCAGAATAAAATCTTCTTTAATCAGCCAAACTTGATTGTAATACATTATAATCAAATTTGGCTGATTTTAGAAGATCCCAACGAAAAAAAAAATCAAGAAAGAAAAAACGACAATTTTTTTTTTAAATAGCGTTTTGCCATTTTTTTGGTTTGTCGAAATGTGTCCCTGTGATCTATATGGCTGTTTTGTTTTACAATGTATACTTGTTTGTTTGTTACGAGACAATACAAGAATAAAGGCCTAAGCGCTCAGATAATATATTGATGCCAAAGTGGTACCAAAATTTTAAATAGAACCAATTCTGCGGAATATATTTTATTTATCTCTAAAATATTTGGTGCATACGGCACGTCAAGTATGAAAAAAGATGAAAAATAATAATTTTATAAATGTATATACATAAATTTAAATAATATATTTATAAACGCAAAATTTAATAAACTATTCAATTAAAAAAGAGCTCACAGTAATATAATTTATGTATTTAAATTTACTTCCTTTGCGGTGCGAAATATTTTGCGTATTTTAACATTATTTTAAAACAGTATTTTTATTGTTCAAAAATATTATTATGGTATTACAATATACAATTTTCGCAGAATTGGTTTACGCATGCTCGCAATGTATACATTTTCTTGAACTCAAAGCATTATCAAAATTTCAAGACGTACTGAGATATTACCTAAGAATTGCATACTAATATGAAGTTCACTGCAATCTAACCATAAAATTATGTTATGTGATTGCGATTTATATTAAAACGCTGTGATTATTTAATTCAAAAATGATAATCTGTCATTTCAAGAAAATATATCCTATGCACATGTAACCATATTTGAAAAATTGAGTTCTAAAAATCTTTATTCTTATATTAAACTTGTTGAGTACACAATCCGATAGCCAATTAGATTTACTATTTTGTAACTGTTGAAGACTAGGTACCTTCAGCAGGAGTCTCGATTATTATACACTAGTATTTTTTTTCCGTCCGAGCTCTGTCTCTGAAAATATACATTTCTTAGTTCAAATACTGTTTTATAAATACATTATTTGTGATTAAAAATATGAGAGAATATGTATTTTAATTTAATTAAAAAATATATTTCATTTATATGAATTTTTTTAGCTATGGCTATTTTCGGTGTTGTGTCTTCAATGACATATACTATATCCCGTTCCAATTTTGTTTTTACATATCTATCACTAGACTTATATTAATTAAGTAAAACATCTGCTCTACCAGAACTTTTAAATATAGATAATTCAATATTAAATAATTTCATAGTGTTTTCAAGGGGGTAATTCTTCGATCGCGTCCTTCATTGATAATATATATTAAAAAAACTGATGTTTTTATATTGCACATACAAAAAAAAATAAAAAAAATCTTTTTTTCACGATGAAATGGAAACTAAGTTATAATTTTATTTGCATCATACATGATGATTAAGACGTATTGTATGTTTATTGATGATTATGCTTAAATTAGCAAATAACTAACATTCATTTGCATGTAGGTACATCTGTTTTTTAAATGTATCAATTAAAATCAGAGTTTCAAGAGTATACCCCCTTTGTCGATATCGACAATTGTATAGTGTTGTGACTCAGGATGTTGGACCAATCTCGGGCCCTGAGTGCCTACCGCGAATATCTATCTATCCCTTTCACTCCAATTAAAGCCTAATAAGAGTGACAGAGAAAGATAGCAATTTGAAAACTTCGTCTTTTGTGGAAGGCCCTCTGCCCGTATCTTCATGGTACTAAATGGACCCAATGGATATGAGTCGTAAGTCTCAGGCGCTTGCACCAAAAGCGATTAGGCGATGAGCTATCGACGATAGAAACGAACAGAAGATAGTCACTCCCGTGTAAACAAAAGAGAGAGCGAGCGATTTATAGTTCATCTCATCTACAACTCGCTCACGCTATCATCACGTCTCTTTTATTTACACGGAAGCCACTATCTTTTGTTCCTTTTCTATCGCTCACTTACTACGCCGCTGGCTCTGTCGCGCCAATACGCAAGCGCGATGCTTATAATTGAGCGTTTCGTGACTTACGCTAGCCACCCTGTGCTTATAATTGAGACTTACGCCGTGTCTTGCGAGGGCGACGCGGTCGCGTCTCATACTTCCATATCGATAAGGTTTGATTTCGTATGCGTCGCATCGCCGTCGCGCGACCATCGCGCGACCGTCGCCCACGCAAGCCACGGCGTTAGGACTTTTAGGTCTAGAGCATCAACTGTCCATATTTTGTATGCGTTTGTAATATTGTGGCTTCCACTGTAAATAACACTGGTCATAGTAATCAGGATATTTGAAATTTATTACCAAAATATTGCACGCGTGTATAAAATATGGATTATGGCCCCGTTTAATAATGTATTTTTATCAAATGCAATGACAAATAAACAAAATTTTCACAAAAACAAAGTTATTCATAACAGTTCCGTTTACATCTGATTAAATAAAACCCAACGCTCTTTTTAAAAAAAAAAAATAAGGCACTACTTTCTAACTTATTTATAAAGTGTCTTTGGGGTTTCATTTGAAGATTTCATACTTTGAAGATGAGTCTTGCCAACCCTGTCTCTTTTAAACCGTGTTCTATTTGCCATAATACTTTGTTCTACAGTGGCCTATGGTTCAAATTGGTTGACTGTACATAGCCACGTTAGCAAGTTTTAGTTGATCCTATTTTGTTACCAACATTTAGTAATATAAGTCGACTTTCGTAACATACTACATACAGAATAATTGTTATAATTATGAAAATATAGATACTAGAGAACCTTGATGACGAAATAAAACGTACTAAAATCTCAATTCATCAAAAAAATCTTGGTAGCAAAATAGGAATAATAAAACCAAATTAAACTTTTTCCTAAATTTTTGTACAAACTTTTCGAGACATGCTGAGATGAAATCTAAAATATGTTATCTCTACAACTTAGATTACAGTTTATTTATTTGAATTATGAAATATTACGATTACGATACAAGTGCGTAAAAAAGGAAGTTCGAAACGAGTGGTGATAAATTAAAACACGACCGAAGGGAGTGTTTTAAATCGACACGAGTTACGAATTTCCTTTTTGCACGTGTATCGTACGACGTTTTTCAGTACAGATGAGCCTCCGAAGTTTCGACCTGGCATATAATGAACCACTTCTCGCACTAGTGCGTAAAAAAAACAACATCTGTACTGAAAATGACATTATAGTGATTTAGTCCAGTACTCTGCAAAACTGTACGAACAGTTTGCCTGCAGGTGAGTTTCATATGAATTATGTTGCTTAATCTACTGCTACTGATTTTCAAAAACGTTGAATGATGACTGTAAAAGAACGGATTAAATTCAAAATCTACTGTCATTTTTTTCCATAACATAACAAAAAACTGAAATAAATAAAAAATGGTTTCTATAAATAAAATGGTGTTCTCTAACATCAACGGGCCTAGCACAGTGCGTGATATAGCCTATCGCATTGGTGCGTCCATTCTCGCACTTACAGAAAGTGTGAAAGGGACGAACTGACGTGATAGCTCATATCACGCGGCCATGCTTGCCCACCGAAAAAAAACGGGGCCCAAAGGCAAAAGGAGTTGATAGCTCTTGTTCAGAAAGTGGTTTAGCGTAAGATCCTCGGTTATAAACCTCTAGCTTAACAATTCTTTGTTATTTTCAGAAAAAATAAACTTGATTGTATATAACGAATGACGTTGTAGTTTTATTCACCTATTTTTAACCCCCGACGCAAAAACGACGGGGTGTTATAAGTTTGACGTGTTTGTCTGTGTGTGTGTCTGTCTGTCTGTGTCTGTCTGTCTGTCTGTTTGTCTGTTTGTCTGTTTGTCTGTTTGTCTCTCTGTCTGTCTGTGTGTGTGTCTGTCTGTGGCATCGTAGCTCCCGAACGGATGAACCGATTTGGATTTAGTTTTTTTTTGTCTAAACGCTGAGTAAGTCTGTGTTCTTAGCCATGTTTCATGAAAATCGGTCCACTATGTCACGGTCGGGGGTTTTTTTTTTAATTATAATTTTTTGGTTAGGTTAGTATTTAAACTTCATTGCAAATGGTCATTTAGTACAGTGGGCCATGCATTTCTGCAGCTCACTGTACAAAGGATGTTTTTAATGCTTTAAAGCATTTCCATTTTTCTATCAGTCATCCTTAGCGCAATTGCACGTCAGAAAATTATTTTAAATATCTCAAAATACCTACTATAACGTTCTACTAGACATAGTAAGGTAATAGATAAAAGTAACTTGTCTTATAATCTAATAAAAGCGAAGGGTAGAATCTGTTAGCAAAATGTTGGCAAAATGAACTATACTGCCATCTGTTGGTGAACCCAGTAACTAACGAAACAAACCGACTTTGGAAGAGTCAGGCGCTACGCTTTGGTACACGTCACTACGAGAGTTCGCTTACCTATTCTAGTAACCATAGTGACTCCCTCACAGATGGCAGCACGCGATGAGAGTGAAGTTGATTTTTTAAATTGATAGATGGCGTTACAATGGCGTATAATACGTTTTTATTTTTTTATCTTTAGATAAGAAAAACCTAATGTAAATAAAGTACCTACCTAATGTAAAATACTCTATAATGAACGGTGATGCCATTATGGACAAAAAAATAAAATATAGCAAACTCAGTTTATTACCAATATAGTTTCAAGTGAGGGTTGAAGTTGAAAGTTGACATAAAGTTCCGTTTCTGTATAATGGTCATATACTGACGGACTAATTCCAATAAGGTCTAGTTTTCCCTTCGGGTTGGAAGGTCAGATGGCAGTCGCTTTCGTAAAAACTAGTGCCTACGCCAAATCTTGGTATTAGTGAGCTCCCATGAGCCGTGGCAAATGCCGGGATAACGCAAGGAGGAGGAGGATACTCACGGATGACATGAAGGACGACAGTGATATATTTATATTTATATTTTTATTTATTTATTTGGAGATCCAACAGCTATGACATAAGTATATAAAACATAGTAGATACGGGAAGCCAATTACAGGAACTCACTGGTAGTGACAATTTATATAAAATAGGTACTAAATGTTGCGCACTATCGCAACCACAAGTGAACAAAACTGTCGTACATGTCAAATTATACACTATCATAATAAGCTATTGAAATATAAAATGAGATCAAACTGTCGTACATATCAACTTATACACTAACATAAACACAACTTATACAATAATAAAATGAGATCACAAAAGTAAGTATTAAGTATGCAGTAGGAAGGCAACGACACGCTCACTCAAAGGACACAAAGTATTTCTGCACTAATTTACGCCTCACGTTTGGGATTTTGCAGTTGAAACATCGATATCAATTTCATTAGATGATTCATTTATTTTGCGACTTTGATATGGAAAGAGAGAGCTAGATTTGAAGAGCTCTGACTGTTCGTGGCAACATGATAGCACGCAGGTTTGCCGGGTGTAGCAAGGGAGTCAAATGTGAGTGTGTTTAGTAAATCGTCCCACTTTGTCGGTTACTATTAAGGCGAGATTTACTTGTATCTTTATATGAATAAACTGACAAAGCGACTTTATAGCAATCGACAAAGTGGGACGTTTTTCCGTGCACATTCAGAAATATGCATTATTTAATGTATTAATTGCATTGTCTCTCTTTCTACACTAATTGTCAACTGTGGGTCAGGTACAGCAGGAAATCGTACAGCGCCATCCGTGTGCAGTATTGGCTTCGTGCGAAGTGCATGGAGGGGGTAAGCAAAGCGATCGCAGTGCTTGCGGTGGTCAAAATAGACACTGATTGTGGTTGTCATCTATCAAAACTCATACAATATAATACAATGTGTAATGTTTGATATGGGGCATCAATGTTGTTTCGTTGTTAATTGTACAAATAATGGCATAAATAGTCGTTGCACGTTCTATGCGTTTCTTAGAGCACACTGGAAATAGGATCAAAGAACTAAATGGATAGCTACGGTGAAGAGAAAACGTAAGTGACATGTCAAAACATAACATTATAATAAATTATATTTAAGCTTTGTTTACCTAATATTGTTCAATAGTCTGTTAGTATTTGTCCTACCGTAAAAGATTATGCTTAAAGATTCAGGCCTAGCCTGGGAATAGCCCCGTGTCGGATATTTCTGTGGCCGCGGACATGACTAGGTACTTACGTTTAGATTTGTTTTATACGGCATTAACGGGACGGAGGTTTAGCGAATACCATATCACTAGCTCGAAGAACTTGTACCATTACTCCTATGTTCTTCAAGATTCCTTATATGTCCTGCCAGCACCAATTTATTGACTCTTTCTGTAGTCTGGGGTTGGAAGTTTATACAATACAATACAATACAATCCTTTATTGATAAAATAAAATTTTACACGTCAGGTACATTATACCGTGAGTAATGCTTTGGAAACTGATTTTTGGTATTATATCCATGTCTTTATAATCTATCTACCTAAATTACACTTGAAATAGTAGCTCTTGTTATTCGATTTATTTAAAATTAAGTTCACATGGTAGTGGGCGTAATTGTCGTGCACGTAGCCAATAATAATATATTCCGGACATCGTTGGGCTGCCGCGTTCCTGCAGCGCCTCCACCATGTTTGCGGAAGCCAGAATCCCTGTCTTCTTCGCTGTGATGCGTGCGCGCATTGCGTCCTTCTGGGAAGGGATGCGCCGCTCGCAAAACACTATCCTCTCATCAGTGTATCGCAACACTTGCTGTAATTTGTTTAGGCACTGGCTTTCTGTGCACCGAGACGGGAACAAGAAAAGTGTACTACTATTTAAAATTGTTTAACTTATAAGTTTATTACAACATTAAGTATTCCTTTTGGCTGAACATTCTAAATTTTATTGATGTGTACAACTGTACGTGTTGCCTGAAATAAAACTTTATTTATTTATTTTATTCCTTTATTTATCTTCCTTCTTAAGTTAGGTTTTGTACAATATGAGTATAAAAGTAAAATACAAAACCACATACAAAACAATACAAAATATATAAACACATTATAAAAAACCTAACCTAGGGTGCCGCCAGCAGCGGGGCAGGGCTCAAGCTGCCGGTGGTTAGGGCTGCAGAGAGAGGAACCGTCGGACTATCCGCGCCGTGTCCAAGATCACCGCCTTCTGCATCTGACCCTTGATCCAACCTCCTAGCGAGAGTCTCTCGAGATGTTGGTAGAGACTCTTCGCTATGAGACCGTTCGCTGAAACGACTATCGGGACAATGATCGTCGAATCAACATCCCACATGGCGGTTATCTCGTAAGCCAAGTCTAGGTACTTACTGGACTTGTCCTTCTCGGCTTTCACGAGATTCTCATCATGGGGGATGGTGATGTCGACGAGCACGGCCCGGCGTTGCGATTGATCTATTATGACAATGTCAGGCTTATTGGCTACAATAGTCCAATTATTTTATTTATTATTAGGTTCCTGATAAAGATTTGCTCACCCAGTAAAAAATCTTAAATACATTTATCGAGCACATAAACTCCTACGTCATACTTAGAAACATAACAACAATATCTCCCGGATACAGCTCATAATAAAATTTTAATTGATTCTTCTAGAACAAGACACAATATAATTATTACCTGCAGTAAATTCATCGCTAGTTTAATCAGAATAAAATATTTATAATTTCTTTTAATTTGCTTCTACAGAATACTGAAAGTTGTTGAGAGAGATTTTTCTAAAAGAAAATCTTTCGAAAAAACCCTCATTATCTGAGTTATCTTGTACAATATACATTAGAGAGTCTAATTATAAAATCATTAAACAAGCACATTACATAATGAAACGAACAGTTTGGGATATGTTTTGCAGGAGCAAAATGTGGGATGCTGATAGTTTTGAGTAAGACAATGAGCTCAAAAAGTTACGAATTACGCAAAATTATTACGTCTTTTTTTAAAACCAATTTATAGAAAAGGTCTCAGGTGTTTGAATTAAATAATCTTTATTTACATGAACATATTTACATAGTTGTATAAGTATTAAGTAACTAAGACTAAACTTAAAAGCTAGCTAATGTCAAAAATAGGCCCTTAAGGCATTGTACCAAGGATACTGACG
Source organism: Leguminivora glycinivorella (assembly GCF_023078275.1). Classification (NCBI taxonomy): domain Eukaryota; kingdom Metazoa; phylum Arthropoda; class Insecta; order Lepidoptera; family Tortricidae; genus Leguminivora; species Leguminivora glycinivorella. The sequence goes on from NC_062991.1 coordinate 14,730,051, forward strand.
ACATTTCCTCGCTGTATCGCAATGCTGATACGTTGTGCGAGGAAGTCGCCAGCTCTTCGGTCACCAGTTACCTCAACCAGACGCTTTGCGATTTCTGTGAACAACTTGTTCGCGCTGAGGCCCCATGGACCTAGAATTTCTACGGTGTTTCAATTAGTAAAAAACCTAATCTTATATTAACGACTGTAGCGTTACGCGAAGATACGCTAAAGTAACATATATATTTTTTACAATTTTTGAAGATTAAGCTTTTGTCTGGTTTGAATTTGTTTGAAATAAACCTAAATTGCACATCATCAGGTTGTTACCAAATCTCAATACTAACTAATTTTCAGTGTTAATCAAGATACTGCACAACATTGCTTGTGACAGAATGGAAAGAAATGGCTTACAATGCATATTAACTAGCTGCTTTTCCACATGGCCGGCCGCTGCGGCCAAAATAGGAAACGCTTCATTATATCAGTTCATATCGGCTTGTTTTATATTATTTACAGTAACTCAGTAAAATGCTTGTAAAAGTACTTATATTTTTCGTTTATCTCAGGACCATGGGATCGCGGATATTTGGAAGTCGTGCATGGGGCCGAAGCCAATAACGCAGAGATTAAGATAATCTAAAGGCGATGTGACACCATCCACGCTTATAATATCCCTGTTACTGTATGTACTGCACCCAAGGGCTATTGGGTTGAGATGTTGTTTTGTACGTATATTATTATTATTTGTAGACTCAAATAATGGACGTAGCACGGAAAGCTGCTAAGTTGAAATGGGACTGGGCTGGTCATGTCTGCCGAATTCCGGACGACTTGTGGGCTAAGATAACCACGAAGTGGGAGCCCCACGAGTCAAACCGGGGATCCGGCAGACCACATCGGCGATGGCGGGATAACCTCGACTCATTTTTGAGTGGTTGGCAAGACATAGCGCTTAACAGAGACGAATGGAAAAAGAGGGGGGAGGCCTTTGCCCAGCAGTGGGACACAGCAGGCTCCTAATAAAATAAGAATAAGCAGGCAGGCAGTTCAAAACCGGATATACCTAGGTTTGCAAAAAACGATAGACTTTTTGTTGTTAAGACTTCCTCAAATGTTTTCTTTAGAATTTTGTATTCTGAATCTGAACAATGCCTATCAAAACCGTCAAAGTCTCTAAAATTAAGTCGGCGAATTAAGAGCTGTGAGTGATATATTTTCAAGTAATTTATACGGACCAATATTTACCTATTTTAAAAATTAAGTCAGAGTTACGATTACGTAATGTATAGTGTTTCTGTAACGCAACCGTATAGGTATTAAACAAATTCAAATCGTTGACCAACGAAAGTTTTCGTAAACCAGCATAATTTTGAAATTTCTCACGGATGACAAAACTTAAAACATCAATCGAAAATCTCGTGCTAAGTATTGATTTAACTAATTCTAAGCTTCAGTTAATTACCTTTGGCTGATTCTAAGCAATATAACTGAATTGGCAAACCAACCGTACAGTTCATTTTTTATCATCCACAGATAGAGCTAACACAACCTTTATTCCAACGATAAAAGAGCCATATGTAATCAGTAAAGACGGTAATGTTGTAGCCATCTAAGATCATAGATAATCTATACTATATGAACCTCTAAGAGCCACTTAATCGCGTATGACTACATATTAAACTGACCTCCATCGTTTCAGGGACGGCGTTGTCCCCGTGGTTTCGGGGAAGACCTGTCTGTCTCTGTGTCTGTCTGTCTGTGTCTGTGTCTGTTATGTGTGTGTTTTAAAAATAATGACAGTTGACAGCCCACTAGCCCTGAGTTAAGTAATTGGTGCAAGTGGGCCTAAGTACTTCAACAATATAAGAGCCAGCTTTAATCAATGACTACCATACAAATCCTTTACCCGGCTATGAGCATAGTTTATGACTGAACATAACCTCTATTGCAATCGATCTAAGCACCACCTTTGGCCAATGAGTGAAATGACTTTAGTCACTTAGTAGCACAATCCTTAGACCCAGATACATATTACCGATTTTGAAATTGCAACTTTATTTTCTTTCCATGAGAGTTCAAAACTCGAACTTAATATGTATTTTTACAAGTACGCCGGGACTTAGGAGGCTAAATGATAATACATAACCTTTGTTACCACGACATACGAGTTAACTTTGGTCAGTATAATGTATTAGTGAGCTAGGAGCGAGTGTGACGCCATTTTTAATTCGCTTGCATCATACGTTCTGTCAGAATTTGGTTGGGCAACTACTGCATTACAATGCGCTGCAATTTTAAGGCGAGATGATCTGTCAAACTAACCAATCCAAGGGGGTGAGGTGCGCGGCGTCCGGGCAGCCCCGCCCGCGCGGCGATGTTCGCTTGTCGCACGCGGGAACTCAAATTCGCGCGGCAGCATGACACAGACGGATCGCAGTCATAATGATCGCCGTATTTTAACTGGGCTTTCTTAGTTTTTTCATGAAATAGGAGGCAAATGAGCAGCTCATCGCCTGATGGTAAACGATCACCGCCTTTATTTTTTTTATTAGGTTTCATAGGCCTTTGCCCAGCAGTGGGACACCACTATAGGCTAGATAAAAAAAAAAAAGGTTTCATCATTTGTGTAAGTAATACTAATGATTTATAGTTACAGTGTGTTTGGTCAGCGTTGTCGGAGCTTTTAAAGACGTACCTAAAGTACAATCAATTTTATCGAACTTCTAGTAATCGCACTTATTTACAGATCGACAGGGTGAAATAAAAAGGACCATTCAAACTTTGCATAGTGACTTTTGAGGTCATTATGAACAACTTTTATTAAGGGTCCAATGCTGAAACATATACGAAAAAAAATTGGATGTTCCATAGAAATGAGCTGTATCATGACAGTCGAAATGTATAAAATAGATATTTTTTTTTGCGTTTTCAGCATTAGTCCCACAGTAAATAGAAGCACAATTTGATTTGATTAGAAATTACGAGTTACAACTATTTACCTGCAAATATATACTGTGTAGAGAATTTTATGGAAATATACCTACTTCTCCTAAACATCATAACTGTAGCTTTTCCTGAATATATAAAAAAAACTGAAAATGGGGACATAAAAATGGAGGGTGAAGATTAACATCTCGGCGAGTTTTCTACTTCATTTACAAGTTTTTTCTTATAAACCTATTGTTAACAGAACACAGTAACCGTCAGCTTCTTTGACCATAAACTTTATGTAAAAAGATATTATGTCATGTCACTGCTGTTTAGAAATACACATTATTTTTTTCAGCCGTGAATAAATAACGCTTTTTATATTAAGATATGAATAAAATCTAAAGTATGAAAATTATGCAATTGAAACTTTGTCTATTTAATAAAGTTGCTATTGATATCATATCCTGACAATTATATTTATCTGGTTTAAACCAGACCCCAAATTCGAGGATTCAGAAAAACGACAAAATGCTTCAAGAAAACAGCTTTTCTCTTCGCTTGACTCGTGTTGGTGGGGGCACTACCGCCACTAATATCTCCAAATAAAATACAACCCAGCACAAGATAAAATATCATACTTCATAATAATTTATTGATAAATCAATACCATTCTATGCCTACCTCGAATTCTCAAGTATATTCAAATCAAGTATCAACTTTTGTCAAAGGAGTCAGACAGCTTGCTGAAGGATTCGTATAATCTTGCAAATTAGACAAATATCTGTAAATATAAAGTACCGTAATCATACCCACCAAATAAAAATAAAAAAAATTGTCCAGCTTTATCAATGTATGATTATGGACTTTCATCAAAATTTATTGAGAAGTTAAAATACTGAAATCTTTTAACTATTATGGAAAAATGGCGACAGTTGACAAACAAAATTTCTGTCAGGCTGGCCACATGTTTGGCATAGACATAGAAAAAATATAGACGGAGGGTAGCACGATCTAATTAACCTTATACCAAATTTTGAAAGACAGAAATACCTACCCTACCTGATCTTCAATCAGTACTGTATCTACCGCCGCCTTTTCTTTCGAACAACTCAATATGTTTATGAAAATTATACGTAAGTTTGTTCACTAGTTGGACATCAGTCATATATTTTCTAAGTGGAAAGTTGTGCTGTAATGACGTCACAGACGCGTCATCTAGGGGTTTCTACAATCTATGATGTTTAGATATCGTAAATGTCACTTGATAACATCATATGAAAATGAAATACTTACGAGTATATATAAATTATCATTTTCTTACCTTTTCACAGTCTTTGGTTAGAATTTTCTTTATTTATTTGTTTTCTAGCACGCAATTATTTTTTCTGCCTCCTCAAAGCTTTGTTCCCCATTGTTTCAATGACACGTGACCACGCGGAGAAAACTGACACAGGTCCGTCCTCTGAAAGCGCCGCCGCGCGACTGAAGAGGCCATAAGTGCCATCGAAAATGTTTTCAATTTCAAAAAATTTTTCAAAAAAATTTTTTTTTTGCAAAAACAGGATTAGTAACGGATCTTTAAAATTGGGTTCATAGTTGTTCCATCTTTCCTTTGCGGATTTGGTAGTATTTGATAAATATTATATTATTTTAATGACGCTACCGGCACAAACTCATCAGATTCGTCTAGATAATCGTATTACCTATATATTGAAGTAAAAAAGAAGTCAAAAAAGTTTTTATCCCAGCTATGGGAACGATTTATTGTTTAAAGAAGAGGTAACTTTGGGATCATTTTCTATCGAGCGAAGTTGTAACATTCATGTTGTTCAACTCCATAACATACTCACCAGATGCTGAAATTTAACATATATCGTTTTCAGATTTTCCATTGCGTTTTCCTATGTTTTTAACGGCTTCAAAAAACGAGTGCGCGCAGCGTCTACGGAAATATATCGCCTTAAATAAAAGTATTCAAATTGTTACTAAATTTGATGCCAAGCATAATTACGAGTATGTTAGATGAATCAAAACCAGGGACATCGATAAAATTTTTGGATACAATATAAATGTCTTGTAAATAAATATTGGGGGGACACCTTACACAAATCAACCTGGTCCCAAACTAGTGAGTATTATATTCTTTGCCCCAAACTAAGCAAAGCTTATATTATGGGTGCTAGGCGACGAGATACTTACTTAACCCATACTTATACTTATATAGAAATCATCCATGACTTTCGAACAAATATCTGTGCTCATCACACAAATTGTCCTTACCGAGATTCGAACCCGGGACTGCGGCTTAGCAGACAGGGTCACTTAGTCACTTAGTCACTACGCGCTAGGCCAGATCCAGTCAATATGGCTGTTTGTTGTTGATAAAACGATTTCTGGAGCACCTCAAGGATGACAAGTCGGGCCATTGCGGAATGATTATAAGTATAAATGCGGAAGTAACTCTGCCTCAAACTATGTTCGAACACATTCAATAGTTTTAAAAAATTTTCTGGGTGCAGGAATAAAATTTTGTATCCTGAAATACCATCGCTTAAAGGAATGGAATATCTAAGTCTTATAAACCAAGCACTGCGAAAAAACCGGCCAAGTGCGAGTCGGACTCGCGCACCGAGGGTTCCGTACAAACCTGCAAGGTTTACAAAGTTCGTTCATTATGAGGAAATGGGTAGTAAGGTTAAAATTATTAAAAAAATATATATTATGTGATGTAACTAAAAATTTATGGTTTTCGTAATTTTTCCTTTATCTATGCTATAAGACGTTGCTTCGTACCAAATTTCAAGATTCTGAGTTCACGGGAAGCACCCTGTAGGTTTTGATTCCCTTGCAAGTGTCGAAAATTTGCGGCATAAACGGCTGTATCTTTTGATTGCGTTGGTTTAGAAGTTTGATTTTTTCACAGCTTCAAGGGACAGTAGACCTGAGTAATTGATATAAATTTCAGCTTCATACCTCCACGCGTTCCTGAGAAAAAGGGTCTTGACAGACGGACGGACGGACGGACAGACGGACAACAAAGTGATCCTATAAGGGTTCCGTTTTTTCCTTTTGAGGTACGGAACCCTAAAAATAGACCAAAATCTGTCTGCCAAAAGCCAGAATCCAGTTAAAATGAAGAGTACCTCAGGGGTCATATTTAGGTTTGATGCAGTGTTAGGTTTAATATTTTCCAGTCGCTTTCCGGTGAAGGAAAACATCGCGAGGAAACCGGACTAATTCCAATAAGGTCTAGTTACCCTTCGGGTTGAAAGGTCAGATGGCACTGATGGCAGTCGCTTTCGTAAAACTACGCCAAATCTTGGGATTAGTTATCAAAGCGGACCCCAGGCTCCCACGAGTCGTGGCAAATGCCGGGATAACGCAAGGAGGATGATGATACAGTTCATCGTAAAGGTTTGATAATGATAATTTGGATAAATTTTAACTTCTGATTAGCAGAAACGTCTGCAATCGATGTCACTAGACTTAGAATAAATTTAAAAGTGGAAAATGTCTGTCTTGGGTGAGACTTGAACTCACGGCCTCTGGATCGATACTCCAGCGCTCTGCCAACTGAGCACCCAAGACTTCAACCAAGCCAGCGAAATTTTCCACTACTAAGGTCAATGGGACCCGTAGCGACATCTACCGTAACGCCGTGGCTTGCGTGGGCGACGGTCGTGCGATGGCCGCGCGACGGCGATGCGACGCATACGAAATCAAACCTTATCGATATGGAAGTATGAGGCGCGACGGCGACGGTCGCGCGACCGTCGCCCACGCAAGACACGGCGTAAGAGTGTTAAACTTCTTAAACGGCAACCGGAGTTCCGAGTCATATTGGAAATTCACCAGTTACGATGCGCTAACCATGCTAAATTTTAACTTCTGATTAGCAGAAACGTCTGCAATCGATGCCACTAGGCTTAGAATAAATTTAAAAGTGGAAAATGTCTGCCTTGGGTCAGTTGGAAGAGCGCTGGAGTATCAATCCAGATGCCGTGAGTTCAAGTCTCACCCAAGGCAGACATTTTCCACTTTTGAAATTGATAATTTGGATAGTTCTAATACTTAGATGCTATTAATATCTTGCTTATTGCTCTTTAATGGTACTAATGATGACTTTTTGCGGAAACAACTCAGACTAAAACATTAAAATAAAAAGTTTATGTGCTGCCATAAAGCACCATAGTTACATACTCGTACAAGTTATTGACCAGGACTTACGTTATAAAGAACCACAAGAACGTACCTCGTTTTTTTTTATAATGTAATTTACCATTAATTCTGTATTTCTGTTCTTTGAGTAGGTAGATCAGGGATCCCATGTAGGACCATTGAAGTTTCGTAGCTTACCTATGTTTGCCTATATAGCTTGATTTGCCTCAATCTGTAGCTGTAGCTTATATTTTTGTCATTAGCTGCTATAAAAAAAAACAGTAAAAATTTGGAGTACCTCAAGGCTCACACCTAGGACCATTTATGTTCATTGTCATATTATATAATTATGTTGTATATTCCCATATTTCAATTTTTTTCACTAAAGTCATAAATTAAAGAAGTTACCATAAACCACCGAACCTGCACATAAAGGAATAATAATTATAGGCTCCTATTATTAGGACTGCAGAAGTCCGTGCTGAATGGAGAGCTGAAGAAAGACTTACGGCGCACCTTTTACTTGCGATATCGGAGTACCTCAAGGGCCATACTTGGGGCCGTTGTTGTTTAATGCTTTTTCATCAGTTTTATTTTTATTTTTATTTTATAAAACATTACTAACCATATAGTATACCATAAAGCACCGTACCTGCACACAAGTTGTTGACCCGGGCACGTGCCTCGTATTTATTTATCAATTACTGCGAGATTTGAACTTCGCGCTCTGCCGGCCAACTGTGGCCAGACGGAACGGGCCGCTACGTACACTCGCACGGGGATATGTTTGTCTATGTGTGATTTATGTGGCAGCCATTTGTATATGTACTTGCAGAAAACTGAAAAATCGGCCCTGAGCCGTTTTGAAAAGATTATTATGAAGATATCTAATAGAATGATATGTTCAGACTTTTTCACAACGATGTACAGTTGACATAATGTCATATTGAAATCTAACAATGCTTCTGCAAATGCTATAGGTTCTGTTTAAATGAAAACTTAAATACATATAATTATTTTATACTTTAATTAACACCAACAATATTATTAAATGGGCGGTAGAGACTCAAGTGACGTAAAAAAAATCAATAATGCAATAGTTTTTCAGCATGAGAATACTATTCCACTGAATTTCTGCCCAGATTTTGGAATCTTTGTTCTGCCTGCCGCACGCACCTAATAGGACGGTAACCCAAAACTGACACAGACGATGATGGCACCGTAAAGTGGATGGCAGGACATAATGGTGTAAAAATGCCGATGACACTGTCGAGTAGAAAAACGAAGGTGGACTGGCGCCATAATTCAAATAGATTTCCTTTGTCAGCTCTTTTTCTAATACAGTTGCATGAAAAAGAACTTCCGTATGTGTTCCGTATGTAGTCTGAACAATTGAACAGACACACAATGTGCGTCTATAACCATAACCCCATCCGAGTGTACGCACCTCAGCGCGCTCAAGTAAGCCACACTTAGCGCATTTTTTTATTCTCTCCACAATTACCACGTATGTGTACATACATATGTGTGCGTTACCGGACTAACTGTTTTTGAAGAAATTACATTTAAGTTTAAATTTTAAGTAGGATTCTGTACCGTTGGAATTAATTGAGATCTTATTTTTAGTGAATTAGAACATGTTGCTTTCGATGGCGAAAGATAGAAACTGTTATACATAAGTAGATATATAAAGAGATTAGTATAATTTATTGGACATAAGAAATAGTAAAGGAGTAGGTACCTTTTAAAAATGTAAAATAGTGACGGGTGAAAAAACTCACTAACCTTATGTGGATGTCATAGAAGTTATATGGGATGTGTGTTTAATTGGTGACTGGGAGAAGCATGCTGCGCTGAGACCCGATTGGCTTAGATACCTATGCTTGGGAGTGAATAAGCATGACGAAAGGTGATTTGAAAACCTAAAACATAGAAGAATTAAGCGTCGTCAAGCCGAAGACCTTGTTTCGTCTTCAAAGATACAACATGATCACATATGCGACTTATGCGGCAAGAAGTGTCGAGCAACGATATACTTACGTTAGTAACTTATTATTAATCTGTTATACGTTTGTTCAGTCATAGGTGGAAATGCGTTGGTCGGCTCAATCGCTCCTAATACGATGTTGTAAAAATCATCCGTCAGAAACATGGCTATCCCGACTAATACAGTAGCCAATGATGATGACAGACAGACACGTCAAACTTATAACACGTGTTTTTGTGGGATAGCAATGATGATGGTGAGTGATGGGCTAGCAACCAGTCAGCAATATCGTGTTTCGTTTTCTTCAACCCCCTTAATCGCTAAGAATGGCACTGAAACGTGAACAGGGGGCCGATTTTCGAATCTCGGCTATTCGATTTCGTGAAATTCGATCAATAATATCTCCATTACTAGTGATTAAATTCTACTAAGGCCCACTTGCACCAATCATTTAACTCAGGGTTAATGGGCTGTCATCTGTCAAATTCCATATAAAATGGTGGGTTAACCCTCCATTTTCGTTGGTGAAAGTGGCCCTAACAATCAATCAATCAATCAATCAATATCTTTATTGCTTACTTTTACATAAAAGTATAACGTATGACATGAAAATTGGTATATTACATCGCTATTCCTATAGATATAACTACTTATTTCTATGAACAGAATCAAAACCGGCAAGTGTAAAATATTTTAAGCGGGTTACTCACGTATTAAGTCGATATAGCGTTCGACATGTTTCGGTCCAATTTCGAGGACCTTTCTCAAGAGTAGCGACCCCGCCTTTACATGTCGAGAGTTGTCATGTCATGACTTAATACGTGAGTAACCCGCTTAAAATATTTTTAAATATGTATGAGTCTCACGGGAGTTTTATAGTTAAAACCGGTAAGTGTAAATTAAAGTGCATGTGGCAGGTAAGAGAAACATTGTGGAAACTCTTGTAGAGGATTTCCATTCTAAGTTACTGTGTCTTGCCTCGAGCAAAACTTGTAGACGAAGCAAAACTTGCTAGGAATGATTAGATCACAGAGACGACAAACAAACAGACACATACACTTTCCCATTTATAATACTGGCATGGAATTATGGATTGTCCACAAGTACCTATTGCATGTAACTACGTATCCTACGTTAACTTTATATGATTTGAGTTGTCAGTCAGTTACTCTTGGTATCTAAGTAATATATCTTTTGATATTAGTAAGCAATACCTAAACCATATTTATATTCATTGCGATTGTATATATCTTAATCCTTACTAATATTATAAATGGGAAAGTGTGTGTGACTGTTTGTTTGTCCACTTTTCACGGCAAAACGGAGCGACGAATTGTCGTGATTTTTTAAGTGGAGATACTTGAAGGGATGGAGACTTATAGCCTACCTTTTGTCTCTTTCTAACGCGAGCGAAACCGCGGGAAAAAGCTATAGTACCTATTAAGCTACTTAGAGTAATACCTTTTAACTATTATTTCCAATATCATCATTGATAAGTTTAACTTCTAAGAGGCATCTCCTGCTATATTCATTATGTTTTAAACTCATGAAGAAACAATCCTCACCATACATAAAGATACCATCCAACTTAAAATCGCCTGCACAAACGGAAAGGCGGTATAGCACAGTAAATTACCTTCCCAAGTGCGAGCGAAACAACAACAATCACCACGCATGCGCGAAAGAGATGGCTACACTCATATGTTATGTGCGCATGAGTTTTTATTGCACGCACACATACGTAGTGACATGTGTGGGTGTTTTGTTCGTGTGCGTTATGTTTTAACGGAAATTTCTAGCATTATAAACGACTAACTATATTTGAGCCTTGACGTCTCTGAAATAAGATTCAAAATAGTAAGTTTTTAAAGCATAAAAGAGTCTGACTATATTTGAGCCTTACTTACTTTAGAATAAACTTCAAAATAGTAATTTTAAAAGATACTTCTGGTTGTGAATTATGAAATGAGTAACTAACCATCGTAAAGCCTTAATTCCTTTAGAATAGGGTTTAAAATTCTAAGTTTTAATACCGGTTGGACGTTATGGAAAGATGGTTATCTCAAAATTGCTTTTGATATTGAAAGAAAAGGAATAATGTACTTATGTATGATTTTAAATGAGTTTTGGAGTAGTCACGATTTGATGTGACATCGTCTTGCGTTTAATAATAATTGTTCAAACTTGGCACGATTCTTATTTAACATACGATAGAAATTAGCTCTAAATACTACGATACGAGTACTGATTGGATCAATCTTTGACAAGAAATGGGTTTTATTTAAAAAAAACATGTTCCGGTTCACGATTTAATTTTCACCCTGTAACCTATCTTGTGTTGCTAGATTTCAGCCGTTTCAACGTTATTTAAAGTCACTTTTAGTTAAATTTGTTACCTACCTTTTACGTGTTACGTACCTATCTGTCTTAATAAAATTATGTTAGTGCGTTACTGTATTCACAAACCTTTGTACTATTTCCATTGTTAAGCACCGTTAATTTAATATCATTGTTACCTTGCGCTGTATACTGTAGATTTAAGTTAAATCTAGTAATCGGTGGACAATTTGTTGGCACACCTTACTATTGTTAATACTGTAATTCTCTATTAGAGCCTTGTGTGTTACTGTTTGTTGTCCCAAAAAAATTGAAAAAAAAAATTCAAACTTTGTTTTAACTACTCGTAATAAGTCAAATTAAAACAACATGCAGTTATAAATTATCCAATTTTTTAATTATACTTTTCTAGCTTACGTAATTCAGGCAGTTTCCGATATACAGGGACAGGTAAATAATAATGACTGTCAATCTACCATATAATCCATAGTAATATTAAAAATGGGAAAGTGTGTGTGTGTGTTTGTTTGTCCGTCTTTCACTGCAAAACGTAGCGACGAATTCACGTGATTTTTTATTAGTTGAAGGGATGGAGAGTGACATAGGCTACTTATAATCCCCCCACTTCCCTCAAATGGGTGGTGGAAGTTGGTATGGAGAATTCCGCTATTATTATTGGTAATCACGAGCTATATCTGCGGTCAATATAAGTCTAATAAAATGTTTATACCCTCAAACTGTCATGTTTAAGTGTGTATTGACCTCCTGTGTGTACTGTTTTATCGACTTGATCAGATTTTAATGTTCATAATATCGCATTGCAGGATATCCATAATCAACTGCTAATCAAATTATTCTAATAAAATAATAATAAAGACCTTTAGATAACAGAACTAATAATCTCCGAATATCTCCATATTAAAGTAAATCATGTCAGCGTTACATATGTCATTTATGTCTTTTCATGAGTTTCATTTTCCGCCGTTGCCACAAAATGGTTAATCATTTATTAATATGATTTAATAATTTATTAACCATTTTAGTTGTTTATGGTAAACTGTCAGCCATTTTTCAAGTGATTCGATAAGTCGATAAAACGGTTAGGTCAATCCCTTACGGGTGACAGTTTGATTTTAGCTATAGTATCCTTCGTCTGAGTCATTTAAGGAATAAATAAAAAAATAAATCTAAAATCTATAAATACTTGTGATAAAATAACCCTTCAAATCTAGGGTGAACAGGGTACGACGTAGCACGTAATAGCACAAACGCTCACGAAGCACGCACGAAACGAAACGCTCGTAGATATCTATCCTTATCGCTCTTGCGCATTGGCGCGGCAGAGCCAGACTACCTTTCGCGGCGTTTCGTTTTCGTTTCGCGTCGCAGAAATGCCATTGGGCTAGGTCACTAGGCATCTTCTGGGCGAGCTCACTCCATCGTAGGCCACGTCTTTGCCTTTGGCTAGTCTGTGGTCAAAAGTAAGCCCATTTATAATAATAAAAAAGGTACTCGTAGTAACAAATCTAATGGTACCCTTACTTGGTAGATATTCCACCAATGCGCACGAAGCGCTTTCTTCTTCTTTTCTAGTCTATATTTCCCAGCTTCAAATTAACGGTGAATAGGCACCTCTGGAAATGGCCACAGACTAGTCACAGCCAAGACTGGCCTACGATGGACCTCGCCCAGGAGGCACCTGTAATTTTTTATGTATACTGATCGCGATTGACCATATAAGTCACACCTGATGGAAGTGAAGACACTAAGGTTGAGCTCGCCGATTCAGTAATAGCCTATTCACTCATGTCAAAAGACCGATGTCGTATTTTTGGGAGGGAACACAGATGGTAGGACCGCACTCTTCATTTGAAGGTTGCTGTGTTATATCGATCGGCCTTGGGACCTCCCAACTCCCAACCTATATCCTGAACCTCTATATTATCAACCTATATTGATGCCTATCAATATGAGCTGGAAAATATAGAAATCACCCGTGTGGCGACGGGATAAGAATTTCACCACCTCCTTTCTTCCCGCGGGTGTCGTAGAAGTCGACTGTGGGATATGGGTAAAATTGTGACGTAGGCATCAAGAGGCTGGCAACCTGTCACCGCAGTGTCACAAATTCGTTTTCTTTCAAAGCCTTATTTGCCAAGAGTGGCACTGAAACCTGAATAGTTTCATGTGCCCTGCCGTTTATGGGATACAGGCGTGATTGTATGTACATACAATACATACATACAATCACGCCTGTTTCCCAGAGGGGTAGGCAGAGATCACGGATTTCCATTTCCTACGATCCTGACAAACCACTTTCGCTTCACACACTTTCATAACGTTTCTCATGAACACGCTCATCGGTTTCGAGTACTTTTGACCTGGTCTTTTTGCAATATTTCCCCGATTTGGTCGAGAAAATTTCGTTTATGTCTTCCACTTCCAACTGAGGGTCAGTCTTCTCTTTTTTCATATACTTCTTCGTTAATTTCCTCTCATTCATCCTCTCTCCATGCCCGAACCACCTTAACATACCCATCTCAATCAATGATTGTATTTGGTTGTGTTGATTGTAAATATATTATGTAGAAATGTAGCAATAACAGAACGCAGTCTATATTATTTCCTAGTCCATGCCAATATGCAGACAATTAGTTACCGTCTGATTACGCTGCGTTGTATAACGATACAGCCACACCAACTTCACCAACTCTTTTGCGCTTGCGCATACTAACTATTTAGGCTCAGTGATGATCAAAGTGAATCTTGGTCTCCGAAATGAGAACACGCCACCTGTTCCAATCCTGCGCAGCCTCTTGCCAGTCACTGACTTGAAGCTGACGCAAATCCACCGCCATAATGTCCCCCAAGTGATACCTGCCGGCCTAACAGGGTATGCAGCCACATGACACAAACGCTCATAAACGAAACGCTCGATAGATATCCATCTCTATCGCTCTTGCGTATTAGCGTGACAGAGCCAGGCTACCTTTCGCGGCGTTTCGTTTTCGTTCCGCGTCGCAGAAATGCCATTCGGCTAGCCACCCAGGGTGGCTAGCCGAATGGCACAATCGCTCACGAAACGCTCACGAAACGAAGCGCTAGTAGATATCTATCTCTATCGCGCTTGCGTATTGGCGCGACAGAGCCAGCGGCGTATCGCTTTCGTTTGGCATCGGAGAAATGCCATTCGGCTACGGGGCCAGGGTGGCTAGCCGAATGGCACAATCGCTCACGAAACGAAGCGCTAGTAGATATCTATCTCTATCGCGCTTGCGTATTGGCGCGACAGAGCCAGTGGCGTATCGCTTTCGTTTGGCGTCGGAGAAATGCCATTCGGCTACGGGGCCTACTAGCGTTTCGTTTCGTGAGCGTTTCGTGAGCGTTTGTGCCATTCGGCTACGCACCTGAAATGACAATCGTTGACGCTAGACGCCGATCGATGGTCACAGTATAATAAAGAGTACTATCGTACAGTATGGCCACTCCCGCTCCCCACAGAAAGTGCCTCCCACCCCCTTTCGGTTATCTCAGAGTTACCGTCTGTCAAAAACGTGAACAGTCGACCTGTCATATCTCACTCGTACAAACTTGGTACGCGTTCACCTACACGAGCTTAGAATGTGTGCTCGGAACGCGCCTCTTTCATATATTTGATCGCCAGTGTCCGAGATGTAGTCTGGCTCTGCTGCGGCTATACGAAAGAGCGATAGAGGCAGCTATCTATAATGATAATTATCGTAATCATTTGTGTAATAGGGATGACGATTACATAAAAAATGGCATACTGATTAGTCCGTCAGTTAGATCGTCCAAAAAAATTGAACATATTTTTCGCTTTTTCTAATTAATGAAAAAGTACAAAGATATAGAGCATCAGAGTTCCAGAGTGGGGGCTTATGACATCACTTCTAAGTAGAAATTGTACCTAGGCGTGCACTGAGAGAAATTTGCATTGTGAATTTAAAAAGTTCGACTTGTTGCGGTTTATCCGTTTGAATCAGCCAAACGTATGTTTAAAACAATATGTGTCAGGTTGTTTTTATAAAATCGACTCGTTGATTCAAATATATTGCCGATTCAAATGACAAGTAGCTTGTTGTTTGAACCAAAGAGTACGTAGGCGCTATTTTAACCAAAAAACTTGTTGAACGAACATGAAAACTGGTTGTATTTTCTCTCAGTGTGACGTCACGCGAAACTTCAACGCACTATACCGTCATCATTTTTCGTTTACGAGAAAAAAGAAAAAATACGTGTCTAAAATTCTTTGATAATCTGACGGACTAATTAGTTTTTTTAGTCGTCTCGCCTATTAGTTACGTACCCTGGGTCGAACCACCAAATGCACACAACATAGTAAATATAAAACAAAGTCGCTTCCCGCTGTCTGTCTGTCTCTATGTGTGCTTAGGTCTTTGAAATTACGTGAATTTTGATGCGTTTTTTTCCTAAATAGAGTGATTTAAAAAGAATATTCAATGTATATACAATTATAAATTAATAAAGTTTTTGATAGACAAACATGCATTATTTAGATATTTTCAGAAAGTATTTTGTCAGTGTCAAATGCTTGTAGGTGTAGATGTCGTGAAATGTATCTACTACTTAAATATTTATCGTACCTACTTTTTTTTTATAAAACATCATTATTATTAATTTCTTTTAGATTACTTAAATTACTAAAAATAAACGAAGTTACCAACTTCGTGGCGAAATCCTTTGCATAAACTTCTTACCTTTCGATTTATTACATATTTACAACATATTATGAAACGATGCGAAGTACGAATACCATAACATAACTTATAGATAAGATCTGAACAAAGTCAGAAAAGTGAAAATATATGTTCGTAATAATCGTAATTCGTACGGAGGTTTCATAACGTGTATTATTATCGAAAAACGTCTTATTTTATGTGGGTAAGTAAATATTAAATACGGTAAGTACTTATTTCTATTTTAGCAATAGATAAAAATGGTTGACCAGAAAGTTTCGGAGGCTCTTTAGAAAAGTACTCACTCTTATTAGGTTTCTCAATATGACATGACAAGTCAAATAGACAGAATTTGTTATTCTTCTTCTTCGTCGAAACCTGACTGAGGGCCGTGACCACCATAAGTCGCAGTACGTTGCAGTGCTCTCCACTCAGGCAGATCCTTTGCCTTTCTAAAGGATCCCTGGAGAGAGTGTGACCTTCATGATGGTGTTGAACCAGCGCGTGGTTAATCCGGCTCTTTTACGCTGGGCCTCCACTGGTCCGACGATCAACGCCTTCTCAAGGCTGTCAGGATCTCGTCTGGCCAAATGGCCAAAGAAGCTTGTAATCACAGAACTTTATTTATATAGAAGAAACAAGTTCATCTATTTGTATAGGGGCCGAGCGTGTCAAATTTTGTACTGAAGTTGTTTCTTGCCTCTCAGGCTCTTGATTGTTCATAATTTTTGTGTTGTTGCAATTGTATCACGTAACGAGGCATTTTTTTATGTTTTGATTGACCAAACAAAAATTGGCCAAAGCTGCAAGCTGCGATTAAAGACGGACAACTCAGTGGATTTCACTGAGTTCATTTGACACGCTAAGTAGATACGTTTGCTTGATCTATGGTATATATGACATCTGTGCTTGTAATTCTTTCCCGGCAGATAGCAGAGAGGCAAGTCTTGACATTAAGCTCTTGTAGAATAGATCTTGTAGAATTTGTTATTATTACCTCTGTGAACGTCCTGACATTTGCCGGGCGGGGCGTACTTTCTTCATCTTTTCTTAAAATACTAATTTCATCCTTCTTTTTTGGGTGCAAATTTAAGAAGGATTTGAAAATTTAGTATCTAATCGTGAAAGTAACCAGCAAAGAGTTGACTTGTTGGTTTGGATCCCTATATGCCTTATCGCCTAGTCGGTAGTGACCCTGCCGGCTAAGCCGATGGTCCCGGGTTCGAATCCTGGCAAGGGCATTTATTTGTGTGATGAACACAGAAATTTGCTTGTCACTCTTGGATGTTTTCTAACTTATGTAAGTACATATGTATATCGTCGCCTAGCGTCCATAATACAAGCTTTGCTTAGTTTGTGGCTGGGTTAAGTATAGAAAATAGACAGGGATAGACAGGATTTGTTATTATTACCTTAGTGAACGTCCTGACATTTGCGGGGTGCGCCGGCGCGGCCGTTAAGGCGGTTGTACTTTCTTCGTCGCGCTCCGCCGACCGGGGTGGCGGTAGGGATGGGGGTTTATCGATAGACACATGTCTTGGGAGTCGATAAAGTAGGTGCTAGTTAGGTGATAAACATACAACGGTGTTTTGTGAGCAGGGGGGGTTACCATGACGTGCTAAAACCGTTCAGTTTAGGTTGAGAGAGAGGGACGGAGCTATGTAACTGCTATAGCTGTGTCCCTTTCTCTCAACCTAAACTGAACGTTTTAGTACGTCATGGTAACCCCCCAGGAATGAAAACAGGCAGGAGAACACTAGCCCAAAAACGGTGAAAACGATAAACAGCAGACACATTCCTTACACGTGCATTTGAAGCCAGCTACATAGTTTAATCTATATTTCAGTAACGGCCACTTGCATCAACGAAAATGGAGGGTTAACCCTAAGGTTAACCCTCCATTTTATATGTAATTTGACAGATGACAGCCCACTAACCCTGAGTTAAGGGGTTGGTGCAAGTGGGTCTTAGTCAAGTTACTATAAACAGAGTTATAAATACACGATATACAGTAAAATTAATATTGAAGCTGAGTTTAGACCAGCAAGTTGTTGCTGCAAGTTTTTGAGACGCAATTAAGTACAGGCAAGAGTGAGCAACCTGTGAGTGGCAAATATCTGCATCTCTTTTTAGGGTTCCGTAGTCAACTAGGAACCCTTATAGTTTCGCCATGTCTGTCTGTCCGTCCGTCCGTCCGTCCGTCCGCGGATAATCTCAGTAACCGTTAGCACTAGAAAGCTGAAATTTGGTACCAATATGTATATCAATCACGCCAACAAAGTGCAAAAATAAAAAATGGACAAAAATGTTTCATTAGGGTACTCCCCCTACATGTAAAGTGGGGGCTGATTTTTTTTTTCATTCCAACCCCAACGTGTGATATATTGTTAGATAGGTATTTAAAAATGAATAAGGGTTTATTTACTAATATCATTTTTTGATAATATTTATATTTTAGGAAATAATCGCTCCTAAAGGGAAAAAAAGTGCGTCCCCGTCTAACTTTAGAACCATATGTTTAAAAAATATGAAAAAAATCACAAAAGTAGAACTTTATAAATACTTTCTAGGAAAATTGTTTTGAACTTGATAGGTTTAGTAGTTTTTGAGAAAAATACGGAAAACTACAGAACCCTACACTGAGCGTGGCCCGACACGCTCTTGGCCGGTTTTTTGCATAAAGGTACTTCTGTCCCAAAACTTGCAGCAATAACTTGCACGTCTAAACTCATCTTAATATATTGTACTTTAATTGAAAAAAAGCTTAAGCGAACAGAAAAAACGGAAAATAAGTTCAATGAGATACCACCCATAGGTTGCTTCTTTGCCTGTTATAGTTTTTTTTTTTAAATATAAAAACATATCATCCACATACATTAGTGTTGTATAGGGTTCATTAAATAACAGGACCACTTGCATCAACCACATTTGAAAGTTACATCATCGTCACGCAGCAAAGATGTATGGAACTCCCCATACAATAAAATTTAACGAATACTTTAACGGTGGCAAGCGGTTTGGTGCAACTGGCCCTTAGTAAGATGTCACGTAGAAGATAGTTAAGAAAAGGTTAAAAAAACTAACCAATGTATGAGCTCTTAGTTAACACTAGGTACATATAATTTTGTTTTCCCCTCACTAGCTCGGAAACACGTGTTTTGTCCTTTAATACCAGCGGGTAAAAACGCATTTTATCCACTAGTGGGTAAAGTAATTTGACCTTGAATAAAGTCAAATTAACTGCTTTAAAATTGATAAAAGTAGGTGAATCTAGTAATAAAGATGATTTGACCACCTGTGGAACTACTGACAGCAGTGATAAACGCATTTTTTGCGTTGTAGTTTCCTCGCTATAGTGAGAGGAAAATTTTTGTGTTACACTCGGGTGCAAATGTATTTTACTTCTCGTGTGTTAAAAAACTCGCAAGTTCAGGATTCTATTCTCGAACCACTCGCTTCGCTCGTAGTTCAACTATAGAATCCTTTCACTTGCTCGTTTTTCAATTCCACACTCGGCGTTAAAATACAACTTTGCCCCCTTGTATAACAAATAACTATTGTATTGTGACTTAAAGTGAAGCTGGTGTACTCACCCAATTTGAACGCTAAAATGTCTTAACTCTTGATTAAGAATGTAATAATACTCTACAAGATTTTGGATAAATCAATTGAACTTAATTTCTACATAAGCATAGGTATAGGCACGCCTCGGACAATAGTGATAAATATATGAAAGAGGCCCGCTTATATGCTCACAGTCTAAGCTCGTGTAGGCGAACGCGTACTATGCTTGTATGAGTGAGATATGATAGGTCGACTGATCGCATTATTGACAGGCGATAACTGTCAGGTGACCGAGAGCGGGTGGGCGGCACGTTCAGCGGGAAGCGGTAGTACCCATACTGTACGATAATACTTTTTTTTTTATGGGATAGGAGGCAAACGAGCAGACAGGTCACCTGATGTTAAACGATCACCGCCGCCCATGGACACCCGAAACACCAGAGGTATACACCTTTATTATAGTTACGACAAATACTTATCGATAAATTCTATCGATGTACGTAACCACATCCCTAGAACGGAAGTACAAATAATTGTGCCTCTCCCCTATCGTCCCGTAAATGACCGCTTTTTACTCCGACTGCACGCCGACTGTACTTTTTTGTGCACTTGTTTATGGGCTGCACTGTTTATAATGACGGAGAAATGTATGGACAAGTTATGCTTTCTTGGTAGTTTATGAAGACTTGCAATATGAGATACTGATGTAGTTGCTTGGCGTTATAAATGATAAAGGTAAGAAGCCACTTGAAACTTGTTTTCTTTACTGAAGTTACTGTGCTTTTTTTTGTACAATGAAGAGTTTTTACTTTTTTTTTATACTACGTCGGTGGCAAACAAGCGTACGGCCCGCCTGATGGAAAGCGGTCACCTTAACCTATGGACGCCTGCAACTCAAAGAGTGTCACATGCGCGTTGCCACCCCATTAGAAACTTGAATTGAATACTACTGTTAGTTTTTTTTATTCAAAATTGTATATTTCTACTAGTTGACTATTAGGTAAGTATACACAGCTACATACATATTTTAGTAAGATTTCAAATTAACTTTTTGATGGACAATTTTAAGTTGAATGTTCGTCACATTTTGAGTAATAAAATGTCTCTAAAATTTGGCTGCCATTTTGTTTACTTGTTTATGGGCTAGACTGTTTAAAAAACCGGCCAAGAGCGTGTCGGGCCACGCTCAGTGTAGGGTTCCGTAGTTTTCCGTATTTTTCTCAAAAACTACTGAACCTATCAAGTTCAAAATAATTTTCCTAGAAAGTCTTTATAAAGTTCTACTTTTGTGATTTTTTTCATATTTTTTAAACATATGGTTCAAAAGTTAGAGGGGGGGACGCACTTTTTTTTCCTTTAGGAGCGATTATTTCCGAAAATATTAATATTTTCAAAAAACGACTTTAGTAAACCCTTATTCATTTTTCAATACCTATCCAACAATATATCACACGTTGGGGTTGGAATGAAAAAAATATCAGCCCCCACTTTACATGTAGGGGGGGTACCCTAATAAAACATTTTTTTCCATTTTTTATTTTTGCACTTTGTTGCCGTGATTGATATACATATTGGTACCAAATTTCAGCTTTCTAGTGCTAACGGTTACTGAGATTATCCGCGGACGGACGGACGGACGGACGGACGGACGGACGGACGGACAGACAGACATGGCGAAACTATAAGGGTTCCTAGTTGACTACGGAACCCTAAAAACGGAGAAATGTATGGAGAAGTTATGCTTTCTTGGTAGTTCATGAAGATTTCAAATGTTATATCGTAGCTCAGGCATTTGTATAAATCATCTCTTATATGTACAATAATTCTTAGTCTTTAAGAGTAATTACTGTATAATTCACACATGTCACAGTTTCGTTTTCTTTCAACCCCTTATTTTCCAAGAGTGGCACTGAAGCTTTAGTAGTTTCATGTGTTCTGCCTACCCCTTTATGGGATACAGGCGTGATTGTATGTGTGTATGTGTACTGTATAATTCGACGAACGGTTTGGCCTAGCGCGTATTGACCCTGCCTGCTAAGCCGCGCGGTCCCGGGTTCGAATCCCGGTAAGGACATTTATTTGTTTGATGAGCACAGATATTGGTTCCGGAGTCATGGATGTTTTCTATGTATTTATTAATTTTTGCCCGCGGCTTCTCACGTGTGAGAAATGGATGTATTTATCTACATATATAAGTATGTATATCGTCGCCTAGCACTCATAGTACAAGCTTTACTTAGTTTGGGGCTGGGTTGATCTGTGTAATATTTATTTATTTATGTGTGTTTATTAATAAATTATTTTTATTCTACTTATTTGTATTTGTTATGTCACTAAATTTACTTTATGATCGACAATTTTATTCTAAGTTTAGTGTCTCATTTGAATTCATGTTCGTTTATGAGCTCTATCCCAATCCATAATGGAATCCATCACCCGACAGTCGACTTCTACGACACCCGAGGAAACGGGGCGGTAAAATTCTTAACCCTTTACCAAACAGGAAACTTTGTTTAAAAACTAGATTCTAATCTGACCTAAGAAAAGTTCTGACTTGTGTAGTGTGAAGCTATTAGTAATTAGAGTAACTATCTGCGCAGCGCGTGCGCGTTACCAGTGGCCAGTGACGCTCAAACTTTACTCGACAGACATTAAGAGGAAATAGTGGAAATGTTTGATCGCGGTCACGCGGTCGCGGTAGGCCTAAAAGAGCTGGCTGGTCGTCGTGACAGCGGACATGCAAGAGAACAATCTCACAACTGAGGATGCCGAAGACCGGGCAAAGTGGAGACGACCGAGCAGGAAAGCAGACCCTGGCGCTAGGCCGGGAACACGCTAGATTAAAGAAGTAGACGTGGAAGTATTTGAACGCTCTCGGCATTTTCCTGCCTACATTTTATCACGGATAACTCCCGACGCCCCCCCCCCCACCCACAAAAAGTAAGAAAAACGAAGAATGAAAGAAAGAATAGTATGAAGAATGAAAGTACGAGCAGAATAATAGTAAGATATGGTCTGAAAGCTGAAAGAGACTTCAGCTAATACTGACTCCGATCATGTTGGAGGTTTTGTAGAAAAACCCGACGCAAAAACGACGGGGTGTTATAAGTTTGACGTGTCTGTCTGTCTATGTGTGTGTCTGTCTGTGGTATCGTAGCTCTCGAACGGATGAACCGATTTAGATTTTTTTTTGTCTGAAAGCTGAGTTAGTCGGGAGTGTTCTTAGTCATGAAGCTATATTTCATGAAAATCGATCTACTAAGTCGGGTTTTTTTTTTGCAAAATTTCAATTTTGTGGTTGAGTTATGTATTTTCAGTGGTGGGCTGTTATATTTCTCCGCGACGAAAAATACGCTAGTACCTAAATGTAACCACAGAATATAATTATAATAGAGTACTAAGTATAACGGGTTAACACTAATTGACTGGCGCGTCTATTTGTGGATTAGAAAAGTAATCTTCTACATTTTGATTAACATGGATCATAAATTATTTCTAATAACAAGTCTTAGTCGTAAACCACTGTAACATATTTGTCTTAAATTATTTGTATCTGTAACCTAGAGGCGAAAAAAATAGCCGGATGCCGGTGCCAAACATAATTGGCGAGATTTCAAATCCACGCGACTCCGCTGGCTCGGCCACCTGGAAAGGATGGGAGAGGATCGTGGTGTGAGAAGAGCATATGTGGGACACCCGGGTGGAAACGTCCGCGTGGGCGTCCCAGATATCGCTGGTGCGAGGAAGCCCTGAAAGACCTGTTCGCACTCGGTTGGGTACACCGAGTGCGGACAGGTCTTTCAGGGCTTGAAGTGGCTTTCACTGGCGTGAAGTGGCGCAGGATAGGGCAGAGTGGCGATCTCTTGTGTCGGAGGCCAAGATCCTTTTTGGGTCGCTAATCGAGATGTAGTATGTATGTATGTATAAGCTTTATTGTTCATAAAGGAAACAAAAGAGACACAGTTACAGAGTCAGTAATATACAATTTAGGTGACTTATCCCTTGATGGGATCTCTTCCAGTCAACCTTTGAGGAAATGAGTAGGAGTGAATTAACGATGAATGACAAATAAATTTAAAAACGTACAACCATAAAAAAAACGTATACACATGGTAACAGATATATACAAATACAATTACTTAAATACACCAATATAAACATATATTTTAATATAATCCATACTCATGAAATAAAACTATGGATACGAATTAAATCGCGTATAATGAATTTAAAAATCGCGATTTAATCCAGCACTTTAAGTCGTTCTTCGTACATTTTTTTTAGTTTTTGGGTATTTCATGGTAACATAATGTATATCGCGGTAACCGAAGACAATATTATAATCCATACTAATATTACAAATGGGAAAGTGCGTGTGTCTGTTTGTTTGTCCGTCTTTCACGGCATAACGGAGCGACGAATTGACGTGACTTTTTAAGTGGAGATAGTTGAAGGGATGGAGAGTGACATAGCCTACTGTTTGTCTCATTCTAACGCCAGCGAAGCCGCCGGCAAGAGCTAGTAATAAATAAACAAATACTTACAAAATATAATAGTAGTAGTAGTAGAAATTAATTATTTACTTTAAAATAAAACATCAAAACTTTGAGCACCGTAAAAAAGTCAGTTACAACAGGCCGTTACACTTTATCCATCGCATCCGAGGAAGAGACAGCAATATAGTCCACCAACGCGTTAGAGCGAGACGCACGCGCACCTGTGTCTTCTTCTATTTGCCGGATTCACGTGATGGTGAAATATTGGCTTTAGTTTTGTAAACTTTTTGGTAATTTGGCTAGTTTCGTAAATTCAAATGTAATTAGGTATTCTAGAATTTTTAGAAAATACATACTAATACTAATATTATAAATGGGAAAGTGTGTGTGTCCGTTTGTTTCTCCGTCTTTCACGGCAAAACGGAGCTATGAATTGACGTGATTTTTTAAGTGGAGATAGTTGAAGGGTTGGAGAGTGACATAAGATACTTTTTGTCTCTTTCTGACGCCAGCGAAGCCGCGGGCAAAAGCTAGTTCTATATAAGTTTTGAAAAACACGATTACAAGTTGGAACTGTATGAAAAACGTCTACCTATGGGTAAGTTTTTACGAAAAAAACTATCAAATTTTGATACAAGTATTTCATCTTTGACAATGAAAATAATATTTCAGAAATTGGGACCCAAAATTCATGACAGTTGTTAACAAAAATTTTGTCAGTTTTGTGACGACAATCAAGAATAAAATTTGTCTAAAAACCAACTTTTTTCATGTTCTAAATGTAGATTATTGCTTATAGTTTATGTAATTAACACAAAAGAAATTTCATGCTTGTCGTCACAAAACTGACATCGAGTTAATTTTTGTTAATATTTTTACTAATTTTGGGTCCCAATTTTTGAAAATGGGCCCCCTATACGAGAATAAAACACAGTCGAGGCAGTCGAGTATTTAAACAAAAGACTCAAAGGACTCGAGTTGCATCCATGACTACTACCAAAGAGGATCGAGTATTATAGCAAAAGTCACTGTCAAAGTAAAATATGTAATCACAGTGCATAGACTGCCATCTCTCGACACAG
The DNA here is from genome assembly GCF_023078275.1 of Leguminivora glycinivorella. Taxonomy (NCBI): domain Eukaryota; kingdom Metazoa; phylum Arthropoda; class Insecta; order Lepidoptera; family Tortricidae; genus Leguminivora; species Leguminivora glycinivorella. The sequence goes on from NC_062991.1 coordinate 14,755,305, forward strand.
GCTTAAACTTTTGAACCTCAGTTTTGACAATTTTAGCCCATATTCTTAACATGGTATGTGGCAAAATGTCAAATATTAATATTAGCCATCTATCCGAGCGTCCCCCAAATATGTATCGCCATCTAGGCCACCGTACCTTTTTCTGTATGGTTTTGAGGCGCGTTTTTTTTTTTTTTTTGAATTTATCTGTCTATACGGAGTTACATATGTTTTTGCTACTACGCAATATAAAAGCAAAACGCAAGCAATAATGAAGAAAGTCCCCCGCCCGTTGATGTCTTTTACGAGGAAAGTCAGGTAATTATCTGTTGAGGCAAGTGTTTGTTACCAACGTACTATGCTTGGGTTTGGTTTGTACGTTTTCAAGAGGATACGGTAGCGAAAATGCTAAAATGGAAAGGAGCTCCCCTTTCAACTTGGGAATTTTAGTTAAATATACAAGTGCTACTAACTAGATTTATCGAAAAAAAATTGTCCATTAAGAACAACTCAGTCAAAAGATATTTCAAAAAAATCTTTAAAATCGAGATTCCGCTCTCGACTCTTCAAAACTTAAGAGGGGGTAGAGCAGGGAGAATTTTCAGAATCTGTCAAATTACCCCATTACACACACAAACACCCTTCACTCACACTACCTCAATTTTCTGTGAAAGGTCAGTGACCCTTAATTTTTTTCAAGGGTGATATTTTGAGTTTGTAGTCAACTACTGACCTCCTTTGAGAAATTAAAACCGTAAAAAAGGTAGCATACAAGAAGACAGAGAAAAAATACGCGTCATCTAGCTTTCCTTCTCTGCACGAGAAGCATGGTCGTACGATAGACGATAAAATAGCAGGCCGTCCCTATCGCACTATTTGTAAGTGCGATAGGGACGGCCTGATATTTTATCGTCTATCGCGCGACCATGCTTCCCGTGCTGTTCATGTCTCATGTGACTTTAATTTACCTAATTATGTAGATAACGTTCTTTACTCAGTTGATTGTTTACCTAGGTGTATTTCAAATTACTTTCAACTTCATTTTGCGTTACTTTTCTATACTTAGATAAAAAATCGTCAGCCTTCCTATCCCCGCAAACATTATTCAAAGACGTGTGTGAAGGCCGATACCTCCAGGCAGACAATTATGGTCGCGTGATAAATGATAAAACATCAGGCTGTCCCTATCGCACTATTTGTAAGTGCGATAGGGACGGCCCGATGTTTTATCATTTATCGCGTGACCATGATTGCCCTGCAGGTCTTCAGAGGCCTGTGCTGTGCATTACGTATATACGGGTTGTATTAAAGACTATCAGATATTTTCTTTGTTCTTTTTGGTCGTTAGGTTTTGTATCATTTATTTTGATATAAAAATAAAGTATGTGTATAAAATAAAAACCCAATGAATAGAGTACAGCTAGCAGCAGTCAAGTCAGAGACACAAAGAAAGACAGGGAATATCGACGCATATATTATCTTATCCAATACCGCCATCGCCATCTGCATCAGACTCATGATCTTACCCAATTTCCGAGTCTCTTCTCTAGATTTCAGTTTCTTGAGTTGAAAATGGTGAAACTCATACTTAGTATTAACTAAAACACAAATACATATAAAAATCACAATATATTTTTAAATTATGGCTTAGGCCCTGTACCAATTGCAGTCGCCACGTCTGTAAAGCCCCTTGTAGTTTATTTTAAATGACTAAATACCTAGATTTTATGTCATAAACATCTGTGATGTGACTGAAAATTAAAAAACATCGCTCAGAGATAAGGTTCAAATTAGCATGGCAAAAAATACAATAGTGCAGTCAAAGTACCATCAAAATACGAAAAAGCAAATGTCAATGTCAATATCACTACCGTATTTCAGGCAATAAGGGCTGTTTTCTCATAATATGAAAAAAATCTCAAAAGCAGAACTTTATAAAGACTTTCTAGGAAAATTATTTTGAACTTGATAGGTAGAACAATTTTTAAAAGTTGTACAAAAAAATTCTGAACTAAGTTTGTAACTATATGAAAAACATTTTTTTTATCTTAGATTGCATATTTTAGTATCGTTGTAACAGAACAAGCGTCTATGACGAGGAAATGGACTCGTTATTACATATAAAACTTACGGCGAATCAACTTTTCCTTGACCAACTATTTGGTGCATATTTTCTTTGGGATTTCATTGGATATTTTAACAAATAATATCTGTGATGTTTAATCACATGTATAGTCACGTCTTCACTCATAAAATTCACTATTATTTGATGCAAAACAGGTTGGAAAAACGTATTTATCAACAAACTACATTCACATGGACGGAATACTGACACTGACAGTTGTCAGCTGCGTAACGTTCCGATATTATGTCTGGATTTCATTTACAAGTCAAAGAAATAATAATGACTAATATTGGTTATTATGCTTCCTGAGTATATCATTCAATGTAACATTTAGTAACAGATAAAATATTTCATTGCGAAATTACTTACAAAATAAATAAGAATGTTCCACAAAATAATATTTACGTAAAAATATTTGCGAATCGCTCTACTATTGGACTGCATAGGTATCAATATCAATAGCTCTGTCTCTCTCTAAAACACGTGTACTCGGCACGTGTTGATAAGCAAACATCCGTGTGTTAATCGTGAACTCTAATGCATAGGGCATAAGACTTAGTAAACAAAGCACACGATTGAGTAGCCATCTTGTCGGAAGTCGGATGTCAGAAGTCGGAAGTCCGATGTCAGAAGTCGGAAGTCGAATGTCAGAAGTCAGAAGTCGGATGTCAGAAGTCGAATGTCAGAAGTCGGAAGTCGGATGTCAGAAGTCGGAAGTCGAATGTCAGAAGTCGGAAGTCGAATGTCAGAAGTCGGATGTCGGAAGTCGGAAGTCGGAGATAGAATCTATAAAAGGGTCGGAGCGAGCCGACGCGCGTCATTCTTAAAATATCTACAAGACTAACAGTGTCTCTGGCTTTCGTGTGTTATACTGGTGAGTGAAGTTGTTCTGCTATTATTTCTCTGTTTGTTTTTACTTGGAAATTATTCTAAGTGATTGTAAACTTTGAAATTGTGTCTCTGTTTGATTGTGCGGGGACAATATCGTCGTACAGTTGAACTTGGACCTGTGGTGGAATTGCTTTACTGTCAGTTGGGGGTTATTTTAGTGTTCTATTTATAGTGTAGTGTTACATTCAAATTAATGTGTATAGTGAAGTTTTCTGTGCTTTGTTTCTTGAGTGCCGTCAAGCAATACAAAGACTGGGTCGATGTATGGCTGGTGCTTGGAGATAAGTCTGTGTTTGGTTTTGTAGGGAGAAATTCTTGCAAAACTAAGCTTAGATTATAGCACGTAAAGGAAACTTCATTCGTTTGTTTAGTTGGTCAGTAAAATTGAATTTAGTATATTTCTATGGGGTTATTTTGTGAAAGTTATAAGCCAGATCATTGTTTGTGACAGACTGTTGTCCGGCTAAGCGCTTTATACCTTGCGGCTGTTAAACATAAGGCGTTTAGGAGTCTTTTTGTTCCAAGTGGAGGGCTTGGGCGCTTTTCTTTACTTACAAAAGCGTATTTTCTCACCGGTCTCAAAGAGTCCAACTGTTAGATGGAAGTGAGGACTTTCACGATTGACGAAAGACATTAGGAGTAATCCTTGCTCACTGAAGTCGGCAGTATTTGAGGCTGGGGTCCTATATATATTTATATTTATTTACTCGGTGCTCTAGTCCATGCTGGCGTTGGTCGCTGGGGATTTAGGTTGTGATCGATCCACATCTAAGTAAAGTTGATCGCAGCTGGGTTTCCCATGTGGCTGGTACTGGTGTGTCCTAGAATACTGGATATATACACGGATAGGGCGATCTACTCTCTGCTACCCTAGCCCGCGGGCAAGAGCAGAGGGGGGGATCAGAACTCAAGCCTATAGGTTGCCTATCTCAGCTTCGCTGGCTGAACTGTACAGTTCTAGTAGGGATACACTTGTACATATTCTGAACGCAAGATCTATGGTAAGTGACGGTCTGTGTTTCAGATATGTTAGAGTAGGGAAAACGAAAGGAATAGGGTAAAGTCACACACTATTTCTATGAAAGTAGAGTTTTTTTTTATGATTGGTCTTGGAATATAATTGGTCAACGTGTATTGTGGAGAAATAATTTAACTACTACTATTTATATGGTTTAAATGGACTTTAAATGTGGTGTTTATTATCTTAATATATGTGGTAAAACTGGTAATTTATAAAACCTCTTATTACTTAATTTATTTGAGTGAAATTAATAATTGTGGTAGCAATTTCTGATTCTTCGTGTAGCATCGAGCCAGTGAGTGTTGCTAACTAGTTTTTCAAGGTAAATTCTATCAAGTTGGTTAGGGAAACAAACTATACTTTGGAATAAAAAGCATAAGTTTGTTATAGGGCCCAGTGGCATGCGAGCGCCGTCCACTGATGACAAGTCAAAAGCTTCAAGGAGTTACTAGACTTACTTACTTCGTTCTCAGTGGTAGCAACTACTCGGAGCCTTGATGATACATTAGAAGGATCGAGAAGTTATGGTCTATTAGCAGTATTGGGGAAAAGGGGGTTTAGCTAGGGAAAAAGAAACAAAACAAAAAGGGGGTTAGTTCGTAGATAGATAGCCCTTCAGGCTTACTTGCTTAGGATCCTGATAAAGTGGTTTGATCAGGTTAGGGGATTCAGACGGCAACGCAAGGCAGTCCTGCAACTTGAATCCACTAATAAGGCGTAGCCGATGATTACCAAAATATTTTTTAATATTTATTGCATGTATGTTTCACTCACTAACTTTTATTCTAAAATTCCTTCATCACGTCATTAATTTTCTCACTCATAACTTTCTAGGCCTAAATCTGATAAAATACTCTTCTATAACACTATATTATTATGCTACAATAACCTTTATTCTTCTTTAAAATATAAATAAATAAAAATTTAAAAATTAGTCAAAAATACAGCTGATACTCATTAAAGGATCTAGGTTATCGCGGTTCACATCGAAGGGTTCTACTTATTCACGCTAGACGATCACAAGGCCAAATTTACGGGGTATATTTAAAGGGGGGTAGCTATACTGTTGATTAGTCAAGTAAGTAAGTAAATAAGTAAGGTGAGCGGAGGTTTAGTTACATCGTAACGAATTTTCTTTCAAATAAAAAGAGAATTATTAGAATAGGTTCACGGTGTCTACCGTAAACTGGGGTTACATTGACCTATTTGTGAATTTAAACTTCTCTAGCTTCTACATTTAATGGGTATTTTTACCCATTACTTACAAACTTAAAGTGACATTGGGGTTACTTTGATACCCTATGTTTTTTTTTTAATGGTAATCGAATGTAATCCCTTACAAAAGTATTTTATCGCAAGAAAAGATAAAAAAACGGTTCACAGAGTCAAATATTACAACTCTGTAACGCTATTTTGTGGTTACTTTGATCAAAAATAAAAATTACCATCTTCGGAAAATCAACTTTATTTGCAATTGTTTCAATATTTATCACAAGAAGAGATCAAATTATCAGCCTCAACAAGTATCGTGACATAATCAGACAATAATCAACTATGTGTCATTATGGTCAATGTTACCCCATGCAAGTGATCAAAGACACCCCACAGAGTAAATCATTAGTCATAAATGCCTAGTTTGACTTTATGATACAAAACTCAATACAGTGGTATAGCTAAACAGTAAACGCATTTCTGGCAAGCTAATATTCAGTGTGAACCTTTTACTTTAATACCCACTACGTTAGTTTAGAAGTTATTTGAACATGAAAAATAGCAACAAACTATGCTTATATTTTGACACGTTATCCGCACTGCCCACGACCATACTTGTTCACTGCGTCAGAGCACCATCTAACTATAAAGGTTGGTTAAGGGTTATCATATGTGTAGATTTCGATAAATTTATTTTATTAATACATTACCGACTACTCATAACATATTAAAACCTTATTTTTTGGTAAAATAAATGTGATATAATATGCTCGTGACAGGTCAGGTTTTGTTCGTAATCCGAAAGAGTCAACCCTAGCACTTTTCCCTATTCACCCCCTTCCCGACCCTATTCACCGCAACGTTAGGGTGAGCGAAAATTACTAAATAAAACGACATAATTATTTTCAATGACAAACCGAAGTTCACACCGCCGGAAGATTTTTTGTGTAAAAAATTAGCATGGCACATATAAAAAACTGCTATCAACGTTCAAAAGTCGGTTTTGGCCCTATTCACCACAAATTACGTTAGTTCATACCCGTTCCGACCCCATGAACCCAAAATCTTCAGAAAACGATGTACTAAGTAGCCCAAAGTACAGCGCCATCACTAGGTGAATTGGGTTACTAATTTATGCAAACTACTTATGTGGCAGTAGATGTAATTTCATTTTGTATTTTGGAGGTAACTAGTAAGGATAATTTAGTTTTACAATTGTGCGAAAATACATTCTCATTTGGCCGGATTTTTTAAACGACTTCCAATATTCAAAGGGTTATAAATGTATAGTTTGTTTTTTAATATCACTTCTGGTCCAGTTTAAAACCCCACAAATATTAACGGCAAACTGATAATGACTCAAGTATTTTTGAAATAAATTAAATGCAAAAAAAAGTTTATCAGCAAAAATTACTAACTTGAAAATAAAGTCATAACCGTTTTCATACTACTGCATTGAAATAGATATTACACACGAACGAAAGAACGACAAGGCCCCCTGGTGGCTGAGCCGGGAATCGAACCCGCCATCTCTCTCGCTATACCGTAATCCTCTAAGTGACACTTGCACCAACGAACGAACCCTTTAGGTTAACCTGAGGGTTAACCCACCATTTTACATGGAATTTGACAGTTGACAGCCCACTAACCCCGAGTTAAGTGGTTGGTGCAAATGGGACTTAAATCATATACGAGGCGGTAAAAAATCAAAATGTGCCTATCAGAGATAACATACACTAGAGAAATTTCGTCGGGTACCACACGGCGGGCGGGTGGTCTAGTGGTAATGACGTTAGCTGCGTAAACTGAAGACCCGGGTTCGATTCCCGGCTCGGCCACCAGTGGGCCTTGTCGTTTTTTCTTTCTTTATTGAGAATTTATTATTTATATAAACTTGAAAAAGAACAAATCAAAAATTATTCAATAAAATCATTTTCCTCAACATTACACAATTTCTTCCCTAGTTGTATAGTTTCATACTTATGATTTTTATTTTAAAGTAATCCGTTTATATTATAGCAACCATGGGTGATTTTTGTGGACTTAAGTAGAAACGTGGAGGTTGACAGAAGTGTGATTAACATTTCTAAGTGTTAATTTCTTGTATCTAGTCTAACTATGAAGCAATACATTGACGTATAAATTGCGTCCATATACATAGAGATCATTCATAAAAACATCACTTTAGGTAAGTTATATATCTTTTATACAATGTGACAAGCACTGACCACACATCCCAATTCACCCCTCTTCCGACCCTAATCAACCTCTTCGTAAACCTATTCACCCCCTTTGCGTCCATATCCCCCCCCATTCCTGATCCTATTCACCCCTCAGGCCGAGGATATTTATTCATCCCGTAAAAATTCCCCAACACAGTTGCATCGCTTTCTTCGTGAAAACCATTATAAAAATGAAAATATGTCTTATGATTTTCTGTTATACATAAACTTTAGAAGTGTATACACAATCAAAAGGATAATGAACGGTTAAAATGAGTAAAAATCCAATAAATTTGAACGTCATCTTTGACAGACATGAAACTGTAAATATATTATTTTCCTACTTTGATTGCGGAAAATAGAAGGAATATGTCAAGAAATATAATAACATTATATACCCCCGGAACCCTTTTCACTCCAGTTAAAGCGTTTTCACATTATCCGATCCGATATCGGATGTCGGACCGATATCCCATACATTACAGGCGCCATCTTGGATTTTTTCTATTGAAATCCTTCCGACCACCGATATCGGATCGGATAATGTGAAAACGGACTTACGGTATTTATTAAATTGTCATTATGTAAAATGTCGGAAACTACGGAACCCTACACTGACGCGCTCTTGGTCGGTTTTTCTTCTTAATGATATACGTATGTAAGAGATAATAAAAAATTGCACCTCCCAATTTAAAATAAGTTTTTTTTGCAAAAAAATCATTTTTGGCACAAGCTATTATCGCCGACTGTACCTTTCTTTCAACAATCATCTATTGCTCTCCGAGACGTTTCTAAAAACCCCTGACTCAATGGGGATACGACGTTTCATAATAGAGTTCCTATATGACCACCTTTCTGCTCCATCATCAGATTAGCTCCATGATACCATAATATTGCATTGTCACTTGATTTACATATGTGTGCAAAATTTCAACTTAATCGGAAACCGGAAAGTGGGTCAAATTTAGCTTCTACGTTTTGACTCAAACGAACATACCTACTAACAAGGCTAGTTGAATAAAAGCTTGTATAAAGGCTTCTGATACTAGATTTGTAATAAGTTTACTTGTCATAATTTACGAACAGATGAGACAGACATATCCAATGACAAGTGTCAAATCACCTCATACAATTTACGGCTGTAAGGCAATTAAGTAGGGTTTGTTATTGCAAATTAATTACATATTAATGATTTCTAGCCCGTAAGATATATATTTGCTTTAACAATGGATAGATATTTATGCGGGTGAGAGTGTAATTTAGATTTTTTTAAGGAATCAAATATTTTTAAGCAACCCGATCAGATATTTCTGCGGATAAGGACACTCCCCACATCTGCCGTTTCGCGATCGTACGAGGGGAGGTTCAAATATTCGCGGAATGAAGTATTTGCAAATTAAATAAAACAACATAAGTATTTTTCCTTTTCTATATAATTACCTTCGAGCTTAATACATTTATCAGATCGACTAATTAATTTATGTAAACCGTCAAAAAAATATTTTTTATCTTTGCCCTCAAAATGAGCCGAAATTGCCTCCTTCACTTCTTCATCGTCACAAAATTTTTTTCCTCGCAGTTCTTTTTTTAAATTTGGAAACAAATAATAATCGCTGGGGGCTAGATCCGGGCTGTAGGGTGGGTGGACCTGCGATTCGAAGCCGCACCTGTTAAGAGCAGCAGTCGCAACATGGCTCTTGTGAACCGGTGCATTGTCGTGCAATAGCAACACACCCTTGGACAGTTTTCCCCGCCTTTTTTCTTTGATGGCTGCACGTAGTCTTTCCAATAGCATTGCATAGTATGCCCCAGTTATGGTAACACCCTTGTCCTTGTAGTCGATCATAAGAATTCCTTGTGAATCCCAAAAAATGGTAGCCATCAACTTTCCGGCCGATTCTGATATCCTGAACTTCTTCGGAGGTGGTGCACCCTTCTTATGCCACTGCATCGACTCTTGTTTTGACTCAGGTTCAAAATGATGAACCCAAGTCTCATCTCCAGTCACAATTCGTTCCAATATGTGGGTAGGATTGTCACCGCACAACTTCAAAAATTGCTTCGATGCCTCAACTCGTTGTTGCATCTGCTGCGGTTTGAGCATTCTTGGTACCCACCTAGCACTCACTTTTGTCATGCCAAGATGGTCATGCAGGATCCTCAAAATTGTTGTATCTGATACACCAACTAATGCAGCTAATTGTTTCTTTTTGAGTCGAGCGTCTTCTACTACGAGTTTTTCAACTTTTTGAATGATTTCCGACGATGTGGCTTCAATTGGCCGTCCTGGGCGAGGGTCGTCTTCAATTGACTCTCGGCCATGTTTGAAGAGGCCATGCCATTTGTAAATCATGGTTTTAGCAGGGCACTGATCCCCGTAGACGTCTTTCATTTCAACCATTATAAGTTGCGGATGTTTTCCTTGCTTCGTTAGAAATTTTATCACGGCACGATATTCAATTTGCTCCATAGTCGCGAGTTTATTCCGAAATAATTTGTTTGAAAGGGGAAATCTTTAAAACAAATGACAGTTTGGAATTGACATTTATATATTTTTTTTCTTAAAGAGTTCCCATACCAAACGAGCAAAGAGGTTTTGTATTTTTTTACCTCCTTGTACTTCATTCCGCGAATATATGTACCTCCCCTCGTAGCGTCGGGCCAACCGTAGTTATGGCTAAGCCGCGCCGAGGCGGCGTCTTTTTTTCCATACAGTTGGCCGGACGCTACGCTCGCGAGACGCTAGAAAGAGAGACAATGTTTTTGCCGGTCACGGAGCATCACAAATTTTCGCCGGGAATATGTCGTCATATACTTATGGCCCCCTATAGAAAATTAGATATTTTTGCACGGCCGTTCATAGTCATATATGCTGGTGACTGTTCCATGAATATTTGGTCTAGTTGAGTGGAGAAGTGCCATTCAAAACAAGCGTTAACTTTCTAAACAACGATATATTTAGGTACTTTATAATTGTTATTGTTTTCAACTTACTGTTACGTGTTCGTGGTATGCACAGAGTAAATCTTTAATGAAATTGAGACAGTTTTTTATATATACAATTAAATTTGAACCAGAAGCACTATACCTATATCCGCTCGCATTCCCCTTTTTTCTATTCTAAGTAAGAATCGATTAATAAGTATCTGAATATATGTATGAATAAATTAAATTGTAATTGTTTACATACAACCTGTGAAGTTTGGTTGACAAAATTTGACGTAGGTGCTGTCATATTATATTTTTAAAATGACGTACTGTGAATACCAGCGTAATGAAAATGTATTCCAATGAGTAAAAGAAAACATGAAACTTTTTTCAATTTAACCGAACTAGAATGAAATCATTTATACTCATTCGGTTGTGTTCGTTATTTTCTTTAATAATGTGATATATTTTTATTTATTTTTTATGCACAAGTCATGCACCTTTAAACTTTAAATGAGATTGGATCTCCACCTGACATTATTGATTTACCCTATTTATTTTGAGCACAGTTTTACACTGGTATGGTTTTTCGTGTACGTACACTATTTTCTGTCAAAATATTTGTCAAATTTAATTGTCAACGCGGAGCGACCGGCGACACGTCTGCCTCCGATGAGCCGCTCACGGCGTCTAATCGAAAGGAGAATTCTGACAGCAATGGCGAATGTATGGAAATTTTACGATAGTTTAAATTTAAGGTAAAATTTCTTTGTTGCCTTTGAGAGGAAAAATATAAAAAAACCTCAAAACTTGTAGTCCATTTATCTGGCTTTTAGAATCACTTAATGTTATAACTAAAGTATTGAATTTTTTTAACAAAGTTTACTAAACGGCGACATACGTTTTTCTCATTTTAGGTCAACTTTGCGTGGGTTTATTTATTATACCGTTAATAATTAGAGATTCTAAATAGTCAAAAGTTGTAGACACACTCTTTAAGATAATAACTACATTTATTTTATTTCATTTTATTGAGAAATGTGAGCAGCATTTGTTAAACGCCGAATGCTCTTTTCGAGGATTTCGTACGACCCCCTCTTAATCAATCGGAACGAAATTTGAGAATCTGAATAACAATGAAATAATCTATGTCGGACCGTTTAGATTTTTTGGTTAATTGTCACCAATCTTGAGTATCACACCTTTTTTGCGCCACAATGAAAAAGGCCGTTTTTGGAAATGTTTGATTGGCTCTATAGTCTTTAAAAAGCAGAATACATATCATAAAAATCAAAACGGTTCGATACAGATAAAAAATAAGCGCGTTACAAAACACGGAGAAACTAAAAAGCCAAAAATAACAAACCTTTGAATTCAGATTTCTTATCAGATTGCAATAATCTAAACATCCAAATTATAAACAAATCAATTATTTTTGAAGTCGGTACCAGACCTGTTTGCCCCTCCCAACCATACGCAGGCTGGCCCCGCCTTCAAAAATAATTGATTTGTTTATAATTTGGATGTTTAGATTATTGCAATCTGATAAGAAATCTGAATTCAAAGGTTTGTTATTTTTGGCTTTTTAGTTTCTCCGTGTTTTGTAACGCGCTTATTTTTGAAGGCGGTTTTATTTTTTGTTAAAAAGTTAATTTATTTGTTGATTTTTAGTGGTTCCTAGTGATATTATATGTATCAGTCCGAATATATGTACAGTAGTGAAAGAATTATCCTTTAACTCCTAACCATTGAGGAGTTGACCTTCCATCATCAGCTCAGCCACATAAAATTACTACCGTCAGGCGTAAATACTCGTGTACCTTTGAAAAATACACTAAAAACCTTACATGTGCCTATAACATTTGAAGAGTTCCCTCGATTTCTCCAAGATACCATCATCAGACCCTGACTTGGTGTCAATGGGACCATCTCGGGTTTATACCCGTTCGATCAAAAAAAAAAATTTTGAAAATCGATCCAGGATTCTCGGAGATATCGAGTAACATACATACAATAAAAAAAAAAAAAAAACATTCAGTCGAATTGAGAACCTCCTCCTTTTTTGAAGTCGGTTAAAAATAATAACAATCTATGTTGAAAAAATCATTGCTCTATCTTCAAAAACCAGGGAGGAAATAGTCGAGAGCGTTTGTATGGAGAATTGACCCCTACCGTACATACATACATACAATACATACAATCACGCCTGTATCCCATAAAGGGGTAGGCAGAACACATGAAACTACTAAAGCTGCAGTGCCACTCTTGGCAAATAAGGGGTTGAAAGAAATCGAAACTGTGACATTGCAGTGACAGGTTGCCAGCCTCTCGCCTACGCCACAATTTAACCCGTATCCCATAGTCGCCTTCTACGACACCCACGGGAAGAAAGGGGGTGGTGAAATTCTTAACCCTTCACCACACAGGCTACCTATCGTCTTAAATTGGAAATTAATGATAATTTAACATAATATTGTCTTCGGTTACCGCAATAATCACTAATGAAATAAAACTATGGAAAGGGATTATATCACGTATAATGAATTTACAATTCATCCCGACGTTTCGAGCACTTTACACTTTACCTAAGATGGCTTTACTTTACCACCGGCTTGGGATTGGGATTCAGTTATAGTACATCTGATAACGGAATACGCACGACGAAGACTGTGAGGCATTTGTGTTGTAAAAGTGTTGGACATTTCGTCACTACCTACTTTTAAAAAAACTTGTATCTTCGTCTGTCAATGAAAAGAAAATTGTAGCATACTAATGTATGGAATGCATATAGACTTACTGCGTTTTAACTTTGAGGAACAGCGTGAGATACGAGATTTTTTAAAAGTAGTGACGATTTGCAGTTTGGTTTTGACAATTTTGTGTATATTAATTAATTAATTGTTTATTTTAACATAGTAATTGTTTTTTTTTAATATTGTATTTGAAGCCGCAGGCAAATGCTAGTTGTTTATGTTTTCTTAAAAAGTTCAAAGCTATTCTTCCAAGTAACATACACTGCATGCCTCACACTTAATAATCTAACGATGCAGCCGTTATGGCTCAATAACTCACACCCCAGTCCCGGGTTCGATTCTAGACGCAAACATTGCTATGTTTATCAATTATGACAATTTTGTTCTGATACAGAAGTTCATGAATTACATAGTTATTGCAGTAAAGTATATACGTGCAATTTTAGGGTACGTTATAGGTACTTATGTCAAAAATACCTTTTTAACCCCCGACGCAAAAACGACGGGGGTATAAGTTTGACGTGTCTGTCTGTCTGTTTGTCTGTCCGTCTGTGTGTGTGTTCTGTCTGTGGCATTATAGCTCTCGAACGGATGAACCGATTTAGATTTAGTTTTTTTTTGTTTGAAAGCTCAGTTAGTCGGGACTGTTCTTAGCTATGTTTCACGAAAATCGGTTCACTACGTTCTTCAACATTTTAATTTTGTGGTTAGGTTATTAATACATTTTTCTGAAAAATAAAAACTTTTGGAACTAAGAGATCGAGATCCATATCTGACCAGGATTTAGTTTTTGACGTTTATTTAAATATTAATCAAGTTGTGATTTATTTTAACTCTTGATTCAAAACTTCAACATCCAAATATTAGTTATAGGTTTTCAACAATTTTCTTGGCAAACTCAACATAACTTCAATAACATAAAATGTGTCACATAAGTAATAACCTAACGATGCAACCGTTCTGGCTCAGTGGCTCACACCCCAGTCCCGGGTTCGAGTCTGGACGTGAACATTACGTAAATTGTTGCCTTTCTTGAGGGTTATTGAGCAGGTGCATGCCACATGGAAGATGGTGGCATGTTGAAAGAAGGTAAATATTGTTAGCATTTCAAAATGGTTGCAAGAAAGCTATAAGTACTGTTTTTTTTTTCATTTTTAACCCCCGACGCAAGAATGACGGGGTGTTATAAGTTTGACGTGTCTGTCTGTCTGTCTGCTTGTCCGTCTGTGTGTGGCATCGTAGCTCCCGAACGGATGAACTGATTTCGATTTAGTTTTTTTTTGTTTGAAAGCTGAATTAGTCGGGAGTGGTCTTAGCCATTTTTCATGAAAATCGTTCCACAAACAGACAGACAGCTGGACAGACAGGCACGTGAAATTTATAACACCCCGTCGTTTTTGCGTCGGGGGTTAAAATAATAACTTATTAAATTTTAAAAATTGAATATAGTCAAATTACTACTAAGACGAAGTGGCGCAGACAATGCCGGCAGGCCATGGTGTATGTGATATTAGTGAACTGGCCCCGTAGCCGAATGGCATTTCTCCGACGCCAAACGAAAACGAAACGTAGTCCGGCTCTCTAGAGTAGTCTCCGTAGCGATAGAGATAGATATCTACTAGCGTTTCGTTTCGTGAGCGTTTGTGCCATTCGGCTACGCACCCAGTAGTAATAAAAATCTTCATGAATATTAGGTTTATTTCAAAAGTTTAGGTTTATTTCATCACACGACCGTTACATTTGACGAATATATTTCCAAGAGAAAGATTATAGTTTCTATAGAAATAAGTAGGTATGTACTTAAACAAAAAACTGGTTTGAATTGAGAACATCAGTCATACACGTTAAACTTTCGTGAGACATATTCAAATAATTAATTTAAATACGGTTATACTCACGTTATTATATCGCTATTGCTGCGACATGTTTCGTTTCGGGCCAATTCGGAGGCGAAACTCTGCGGAGTTTAGCCGTCGCGTGAACTCCTATATGCCTGAAGAGGGGCCTCCGAATTGGCCCGAAACATGTCGCAGCAATAGCGATATAAAAACGTGAGTACAACCGTATTTAAATTAATTAACATCAATCATTCTTTTTTTATATCAATGTTGCCACATTAATGATAAGGCCACAATATAGTCATTTGTTTAACAAGGGGGCAAAATTGTTGTTTAGCCGCACGTGCCAATATTGATACCCGAGCAAGCGAAAGATTCCAAAAATTGGAATCTTGGGCGTTGCGAGGGTTTCAAGGCACACACAGGTTAAACAAACTTTGCCATCGAGTATAGCACAATATTTTTCACCACATTAACACGAACAAAATACTGACTATAAAACATCAAACTGAATGAAATCCAACAATTTATGCAATATATTTTTTTTACTAGCCTAGTGTAGTGCCTCCCACTGCTGGGCAAAGGCCACCTCTCGCCATGTCTCGTGCGTAATCCTGCCAGTTTGGATAGATTTTGTCCAAGTCATTATTTATGATTTAAAATCATCCTTTATAGGTAAAATCTGCATCAAGTTAAAATTTGTATGAAAATTACTTTGCACTCTTTAAGATGCAGTTTTGCTATTTGTTTTCGAATAGCAAAGAGAGCCATTACCAGTTGGTGTGGTGAAAAATATTTAATTCAGTCCAGTACGTATCCTCAGGGATACTCATAGAGGTTACACTGTACATAAGGCCCTACATAACCCGCGCCGCGGCGGGTTCCACTCAAGCGCATTTGTAGTCCGAGCCGCGGCGCGCGCGCACGTCCCGCCATCTTGGAACTGTGACAGTGTCTGTGTGTGTTTGTGAGTGTGTGTTTTTGTTTTGGTAAGTTTATTTTGAATTTTTATGTGTGAACAGTTTAAAAAGGTTTTTAGATGTGTCGATTTTATTGGTGATTAATTTGATAAATTATGTACAAGTAAAAAATGCAACAGCTAAGAGTTACATACAGAATTCAGGTTTAATTTTTTAGTGTTTTACAAAAGAAGGATGTGAATAATATTAAACATCGGAAGGAATCGATCTGATTTTAAATTATTTTTAGGAGTGGTGATGTTTTTAAGGCTTTCCGGAATTGACATTTTTTTTTTTTTTTATTATAAACTTGACTCTTGACCACAGACTAGCCAAAGGCAAAGACGTGGCCTACGATGGAGTGAGCTCGCCCAGAAGATGCCTGTTCACTCTTGATTTGAAGGTTGCCGGGTTATATGAGCTCGGAAATATAGCCGCCGGCAAGGAATTCCACTCCTTGGCAGTGCGCATAAGAAAAGAAGAAGCAAAGCGCTTCGTGCGGATTCGTGGAATATCCACCAAGTAAGGATGGAGACCTGCCGTGCGTCTAAGAGTCCGATGGTAGAATGGGGACGGTGGAATAAGCTCGTGTAGCTCTTGAGCACACTCCCCGAAGTGCAACAGGTGCATAGTCTGACATGGACATATAACTTTGGGACTTTTCTTTTAGTTTTTCGTGTACAGGAATGGAAATAAAATAAATGGATTCTTATAAGAAACTTATAAAGATGTGTAACTACTAACTTTCATATTACATGAAAACATATTGATGAATTGACGTGGTTATAGGCTTCAATCTCTGTCAAATTTATTTCTCAATAGTGTGTAATGCCTGAAATACCGAATCATACTCGTAATAAAGATGAGGCTGAGACTATTACGCACTTATAGAAAAAATTAAAGTACACACTTATAGCACAAAAATACTCTATCCAGTAACTCAGAAATAAGTTAAACTGTTTAAATCTTTTTCATATCTAAAATCATACCTTGATACAGAAAAATATATTGGATTTTAAAGCATTACCTACCTCAATTCTATGTTTATACGAATCCTATATTAACTTATTTCAACTAATTATCAACCGTTAAAATCTCAAGTACTTCAAGTAAGAATTTTGTTCGACGCAGAAACGTTTTTACGTAAGCCGACGGTAAGTGGAGCGACTTAAGTAACAAGAAGCCAATGGATTAGTGAAAAAATGTTACAATTACTTGGGCTGGGGAAAAACTACGGAATTGTAAGCAGTGAGGAAAACTAGGTACAGTCAGAAATTCTAGTGTTTAACACCTTTCAAGATATAATGTAATAACTGTAATAAGTATTTATTTGTAAGAAGGCAGTGGGTGCATAGGTGGTGATCGTGGTCAAAAGTCTACCTATTCATACTATAAAAAAACTTCTAATACTTCTATACAGAGGGTCAACTTGTCTATGCAGCTGATTGTATAATTTTCAATAGTCTCTAAAGGATTTCATCTTTAGTTATTCTTATTCTAAAATTGAGGGCATAAATAATAATGATAACAGTACAACTAATTATTATTGTTTAAATTAATCGTATCGATTAATTAAACTATAAAAAAAACTCCCAATGGACTGAAATTAATTCCAAATTATTCGAAACAAGCTTTAATACATTTTTAAACTTATATTTTTCGTCGTTTCGTTTTCTTTAAACCCCATATTTGCCAAGAGTGGCACTGAAGCTTTAGTAGTTTCATGTGTTCTGCCTACCCTTTTATGGGATACAGGCGTGATTGTATGTATGTATGTATGTATTTTTCGTCACTAATACATTTACAATTAGATTGCCAACCCCAAATGAAACTTCGAAGAAATTGTAACGTAATAAGTCAGACATTTACTGTTCTTCGTTTGTAAATTTTATTAGCTTTAAAACTTATAATCTAAAATAAACTTGTTTTAATCAAAAACCTACTAATTAAAATAAAAAACCAACTAAACGTAAACTTCACAATCGCAATGACATAAACCCCATCATAGCCGTGGGAGAGTAACCTAGACCCGGCACAATGGATCCCACACTTGGGCTTTTTGTGAAGTTATGTCAGTTTTAGGACTCTTTGGTTATTGTTTAAGATGTCTAGAAGTCTTCTTGTGTTTTCCGTCGGCATATGAAGCCTGACCAGATATATTATGACTACGGGCCATGTTGTGGAATTTCATTAGAACTAATTTTCTTCATACTATACTGAACTGTACCTGCGTGGTCACGGGTTAAGAATTTCACCACCCCCTTTCTTTCCGTGGGTGTCGTAGAAGGCGACTATGGGATATGGGTTAAAATTGTGGCGTAAGCGAGAGGCTGGCAACCTATCACTACAATGTCACAGTTTCGCTTTTTCGACCCCTTTATTTGCCAAGAGTGGCACTGAAGCTTTGGTAGTTTCATGTGCTCTGCCTACCCCTTTATGGGATACAGGCGTGATTATGTATACTGAACTGTCAACAAATGCATGTAAATACCCTTATAATTAGTCATGTATTTTTGGTCACGCTTTAGCTTATAAATTAAAGTATTCTAATAATTTGACAGCAATAAGCGAAAATTTCTGACTATAACCCTTCTTGTACTTGAAGTATAAGAATCTTTCTTGTTTTCTGATCGAAAAAATGAATAAAGTTTATTATATAAATTAACAATTACAGAAAATCACGACCCTGTGTCCTGAGCTAGGAAATCCTGTGTTACAGGGCGCAGTTTCGTCGCACTAGTACCTCAATCTATATTATATATCTATACAAAAGAAGTACAAAAAGCTTACAAATAACATTTTTTATTTTTTGTGTAATGTATATTTAAATAATTGTGTTTGGTATTAACTTTAAGCTGCGAGAGCTTTAAGAGGCTTTATGGAGAGCCACAATATTTTATATTTATTTATAAGATTATTACAAGTTAGCCCTACACCGATTTAAGAAATAACGACGTAGGTATGATAGGTAGACCTTATTATTGACACACTTTCGAGCACACAAATAAAATATTCTGTTGTCTGACAAACTACGCTGAGTTTTATGTCAAACTTAATGATGTACAGCAAGCAATTGGAACCCTAGGCCACTCTACAGCCATGTCAAATTAACAAGCAGTAAGAGATTTCTTAGAATCTGATTTAATACGTCACTATGACATAGTTCTACAGTGGCCTAGGGTTCCAATTGGTGTTCCTAGATACGTACAAAATACTCAACATTATTTGACTCTCGTTATAAGTTGAATTTCCGAATATTCCTCACGACTCGGGCCAAATAGCCTATAGTCACTTCCTTCCCATTTTGTGACGGATATAGCAATAATAAAGTGTAGCTAAAAACGCGTCGGAATGCATAAATATAAATTATACTAACGAACTCTGGTCACGCTAACTACACATAGGCTTGTCAATAAAAATGCACAATGCATAATTCGTCTGTTTAAACACATATAGAATTTAATAGAATTTTGCACAAAAACTTGGCAAAGGCCGTAAATTATATACCTTAATATAATCCATACTAATATTATATATGGGAAAGTGTGTGTGTCTGTTTGTTTGGCCGTATTTCACGGCTAAACGTAGCGACGATATGACGTTATTTTTAAGTGGAGATAGTTGAAGGGATGGAGAGTGAGATAGGCTAATTTGTATCTTTCTAAAGCGAGCGAAGCCTCGGGCAAAAGCTAGTGTATCAAACAATCCTTAGTCTTTAAGAGCAATCACTGTATAAACAGACTCACCTAAGCTTTTACTTTGTTTTTCTGTCGTTAAAATACGTTACTTCTAAATATATCGTCATCGACACGGAAATTGAAAATCATTGTATGTAGAATGTCAACAGTGCCCTAGACGGTAACTTACTAAAACCAAAAATTACTTAAGTACATGTACTCGTGACGTTGACTTTACAATACAAATTCACTTTATAGCATCTCAGAAACTTATAGAGGAACACGCATAATATTAACCTCCTAAGTCCCCGCGTACTTATACAAGTAAATAAATAAATACGTAAATAAATATATTATATGATAGGAAATTCTTACACAGATTTACTGAGTCCCACGGTAAACTCAAGTAGGCTTCTGTTGTGGGCACTCAGACAACGGTATATATTTCAATTTTCATACAAATTTCTTCACTTATTCAATACATATTTACAAAAATTACAATATACAAATATTATATATTGTATTTGTATATAATATACAAATACTTATTATACATAGAAAACATCCATGACTCAGGAACAAATATCTGCTCATCACACAAATAAATGCCCTTACCGGTATACGAACCCGGGACCGCGGCTTAGCAGGCAGGATCACTACCCGCTAGGCCAGACCGGTCGTCGAAGTACAAATTAAATTCGAGTTTTGAACTCTTATAGAAATAAAAGAAAAATCCAAATTCAAAATCGGAAAAATTGGCCTGGGACATACGAGGACAAAAGGCGCACATGGTAACAACAGGAATAATTATGTATGTGTTTACCTACGTTATCAAGTAACGTGCCTATATTAAAAACATCAAACTTTAACTAGAGGCTCTGAAAAGATAAATAATCAATAACATCGTGGTATCACAAGTTTCGCTAAATCCCTAGATCCAGCGCGCGCGTTTTAGAAAGTGGCGACCATTCAGGTTTTTTGTCTCATTTTTTCATTCGATAAAAAGCAATCGAAAGGTGTCGCTACTGAGTTTGAAGCGTTAGGTTATGAATGGTATAGAGAGACCAGTAGTGCACGGGTCAATAATATCTATGAGAGACCAACTTCTTTCTAATGTTCACAAACATTTTACTCAATGTTTTAAAAATAACCTAAAATTTTTACAAGCTTTTATTCAATTTGCCTTGTTAGTATATTAGTTTGGGTCAAAACGTAGAAGCTAAAGACACACTTCCCGGTTTCCGATTGAGCTGAAATTTTGCACACATAATTATGTAAATCACGTGACAATGCAATATTATGGTATCATGGATCTGATCTGATGATGGGGCAGAAAGGTGGTCATAGGAAATCTGTTATGAAACGTCGTATCCGCATCGAGTCCGGGTTTTTAGAAATGTCTCTGAGAGCACTACATGACTGTTGAAATTAAGGTACAGTTGGCGATAAAAGCTTGTTCCAAAAATGAAATTTTTCCGAAAAAACTTATTTGACTATTGTGTTGTTTTGCTATTTGGAGTACAACTTAGGTTTGAGTCATGATTTTTGACTATAGTTGGTATGTGAAAGGATTAAGGATGTCGTTTGTATGAAAAGGAACATACATAATTATGTGTTAACTCTATAAACATTGTCAAAGAGCTATCGCTTGGCGCTTCCAATTGACATAGTTTAGTTTAGTTTTTTTATTTATTTCATAATGATAAATTACATTATAAATTATGCTATGTTAACCTATATATATATCCCATCCAGTACCGTTCCATTCTAACCTGAGTCATTCTTACTAAACTTAAAAAAAAAACCATAACCTCTAAGTTTTTTTTCCCTCCTGTTTCTTCAAAAAGTTTTCTCCTAGTTGACTATGTCAAATAATGATGAATAATCAATTAACGAAAAAAGAAAAAAATGCCTTTTTTCATGTTGAAACCCATTTAAACAAGGTTTGTGTCAATATTTATAACGTTTTTTGCAATAAGCAATAAAAACATCGAAACATGCAATGTTTTAGATGTATGACATTCAGTTATTCAAAAATGAATAAACGATTAATTTGTGTTACTCATTTTCCGTTTATAGTCAGGAAATCCTGTTAGGTGTAGACACGATTATGTACAGTAAAATATAGTAGGACATTCTAAAATGATATTTATCGAATTGTTTTCATGCATGACTATATTTTAAACCACACCTATATTTATTTCTAAGCATTTATAATATTACATACAGGTGAAAGCTATTAAAAAAGTAATGTTTTCGACGTTTTATTGTTTTCGGTTACCGAGACAGTTCACGAAATATAACTATGAAAACGGGTCGTATAGCAATTTCACAATTTTTACAACGTCGAGATGTAAAAAATCATTATAATAAAATATTTTGAAACGTCGCAATGTACCTATTATAAAATTATTAAAAGCGAATCAATCCATTTCAATATCCTTATTTTGAATTTAGCCTTCTTCCAAGTTTTTATGGTTAGTATGATGTTCTGATTGGTATAATATGTATTGATATAACTGTCAAAGCTGAATAAAATTGGTCATAACAATTTCTATACCAAATCCTTGCTATGCTTAATGCATTTTGACACCAAAAATTTATCCGGTACATAAAAAGTGGCGCCATCTTGTTCCTCCTATTTTATCTCATACTGAAGTTCATTATGAACTAACGTATAATATCCGTTTTATGTTTCCTTTGCCTCCTAAATAAGGCATGTCCAAAGCCCATTCTAGTCTAACTTTTGTCGAAAGAGAAATTCACAGTAAGCACGTGTCACCTTTATGTAACCAGTTTTTGTCGGTGTCGCTTTAAAGTGAATGTTTATCTAAAAACTTGGCAATTATTGGAAAAGTTTGGACGATGACAGGTTGTCACGATATTTAACTGAATTGTAAGATACCTATATTGGAAAAAATTAAATGAAATACCTCAAATAAATATAATAAAACTCATTATTATGTAATTTTTTTAGTCCTATGTTTTGGAATGAAATATATTTAGTTTAGAAATAAATAAACAGAAACTATTAACACTTTCGAAACCGGGCTCTACGCGGCGCTACGACATTTTCGCTACATACGGGGAAACCCATGAAATCGGCTACGCTTCTACGAGCGGTGTAACCGACAGTCGGGTTCTTGGTAGCGAAAGTGTTAAAGACTTCCAAATGGTTAAAAAAAGGCTTTTGATATATTTCAAGTTAACTAACTTGAACTTAAAACTAGATCAGAAAATCGGCACTGACCACATTGCTCATTGTTCGGATTCGCACGAAAACTACTCAACTCGGGAAGGTTCTGGTGCGTACGCGCAAGCAGGGCGTTACTTCGCGCATGCTCGGGTACGAGTGAAGTAGGGCATAGTGCTGCTGGAAAATAATTCAGAGTGTTTAGACTATAAAATGGCTTGGAAAGATAGGAATATTTAAAACAGATTATTAATTCACGAATGATCTTTATGAAATAGTACATTACGATACAAGTGCGTAAAAAAGGAAGTTCGAAACGAGTGGCGATAAATTAAAACACGACCGAAGTGAGTGTTTTAAATCGACACGAGTTGCGAATTACGACGTTTTTCAGTACAGATGAGCCTTCGAAGTTTCGACCTGGCATATAATGAACCACTTCTCGCACTAGTGCGTAAAAAAAGCACCATCTGTACTGAAAATATTATTAAAGTTTTCGGTGAGACTTGAACACACAACTCCTAATAATTATATTGCGAAATAATAGGCAAATGGATTAATGAAAACAGGAAATCATTACAATAACAATACAATGAATCCACTTCAAAATACACACAAAATTGTTGTGTTAAATCATTGAGCTAAGCTGAGATCTAATCATGAGTTCAATTTTCAGTTCGAATCCAACATAGCATTATGTCAATATTAAAGTTTGAAAAAGGAAATGATAGATAAAAAAAGTAAAAAAGTTAGAAAATTTAGTTAAATTATAAAAAAACTACATTTTCAATGTTCGTAACATCGCCTTTTTAAACAGACACAGACAACCAAGAAACCAACAAGACTAAAATAATTATTCAAATATGGAACGACTAATTTCAATGAATAGGTCAACGTATCCATACCAAGATACCATGACCACTTGACCACTCCTCTGAACTATCCGAACGAACCGCCAGAGCGAAACACATGACCCACCATCTTCACCGCACAAAATCAGTGGAGCTGACGTCAGTTCGCAGTCCAATGCGTAGTGGTCAATGAGTGCACGGAATCGGTGGTATGGAGCCGTCAATGGACGCATGACCTATACGCTTGGAAGAGTAGCAGCAGCTGGTGGCAGCAGTGCATAACTGTAACAGTGCTCATAACGTGAGGGTAGACAGTGTGGAACTGTGGATGGCTCATTCATTGAAACCATTGATATGGGCGTTTGTAGCTCTCAGAGACTAAATCGTTGATATGGCTCTTTAAATCTCAGTGACTCTTATGGGCAGTTCCAATTTATTATTTAGCATTTCTGAGTCATTCATTTGTAACTGTATTTTTTATAGGACGTTCATGCAAAAAAATAGGAGTGTTTGAAACATTATGTCGTAAATTATAATTGCAAACCTTCAGTCTTGAAGATCAATTCAGTGTAATAGTTGGGGAATTTAGGATTTAAGTACACTAAGTAATGTGGTTGTTGAATATCACTGCAATTATCACTAAAACTTGAAATTCGTGAATATTAGAAAATGAATTTTTCGGTGTCAAAGGATCGATTTTGTCGATGAACTAATTGAACTATATACATCCTAACGATGGCAAGCGATAACTGTTGATGAAACTCTAAGAGAGTCAAAATAAAATGCATACTTGCCTCCTTAAAAGTTTGAAGAAAGTAAAAGAATAACTAACTAATGACCGGGACAAGTTGCGTGCTAAAACAGACACCCATGCTCAGCAGTGGACGATAAAAGTTGATATGATAATGAAAAAAATGAGTTCACCGAAGGGAATGCCTCTAAAACAGTAGTACGCGTTATTCAGTGAACCAATACAGGACTGCCACGGAGGAAGCGTCCACGTGGGCCATGCTCCAGTGGAGGATGATGTTTGATTCGCACAGTGGCTGCCTCAAACATTGACGCTCAACTGACTCTGAAGCAGAACCGTTCTTTTCGCTCAAAGCGGTTTGACTTTTAATGTTGAGTAAGGATGAGTATTTCGGTTTCTTTCAACCCCTTAATTGCTGTTAAGACTGGCTGGAAAACATGAGTAGTTTCTGAATGCGCTCTGCCTAGGTTTTGGGAATGCAGGCGTGAGTAAATGTATGTATGTATAGTAAGGAAGTCATCTTCATTTCTACAGGAGTCAAGTGATAGTTCGGAGAGTTAGGTTTTATGGAAATGGACACATTGGCCATTGTAGCTTGAGTCATTATTTATATAGGGTTTGGTTTCTCATTCACTTTTATGATAACTCAAGCAATAAAAACATAGGTAACTTTTTAGGAGTTTTTCAAAATGTTATTTTTGCAAGTGAAAGAAAAATTTAGAAATACGATTTCGACCCTGTTATTAACCTTATCTTTTCAACCGTTTCAAAATATTAAATTTATATGCTCAGTCTAACACTACGTGGGGCATGCTCTAGTGGAGTACAAAATCAAAATTTTTACCCAAGTTTTTGTCCATTTTGAAGTGTGATGCCTACCTATATACATATTTATGTATAACCTTTTTTACTGTATTTATTTTTATTTTTATATTATCATGTTTGTTTATATTAACTTTCTAAATAGCATACTACAACAGAACTAGCATCAGAGCTAATCTCAACCAATTGTTTCAAAAAATGTCACAATAAATAAAAACAGTTTCGCTCTTGCACAGTCTTAAACCACGTGGGGCATGCTCCAAAGGAGTAAACCAAAATTTTGAACACATGATTTTGACCTGTTTTTACTTAATGATTTGTGTGACATTTTTATTTGCAGCAACTTTTTTTATAGTATTACGCTCTTGCACAGTCTAAAACCACGTGGGGCATGCTCCAAAGGAGTAAACCAAAATTTTGAACACATGATTTTGACCTGTTTTTACTTAATGATTTGTGTGACATTTTTATTTGCAGCAACTTTTTTTACAGTATTACGCTCTTGCAAAGTTTAAAACCACGTGGGGCATGCTCCAGTGGAGTAGGACGATGTTTGATTCGCACGATGACCGCGCATGCATCCGAAAATTGACGCTCAGCTGAACGTGGCGTGACGCATCGACGGACTGTCTGAGGCTTAACCACTAGCTATTGACGTTTTATAAAACGTTTTTTGATATAAACGTCACAGAAAAAAAAATTTTTTTTTTATTGTAAATGGGATTACTCTTGGCCACAGATTAGCTAAAGTCAAAGACGTGGCCTAAGATGGAGTGAGCTCGGAAAGAAGATCTTCTTTGCGATCTTTTAAACGTAGTATTTAATTTTTGGTCGAGCTTATGAAATCAATGGCCATGGATTTTTATCCTGTTGGACGTCACTGCTTGTTCTTCTTAAGCCAAGGCGTTGCAAACTAAATCATTTTCGAATCACGTCACCGCGTGGTTCTAGAGTGAGACTAAGATTTTGATAGCACAGGAAAAATAAGTGTCTTACAAATTTCTGTGTAATTATGACTTGGTCATTGCATAGCTGGGGGCTACAGTTTTTAGATGTAATTTGACATATAGAGACTTTATGTATCTCTAATTAATAATAATCTTAAATATAATGTGGCCTATTTTCTAAATAAATTTTTTGTATTTTGTATTCTGACTCTAAAGGAGAAGTTTACTTTTCGTAACTTTGCTTGTGGTTTCCAATACTTTGTGACTACTACTAAGTAAATAATTTTGTCTCATTCAGTTTTTTCTCTAAACGTCTCTCAGCTAGGCCCCCTGGTGCTGGGAGTTTCCTTTCGACTTCTTTTTTTGTCTCAAACTATAAAAACAAATCAGTAATTTCTGTAATTTTCAACGTAACGATAAAAATAATGACAACGATTAGATAACAATATCTACAAATTCATCCGTAACAACCTTAGGCCAAAGCATTGATAATCGTCAGCAGGGCTGGTAAATACATTACGAAACTGACTTTTAATATACAAAAGGACTTAATTTATATAAAACACTTGTCGCTTAAGACGTTTTGATGTTTGTGCTAGTTTTGTTTAGTTTTATTTCGGTCAATGCAATCGAATCGTGATGGAGATGAAGTAACAATTAAATGGTGGATTAGACTAATTTAAGTTATAATTATATTGTAAATTACTGATATACTTAGAGTTTTCAGTGTCAAACATGTTTATTATTATGAACTTGTCAAGACACAACTAATAAAACGCGAGGTTAACGTGTTTAAATTTATCGCCTCGTTTCGATTTTTTTCCGCTCTTGTATCGTAACGTACCATTACTGTTTCGTTATTTCTATGGTTACCTGACTGACTGTATAAACTAATCTGTCAAATTATTTTATTAAATATTTTTTGATTTGTTTTTTTTTTAAGTCGTAACACTACTATATATAAATTATAAACTAGATGTATCGCTCAGATTGCTTATTTTGATTTATTGGCATTCGACAAATTACGACCCCACAGCATAATCATTTTAATTATAACTATTTTTACGCTAGGTTAGTTATCCATCTGTTAAAATGTTAATGATAAAGGTAATTTAGCATTAATAGGGTGGATATTTATTTTGTTGTCTGTTTTACTTTTTTTTACAAATGTGGGATTTTTTGTACTTTTTCTATTCAAAATCAGAGCACAAGCATGACATTTTTATTTCCACTAAGTTACAATTTTTCATAAAACTTGTTTGATCGTAACTCAGAGGAAAGCAAAAATATATAAAATTACGAAACTTTTGGGACATTTTTGTCTCCTATTAGAATCGAAAGAGCTCATGAGTCTGAGTAGAAAAAGTGTCAAAACTTACAAAAATGCTCATTAAACAGGTAATTTCCATCAGTAAATTTTTATATCGATATATCAAAAAATAATAAAAGACAAAAATATACTTTGTTGTATTAGGTCCATGGCACAAAATGGACAGACATATACGTGACATAAAACCACCGATATGTAGACTAAAACCTGCTAAAATGATTTAAAAACATTTTATTTTGTGTATTTTTGCATACAAATTAATAATAACTCTAAGTGTAAAGCTGCATTCTATGTGTCATCTACTCAGTACACTTGTATGAGCTTCAATTGTTTGACATGCACGCCGCACGCCCGCCCCGCTGCGCGCCCAATATGAGCGTGCAGGACTCACGGCTCAGCCACGACATTGGTCTAAGCGCGACAGCGGTGAGCGGCAGCCATACATTGGAGCGAGACAGCGATGGGACTTTTCATTCGCACGTATGGCTGCCGCGCTTGCGTTTCCAATGTCGTGGCTGAAAAAATCCGTCAGGATTCGGTCCGACATCCGATATCGGATCGGATAATGTGAAAACGCACACTACTCGGACTCAGGATTTACACTAAGCCAATCTTTATTGTTTTCAAACATGAATAAAAACAGACAAAACAAAGTCATTGAGAGTCACATAACGCTTAGATACTTTGGACCATAGATAGCTTTTACATATGTTCACATACGTGTTTCAAAGTCTGAAAATATACAAAAAATAATTTTACATCAGACCAAAAAACCTATTTCACGAATACTAGATTCAGTCTACAATATACTATAATTATTCAATTCAGGTTATACACAAAAAACTGACCTCGGCCTAACAAAACAGCGTCTTAGCCAACCGACCTTTATTTTTTGCCCAGCGTTGGGATGCGCCGCGATGGCCGTTTGGGGTCAGCTTTAGGAGGGCAAGACCATGACTTAGTTTTAAATTTGGGATTGTGCAAGTCTTCCTCAATTTGGGGACATTGAGGGTAAAAGAAAAGGTGTCCATTTAGTTATAGCAAAAACATATATAACTCCGTATAGACAGATAAAGTCTAAGAAAAAAACGTACCTCAGTACCATACAGAAAAAGGTACGGTGGCCTAGATGGCGCTAAATTAATACTCAATCCTCTTTGGTTATAGTGAGACTATTCTGAGAAAGACTATTCACAACTTTTATTTTCTCTTTTTCATTATTTATTAGAAATTACTCTTATAGTTAAAAAATTAGTAGTATAACCCGTTTGATAGCAACACTGAAACCAACTGTAATTTCACTAAATAGAAAATGGTTCTGTTGTTTAATTTATTTATTTATTTATTTAACACTAAATACAAATGAAAATGGTTCTACCAGCAAATTTGACAAACAGAAACTTGTTAAT
Organism: Leguminivora glycinivorella; assembly: GCF_023078275.1. Taxonomy (NCBI): domain Eukaryota; kingdom Metazoa; phylum Arthropoda; class Insecta; order Lepidoptera; family Tortricidae; genus Leguminivora; species Leguminivora glycinivorella. The sequence continues at coordinate 14,784,213 of NC_062991.1, forward strand.
TTTTAATTTTTTTTCTGCTAATAGCAAAACATGAAATTATTTAGATAATATTAAACGTAATTTAGTAATATCACCTTCACCATGTATTCTGATCCCGTATTCAGAATTTCCTCCTTCTTGGTAAAGAAGTCGTTTAAAAATAAATTTCATAAATAAATGAGTTGCAGGCGTCCATAGGTTACGGTGACCACTTTCCATCAGGCGGACCGTATACCTGTTTGCCACCGACGTGGTAATAAAAAAAGCAATCTGAAAAACTCTAAAAATCAGTTAAAACTCAATTATTTTGCATCTCGACCAAATTACCTAAAACACTAATTAAATCCTAATGACTTCAGCTCATCTCGTTTCAATGATTCAATCATTAGGCACACCGATTATCGATTGGCCAATCGATCTTAGGCCAAGTTCGAACCCAAGGCTATTCGTCAAAGGTTTTTACAGAAATCCGCAGTTTATGTAGTTCATGGAGGCTTGTTGCGTTAGTTTCCATCATAGTTTTTTTTTGTTAGCAAATCATTATACCTAGATAAAGGAATGGAGTGGAAACTGATAGATGGAACAAAGTGAAGTTTTTTTTTTAATTATAAATGGGCGTAAGTGAAGTGAGGTTTGGAGTGAGAGAAATTTCACTCTCCCGGGTGAAGTGAGGTTTCGAGGACGCTTTCGGCTGTGGAATGAGCTGCTTGTCGAGGTATTCCCGATGAACTACAGTATGGGGTTTTTCAAAAGAGGAGTGTCACAAGTTTCTAATGGGTCGGCAACGCGCATGTTGCCGACCCTTTGAGTTGCAGGCGTCCATAGGTTATATAGGTTATGGTGACCTCTTTCCATCAGGCTGTATACCTGTTTTCCACCGACGTGGTATAAAAAAAAAGTGAAAATGACCTTTGATTTTGTAAATTAAAATTTAATAAACTATAATATACCTTAAGTGTAAAACCTGAACGATAATATGTACCTGGCAACCTGTCAAATGCATTAAGCAAGTGTAAAGTAGTTTCCTGTTTTTTTAACCGACTTCTTTACTAAAAAAGAAGAGGAAGGTTATAAATTCGGGTTCGTGTTTATTTTTTAGCCTATTTGTACTGTCCCACTGCTAGACAAATATAATAGAATAGAATAGAATAGAAAAAAACTTTATTCAGGACGCTAAACAATATAAATTACAAAAAAATGTCACAAAAATGGAAATAAAACGTCACTGAAAAGGTTTCCACTCAGCTTGGTGTCAAGGTACCTTTTGGATACTTTGACGCCGGATCTTCTGTGACAACCCTTCCATTACATACAAACGGAACAATATATCCCCTCATTATCTACATTATGCATTTTCCTAAAATTTTTGGCAGAATCAAGTCGTCATGCAGATAAGGTCCCACCTTCGCTTTTTCGCTCTGCCTGCATCTGCATCATATAGTTCGTATATTAAACTCATTACTAATGATAAAAAATAATATTTTATACTGAAACAACTTACATTACTTATGTGGAAAGTCCATCAAACAAATAACTTTTTATGACATTTAATCATAGTCATAATTTCCAGGTAGACATTTTCTTTAAAGAACAAAGCGAAAATACATTAAAAAAACTTACTCAGTAAATTGACTCTAAACCGACCTATAAAGTTAAAATTCCTGCGGGAACCAACTCCCTTTTTCCCATACAACAATGCGATAATACTATTACCATTGCAAGCACGCGTTAGCGTCAAACCAGTATATAAATATAATTTATTATTTATTAGTCCTATCAACGTACTTTACATAAAATTCTTTTAGATCATTTTATAGAGAATATGTTTCATTAGAAGTTCGGAATAAAATTGATTTATTCACATGATAAATTTACATACTGTGACTAAGAAAACATAAATAGGTAATTATAAATTATTCAGATACGAACGCCATTAGAAGTTCTGTTCTAACGTCAATAGTTTTTCTAAAAACAATAAAAAACTGCAATTATCGACATAAAAGTAGGGGAAGAAGGGGGATAAATATCCACGTCAAAAGTTGTTTCCCCTTTCTTTTTAGGTTAGTAAGATACATTTTATATAAAATTTCATTTTATGTAGAATTTATTACGAAAATAAGTTATAAAAATTGAAATCACACAGGGACCTGTTGATACTGGATGGCCGAACGCGTCCACGACTCCAGGATTCAAAATGGCCGCGCTGACGTCACGCCGGAAACGGCTCCGTTTTGAATTTGGAACGGTCGAGCGCGCAATGGCGGAACATCCGGTGAAGACGTTACAATGACTGCGCAGTAGATCGGTGACTATTGATTGGATATTGTTTGAAACGGATGCTACAGTTAGGGAAAGGCTTTCTAAAGTAAATAAGAAGTACAAAGGGCGCGTAGTTTTAAGGCGATTTGACAGTAATCTAATCTAAGGGCCAGTTTCATCAACCACATTTGACTGAAACATCATCCGGCCCTAAGACGACCTCAAACTTACGATCGATATTGAACTTTTGAGTCAATGAGATGTACATTTATTAATAAATCATCTGAATCTGAATCTGAATGGACTTTGCCATCTGATCATACCGTGGATCATACAGCTGCTCAGCTGTCAAAAATAGTAGAAATTAACGTATTTACTAAATACAAGATTACGTGTATTTGTAACAATTGGCAGAACTCCTTCACGTGTTACCACTTTTTTATTTTTTACTCATAAGAGGCTACACAGTATTATTTTCATTCATTACTTTCGACCAAACAGTTTGTCGACGAACAGGATCGACATTTTATTTTGATTCAGAAGTATATTTCTGGGTCAATAAAGAAGCGATCTTACACAAACTTGTGTATAAGTTATACAGTGGCAGTGATTGTGCTACTGAACGATTGGAAGTATGACCGCAGTCGGGACTGTAATGGGCCGCTAATTGTGCGGTCAGCTAGGGAGGGGAAAGGATTATCGATACTATAGAGAGTAAAATTGAATATTTGTAAAAAAAAAAATATTTGAGTTTTTAAAACGTCAGTCAGCTATATATTAAAATACTAATTCAGCCCGCGGCTTTCAGACCGCGTTTCATGTTTAATTCGGAATGCTCCATACAAATTTTCACCACCTATTTTAGGGAAGTGGGGGTTAGAAAGAGACAAAAAGTAGCCTATGTCAATCTCCATCCCTTCAAATATCTCCACTTAAAAAATCCTGTCATTTCGCTGTTCCGTTTTGCAGTGAAAGACGGACAAACAAACAAACACACACGCTTTCTCATCCATACTAATATTATAAATGGGACAGTGTGTGTGTCTGTTTGTCCGTTCTTCACGGCAAAACGAAGCGACGAATTGTCGTATTTTTTAAGTGGAGATAGTTGAAGGGATGGAGAGTGACATAGACTACTTTTAGTCTCTTCCTAATGCGAGCGAAGCCGCGGACAAAAGCTAGTTTATAATATTATAAAATAATAAAATGGATGGATATTATACGCTGGTTACTCACTTTTAATTAAAGTGAAAAGAAATGATACCGACTTTGTGATGGTTTGAGTCTCATGGAAGTCTCACTTTATTAGATTACTTAACTATATTTGCAGACGATAAAATGCTTTCTGATTTTTAAAACAATGTTACACTCTGGTTAACTCCAGATTTTCTACATAGGTATAATCTAACTGAAAATTCACAATATATGGCATCATATTATTTTTATAGTGAAAAGATAACAACATAAGAAAAATAATCAGATATAGTATATGCTTCGTAATTTTTATTACCAATAAATAATGTCTATTTTGTATGCTATTGTTATTGGAATACCAACGTTTAATATTACTCGTTATAAACATATGTACTGTGATGTATTAGGCTGAAATGACCTAGCCCATAACATAACATTCAATAACCCTTGATAATAACCTAAAATATAATACAAATTTAGTGAACTATTACGTGTCTTTCATTACGTTACGATACATTTATTTTATTCGGTTGGTTCTCTGATTCAGTAGGGCTAGAATCTGATTAGCTAGAGTATCTCACGGCGACATAGATCACACGTCTTTTTAATCCCCGACGCAAAAATGACGGGGTGATATAAGTTTGACGTGTCTGTCTGTCTGTATGTGTGTCTGTGGCATCGTAGCACCCGAACGGATGAACCGATTTAGATTTCGTTTTTTTTTTGTTTGAAAACTGAGTTAGTCAGGAGTGAGCCATGTTTTATGAAAATCGGTCCATTATGTCGGAGGTTTTTTTAAAATTTTAATGTTGTGGTTAATAAGTTATTCTAATTGTCTATGACATAAGGATGGGTAGTCGCGGCGATATAATTTCGCATCGATCATGTGTTAGCCCTGTAATCTATTTCACAACAGTGACAAATGTCACCTGACAGTGACACTTCGCCGTTCATTGCCTGTTCAACAAGGAAATATAGACCCTGAGTAACAATGTTACTTATTACCCCAGAAATAGGTACAGACTTGAAAATTTCGTGTCATATTCACTGTGGTGAAGCAGCCCACTGCAGGCAGTTGTTTTTTTTTTAGCCTATATGGTGTCTCACTGCTGGGCAAAGGCCTCCCCTTTCTTTCTCCAGTCCTCCCGGTTTGATGCCCGCTCTTGCCAGTCTCTACAAAATACGTCGAGGCAGTTGTTATCGATAAAATAAGGCTCATCCCTATCGCGTAACAAATAACAGCAATCGCCGGCTACCGACTAGATTCAATATTGAGTTTCGATCCGATTCTCGAGTAAATTGAAAAAATAGCTTCCGATTGTAATAAAGAAATTATCGATTATTTTTTATACTAAAAAATAACGTTGTTTTGGATAATATAGATCTTTTAGTAAATGATAGGCATTGTGTATAAGTAATATGTGTTTTGAGTTGTAATTTTAAATAAAATTAATGTTTATGAATTAACGTAAGGTACAGCGGGACAAATCTCGACTGGGGGCAATTGTTACTATACTTAATTAATCAACCTGTCACTGCAATGTCACAATTTGGATTTCTTTCAACCCCTTTTTGCCAAGAGTGGCACTGAAACTTATAGTATGAACATGTGCTCTGCTTACCCCTTTATGGGATACAAGCGTGATTATATGTATGTATGTATGTATGTACTTACTTAATCCATTTTTACTATGATGTTGAGTTCTACATGTACATATCCACTGAACACGCCTACCATATATTGTATAACCGGTGGACACTCTATTTAATCATGCAAACACTGTGAAACATGGACCAGTTACATTTTCCCCCCAGTCGAGATTTGCCCCACTGTACCTGTCTAGTAACTATGATTTGCTTTTAAGTTGCGATGAAAAACTGAGTTTTTATAATCAATATAATTGCTCCGATTTTTGGTAACATATAAATCCTTTTTAACATTACTCAGCTTTCAGACAAAAAAAACTAAATCCAAATCGGTTCATCCGTTCGGGGGCTACGATGCCACAGACAGACACACACACAGGCAGATAGACAAACAGACAGACAGACACACAGACAGACACGTCAAACTTATAACACGTCGGGGGTTAAAAAACAGACTGACAGCGTTGCACCACAAGGGTTCCTTTTGTACGTTTTTGATACGGAACCCTAATAATCATCGTTTCATATCCTAATAAGTAATAATTTATAATATTCAAATCCCTTACTCGTACTACTAAAATTGACTATCACTGAGTCGAATAAACTAGGACACTGAAGAAAATAACTAAACTTTAAGTGCGGTTTCACATTATCCGATCCGATATGGGATGACGGAAGGATTTCAATAGAAAAAATCCGAGATGGCGCCTGTAATGTATGGGATATTGGTCCGACATCCGATGTCGGACCGGATAATGTGAAAACGCACTAAGAATCAGAAACCAAACTTCACAATATTTCTCTACCATACTTTAAACCTTACCATAAACAAAGTACTTACCACAAAAACGTTTTCAAAACTCCTGGTAATAAAACCAACTTATCACTACATTTCACTCAAACAATTTTAATCTTTGTTTCTATAAAATTAAGGTTGTTAGTGGACGTTTATTTATCTAGGTCGCGGAAGTTTGTGGTCGCAAGGTGGCTTGATGACGCCCGCAATCGGACGCTTCCTGCTGCGAGCTGTGATTTATTCAGATCAGGTCGATATTTGACATAATTATTTTCATAGATTTTGTAGATTTATTCGTAAAAAACCCTTACGAATAATAGTAACACTACGAGCTACAAAAGTGGATCATACACTGAGAGAAAAAAACAACCAATTTTCATGTTTGTACAACAAGTTTTTTGGTTAAAATAGCGCCTACGTGCTCTTTGGTTCAAACAACAAGTTAGATTTTGTTAAGAGTAACTAGTAAATTCTACAACTTTCATTTTATTTGAATCAACAAGTCGATTTTATAAAAGCAACATGACTCATATTGTTTTAAACATATGTTTGGCTGATTCAATCAAATATCTTTTAACAAGTTTGACCTTGTTGTTCGAACAAATTCGACTTGTATCATCAACATTGTGATTTATTCCGTTTATTAAAATACTTTTGTTTCAAACGGATAAACCCGCAACAAGTCAAACTTGTTAAATTCACAATAGGTATCTCATAGGTAAGCGTGATCCACCGTAGACCGCATCATCACTTACCATCAGGTGTGATCGTGGTCAAACGTCTACCTATTCATACTAAAAAAATAAAAATAAAATTATCTCAGTGTACAGTCATCATATTGACGTGCCTATCTTTCGAAGTCCCTCGGGTTAACCCTCCATTTTCGTTGGCGCAAGTGGCCCTTACTATCCCACTACAATCAAATGTATCTAAATTCTAAACTTACCTAACACACTTCTTTCGTGTGAAATTCCCATTAACACTTTCGAATCTTTAAATTCCTTCAGATAGTCTAGATGTTTCCGTAGAAATCTTTGGTCGTCTGCAAAGTAGGTTACCTCTACTCCTATTACATACAGAGACTCAAGACTGTACTCCCATAAGAGGTAGGCAGAGTACGTGAAACTACTCAAGTTTCTGTACCGTTCTTGGCAATTAAGGGGTTGAAATTAGACCAAATTGTGACATCGCAGTGACAGGTTAAAAAAAAGGTCCATCAAGGCCCATTTTCCACACCACATTGGAACCCATATCACACAGTCGACTTCTACAACACCCATGGGAAAAAAGGGGCGGTTAAATTTAGAAACCTTTACTACATGACGGCCAGTCTGGCTCAGTCGGCAGTGACCCTGCCTGCTAAGCCGCGGTCCTGGGTTCGAATCCCGGTAAGGGCATTTATTTGTGTGATGAGCACAAATATTTGTTCCTGAGTCATGGATGTTTTCTATGTATATAAGTATGTATTTATCTATTTAAGTATGTATATCGTCGCTTAGCACCCATAGTACAAGCTTTGCTTAGTTTGGGGCTAAGTTGATCTGTGTAAGGTGTCCCCAATATTTATTTATTTTTATTTATTTAATAAAATATACAGGGTATAAAGCTAATACGGGCGAATTAATCTCTTAACGGTGGTGAGTATAGGACATAAGAAATGTAATTAAATAACTTTTAAGTACTTAAAATTTAAATAAAATAAATAAATAAATATTATAGGACACTCTTACACAGATTGACTGAGTCCCACGGTAAGCTCAAGAAGGCTTGTGATGCAGGTACTCAGGGAACGATATATATAATATACAAATACTTATATAGATAGAAAACATCCATCCATGACTCAGGAACAAATATCTGTGCTCATCACACAAATAAATGTCCTTACCGGGATTCGAACCCGGGACCGCGAAATGAAAAAAAAATGTATATCTGTTTGTTCGTTTCACTAGATCTCCGTTTAAATTTTCCATTTCATCAAAAATAGGTTACTCCTATCAGTTATGACTATAAGTACGTCAAACTATAGTTTGTATTAAGAACATCAAATACGGTTAGCCATCCTTCCGTTATAACTAATAGGATCTTCGCGTAAGGGCGAGTGCAGAATGTTAGGTAAATTAATGCTTAGGCACTATCTCACGCGTTTTCCTTCTTCTAATTTTATAAATTGTAGGTACCAAACTACAACTAGGGAACAAATCAAATTATAATTCATTTTTAAATATTTTTTTTAGGTATAATTATTTTATTAAATATTTTTTGATTTGTTGTTTTTCAAGTAGTCACACTACTTATACATATATAAATTATAAACTGAAATAGACATCGTTAGAGCGCCTAGCCTTATCAGAGATAACATACACTAGAGAAATTTCATCGGGTACCACGGCGGGTGGGTGGTCTAGTGGTAAGGACGTTAGCCGCGTAAGCTGAAGACCCGGGTTCGATTCCCGGCTCGGCCACCAGTGGCCCTTGTCGTTTTTTCTTTCGCGTATGATATCTATTTCAGTTGGTACTAAACTAGTCACTTTAAAATTATCTTTCAACAAATTGATTAAAACACAATGAGAAAGTTGAATATAATTACGACGACGATTTCATATAAAAATATCGGTCTATTAGTTTTGAATGTTGTGACGTCATTGCAACGATACAGCACACAAAAAATCAGCAAGTCCTATAATAAGTTTACTAAGAAGTATGTAGACCAGGTACTGCTATTTTATGTTGTATGCTATGCTACAAAATATTGTACTAAATGGTTGGTGTGCAATGTCCACGGTCAATGTTTACTGTTTAGAGGTATGATGCTCCTGCAATGTAGCACTTATACTCGTATTTAATTGAAATGTGTCATACATTATTGACCACATTCCGTTTAAATTATTTTTAATGACTAAAAGAAGATTTTTAAAATTTAAAAAATATCTAAAAAAAATATTTAAAATTATTGATTTCATTATTCACTGCTTACATGATGTAAGGTGGGTTAAATTGTGGCGTAGGCGAGAGGCTGGCAACCTGTCACTGCAATGTCACAGTTTCGTTTTCTTTCAACCCCTTATTTGCCAAGAGTGGCACTGAAGCTTTAGTAGTTTCATATGTTCTGCCTACCCCTTAATAGGATACAGGCGTGATTGTATGTATGTATGTATGTATGTACATGATGTAAGGTAAGCAAAATGCCTGTGTTGGGAGGCGCCGATCTTCCTTTATGTTACATAACCATTTTATTACTAATACATAAGTACCTACTTATCTTGTAACTCTAATTTACTGACCAAAACACCAAACTAGAAATTAGGTTTTCCCCTCACTAGCTGCTCGGAAACACGTGTTTTGTCCTTTAATACCAGCGGGCAAAAACGCATTTTATCCACTTGTGGGTAAAGTAATTTGACCTTGAATACGGTCAAATTAACTGCTTTAAAATTGATAAAAGTAGATGAATCTAGTAATAAAGATGATGAAAAAAAAATCCACACTCGGCGTTAAAATACAACTTTGCCCCCTTGTACAACAAATAACTATAAACTAATTACATTTACTAACAATAATTATAGTTTCAATCTAAGGTAGGTACTGTTTCATTAATCTCTGTGTGTAATTTGTGTGTGTGTGTAAGATTACTTACTCGAACTTTTTTATAGGTATATTTAAACTTTCACTAGTTTAAAACTTGTGAACCAAAAGCTCAGCCTTACAAAAGAAAGGCCGCCCCAGGCCCAGTATTTATTTAGACCCAACCTGCAATCCACAAAGCTCTCCGAAGCTCTAGTTAGGTCTAGCCTTAGGCTATGTTGTTTAAACCTAAAGCGGTGGGTGGTTAGCATAACATTGACAGTGATATCATTTTTATGATACCAAAACAAAGTATAAAATACAGTTAACATAGCAATAATTAAATCAAAAATCCCTATTTTTTATTTTTTGTGGACGACTTGCTAATATGGAATTTATACATATTATGAAATCGGATTGAGTGACGTCACGGTCAACTGATTTACGTTATATATTACTATCTGATTTATAAAATATAAAAAGGAGTAAAATAACTTTTGTCCCTGTTTTGCTTATAATTAATTATCTGTAGGCCTAGCACATGATGGCCGCGAGAGTATGTCGCCGCGAGGTAGATGACACGTCTTCTTCTAACTTTATTAATGACATAAGGATGTGTAGTCTAATCTTGTGCTAGCCCTGCAGCTGTTTAAGCTGATAGATTATTTAGCATTGCCTTTATTGAGGGTGAAATAATTGTATTTTTGAAAATATTATTTCTAGAGTCGAACCGGTATTAAGGTAGTAGCCAAGATACATTGACCTTTTTTTTTATTTATAAAGAAAATTACATCTGATCGTAGTAGTTTAGAATACATAGGTATTTTATAAGGACGTGAAATAATTGTGTTTTCAAACTATTCTTTCTAGGACCCGAAATATACATTAAAGTAATAAGTCAAAATGCAAATATTCAACCTTATTCTCTCTTAAAAAGAACCTATTAGCTGATCATAGTTAATATTGTTAGAATACTTATTATTGTTTTTGAACTAATTCTTATAGGAGTCAAAAGGTAGGTTGTCCAAAATAAACCAAATCTAGAAGAAAATGCAAATATTCAACCTTATTCTCTCTCAAAAAGAACCTAACAGCTGACCATAGTTTAGAATACTTAGACCCTTGTAGAGGGTGAAATAATTGTGTTTTTATATTAGTTCCTCAAGGAAGTTCAACGGTTGTAAGTAACGGACACACTACACCTGTCTTAGGTCAGTGAGGGTTGATCGACCTGGGTTAGAAATTGTAGAAATTGCCTCTGATAGGATATTGACATTTAGTCCTTAATCATGGCTGCTTTTAGTGTGAATCTCCCTATTGTATGGAACACTACGATTTGCATTTTATTTTTGTACATAAAACAGCTGATTTTATGACTAATATTGCAAAAAAAGCATACCTAATTTTTTTTATCATGCAGAAACATCGCGAGCGATATTACATATTTTTAAATTAAAGGAAAAATGGAAAAAAATCTTCTTTCTTTCTTTTTTTCCTTTAATTTTAAAAATAAAGCATACCTACTTAAGTAATCAGTAAAGGTAAGTACATCATTAGTAACTTACGTTTTTCAGGAATATAATAAAATAATAGGTACCTACTGCATGTAACTGTATATTATATCATTTATATCTACAAAAAACGATTGGGTCACCATAATCTGACAGTTGTAATCAATCACTGTACTATAATTTCTATTATTCAAATAAAACATGCGACCAACATGCCTTGTTTTAATTAAATAAAAATATAATTTATCACATCTAATCATGGATAGCAATAAAAATGTCAAAAGTCAAGTGAGCTGTCAGAACCATTCAAATCCATTCACCGCGTTTCCCGCCAAAACGAAATTCCGTTACAACCGCTATAATTAGACAGGAGGTATTTTTTCCGAAACACTTTCCGTATCTTTGTCATCGCAGGAAATGACTTCACCCTCTATAATCGAACGAAACCCACTCAAAACCAAAAAGGCTTAAGTACTTTAAACACTCATACTTCGTTACGTCGTTTTTGTTCGGAGCGATTTTAATAGTACACGCGCCGAGAAATTTGAATAAAAAAGAACCTAATAGCTGGCAACATGTGGCGTATTCCAAATTCGAATTTTAAAAATAGTTCGCGTTCATTGTTATCTATCGAATTGACGATTTGTATTTTATTGGAAGCGTGTCATTAGTTTTTAACTACAGCGCATTTTTAATCATAAGTTAGAAATAATACAGTTGAATTTTGAAGGAAAAATACATTATTACAGTAGCTTACAATAGAATTGTATCTATTGATTAAATTTGAACTGTATACTTGTGTTATAAGGTATAAATGAGTATAGTTTTAGTTTAGCCAGTGTGACACTGTGACAGTGAGCGCTTGAAATTGATAATTGTTGCAATTTCGCATCATTTGGCGTTTGATAACTTCCTTTGACGACAGACGTTGAATTCTATTTGTATCTACATGGACTGAAGCCATTTAATTTTAAAAACTGAACTGAAATGTTTTGTTTTTGTTTGTTGAGTGCCTTTATTACTTCATTTTCAGTTGCCTACTGCAAAATTTCTATTCGTAATGAAAAATTATGTCTCAAATCAGCCTGTGTGGTGACGGGTTAAGAACTTCACCACCCCGTTTCTTCCCGTAAGTGTCGTAGAAGGCGACTATGGGATATGGGTTAAATTGTGGCGTAGGCCAGAGGCTGGCAATCTGACACTGCAATGCCACAGTTTCGTTTTCATTCAAAGTTTCATGTGTTCTGCCTACCCCTTTATGGGATACAGGCGTGATTGTATTGTAAATATTGTAATTTGTATGTATGTCTCAAATCTGTACAAAAAATGTTATGCTACAGATTGTGAAAAACAAAGGTTACAATATAAATATTTTGATTTATTTTCTGCCTACTTGTTTTAATACAAATATATGTATTAGTAATACAAACACACCTTAGATACAAACACACAACATTGAAAAATTGAAATTTGAGAACATTTTGGTTTCGTTCCGTATTCTTACATGAATAATAAAAAAATTGGACAGGTTGATACGGTATAGTCAGCCAAACAAGTTTATCACTATAAAAGTCTCTAACTTTAGTTTATTATGGAACTGAAAACATTTTCAACAATTTTTATTTGTTTTTATTTTATGCACGGAAATGAAGTCTATCAAACGACTTCCGTATCTATAAAAGATCAGCAATTAAAAAAAGGTTAGACGCAAATTTATTCTCACGAGAAATATCGCAAATTTCGTCCCTTTTCCTAGTAACAAACTTTTTTGACCACCAATAGCTTGACAGACTATACCTCTCCATTTTATCATCGCCAGTATACCCACGCCTTACCATCGCGTGCGCACAGGTGTGAGGTGTGAGCCAAGTGATTTTTTTGCACCAGCAACCCGCAGGGGTCGACAAACCGCCGGTTCATTCATAAAGGGTTAGAGTTGCCTGACCGCTAGTTCCCTTTAATACTTGTATAGGAATTTTAACTTTATTTATTTGATATAGTTTTGGTATTCGTATGAAGGGGTTTATCTCTATGATAATTGAAGATGTATCTTGATTGTTTTGTCTCTTTTGAGATTCGGAAGAAACTGTTTTGCTTTTTAAATCTGGAACGTTCTGAAGTTAGTCACCAAATAAAAAATTGATTGGTACTGAGAAGTAAATAAATTCGCTTCTGCTATCTGAATCTGATGAAAAATATGACCTCGGTCTCTTTAAAACAAGAGTGAATAGTCAATTACTGAACCCGCGAACTCCATTTTATACTCTGTTTTAATAACACTTTTAACTTTCCATCAGATATGACTAGGGCCAACTGCCGATCAGTTCATAATAAAAAAAATGGAAATTGTCAAATACCTATTTACAAAAAATATACCTATACATAAATATGTATAATTACTGTACCTGTTTCTTTTATCCGCACGGATTGTAATTTACTTTCATTTCTGAAATACAGTTTTAAATACTTACCAGTATTTTTTAATGTTTTTCTTACTCCTTAACCTTACATCGCATGACACTATAACTCTTATCATGATTATAACATAGGTTAACAAACCCTCCCGACCTCTGACTGCAAAAAATCATACACACCTGTTCATAACACTCTTGACAGTCTTGACTGACCAGTTTTAGTCTTTATTTCCATGCAATAAATTTTACGAAGTATCAACAATTTGGACAAAATTTTGCAAATATGTGAGACCAGTATAAAGTGGCCTTTACAGTAAAGATTCTATTCAATCTGTGACCTATCTTATACTTACTGATTGATTATATTCTCAGTATTTATTTTCATTCTCTAGGCTACTAGGTTTCTTACATGTATATAAAAATAAAATATAAAAACATTTACAAACCAATATAAAAATATATAAACATATTATAAAAAACCTAACCTAGGGTGCCGCCAGCAGCGGGGCAGGGCCCAAGCTGCCGGTGGTTAGGGCTGCAGAGAGAGGAACCGTCGGACTATCCGCGCTGTGTCCAAGATCACCGCCTTCTGTATCTGGCCCTTGATCCAGCCACCTAGCGAGAGTCTCTTAAGATGTTGGTCGAGACTCTTCGCTTTGAGACCGTTCGCTGAAACGACTATCGGAACAATGATCGTTGAATCAACATCCCATATGGCGGTTTTCTCGTGAGCCAAGTCTAGGTACTTACTGGCCTTGTTCTTCTCGGCTTTCACGAGATTCTCAATTGATTATATTATTATTAAACTTTAATTGCTTAACATCGAACGCCCTTAAAAGAATAAGTACGTTGCAACTGTTGCAAGTAGGTGCTCGGATTCAAAATTGGAATAACAATACAGTAAAAAATATGGTAATCTTTCAATGAAATAAGAAAACTACGTCATCGCGAAAGTTATCTTTAGATCGTCTGCTTTCTCATTTCATTCTAAATTTGAATTTCAGCGCAATGTTTTAAGGTTGATAATTCAACGATAAATTTGTGGTTGATACGGCGTTTGTTCGTATATGCGTACGCCTCGTTTATTTTTGCATTTAGCGCCCTTTAAGTTGCGTAATGGTAGTTAAGGTTATTAATGAAGGGTAAGTTATTGCAGTTATGTTTGTTATGAACCGTTGAACTTGTGTCGGTGTTTTTGAACTTTTTGCAATATGTTGTAATAGAGATTATTATCTTATCAAGGGTTATTGATATTTTCTTTTGACATTTGACACCAGTGAGTATCTACATATATTAATTAGGTACTGTCAGCCAAGAAAATGGTTTACCAACTTTTCGACTCTTCTTTAAACACATAAGATCGAAAAGTGGTGAACCACTTTTTTGGCTGACTGTACCTACGAGTAAATACAAAGAAAGAAGTAAAGCGAGTATCTTTTCTGTGACTGAAATTATTTTTAATTTCCAATTAAATGATAATTTAGACTAAAAATGAATTAATACTTTCTAAAGAAAGAGTATTTTTTTTTACAGGTAGTACATTAAAATTTTGATATTTGATGCCAATAAATGAAGTCTTTTTTCTCAACTAGGAACCCTTATAGTTTCGCCATGTCTGTCTGTCCGTCCGTCCGTCCGTTACATCATTAAACTTATGCAGTACCAATATGTATACAATCACGCCAACAAAGTGCAAAAAAAAAATGGTTTTATTAGGGTACCACATGGTGGGGGCTGATATTTTTTTTCATTCCAACCGCGATATATTGTTGGATAGGTATTAAAGAATGAGCTATCGGCTATAAAATTTTCGGAAATAATCGAAAAACAAGAACTAACCATATGTTTAAAAAATATGAAAAAAATCCAAAAGTAGAACTTTAAATAAAAATTGAGACATGGCGATATTGATAGTTCACCGCTGGGCGAGTAACTATAAACGTCGCCGTGTCTCTTTTATTGATACACGGGGCGAGTGTCGCCGTGTTTTTTATTTACACGGGAGTGATTATCTTTTATTCGTATTTATCGAGGTATTCCCGATAAACTACAGTATGAAGTTCTTCAAAATAGGAGTGTACAAGTTTTTAATGGGTCGGCAAAGCGCACGTGACACCCCTTGAGTTGCAGGCGTCCATAGGTTACGGTGACCGCTTTCCACCAGGCGGGCCGTATACCTGTTTGCCACCGACGTGGTATTAAAAAAAACATAGCCGATAGCTCATAGCTTTCTAGCTCGCGGTAGAACTAGTGCCTATACCTACCTACGTGGACAAAGATGCACATAATGTTTTAAATTAATATACTCGTAACTTAACTGAAACAAACACAAGTGAAAGTGATCAAACCATGACACCAGATACAAAATGATCCGATACTCAACAAATCGCTCCCAAATCTATTTTTTCTCACCCCCGCCAGGGTTGTCACATTAGAATTTTAAATTATAAAACAGGTGGCCGTGTGGGAACGTTGGTATTTGCATATCGGCCATCTTGGTAATTTAAATATGGTGTAACAATTGTTTAGCACTTCCTAGTAATGTCACTTGTTAAGTTCGTTTTCAAATTTAATTGTGGTTATGACTATTTGTTTATCACTGTATTAATTTTATATGTCCTATTCTGGCTTCTAAAATGTATACATTTGTGATTAGGTAAGTAGGTTTTTATAAAAAAATCTTGAAAATAAATAATTCATAATTCATTTATTGTCTGTAGAACATGGGTAAATACAATGATGGATCATAACAATAAATACATAGAATCACCATGGTCTTGCCAATAGGCGTACAAACAGTGAAACTTAAAGCACATTTACATTTTTAGCTACATACTTCGATTTTTACATCAAAGTTTTTGTTTTTGGTTTCTAATAACATAGAACCTTGCTTGGAATTATATTTATAGGTAGTTTTTGGGCATATCTTATACCTACTTAACTGTCTATGGCAATAAACCATTCTTGCGGTCTACTTGTCTTGGATTTGAATCGATATTATTTTCACCATTCATTAATAATGTACAGATTAAGTTACATAAGGAATATATTGAAATATTTTGTCTTGCATGCTCGGATGTATAGGCAAAGAAGTGAAAAATGTATGTTTATAATCCAAATGAGGCAAAATACATGAACTTGATGCATATATTATATTTGAAAGATTAGGTAAACATTTAACCCGGTAATACCCACATATTTTTTGCGTTTTTAAATCTTAAAAAAAACCAAATTGAAGGTTTGAAGAAATTGAAGGCGCAAAAGACCAAATTGAAGGTTTGCCAAAGAGCCATGGAGCGCAGTATGCTAGGAGTAAAACGGATTGACAGAATCCGTAACTCTACGCTGCGCTCCAAAACAGGCATTACTGATGTTGGAGTTAAGACTGCCAAGTTGAAATGGGACTGGGCCGGCCATGTCTGTCGCATGCACCCACAGAGGTGGGCAAAAATTGCCACGGTCTGGGTGCCGCAAGACGGGCGAGGATCTGGCAGACCTAGGCGGAGATGGCGGGATGACCTGGACGCATATCTTAGTGACTGGCCGGAGATTGCTCAAGACCGTGACGGATGGAGATCCATGGGGGAGGCCTTTGCCCAGCAGTGGGACACCATGTAGGCTATTAATTAATTAAATTAATTAATTAATTAATTAAATCTTAATGTAATTTTCTCACATCACAAGCTAAAAAAATTAGGTTTCGGTATAATTGCAATAGATCCTAGCGCCAACCCTACAGTTTCCCTCGTTGCGCGCGCGCCGTTGCGTCAGGTGCACCCCCTCCCCCCTCAGCAGGTGGGTATAATGACCTTAGGGTAGTCGCAGCAGGTTGGATTTGGACGTTACGTTTTTTTAAACGGCTGTGGATTAAGATAATGAATGGATTGGTTTTAATGGGCCAACGGTTTTGGCGCGTGGCTAGGTAGATTTGTCTATTTTCTGATATTGGTTAAAATACCTACAATCATAATCAGAATTAAGTAGGTATATACCGCAATTTGTAAAATTCACCATGTCTAGTATGGAAACATTGGTTATGTCTATTTAAATTTATTTTATTCCCATAATAATAAGTTAGAAGTTAGAAGACTAGAAAATGGTGGAATCTTGAGCGATGCGGAAATGAAAATGCCTGCCTGCGATGCCTGCAACCAAATGAAAGTGCAGTGGTTGACGTCCACCATTTGGTGAAAAATAAATAAATAAATAAATAAAATGCGTGGTGAAAATGTACAATGTGCTCATAATTATAGGTTTTTATTTTCAAGGTATTAGTGCGTTTTTGACATTATCCGATCCGATATCTGACAGGAACAGTACAGCTATCAATTTTTTTGTCCAAAACAAATTGTCTAGGAAGCAAACAAGTTATATAATCGTAAACTAGGAAGGAACAAGGAAAGAATCGCTATCAGTAATGACAAAAGTTCATTAACCCCGTAATTGCCTGATTATAATACAATGGGCAAAAACGAGTGACAATTAAAACCTCAATGACAATATAGACAATTCACTTGGATGATGCTTGATAAACGTTTTGACTACGCATATGCGTGTAGAAAAGTTACTTCAAGGTAACAAACAAGCATACGTTTTACTCATACTCATACTCATTTATCCATTATATTCTTAAAATTATATTTTATACGACGAGCCTGATGGTTAGCAGTCTCCGTAGCTTATGTACGCAACTTGTTTTTAATACCACGTCGGTGGCAAACAGGTATACGGCCCGCCTGATGGAAAGCGGTCACTGTAACCTATGGACGCCTGCAACTCAATGGGTGTCACATGCGCGTTGCCGACCCATTAGAAACTTGTACACTCCTTTTTTGAAGAACCCCATACTGTAGTGTAGTTCATCGGGAATACCTCGGCAGGGAGCTCATTCCACAGCCGGAGCGTTCGTGGGAGGAAATTCCTCTGAAACGCACGGTGCGCGACCATTTAGGTTGCAAGGTGTGTGGATGAGCGCCCTGTCGATGGCAAGCGGTGCGATGATGAAAAGTGGCCGTTGGCATCATGTCAAACGGATACGGATAGTTTAATCGGAAGATCAGCGCTAGAAGTCGCCCACAATATGATGAGATTAGACTATTTCGTGACACCTTCGCCTTTAAATAAGGTACAGCGGGGCAAATCTCGACTAGGGGCAATTGTAACTAATCCGTTTTTTCCATTATTGTACTATGATGTTGAGTTCTACATGTATCCACCGAACACGCCTACCATATATGACCGGTGGACACTCTATTTAATAATGCAAACATTTTAAAACATGGAAAAAATGGACCAGTTACATTTGCCCCCCGGTCGAGGTCTACCCCGCTGTACCTTACACCATTTTTTATGCGATAGGATGCAAATGAGCAGACAGGTTGCTGATGATAAGCGATCACTGCTGCCCATGTCCCCGAAACGTGTTAGAGGTGCGTTGCCGGTCTTAAACATGGGTGTACGCTCTTTTCTTAAAGGATTGAAGGTCGTATCGGTCCGGAAATACCGCAGTCGACAGTTTATTCCACAGTCTAGCTGTGCAGGGGCAGGAAGTTTCTGGACGCACAGTTGAAGACCATGAGTCAATTATGGTACTGTCAGCCAAGAAAGTGGTTTATGGGCCAGTTTTTGAGCTATGCTTTTTTGTTTTTTGTTTTTTAGTTCCAAAGTGAGTAGGTATTTGAAATTTTTATGTGTTTTCCACTCCGAATCGTGTCACCACTCTTTCAATCCTAATAGGAGAAAAAAAGTGTCCTAAGGTTTTTTTTCTCATTCCGTTACCATTTTTTCATACATTTTGTATAGCGGTAGCGGAATGGAAGGTTTGAAAAATGTATGGAAATCTTGGGACATTTTTATTTTCCTATCAGGATCAAAAGACCTCTCGATTCTGACTATTTATGAATCGCGTAAAAAATACCCACGTTTAAAAAAGTGGGGTGGACAACTTTGAAAAAAAAAATGGCTCTTATACCACTTTTCGGCTCTATTTGAAACACATAAGGTCGCAATTAATTGGTAAACCACTTTTTGGCTTACTGTACTCCCGTATCTAACAACGAAGAATTTGCTGCGCCCAAATTTAAAGGTCAAATAGCAAGTTCAAAGTCACGTGCACTACTCGTGCACTAGTTTACACGTGACAATGAAACTAGCACGGTTCGCACGGGCGTGCGAAGTTAAAAACAATAGTTATGTCAGGGCGAGAGGAAAACGCTTTTACTAGTTACATAAGTGACCCGTGAGGTAATCGGGGTGTGGTGTGATAGATGGGTTTCCTATGGAAATGGCAGAGTGATAAGGTATAGAAGAAAAAAAATCATCTATTTGTATCGGCCGAGCGTGTCAGATTTTGTACTGAAGTTGTTACTTGCCTGTGCTTTTAAATATGTCTCCGCCCATGTGTGTTTATAATTTTTGTGTTGTTGCAATTAAACATCACGTAAAAAGGCATGAATGTTTTTGTTGACTTCAACTTACAAAATTGACGCCCGAAAGCTGCAAGCTGCGATTAAAGACGGACAACGCAGTGGATTTTACTGAGTTTGACATTTGACACGCTAAGTATCTACTTACAAACGTATCTACGTTTGCTTGATCTATGGTATATATGTATATGGCATCTGTGGATAAGGTTAAGTTTAATTTGACAGGCAGTGACCTATTTCACCTAAGTGACATTTGACACTTGACACTGTCATTTCTGTGCCTATTTTTAGGTTGATAAGTAACATTATTATTTAGTGTTTATATTTCTTCGGAGAATACAGCAAAAAAAAGGTAAAGTGCCAATAGAAAAACCATTAACACTCCGATTGCCAACAGTCAAATAGTTGAAGTGCGTTCAGCCAACCGTGACAGTAAAAATGACTTATTTTGTAAACAATACCAATTTTCCGCTACATTTGCCCCCCGCGCCGGCGCAGGGTTAATTGGGGTTACCCTTTTGTTTTAACCCCTGCGCAACTAACGATTCTCGAAATGACAGTTGTGCGAGTTATAGTTTAGTTTCTTTGACTAGAAATGTAAACAAGTGGGTAATAATAACATACATACATATATACAATCACGCCTGTATCCCATAAAGGGGTAGGCAGAGCACATGAAACTACTAAAGCTTCAGGGCCACTCTTGGCAAATAAGGGGTTAAAGGGGTAATAATAATTCTTACTAAATTAAGGTGACGTTATATATGACATTTTCTTCTGAAAAAGAAGTTGGTTGATATCTTTTGTTCTAGGCTTTAGTTTTTAATTTTGACTAGGATGAGACGTGATTAATCAATTATAAAATATTATTATATAGAAAAATATGTATAGTGAACAGGGGGCCGATTTTTGAGTCTCACTGTCACTAAAATACCGGTTGAAAACGGTGAATTGCCTATTATTTTCAGTGACAATTTTCTGAATTCGAACGCCGTGAGACTTAAAAATCGGCCCCCAGTATGGAATTCTAAAGTGGCGTGTTCTTGTGTTGGAGGCCAAAACTCACTTTGAGTTATCGCGCCGACAAACCGCCTTATTCATAAACGTTCTCTAAAGTTATCAAACCGATAAAGTTCGTTGGTCCCTTTCCGACGTATTTGTGTGATAGAAAAGGACAAACGAACTTTATCGGCTTGATAACATTAGAGTACGTTTATGAATAAGAGGGAAAGTATGTAAGTAAAGTAATAGCCAGATACGGAAAATTTTAAAATAATAAAATAAAATAATAAGAAATGCAAAGTTCTTGTTTGCTATTTTTTACTCAATATAACTTATCTCAAACTCACTTTCTAAAACGTCAACCCTTCAAACCAATGGTAACCCTAAAAAATCCCCTGCAACCGGTAACCAGTAACCCCCACATTCCTGCGCTTGCGTGACTGCACCAGTAATTGTTTAAATTAATCGTGTTAATGATCATTTTTCATGTTAGTTTAACATATCGTTTCATTAAAAAAGATACGTGCTTTCAATCGTATAGTTAAAGTAATAGAGGTTAGATTTGACCGATCTGCACGTCACAAACGTATGCAGTGGTGAAACAACGTTTCATTCAAAAAGTCGCGTGCGTTGATTCTATTTTTCATTGTAATAAGGTTATATTTGACAAATAGCGTTGAAGTATAGTATATTCGAGTATAATAAGGAAGATAGGAAGAAAACCGTTGGACATGAAGTGGCGTGTTTTGTGGGTCAGGTAGATATATAAGTTAGCAGTGCAGTTGGTAGTCTTTTATCACTGATCCCATCGCGAGCTAGTAAGCTATGAGCTATCGGTTATAAAAACGAACAAAAGATAAGCACTCCCGTGCAAATAAAAGACACACGGCGATATTGATAGCTCACCGCTGGGCGAGTAACTATAAACATCGCCGTGTCTCTTTTATTTACGCGGGAGTGATTATCTTGTGTTCGTTTTTATAGCCGATAGCTCATAGCTTACTAGCTCGCGGTGGGACCAGTGCCTAAAGCAAATTTAATAAATGTACATCATCATCATCGGCCTACTGCGTTATCCCAGCAGTTGCCACGGCTTATGGGAGCCTGGGTCCACTCAACTAATCTCAAGATTCGGCGTAGGCACTAGCTTTACGAAAGCGACTGCCATCTGACCTTCCAACCCAAAGGGTAACTAGGCCTTATTGGAATTAGTCCGGTTTCCTCAGAATGTCTTCTTTTACCGAAAAGCGACTGGCAAATATCAAATGACATTTTGCTCATAAGTTCAGAAAAACTCATTGGTGAGCAGGGGTTCGAACCCGCGACCTCTGGATCGAAAGTCGCACGCTCTTACCGCTAGGCCACCAGCGTTTTTTAAATCTAAATTTAATAAATATGCATATTACCCCTTTAGTTGCAGGCGTCCATAAGTTGCGGTGACCGCTTTCCATCAGGCGGGCCGTATACTTGTTTGCCACCAACGTGGTATAAAAAAATACAAAAAAACATGGCGACGGTTAAAGAAAATGTTGGCAGGATATTTATAAGAATACGTGCGTGTAGTCATTGTTCACGTATAAGTAAATAATTTTATTCTTTATTACAATGTAATAAGACTTAAAATAGTATTTTTCACGTCAGACGTAACTTTATACAACGCTACAAACTTCACAATGGATGTTAAAAAATGTAGAGTCCTTGGAAAAGAAGTAGCGTCTAATATACCTAACTAGCCGTACTTGTTATTACCTGTATAGTGTGACCATTTTAGTGAGGAGTGAAAGACTGGTTTAAAAAAATTTAAAATGTAGAGTCCTTGGAAAAGCATTTGAGGGTAATATACCTAACAAACCATACTTGTAGCGACGTGTTATCGGCTCTACCTAACTGTGTAGGGTGACTATGGTTAGAGTCATTGTGAGACTTTACATCTAAAACACTCGTGCTTAACCAGCATCCGTGCTTACATCAAAATGTAATAGACTCTACATAACTGTAACTCACTCTACATAAAGTATTAAAAATGTATCTTCTGAAATCGGCGTTCTCTTATAAGTTATCACTACATAATTTCGTAGGGCGACAAATTAAATTTGATAGATTGTATCTAAATAACAATTAAATGTATAATGCTGTCAAAAAGAGTTGTATTTCATGTTTCAAGTCAAAGTGTTGTTGTATCTGACTGTACAGATTTCCAAGAAAAAAATGTAAGACCAGTGTCCCAATATAATTATATTTTGTTGAAAAATATCACTTTGACATAAATTAGTTCCATGTTTAATCCAGATCGAACACGTAATATATATGTAGTCTATACATATAGTTTGCTTTTCTTCTTAGTAACTTTTTGTTTTCTCTCTGCACCATGTGTATTGAATCTCTGTTTGGCCCTATGGTTGACTGGTAGAGAATGCCTTTTGGCATTAAGTCCGCCATTTGTAATTTTTTGTGTATTTTTGTGCAATAAAGATTAAATAAATAACTAATATGCTATTGAAATCCTTTTTGGGTTTTAAATAAAGGACAGTTCTATATTTTCAGCAACAACGTGGTCACCCTAACCCTAATTAACAATTCCTTTGTGAATCATTTCGTCTGGTACCAGAACGATTGTTTTAACTTGCCAGTTGTTTTTTACGCGAAATATTCCGTCGCGTCCATTTTGGATTTTAATTTAAGCCAATTTGAGGTGAAGTGACTGTCAAGGTCAGAATGATGACAGGATTTCAATTTATAACAAGACTATAAATATATTAAATATAATTATTATATTATTCATCGAAATTTTATCATGCACGTAACGTATTTAAATACATAGGTATGTTTTTCGACTTTATCGTCTTTGGTTATTTCTAATCGGGTCATGTAGTTAATTTTATGATTTTTTTAACAAATACTAGTCTAACAGATTTTATACAAACTTTTGAATGCTTTGAACTCTTTTTTTTAATTTCCAAATATTGCAAACCCACAGGCATAGCTGTATGCATTACATATTACATATAACGAATTTTGTCAAAATAATACTAATAAATACCACATATTTGACAAAGATGATACTCAAATTTCTATGATACAAAAAATATAGGAACAAGGAAAATGAGAACTACTTTTCTATGAAAAAATACTTCGCGCGGATTTTCATCCTTATGTGTATTACGAAGAGCAATTATTGTCAGGTAAGATATTTTAAGATTAACACTTTTTTGTAAATCCTACAGAAGCTTCCCAACTCCCAACCCATTTGGGCGCGGATATATAATCAAAGTATAGTTAGTGTGGGTGTCATGTCCGTCCGTCGTTCACACGTTTAACGCCTTGTTAGGTTATTTTGTATTTATAATAAAATAATAAGAATAGGAAGATGAGAACAAATCGCTTTGATTATACTTTTTTTTAAATTACGATTTTTAAAACATTTCAAAGTAAACTATTTCAGATGGATATAAAAATTGTAAATAATGTCTTTACAAGTTTAAATGCTGGAAATTTTTTCTTTTTCATATCTTGTATAATTTAATTTTCCACTAAATCGGGATTTCAAACACCTTGTTAGCTACATTTTCAGCCATAACTCCTATCATTGCTGGTTTTGCTGGCGTGAGCTAAGTTTCGTAGCAAAAAGCTTAGAAAAATCCCAACAAAACCCAGAAAAATGTAATTTACGAGTATATAATTAAGAAAACTTTCGTTTGGAAAGGAATTTCTCTTACCCATATTAATGCAAAAATATCTTAATTTGTAAACTTTTTCGATTTCATTCAGGAGAATGGCATTTTTAGTTTTTATTTTTGTTGAAATATTGCAATTTTGGACTGTATTAAGCCGCATTTTATTATTTTAATGAATGATTAATAAAATTACAGTGATAATATAATACAAAACCCTGTAATCTCCGGGCAGTGACCAGCGAGCATTCGTACCACAAAAACATTAGGCATGGGAACGGCCCAAGGCCATAAGGTCTGAATCTGGAAACAATGGGGATTAAAAAATATTTTCAATTTGAGATAACCTGTGTCTGATATAAAAAAAGTCTGGAGATATCGATGCTTTTACGAATTGATTTAAAAAACATAAGCACAGAAATATTTTCTTAATTTGATGTGTCACCTGTAGAAGTTTTTTTTTATAAAAAAAGTATAGCAAATATCTTGTTCGGAATACCATTTGAATCTTCCTATAGTTGAAATGGTGTTTTCTTTTTTTAATCATATTGATACTAAATCCTACATAAGTTAAATAAAAATCTAAAAATATAAAACTCACTAAAAGAACAATATTAATCACATAAACAAACACCATTTGACCATATCTCCACATTTGCCGCTCTCATGTGTGTCGGTTTCCCACACAGTTTTCACACGTGTCCGCTGATGACTATCTCATGTATACCTCCCTTTATAAATGCTATCACTCTGACTCTTATATCTCAGACTTTAAAGTTCAATCTTGCTTGACATAGTTAAAATTCTATATAATCATTGCTTACGTATTATGTATATGTTTATGTGTTAGATTATGATTTTCAAGGATTAGAATTATAAGTATTATTAAGTTTATCTGAGCGGACAAGGTGACATTAGTCATGAATTAACAACTAACTAGTTTTATATTGTGTTTTATAATGAAACCTTCATTTTATCTCGTACACCTAATAATAAAATCTATGACTATACAATTTATCACAGCAGTATTCAGTCCTATATTTTTATCCACATAATTCGCTTGCTTAAAAATGTGAACAGATCTCGTCACGAGTTATGAAAGAATATATAGATAATTTTAACACTCCGCCCACTAAAGTAAAGTAGTTTCTGTACTTGTGAGCATTCTTTGAGAGCTAAACAAATGAAAATATTTGTCGAATTATACCAATAACCTGCCTGTAGATCGCTTTGCTTTATAAGAATAACCTAAGCCTTATGACAAGTGACAAAGTGGGACATTATGGTAACGATACAATACATAAATAATTAATTATTATAAAATAAAAAATAAAAAGTATTATAGGACGTTCTTACACAGATTGACCGAGTCCCACGGTAAGCTCAAGAAGGCTTGTGTTGTGGCCGTGGTGAGTACTTAGACAACGATATATATAATATACAAATACTTAGAAAGCATCCAAGACTCAGGAACAAATATCTGTTGCTCGTCACACACATAAATGCCCTTACCGGGATTCGAACCCAGGATCGCGGCTTAGCAGGCAGGGTCACTACACGCTTGGTCAGACCGGTCGGATTATGCTAAAAATGCACTGTTATAGTTCTTATATGTAACTGAATAATCGATGTCAACAACAAAAAGTAGCCTATGTCACTTCCCACCCCTTCAACTACCTCCAATTAAAAAATCACGTCAATACGTTGCTCCGTTTTTACGAAAGACGGACAAACAAACAGACACACACACTTTCCCATTTAAAATATTAGTATGGATTGATGTTGATTGAGATCTCAGCAGCTTGACAGTAATGGCAACGTAATTTTTCTGACAACTTAAAAAAAATGGCATGGTAAAATTTTATGGCAACATACTCGTATTGATAACATTTTAAAAATTGCATTATGGTTTCTAGTATAAACACAGATCATTATTTCGCTAAACCCGAGTAGCTTGACAGTAAAAACCGAGCATTGTGCGCAGGCGCACTAAATCAAGGCTTCCGCGGAAATGTATGTATTATTTAAACTCGGTCCGAGGTTCGTGCCCCGCGCTGGCCATTGTTTGGTACACGTGGAGCTAGGGAGGTAGGATGAGGCATTTTCCTTGTAATATTCAAACAAAATTATTATTTCTTCGTTTAGTTATGAACATTTTCTACATAATTTTCATACTAAATTATCAGTCTCGTCATCATCATCATATCAGTCCTGTATCTCCCACAGCCTAAGCATAGACCTCTCTTCTAGTACGCCATTTTTCCCGAGCATGGGCTAGTCTCATGTAATGAGGAGGCACATTCAAAGGTTATGACAGATGGCGCCACCTTATTAGTCCATTGCACAGATAAAGAATTTCATACGTGAGAGCGAGAAGATGATTTTTTCTCTCTCTCACATATGAATGACAGTGATGCCTAGGCACTTGCACAGGTGCCGCCTGGCGGGATAAAATGTCAGCGTTCTTCCTCATTGTGACCCACAATTTCGGATGTCGTCCACGCAACGAGCCAATGGACGTCAAGCACTTCTTACAACAACTGTAAGCGGTCACCATTCCATTAACCTTTTAGTTCACCTGCCATCACTCTGCCTAGCAATATATCCCGCCTAACTCCATTTTAGTTTGGTAATATGTATAATAAATACTACGTAATATCGTTGTAGCCTGGTTTCCATAGCACAAACTTTATTGTAGTGACTGATTAGGTCGGTTTCTATATATATTACTTTTAGTTTACTTCTAGAATGCTGGCCTTAAGTGGTGGTCCATTTTTTATTTCACTGGCATTAAGCGTTTCTGGTTTTATTTTTTCCTCGTTATCAACAAACACAAATCAAATTAGCAAACATTTAAACACAAATTCACTCCTGTATTCCCACAAGGGGTAAGCAGTGCAAACGAATCTCCTGATTTTTCAGTGCCATTCTAAATAATAATCCGTTGAAATAAACATATAAAGTTACTATTGAATAAAAAGAGGATAAGAATATGTTTTCCTATATTTGTGAGTGAGAATTTGTATCAAAAGTCGGAAACCAGATTAACCTGATTACGACTATTCCCACGATTATAAAACAAAATAGAAAGCCCACTCCAAACTTTCCCAGCTCCACCCTGACCTATCCCAAGCTTCCTTGAGCGTTTGTTTGCATATTCAAACCCGCTGTCCGACACAGTTATACAACTTTACTCGGTTATTATATGTGGAGCACATTTTATTATGTTATACATACATGTGTCGCTTAACTTCAAACCTGGGTAAATCCATTCTGCTTAAAGGTTGAATATATAAAAAATATAATACGATCTGAAAGATACTTAACCTTATAGCAGAATGGATTTACCCAAACAAAACTGAAACAAAACTGTATTGTCAAAAACTTTTGGAAAAGCAGATAAAATAATGTTCATATCAGTGTTCGACACGCTAATGCCCTATTGACGACACTCTTTTGCCACATTTATTGACAATGGCATAAGATTGAAAGTGGCATCTACTGGAATGCTGTCGAGCACTGGTAATTTTTACCGATTTAAATTTTATTGTGACAAGTAAATGATTGATTTTGCAACAACACCAATATATTTTAAAAACTTCAAGAAATGCCGAGTAAAAAACAGCTACCTCATTTCATCAGATTTCCTAGAATCTAAAGCTAATCTGTTTCTAATTATAACTTCTTGCGTTATTATTTAGCCAAAAGAAAGTTAAATTTCACCGACTAATTTATTTATTTTTTGTTGCAGAAACGCAAAATGATGAAACAGAAGATCCGCAAGAAACGGTGACAAAAGTTGCCATGTGCAAAACAAAATACTCTTCAAAAGTACTCCTTAGTGTTGCAAACGTATAGACCAACGAACTTTTCGGACAACGAAGTGTACTTAAAAACAATAAAAAAAACAGTGACAGGAAAATTTGTGTCAAAAAGTGTTGGCTGCGAAAAAAGTTGTGTCAGAAAGTGTTGGCAAAAAAGTGAGGACCGAAAAAAGTTGTGTCAAAAACTGTGGTGTAACCGACTATGTGTTAAGTGTGTGTAGATCGGAAAGTGTACGCAATGGATCTTCACCCACCTCCCCTGATTGTTCATGGATATGAGCCCCATGCTCCTCTGTTGGAGGTTGAGGGTCTGGACCCCATAGTCCGCAGCAGAAGGTGCTGATTCATGCGCCTACGCTGCAGAGTCAGGAGTTGATGGGTGATCATCGGAATGGAGGTACGTATCTATTTTGTAATACTCAGAGTAACAACATGATGAGGGATATCAAGATATCATCATCATCATCATCATCGTCATCAACAACATAGTGTAGTGATTTTTTTTCATAATTGATAATTGAGATAGTAACTCTGAGCACCGTACCTTCTCATTTTTTTGTTGAGAGTGCTTTGTAACTCTATTATTTAATTTAAAAAAATAATTTTCTCATATAATTTTCGTGACAATAATAAAATTGTACCTATGTATGACCATCAATGGTGTTGTCGAAGAGTGGCGAAAAGTTTCCATACAAATAAATACAAATGAATTATGAAGTTCTTGTTACGAAGATTGAACAGTTTGACTTCACACTCTGATATATTCACATAATTCTTTTATTTAGGAAATATCTACTCCTATCGAAACTCTTTTTTTTTTAAGTTTCAAAAAGTGGATTTATCCGAGTTTGAAGATAACTGTCTTATTCAGTGACATTTTATTTTTATTCTCTTTACTTACCATTTATGAACGATTCAATAGAGTCGAGAGCAGATGGTCTGACCTGACGTAGAATACGACTTTTCAGATGAGCAGTACCACGCCCACAGCAGCAACCAGAGTGGAGACGGTGAGTACACTATTAAATACATTCCTATCATCATCATCATCACCATCATTATCATTGTCATCATCATCATCGTCATCACCTTCATCATCATCATTGTCATCACCACAATCATCAGTATCATCATCATTATCCCCAGGAATATAACGATCGATCCGGCGATGCTCTCATCTGGTCTTTTCTTATCATCCTGGGAGTCACAATTTAAATCATAAAGTTACAAGTAAGTGGACGTAATGCTTGAACGCACTCTCTGCTAGTCAACGACTAGGGTAGGTCGTAGGCATGAAATGACGAAAGTAGCTAACTGTACAAAAATATTATAATGCATGTTATCGACACGATAGTCAGCAATAAGTACCAAATACCAATTTTTTAATTAATGAAAAATAAATAAAATAAGGCAGTTTTTGATACATAGATAAAAGGGTCATTTTGGGTCCATCCTTTACGTTAAAATAAGCAGAAGAAAACTAAAAAGAAGTGGATAACCTTGTTCTATATTTTTTCGTGATAACATATATTTTACATTTATACCGTAATTTGTACTCCATAGAAATATCTCACACGAAGATTACAATTGTACCTAAAAATTGTAAAACTCAAAAATTCGTATACCAACGAAGCACGATCAAATGATCATTTCAAACATTCATTTATAATGAAACATGTCTGTCTATTCATAGTTCTGTAGTAATTAGATCAATACAATGGAGAACAATTATGTAACAATTGTGATTTCTCTTAATTGCTACTGTTTCCAAGTTTTTTCACTTCCGTTCACTATGGATAGTTCATTGTTTCATTTCATATGGAATAGTTCTATTTATAGATAATTAGTTTTTAAGCTAACACTACGGATATATCTAGATAAAATGTCACCAGATTTAAAAAATATTTTTATTTGGACAATGATTACTTTATTTTCGATTTGCTACCACAAAGTATAACGATGTCATTATTCATGTAAAATGACTAAGTATAGAAATATTATAGTTATTTATGTGACGAACACGTGTAACACAAGATACATTATTGAGTATGTTTTGGTTTATCTCATTTAACTGGCAAAAAATATGGTTTTGAACTTACTACTGGATTAAGTACTTACGAAAAAAAAAACACTTATGAAATATTGATTGAGTAAATTAAGTATTACTGTAATTTACATCATTTTTGTTATTTATTTATAAGACAGTCTCGTTTTGCACATACATCTATCGCAACTTTATGTATAATCTTCATTTCGTATGGTCTTCGGCTAGACGATGCGGAGGAGCGATCACGGAGGACTTATTTACAAACACTTGTAACCTGCTTGTAACTTATAATCCAGCCCTTTTGTCAGTCATCATGTCTGTTAACCAAATAGCAGCACAGACTTGACAAAGTAGATTCAAAGAGGGAGATATAAGTATGGAGTATTATGGATTGATCCACGATTTTAAACCTCAATACAGATGCTGGTAGCATTTTTCTTTTCTCACAAAAATCACCAAATCGCCTCACATTAAGCGACGCGCCGTAAGGGATAGAACCGGTCCACAAATATCGAGATTCATTCACTTTCCAACGGCGGTGAATGGACAGTTTTTGTGCGAGTACACTTGCTCTAATCGCTGTGAAATTAGTTCGGCGGGCGAGTCAGGTGCCAGTGTCAGCGGGTATAAGTATACCTTTAAAGATGAAAATGAAAAAAAGAGTCTACGTAATGTCTACAGACCACGTGATCAAAATATGAACTTTATATATTTTATAGTTTATTGCACAAAAAACAACTTAATATACAAAACGCGAACTAAATGCCATGAGACATTCTCTACCAGTCAACCTTTCATGAAGCTTATGTGTCAAAAAGATAGTATGCGTGTAATTTTCAAAGTATAATTAAATTTATATCCGACTGCAACTGGTACGGGCCCTAGACAATGTTTGATTTTGGGTGCGTTTTCATACAAAAAAAAAATTTTTCGTTTTTTTTTTAATTTTTTTTTAACTTTTTGTTTTTTTATAAGCGTATACGGAGTATCAAAGGGGAACGAAAATTCGATTATTATTATTTTTGCGCTACGACGCACCGTTTAGGAGATACAGCCATCCAAAGTTACTATTTTCAGTAGACTTTATTTATTTCATACCATGTTTGAGAAAAGCACTATACATACCTCGGCGGGAAATGGGGTTGCCCGCCTCAGACCTATCCGGCCTCGCTTCGCTCGGCCGTCTATATGTCTTCGGCCGGCAACCCCCTTTGTCCCGGCCTCTGTAGTAATGTACTATTTTTTTTTACGAATTACTGACCATTATTACACCTGTTTCGACTAAATAAAAAAACAAACAATGTTCCATTTTCTTACTTCATATGACACACATCAGTGCTGCCATCTATACGCCACAAGCTATCACTACTCCCCGCCGACACTGGCGCCCAACCTTTACTGACATTTACACTCAATGATAAAAAGTTGTATAACAAAATAACTGACAACAATGTTCGATATCACAACGCTACCGGTTTTGGGTTGACAGCGACTGAGGTGAGAGAGAGTTTTGTATTGTAAACACTTTATTCTAAGCTTATTAATCGTTTTTAATATAGTGTTTCAGACCAATCAGAACATTCAGAACCCACGTTGCTCATATTAGGAAGCCATCTTAATGATTCGTTATTGATTCGGATATATTTTTTTAAGGTCGCTTTTTAACAACACGGTCATTAGCGACTACAAGAGAATTACATTTTTTTATATACATCAATTAGTTTTATAAATCTTAGTACATTCAGATTCTTATCGTTCAAACAATCCTTTAATGTTATAGGCAATTTACATTTTTCTCTTTCTTCCTTATATGCTAAACACTCGATTAAAATATGCTTAACAGTTAACTCCAAACCGCATTTATCACATTTACTCTTTTCATTCTTAGGGTTTATTTATTCTACTCGTAGTAAAGGTATTGGTGGAGTTCCAAAAATAGAATCTCTAATATTTGACAAATCATTGAAGTTACCATTTTTCCAAGAATTATTCCAAAATATTTTGACAGTTTATTTGATTAGATTCGGATAATTGTGTATTTTGTTTGTAGTCATATTATACTGGCACATCTCGGACACTGGCGATCAAATATATGAAAGAGGCGCATTTCTGACACACATTCTAAGCTCCTGTAGGTGAACGCGTACCATGCTTGTATGAGTGAGATATGACAGGTCGACTGTTCGCGTTTTTGACAGGCGGTAACTGTGAGGTAACCGCGAGGGGGTGGGCGGCACTTTCAGCGGGGAGCGGGAGTGGCCATACCACAGTGCCATACTGTACGATAGTACTCTTTATTATACTGTGATACTGGTGCAAGCGACATTCACGATTTCAATCTCTTAACTTTCAAGAACCATTTATTTTTGTAGTTATAACCGAAGATTCTTTTTTTCTATTTTAATAATGGCAACCAGTGAGAAAACTGAAATAAAGAAATAAGAGCTGGTAGAAGTCTAAAAATGAATACCTTACATAACAATAGTACTTTCTTGTCTGTATTTTAATGCGAATGGGTGAATCAGATTTTGTTCAAAATACGTAGGTGACATCAAAGAGGATCGTGTATTATATAGAGTTACTGTCGAAGTAAAATGTGTAATCACAGTGCATAGACTGCCATCTCTTGACACAGGCTTGAAACTTTTGAACCTCAGTTTTGACAATTTGGCCCATATTCTTAGCTTGATATGTTTTGAAATGTCAAATATTAATATTAGCGCCATCTAGCCGAGCGTTCCCCAAAGGTGTAACGCCATCTAGGCCACCGTACCTTTTTCTCTATGGATTTGAGGAACGTTTTTTTCTTAGATTGTATCCGTCTATGCGACGTTACATTGTCTTTGGTATCATCAAAGACATACGGGTATATAATTCCATATAGACAGATAAAGTCTAAGAAAAAATGTACCTCGAACCATCAAGATGGCGCTATATCTTTAGTTGTTTTTAACACATGTCACGTTAAGAATATGGGCCTAATTTTATTGTCAAAACTGAGGTTCAAATGTAAGCCTGTGTCGAGAGATGGCAGTTGTATTTTCTCTCAGTATCACTGTGACTAGACATTTTATTTTGACAGTAATTCTCTAAATACTCGATCCTCTTTGGTATCAATTCATAACCGTACATCAATATTCACTACAGAAGTAGGTACCACAGTCCTGCCTAACTGTATGTACATTTGTAACCCTTATTCTAACCATATAAAGTCCACCTACGGCCACCAGACAGTGACCAAAACGTGCGTCAATGGAGTCTTGGTGGTCACGCGCATCGAAAGGGAAACCAGTCGGCCTAGCCAAGGGTACTATCGTTGACGGTACGTGGCGATCTAAACGCTATCTGGCTCTGTCGCGCTACTACAGGGTACGTACCCAAACGGACAAAGGCTTACTATAATAATAGCCTCTTTCGTTCATCCGTAATGGCACCACAGAGCCAGAGTGCGTTTCGATCGGCGTTTAGCGTCAACGGTTGTCAATTTGGCTAAAGTCTAAGTCTAAGCTAAGTCAGCAGAAAACCGGAGAGACTAGAGAATAGAATAGAGTAGAAAAAAATATTCGCAAACACACACAATGAAAGAAAACACAAGCAAAAATGGCTGCAGAAGGCCGAAATGGTCTAATCTCAGCATATTTCTGGCGTCTTCCAGCGCTGATCTTCCGATTCGACCATTCGGTGAAAAACAATCACGACGGGTAACAAACAAATACAAATTATAGATAACACTACGAAACGCTCAAGAAGCGTCAGCGATTGTGTCGTTGGTTAGGTAACCAGTCGCCTAGTGGAGAAAAAATGAGACGTGCTCCGAACGAGGCTGGGGTTTGAAGTTTTGAACCCAGAATATTATTAAAATATACCTTATTTTTATACCTTGAGGTTCATTCTTGGTAACGAGATAAAAGAAGAATGAGTCTAGGGTTTCAATTTGGAATATTGGTAAATTATAAATTTTATTACGAGGGTATAAAGTTTGGTTTCTAAAACATGTGAGTGTATAAAGTGACTTTTGAGTTTGATATGATTCATTAGGTCAGCAGTGACAAAATCGTCTATGGGATCAGCCTTGTAAGTTTTACTTCATGTGACGTTTCCGGCAACAGCGCGAAATAAATAAATACATATTGGGGACACCTTACACAGATCAACTTAGCTCCAAACTAGATGGCGCCACAAAAAAATGTCTTGTGGCTTTCGATTATACTTGTAGATGGCGTTAAGTGTCACTTTTGACATAGATGGTTCTGCCATCTATACAACTAGGGAACAAATCAAATTGTTTTATTGAATATTTTTTAACCCCCGACGCAAAAACGATGGGGTGATATAAGTTTGACGTGTCTGTCTGTGTGTATGTCTGTCTGTCTGTCTGTCTGTCTGTTTGTCTGTTTGTCTGTTTGTCTGTCTGTCTATCTGTCTGTGTGTGTGTCTGTCTGTGGCAACGTAGCTCTCGAACGGATGAACCGATTTTGATTTAGTTTTTTTGTCTGAAAGCTGAGTTAGTCGGGAGTGTTCTTAGCCATGTTTCATGAAAATCGGTCCACTAGCACGGGAAGCATGGTCGCGCGATAGACGATAAAATAGCAGGCCATCCCTATCGCACTATTTGTAAGTGCGATAGGGACGGCCTGATATTTTATCGTCTATCGCGCGACCATGCTTCCCGTGTAGGTCGCGGTCGGGGATTTTTTCAAAATTTTAATTTTGTGGT
This sequence comes from Leguminivora glycinivorella, assembly GCF_023078275.1. Classification (NCBI taxonomy): domain Eukaryota; kingdom Metazoa; phylum Arthropoda; class Insecta; order Lepidoptera; family Tortricidae; genus Leguminivora; species Leguminivora glycinivorella. The sequence goes on from NC_062991.1 coordinate 14,819,263, forward strand.
TATTTGATTTATTCTTTTAATCCCATATATTAATCATCCATGCTTATGAAATAAAACTATGGAAACGGATTAAATCGCGTATAGTTGACCACGAACGCTGTAAGGAGTTCGAAACGGCGGGATGAATTTTAAATTCATTATACGCGATTTAATCCGTTTCCATAGTTTTATTTCATGAGTAACTATCGCGGTAACCGAAGACAATATTACATCCATGCTTATTTCAACTAAATAACAAATGTGTCTGCCCTTATAAGCATATTAGGTTGCCGTGCACCTGACATTGATACAGCAACCGCAACTTCCCTGGGAGAACAGTAAGCCCGAACTCATTGTTTCTTTGCAGCGATGCGACTTGAGGTTACGAAGGACTGTCGGTTCTTCATACAAATGTAGCCGTTCTGGATATTAACATGAAAGAAAAGTTTGTTTTTTGTGAAATTTGATGTATTTCAATCATAGCAAGGTATTAATAAAAAACCGGCCAAGAGCGTGTCGGGCCACGCTCAGTGTAGGGTTCCGTAGTTTTCTGTATTTTTCTCAAAAACTATTGAACCTATCAAGTTCAAAACAATTTTCCTAGAAAGTCTTTATAAAGTTCTACTTTTGTGATTTTTTTCATATTTTTTTAACATATGGTTCAAAAGTTAGAGGGGGGGGCACTTTTTTTTCATTTAGGAGCGATTATTTCCGAAAATATTAATATTATCAAAAAACGATTTTAGTAAACCCTTATTCACTTTTAAATACCTATCCAACAATATATCACATGTTGGGGTTGGAATGAAAAAAATATCAGTCCCCACTTTACATGTAGGGGGGGGGGGGGGACCCTAATAAAACATTTTTGTCCATTTTTTATTTTTGCACTTTGTCGGCGTGATTGATATAGGTACATATTTGTACCAAATTTCAGCTTTCTAGTGCTATCGGTTACTGAGATTATCCGCGGACGGACGGACGAACGGACGGACAGACAGACATGGCGAAACTATAAGGGTTCCTAGTTGACTACGGAACCCTAAAAACCCTACGTTTTAATCCCCGACGCAAAAACGACAGGGTGTTATAAGTTTGACGTGTCTGTCTGTCTGTTTGTCTGTCTGTCTCTGTGTGTGTCTATGGCATCGTAGCTCCCGCACGGATGAGCCGATTTAGATTTAGTTTCTTTTGTCTGAAAGCCGAGTTAGTCGGGAGTGTTCTTAGCCATGTTTCATGAAAATCGGTCTACTGGGCTACCAGCGCTCACCACTAGAGGCTACCAGCGCTCCTCCATCCTAATTAATTACCTACTACAAATTAATTATTATTCGCTGAACTTAAAACACGTTTATTTGTATAATTAAAGCTGTCACTACTATTTAGTAATTAAAATTACAAAATTACAACACATGAAAGATCCCCCAAACCCGAAGGTCGCAGGTTCGTTCCCGGACCGTGACTAATTGCGCCTGGCGCATGGGAACTTGCTTTATCCTGCTCATGTTTATTGGGTTCATTGCTTTTGGATATTTTTGAATAATTATATAAATTACAGTAAAATTATACCATAGTGACGTGAATACGGCTTAGCCACTAATAAGTTTTATCTTTTACATTGTATACGAGTAGATTTAGCAATGTTTCTTTTCTACTCGTCGACTTTAATCTGTCAATTAGGACACCACAGACTAAACTATACATGCTGACTTTTCAGTGTTGGATAGTCTTTGACACTTAGTCACTCAGCAAGCTTCGTGGCCTAAACATGGTACCTACTTGACTGAAAAGCTTTGTATATATCACGATTGTATAAAATACTATTTTCTTACGCGCACTGCCATAGGAGTGGAATTCCTTGCCGGCGTCTATATTTCCGAGCTCATATAACCCGGCAACCTTCAAATCTAGGGTGAATACTGAACAGGGTATGTAAATAGCCGAATGGCACAAATGCTCACGAAACTCTCACGAAACGAAACGCTCGTAGAAATCTATTTCTATCGCTCTTGCGTATTGGCGCGACAGAGCCAGACTATCTTTCGCGGCGTTTCGTTTTCGTTTCGCGTCGCAGAAATGCCATTTGGCTCCGGCACCAATCATCTTCAGGGCGCGCTCACTCCATCATAGATCACGTTTTTGCCTTGGGTTAGTCTGTGGCCAAGAGTAAGTCTATTTATAAATCATAAAAAAAAACAAAGGGGGTGTTGAAATTCTTAGTCACACGTCACGTGGGAAAGTGTGTTTGTTCTGTTAAGTTTGTTTGTCCGTCTTTCACGGCGAAACGGAGCGATGGATTGACGTGATTTTTTAAGTAGAGATAGTTGAAGGGATGGAGAGTGAGATAGGAAACTTTTTGTCTCTTTCTAACCCCCCACTTTCCTAAAACGAGGGTTGAAAGTTTGTATGGAACATTCCGCAATTTTCGAATTTACCGCGAGCGAAACCGCGGGTAAAAAAACTATTCACATTATAATTGATTAATATTGTGTATCAAATTCTCCATCAATATCTAACGAAGTGTATTAATATTAATAATACATTACTTAACAATATATCATCCATTACCTCAATTATATAAGATAATTAATTTCAGGCATTTAGTCTAATGAAGCAAAACTATATAAGTATAAATATTCACGCTAATGTAGACTGTGTGTGTATGTGTTAAGGTTTCATTTGAGAGGGTTGTGTATCAAAATCCATAATCGAATAGTCAAGGCTTACCGCAGTGATGGGCGACTACTGTGTATGAGAACTTGAGAAGTTTTGTTTAACAAAGAGGATTTTTTTTATACCACGTTGGTGGCAAACAGGTATACGGTCCGCCTGATGGAAAGTGGTCACCGTAAACTATGGAGTATATACATAATTACTGTAAAATCATCGCACCGCTCGCCATCGACAGGGCGCTCATCCACACACCTTGCAACCTAAATGGTCGCGCAACGTGCGGTTTCAGAGGAATTTCCTCCTGCGGTCGCGCCGGCTGTGGAATGAGCTCCCTGCCGAGGTATTCCCGATGATCTACAGTATGGGGTTCTTCAAAAAAGGAGTGTACAAGTTTCTAATGGGTCGGCAACGCGCATGTGACACCCTTTGAGTTGCAGGCGTCCATAGGTTACGGTGACCGCTTTCCATCAGGCGGACCGTTTAACTGTTTGCCACCGACGTGGTATAAAAAAAAATTAAGACGACACGGGACGGGTCAATTCTCCATACAAACGCTCTCGACTATTTGCTCCCTTGATTTTTGAAGACAGAGCAATATTTCTTTCAACACAGACTATAAATTATTATGTGTCGGACCGTATTGATGTTTTTGATATTCTTATTTTTAAAGACGCTAGAGACCATCAAAAAATTTCAAAAAACGGTGTTATTGATTATGGCGTAAAAAAGGCGTGGTATTCAAAATTGGTGACAATTAGCCAAAAAAACTAAACGGTCCGACACAGATTATTTCATTGTTATTCAGATTCTCAAATATCGTTACGATTGATTAAGTTTTGAAGGAGGACACAGTCGAGAATGGATTCTCGATTTTAAAGATTTTTTTGCAATATCTTTTAACTGAGTTGTTCTTAATGCAATTTTTTTTATCGGTAAATCTAGTTAATAACTCTAGTATATTAGAATTCCCAAATTGAAAGAGGGGCTCCTTTTCATTTTATTAAAATTTCGCTCCTGTAGCGTCTGAACCTACGCTCGTTCGCCTGTACTTGAGCAGTTCTCAAAAAGTTTGTCCATAGCCACGTCAGCAAATTTTAATTAATCCTATTTTGTTACCAACATTTAGTAATATAAGTAAACATTCGTAAGATATATGCAGGATAATTATTATAATTAAGAAAACACAGATACAAGAGAACCTTAATGACGAAACAAAACTTACTAAAATATCAATTCATGAAAAAAATCTTGGTAACAAAATAGGAATAATAAAAACAAATTTAACTTTTTCCTTAATTTTTGTACATACTTTTTGAGAACTGCTGACTTATGTTCTAAATAGTCTCAAGTCCCTACTCCTGGAGGTCCATTATCTCCAATCTGTACAGCCGCCAATTTGTCAAACAGAGCACTTACGGCGCATTAGCGATGTCTTTGTGCCAACCAGAGCTATTGTGGCTTTCATGTATAATTGTATACTCTACATATACGGTAATGGTCTTGCTAGTAGGTATTTTAATACATATTTCATGATATGTATAAGTACATACACCGTGTCTTTATTGAATTCCGTTAAATTTAAAGGGATCAAATACAATTAATTTCTCTAAGAAACTAGCGTCTTGACTCTTACGGTTACCGAGTTATTGAAAAAATAAAACTAATTACTGAACAGGTGTATGACAGCCTTCAAAACATCCAAATTTTATTTTTTTTGACATGTGCCGTCAATAATTTGACATTGCCGTCAATAATTTGACACTAACTTGAGGGATAACAACATTCAAGTTTAAGGGTCTCTCACACTGATTAATTCATTTATTATGTATGTATGAAAACGACGAAAAAAAATGTCTTGCGAATTTAACTAAAAGTGATATACAGGATGGTTCCTAATAATGAACGTGTCGAATTTAACAGAAAACAAAAAAACACGGTGTATAAATGATACAGTCGTTGAAAAAACGCAGTTGAAATTAAAAATTGTTGCTTTGAGGACAATGCCGCCCTTGAAACGTCGGAGGTTAGTGTTTAAAACATAGCTACTCGATTAAGTCCCGTTTGCAATTTTAAATATTTGTAAAAATCGTGAAAGTTTAAATCAATTTTGACGCGGGGACCAAATGAAATGTTGCTTTTAGATTAAAATAAAAAATAAGAACGTGAGTCGAAATCGAATCGAACCCAAGCATTAAAAATATATTCTAAGTAAGGTCAATGCAGGTAAGTGTAAAACACTGAAACTGTCATCTCATTTTCCCTTTAAAATCTGACGTTACTTACGTCTATACTTAGCGTAATCTGTACTTAGCACAATTTAGTAAAATGAGTAAAACTGCTACCGTTCACTCTATCCTTATCTAACACTTATCTAGTTATCTCACACAGATAATGACGATAGCAAGGGTTGTCAGATCGTGCGAGAGAGATAGAGACTAGGGCGGGCGGAGCGTGACGTCACGCGTTCGGATACTCTCACCACAGAAAATTTGGGGTTTTTATCCGATTTTGGAAATTATAATTTTTTTCAATGATTTTTTGCCATATTATAATTATATTTTGAGACAATTTGAGAACCAGGAAAAATCTACCAATTATTTTTAATTTAATATAAAAAGAAAATAAACAACCGCCAAGGTTAGATGATGCAAAACTGAGTCAATGGTAATTTACAGCAATAAACAATCTATTATTTTTAAATCCCTCGGCGTTAGAGTATCTTTAATTAGTATGTTAACGATAGTTTATTTTAAGGGATACCCCCATTTGCCAGAATTTCATTTGCCATAATTTTATTTGCCACCCTATTCAACAATCATAATATTGTTTTTCATAACATCTTATGCCATAATCATTGTTTACTATATTAATCAAGTGCCAGAAACTTTGTTTCCCATAAAGTCAGTTTCCATAATGTCATTTGTCAGAATCATCGAAATCCGTAATTACCACATTCCATACCATCATTTGTCATACAAATTAGCGTCCAGAAAAGTCAATTTCCATAATGTGCTTTGGCAGAATCGAAAACTACTATAATAGGTACTAGAAGGACTAGAAAATGAAACTGCTATCAGAAAGTAGGTTAGGTTAGAAGTGTTAGAACTGTGACCCCCTGGAAAATGAAACTGCTATCAGAAAGTAGGTTAGGTTAGAACTGTGAACCTCTGGAAAAGGAAACTGCTTGAAAAGTAGGTTAGGTTAGAACTGTGACCCCCCGGAAAATGAAAATACTATCAGACAGTAGGTTAGGTTAGGTTAGAACTGCGACCCCCTGGAAAATGAAACTGCTATCAGAAAGTAGGTTAGGTTAGGTTAGAACTGTGACCCCCTGGATAATGAAACTGCTGGAAAAGTAGGTTAGGTTAGGTTAGAACTGTGACCCCTGGAAAATGAAACTGCTATCAGAAAGTAGGTTAGGTTAGGTAATAACATGGGCAACAATTAATATGGCAATAATTGCTTATGGCGTTTGAATATTCTATGAAACCATATTATTGCACTTAATAATATGGCTAACAAATAGTATGGCATTGTATGATTATGGAAGGTAATATTCAGATAAACAACGAGTATGTCATATGATTTTTATGGTAAACAAATCATTCGGGCAAATGAAATTCAGGCAAGTTAGATTCGGGCAAATGAATATTATGTTAAATGACTGTCGGGCAAACAATAGACAACCTTATTTTAAACATTATTCCGCACAAATTTCACATAAATTTAAGAAACACATCTCAAAGTAGTAGGTTGCGATTCAGTTTTGCAACTAACTGAATAGTTTCTGTATATTTTATGTTACCTAATTATAGTGTTGTATTGTAGGTAAACGACTCCTCTCGTATTTTTTTTATTCAAGCATATCCCTGTTTTTGGTCTATTTGTGAGTTTTTTTGCTATCATGTTTTTCGAGTCCCGTATAACTTAAAGTTAATTAATCATTATTTTTCTATTAAATAAAATTTGAACTCAACGAAACTTTGACTTCAGAAGACGAGTCGGTAGGGAAGAGCCCAAGCATTATCTTACCGTAAGTAAAGTATACACCTTTCTGTCATTTTTTTCGGTTAAAACGTACCTACACAGTATCCTATCTCTCCTACTAAGTACAGAATCGAACCTGTAATGACGAAAATATGCAAAAAAAAAAACAATTTTGCACATCTAAACCAATTTTGATGTAGTCTCGGCTGGGATTTAATCCTGCAAATGCGCTCAAGCAACGCACAGCTTCTATTTAAGTCACTGACTTGGCATTTTTTTTGAATCGCCAAAAATCATTACCTCCCCTATCTCCCCAGCCACCCCTGTAGCACAAGTATCCGAACGCGCCCCTCGCTCACGTGACGGGTAGAGAGTGTTTTGGCGCCCCCGCGCGCGGTCGAGCGAATCGGCAGTGATGTGCCAAGCGCGAATCTTGGCTAATGTGCTACTGTCAAAAATGTGTCATATGGTAGAGAGATAAAAAAAAAGTTTAAGTGGTTGTGTAAAAAAAATGTCTTGGATGGAAAAATAAATTTTGAAAAGTAAAAGTGAACATTTTGTAAGGATTATTTGGTCATTAGATAATGTAGTGTGATTTATGGTAAATATACTAAAAAGTGTTTAGTGAAATAATTAAGTTTATTTTACAATTGTAAAAAAAAATTGTGACAATCTTAACATATTTTTTTTGCTTTCATAGGTCTATTTCTCAGATTTTTTTGACGTCGGCAGTTTTTGAAAAGAAAAGAAAGTTGATTATGACATGCAACTAATATCGCAAACATTATGGAAAACAAATAATTTCGTTAATGTTATTAATTACAATAAAACAAATAAGTAAACCAGTTTGTGTATAAAAAAAGACACTAATAAATATAAAGAAACTAAATATTTACCTATTCAGTTTGGTACTTACCTATAACTACGCCCTAACGGCAACGCCCAATTCCGTACAAAATTTGAATTTTTCGAATTGCCGTTCGGATCCTCTTAGAACTAAAGTACCTAACCCATTCAGTGCTAATCACGATATGTGATCGTTCTGTCTCTATGACGCATTTTGTTACATACGGGGAAATACATGTTATCGGCTACGAGGCAGCGCTACGATCGTACATCGGCGGTGAAAGTGTTAAAAAGCTCAGTTTATTCTAGCAATTGATTGAAGACTGCATATGTACAGTCGACTACAAAGAGATGTATCCAGTTTTTCACCTTATTGCATTATAATAAGATAAAAAAGTGGATACATCTCTTTGTAGTCGACTGTACCTACAATTAAAGTGAACAAACATTGATACAAAGTTTGTGAATACGATGCATGCATTGTTATAACATTTTCATAGTCCAATTTCTTAATAAATTATTTTAATTATTAAAAAAAAAATTAAAGCGAAAGTACATTTTACACAATACCACACTGAAAAGGGTCTGTCCAGTGACCTATTTCTCAAAACTAAAAGTTTCAAGTTACAAACGGAAGTCTCTTTCCAACTTGTCATATTAGACAGTGACCACCACTTGTAAATTGTAACTAGTAGCTTCGAGAAATGGGCCCCATGTATCATTTGTTTCCACTAATCCTATAGGTATATGTTAACGCCTAATGACCGTCTCGAGTGCTATCAGGCCTTCGTATTTGAACTGGAGTAGATATAACAACTTGTTATAAATACCTACGTACGTACATGTAAATACATGTACCTGTGTCCGTGTGTAAAATAATCCAGCATGTAATTCTGATACCCACGTCTAAATCGAAACCTAGCTATCAGGTGACCGCGAGAAACTAGCTGTGTGAACCTAACTAATGAATATATTATTATAATTCATTCATAATTATTTATTTTTTGTTTAACGATTATTTTTATATGAAATTGTATATTATAGACTCAATATTATTATGAACAATAATTACAACAATAAATTGCTCTGATAATTAGGTTAGATTAAGATCATAATATATATGTAATGAACTATTCATAAGAGCTTGTAACTAGGCCTACATGAATAAAGATATTTTGAATTGAATTGAATTGAATTGAATATTGCATCCATGGTTACATTGCATAATTAATTAAGTATGTATAATGGTAAAATTACATATAAGTATCCAGGTTAACTAAATTAAAAATACCTAATAATATAATATTTTAACTATTTTCATGAAAAACCAAAGAAAATAAGACGTCACTTGCACCTGAAATGGAACTTATGAAAAATATTACTTTTTCAAATCGAGAAAGTCAAAATTTTTGTAGGCACTATTTTAAATTGCGTCATCTCTGCTGTTCAAATGGCATTAAAAAGATATACAAGAATATTAAACGTGTTCAATATTTACATTAAATTATAAATGCGTAACTAATTTCATTAATCTATTAATAATCAACTTAAATAAAATGAGTTCCATGAAAGAGAATCATTTTCATTTGCAATGGTTTTTAGTCCTAAAATGATTTTGAAATAAAATTAAAAACAAATAAAATCCCACGGAAAATAACATATAAGACTGTAAAGTGATGTTTTAATTGTGTAAAAATATCATAATAAGTATTACATGCAAACACTTCACTAAATAATAAACAGTTTTTTCCTGTATATACCAAACCATTCACAGCCATATTATATTATAATTACATAAACAAAGAATGTCATAACGAAAAAAGTTGATCCCACGGTCAACAGCTCAAACTGAAAACTGATACCCTTGTCAGTTGTCACAATCGATCGCCTCCGGCGCAGACCGTAAAATATACCTCAAAATCAGATCAAGCCATCTGTAGCCAACCGTCCAGCACTCGATTAGGACGTATTCTTAATGAGAAAGACTGCGCAAGTGTTAAAGTCAAGTAGACCGGGATGTGTCAGAAGAGTGTTCAAGTAGACATTCAATGACCGGTAGACCGTGATTACCTTTTTGATTTTTATTGAAATCCCGATATTTCGACGCAGTGTTCAAGTGTTAGAAAGACCGTAGCACTGGATTAGGACGTATTCTTAATGAGAAAGACTGTGCAAGTGTCAGAAGAGTGTTCAAGTAGACATTTAATGACCGGCAAACCGTGATTACCTTTTTGATTTTTATTGAGCTCCCGATATTTCGACACAGTGTTCAAGTGTTAGAAAGACCGTAGCACTGGATTAGGACGTATTCTTAATGAGAAAGACTGTGCAAGTGTCAGAAGAGTGTCATTTAATGACCGGCAAACCGTGATTACCTTTTTGATTCCGATATTTCGACGCAGTGTTCAAGTGTTATACCTAAAGACCGTCCAGTCGATTAGGTTAGGACGTATTCTTAATGAGAAAGACTGTGCAAGTGTTTAAGTAGACTTATATTGACCGGGATATAGACCGCGATTACCTTTTTGATTTTTATTGAGTTCCCGATATTTTGACGCAGGTTCAAGTGTTAGGAAGACCGTAGCACTCGATTAGGACGTATTTTTAATGATAATGACAAAGCCTGTGCAAGTGTTAGAGAGACAGTGAAGTGACCATACGGGTAGGTAGGTAGAAATAGTGTTGCAAAGTTTTAGCAAAAGTGGTGCTCTGAAGCTGTGTTTTCTAACTTGGAATACGTTTTCTTAATCATATACGTCTCTGTTTTCACCAATAAAATTCTCGGGCGGTTTTCATTTGACAGTTGCTTTTCGGTCAAAGAAAATATCGCGAAGAAACCGGACATAAGAACCTAATTCGGCCACCATTTTAAGTTGTTACCACTTCAGGATGGCGGTCGCTTTCTTAAAAACTAGCCTTTTCTTTACTAAGATTTACTTTCCTTAAAGACGAGACCTTGAAGTTGTGTTTCAAAATTACCTTTTGTAAATCTTTTTGCTAAAAGTTGTTGTCGGAGCGCCCTAAAAGCTCCTTTTAACAGACTAGGTATGTCATAGCTAATTAAAATGACTATAAGTATCTTGATCGATCATCAAATTAATCAACCAAAGCTTAACTAAATGACCAAAACGCTTAAGTTTACCGTTAACCAATCGGAGATTTACACAGAGAACTGCCTAACTTCCTGATCAGGCGCTGCCTTACCTTCTCATGAGAAAACGACCCACCTGCGGCAATCCGACCGGAAAAGTGCCCAAATAGCGGAAAATCGTCCAAAAACCGGCAAATTCACCGACCAATCGCTATAGTAATCGGAGACAGGATTACCACGGTCGGTTTTTAAGAGTTTTGAAGTCATTAGTGCATTGAAACTAACCGATCGAATCGTCAACACTCGTTTTGATTTTTTACGCGTCTTTTTGAAAGCCGAGCTTCAGTGCTTCGTCGGTCGTGAATCTGTTATCTGCTGATCAAATCGCGAGAGGCAATTACAAAAAAAACAGTGCAAATTTGCGTAATAATTTGACTTTATCAATTTACTACAATATCTGGAAACTGTTAAATACTGATTTATATGGGTCATTTTTTGTATAAATATTTTCAGACCGGTTAGTAGTAGGTAAATAAGATACAAATCTATTTATTTCCTTTTAAATCATCTTCCAGTTTTGAACCACCAATAATATGTAAAACATTTAAAAAATGAATCAGTTAAAAGCTAATATGTGTGACTGTACCGTGCAGTGATTCAGTGTCAAAAATGGACGAAAAACATTAAAAATTTGTGTAAAGACACTCTAAGAAGACAAAAATTAAGTGCGTTAAAAGTTTTAAGTGTAAAAACGCGAATTTAGAGCAACAAAGTGTAGCAAAGACAGAAGTGCAAAAAACATCGAGTTTCGTAAAGATTGTATTGAGTGTAGCAAAGAGGAGACTGAGTTCATGGATTTACAGTGAGTGTTAAAAAGAAGGCAAGCTGGAGGGGCAGAGTAAGGCGACATTCGCGGCCCTTTTCGGGCTGAGGGCCGGCGGAGGGGTGGACCTCTCAGCGGCCTACAGATACAATCAGAATATGATGGAATATTATACATGTAAGTTGGTTTTATCTTTGATAAAGATTTGCAGAAATCACACAACTTAAGGCTCATTTAGATGGCGCGAAATCGCATGCGATTTTAGATACATTGCGGAGTTATGATGTTACAAACAATCTAGTCGGTCAGCCAAATGCCGCACTGTAATTAAATTCGCATCTTGTAGGGTAAGGTGGGCAACAGAGAACCAGTGGTACACAAGGAACCAACGGTTTTATTCGAAAATGCGACGTTGCCAAACTGCACTGCGAACATAGGCACGCGCCGCTAAGGTTCCCCCGCTCGCTCCCCAGTCGGCGGCCGGTCCGCGTTGAAATTGCACGTGTAGTGAAGTATTTTGTGATTTTGGACAAGAAAACAAAAAAAAGTAAGTATTTAGTTTTTTTATTTTCTCAGAATGTAGTCATGTTTGATTTATCTAATTAATCAGTTGTGCGGAGTGACTATTTCTCTATCTTTTTGACATTCACTGATGCGGCTTTCTTGTGCCGTTTATTTTTTACCGAATTTAAAAAGTGAAAATGTATATCTAGCACACATTGAACCACAAGGCTAGAGTACTCAATGAACCAGGAGGTTCTCTAGGTAATTCTCTAGTTAGCCTTTGGAAGGTCTATTTTGTACAACTTTTGCCATGTTTAAGAGTTAATATAAATATATCTAATATAACGTTACTATATAGTACAAAAATATATGATAATACATATATTATTTAAGTTTTTTGAAGTGCAAGACTTTATTTTTCATATAACGAAGAATATTGTGACGATTACATTAGTAAACTACTCTTAGTTTAAATAAATAAGCATTTTGACATTGTAAATGTTGTATTTATTAAATTGCCCCATATTTACCTAAATCAGTTTGTATATTTTGCAATTATTTATCAAAAACTATGCAATTATATAATGGTAGGTTCATTGTGTACTAGGCCGGTTCATTGAATACATAGTACCGGTTCAGTCTGTACCAGAGATTGTACACAATGAGCCATTGTTCATCTTTTAAAAAAACTAAAATATCTCGACTTCTATTCAGTTTTATTAAAAAATAATGATGAAATTTTAGAGCTAGATAAATAACAAATGCACTAAATAAAAAATATTGAATTTGGACCTATTATGACTGACTTATTAAGATTTAAATTTTTGGTGGCTCATTGTTGGCAACCTCACCCTACTATCTAATCATAATATGATGGTTCCCTACAAGTGTTAATATTTCATCAGTGTTTGGCTTATCCGGTCTAAATTGAAACACCATCTCTTTTATCTAATAATGTTTTTAGATAAAAAAGAATTACATCTACCATTTTTATTTTCGTAACTTTATGTTTGGATTGAAATCTCAAGAATTTACGGCAGGTCTTGTAAAATAGTACATTTCGATACAAGTGCGAAAAAGAGGAAGTTTGAAACGAGTGGCGATAAATTAAAACACGACCGAAGGGAGTGTTTTAAATCGACACGAGTTACGAATTCCCTTTTCGCACGTGTATCGAACGACGTTTTTCAGTACAGATGGACCACCGAAGTTTCGACCTGCCATATAATGAACAACTTCTCGCACTAGTGCGTAAAAAAACACCATCTGTACTGAAAAAATCAATGTTTTAGCTTTACTACTGTACTTGTGTAAATCGTAGCTTTTTCTAGTTTTACTAAAAAAAAGCTATGCGACCTTTTTGGGTCGATTACACCAAATCGACCAAATCGTTTATCACTGTTAAAGAATTCTCTAAATTTAATTTTAGGTAGGTATAGACATTTTCATACAGTATTTCATGTAGATTTCTTGCTGCGTGATGTTTAGTCGACTTAGTTTGATACTGACGATCCTAAGATCCTAAGATCTTTTAACTCTAAATTTTTAGGATTGCGTCTCCTCAGTAAAAAAAAACATGTTAAGGTTACAATTCGGTATATGACCGTCTGACCACCTGATGTTTTCTAACCTAAGTACGTAATATGTAAATTAGTGATTCCAATTCTGTACCTATTATGGAAGGTTGCGATCATTGGACCATCGCCCTGATTGGACCCCTTAAATATTTCAAAATCTAATCATGCTAGACGGAATTGAAGCTTTTCAGATAAATTGGATAATTCTAACTCAAAATTCTAGTATCTTCTCTATTTTAGAAACCCAATCTTTACCTACACGTGTCTGCAACACACAGACTGTTTAGGAATTAAGTATGTAGTTTTCTTTACGTAAAGTACCTACCTATATTCATTTTATAAATTCTGTGCGGAAGCACATCTTGGACACTGGCGATCAAATACCTAAAGAAGCGCGTTCCTAGCACACAGTCTAAGTCTGAGCTCGTGTAGGTGAAGCGTACCATGCTTGTATGAGTGACATATGACAGGTCGACTGTTCGCGTTTTTGACAGGCGGTAACCGAGAAGGGGTGGGCGATACTTTCAGCGGGGAGCGGAGGTGGCCATACTGTATGATAGTACTCTTTATTATAATGTGGCGGAAGAGTGTTCTCTTTCCGCACAGACTCATACTTAGTTTATTTTATGACTACCTATTTCATCCCTTACTCCCCCATCCAATCCATATCATACACGGAAGCCATCTCCCAAACCAGCCATATATTAAACCGAATAAATCCCAAAAATATCATTGTGCAAAAACAAACGAGCTCTCCATAACAAGATTATCATAACCGGGCGACAAAAACATAAAAACCACAATGTCTCTATAAAATACCTCGTTCTGCGATACCCCGAGATTTCGTACGTATAAAACACCCAAAAAATTCCCTCCAAATTCGAAATCGTTATTCCAAAGCCAATGGGGAGGCTTGGATCGCGCGGGAGGGCGAGCGGCGCGCTCCGATTGGCCGGCCGGTGAAAGGGCGGGGCACGGTTTGGTAGTGTGAGTAGGTGCGTTCCAAATTGCGGTGCGTTTTTAATTGGGAGGCTGTTGGCTGTTTGAGCGCGACCGTGGTCTGACATGTGTCTATGCATGGAGAATTTGTCGTATGCGAGGTTGAGGAATATTGGAGTAAGCTTTAGCTATGAGGGTTAGGTAAAGCGCCTGTTTAGCTTATGAATCGTGAGGGGCTTTCATTTGTTACAAATAATACGTAATGTTTTGCTTATTAATTCATACAAGCCTAACTATTTTCTAGTTCTTTATTGAAAACAGGTAAATTAATCAAAACCCATTTAACGTCATAAGTAGGCACTACCTACTTAAATAGCGCATCGGACACATTTTTGTGATTGTCAGTGTAACATTCAAAGGATTCCTCTTAGAGTAGCCGTACGGCAATTTCCAATCCATCTAGGTACCTACTCCATACCTACCTATCTACTCCAGAATAATAGCAGTAGTTCGGTAGTAGTAAAAAAGTCTTTGTCGATGTTGAGTAGGTACAGTCAACGAAAATAACATCGCACAAAAAAAGGCTTCATAGATACTTCTAACACGCTCATATGGCTCTAAAGGATTGTGTCAGGTATTTTTGGGGCCCTATTTTTGTCCAATACTATTTAGGAAGTTTGAATTTTTAGTTAAATTTTGAAAAACTTATGTCATTTTCGCGTTATTGTGCCCCATGTAAAAAAAATGTTAAAAAAAATGGCCCAAAAAACGCGAACGTTTGTAATCCTACTTCGAGTTCTTTATTGATTTTCTTGCAAGTTTAAAAGAACTCAAGCTTCTGAAAGAGACTGTGTCAACGAATTTGAGATACTTCCATGCTAATATTATAAATGGGAAAGTGTGTGTGTCTGTTTGTTTGTCCGCCATTCACAGCAAAACGGAGCGATGAATTGTCGTGATTTTTTAAATGGAGATAGTTGAAGGTATGGAGAGTGACATAGGGTACATTGTCTCTTTCTAAGGCGAGCGAAGCCACGGGCAAAAGCTAGTGATGTAAAAACCTTTAACATGACAATGCAACACCAAAATTGCTGGAAAAATTACTACTAGAATGTAAAAAACTACAGCCATGTCAAATCAAAGGATCAGAAAGACGCTTAGGTAACCGACACTAGTTTAATGCCTATACCTACTCTTTTGTCTGCATATTCTGCCAGCCATTATAAATTTTATGTACCTATTGTATATTTTAATACACGTACGATTACGTAGTCGCGTGAGGTCATGTTTTAGTTTTTGTGCCATTGTTGTGCCTTATGGTTACAAATTGTGAATGCCGTCATTAAAATGTAAGTGGTCCTGTCATCTGTGTAAGCACATGCCTCCGATTTAGGTAGGTATTTGGAGGATAAGTTTTTTTCAAAGAAAGTTTTTTTGTATGGTACTTCCTATAAAATTCACTAGTAGGTAACTGATCAGTGATCATATCTATACCTACATGCGGTGTTTTGAATATGATTATTGAGTTCCATGAATTCGGCAATCGAACCCAAAGAAAATTCAGTAAAATAGGAGCCTTGATCCCATTTGTTCATTTTGAGAGAATTCATTTTTCGACGTTCAACGTATGTCGTTTTCAACTCAAAGGTATTCCACATTTTCGACTGTTGATGATAGCCAGTATTGGAGATGTTGAGTTTTCTTTAAATGTCTGAACTTCTATGTTACCCATACTGTAAATATTTTTAAAAGAAAATGTTTCGCAATTATAAAAAGTTAAATAAAATAGGTCTTTCATTCAATACCTACAATTGGAAGCTTTTTAGATGCAAATGACAGTAAAAAGACGAGTAAGTATAATACAAATTGAATAATAAATGAATTATTTGGAACTAGAACAGACTCAACAAACTAATACCTACGATTTTTCTAGAACACCGTTCACTATTTGAGTGACTACAAATCATTATTATTCTGCGCTTCCTCCTAGCAATCACAGTGACAGACTTTGTTACATGTCACATTAAAATGAACATCATTAAACTCTGATTAAGGAAACCAACAAAATTTACGCAGCGAATGACTCAACGGCCATAGATCACAAATTGTATACAACGAACAATAGGCTTACCTAAGCTTACATACACACATACATACACAAATGACACAAGACGCCGCGCCTACTATAGAAGTGAATGACATCAACACTACAAACTTCAATTTACATCCATTCAATAACAAACATTCTTAACTTCAACGGAAGAGAACACAGATTCGTTTAAATTTAGAATTTTAACCGCAAATGGAACGCGGTTGAAACACGACACACATGTAAGCTAATCGTCTCATATATCACCACGCACACATGGAAGTTTATTATGCTGTAAACGCGGACGTTCCACGCACACATGGAACGGAACTCACTGATTGGTCGGTTAGGGTGCGCATGAGTTTCTTGATCTGCGTTTTGAAACGAGTTCGGGAGCTAATTGTAAGATTTTAGAAAGGTGGTCCGGTTTTGTTTTGTAACTAACCAGTTGGTTGCGTTCGATTCTGGACTGTTTTGCATGTTATGTAAGTTTTCAGGGTAAGTTTTTGTGATGGATATCTTTCAGTTTTTGTTGGTTAATTAAGCAATTAAGGTTATGTTGTAAAAAATAATGAATGGCTCTTATTTCTTTATCGCCACTTTGTTGGTTCTATGTCTAAAAAGTAAATTCGTGTAAGTATGCAGGTATTGTGGCTAGGTACTCATTTTTATTCCTAATTCATTCATTACTGTACTAACATAATAGTTATGTGACGTTTATGAACCAGAAATATAACTTTTGGCATCTGACATGTCAAATCCATAATTGATACAGTACAAGAATTTAGTCAGAATCGGGTTCCCGAGTCTAAATAAGTTATACAATATTCGCCACGTACAAAACGGTTTACATAGATGGCGCCCTTTGACTACATATCTAACTACATTCAAGTTTCGAATGAATGAGTCTTTAAAACTAAACAAAGACTGCCTCGATATAGACGACATACCTACATAATATAACTCTAGTAAAAACAAGCTAACACAAAAACAATACTACCGATATTAAGAGGGCTTTCGTGTTAAAAATAGTGAAATCGCAACCGAGCGCTCGATCATACTGTGTGTGGTATCAAATTAAAGGGCTTTGCGAGTAGTTTATAAATATATATCACATTATAGGACTTTTTCTACTTGGTCTAACAAAATATGAGAAAATGTCCAAAAGTGGTAATAATTGTACCGGTGAAGGCTCGTTTTCAAAAAATTGGCAAAAATCAATAATAGCAATTTATAATCACTAAGGCATAACAGCAATTTAAGTAAACGTTGCAGATTAATTTAGTATAAAACTTACTTCGATGTGATGTAGATTTTCAAAGAAATTGTCACTTAATTTTAGGTAATTTCTGAAAAAAATTGAATTCGCCTTAGGCTAGTTTACTCTTTTTCAAAAACTTAAAATAAAAATCTAGTCTGAAATGATTGTGGTACAGGATATACGAATTATAAATTTACCCGTTTTAATATTCAAAATTGTCCAAATTTTACAAATAAGATCGACTGATTCAGCTCTATACGTGCGTTTTTCTAAACGTGCATTAGAGAAAAATTCATAATTAATTTAGTGAGTTAGTTTTCAAAAATCCAGTCTTAAAAAAATCAAGATAATAAGATGCTCTAACTGGAACATGAATTAAATAAATCTATTGGATAACGGAAAGTGTAGTATTTCACCGACTAAAACTATCAATTTTACATTCTTTTGACGTTTTTTTTGAAAGCAGCCTTAAGAAATATTTACTTCTACATGAAATCTAAACGATGTTTCGGGTATCATATGTCTTTCAAACAAAATAAAAACTTAAAAGTATACGTATACCTACATTATATTATGAGAGACAAGCTAGCATAAAAAAAACTTCGTAACTTTTAGACAAAGAACACATATGTAGACAGGAACATAATATGACTGTGATAAAACAAAAAACAATAAAACCTCGGAGCTTTATTAGGAATCCAAGATGGCGGACAATGGTGGCGGGCTCGCATCCGGCCGCGTATGGTAATGCCTTCCTCATACCCTTTTGATGCTACAATATGAGAGAGTTTTGTCAATTTTCCTGTTTTTGTTGAATTACAGAGATATTATACAGATTTGTTATGTGATGTTATGCCTTCTGTAGTAAACTCTTGCCTACTCTCAAAATGCTAATGAAATAAATTGAGAGACGGAATTTAAGTGGAAATTTTGGATATTTAAGTCGTCATTTAGCTTGTGTAAATCAAAACACCTAATCGGAATTGTTTCTTTTCATTAAGTTGTTTGATGTTTTAATATAACAATGTTAATCTTATAAGACTCAGGAAAATATAATCTTGTTCTTAAGGCAAACCACACCTGCAATATCTATATATAGACATAGAGAGATTTTTCCAAAAATTTTTGTACATTACACTTACAGTTACATTCGCCCTGATCAATTGTTAATTCACAATTGTGAGATCATCAAAAACTACGAGGTATCTATTTTTAGTTTCACACGACTACACTGTAGTATCTACCTATACTTAAAGCACAGTGTAATAAAGAGTACTATCGTACAGTATGGCCACTCCCGCTCCCCGCTGAAAGTGCCGCCCACCGGCTCTCGGTTACCTCACAGTTACCGCCTGTCAAAACGCGAACAGTCGAACTGTCATATCTCACTCATACAAGCATAGTACGCGTTCATCTACACGAGCTTAGACTGTGTGCTAGGAACGCGCCTCTTTCATAGTTTTGATCTCCAGTGTCCAAGTTGTGCCTAAAATTATAAAATTTCAACATCATCCTCCTTCCGTTATCCCGGCATTTGCCACGGCTCATGGGAGCCTGGGGTTCGCTTTGACAACTAATTGATATAACCACAAAATTAAAATTTAGAAAAAACCCCCATGGCTAAGAACACTCCCGACTAACACAGCTTTCAAATGAAAAAAACTAAATCGAAATCGGTTCATCCGTTCGGGAGCTACGATGCCACAGACAGACACACACACAGACAGACAAACAGACAGACAGACAGACAGACACGTCAAACATGTAACACCCCGTCGTTTTTGCGTCGGGGGTTAAAAATTGAAAGTTATAAAATTTCAACAAAATGATTCAAACAAGTATCTTCGTCAATTAAACACATAAAACCAATATATCTACTTCTGATGCTCCAGAAAAAATAGCAAAACCTTAAAACAAAGAAGTTCCCATAACCCAAACGCACTCAGCCGTCGAAACAGTTTTTATACCCCCTAATTAAGCAGGATATGGTATATGGCCTGTCTGCGTATGGATTTATGATGGCATTGATATGGGAATATGAGTCATGTTGAACAATGGGATGTTAGTAAAAAAAAGTAGAATCCTATAGACTGAAAGTAGGTAATTTTGATAAAGAAAACGTCAATTTATTTAACTTTATGATTGTGAATATTGTGATGGATATAAATTGAGATCATGCATTACATTACAGTTTCAAAGTTAGTATTATAATAATATACTTATTTATAATTTTAATATTTACGTTAATTCAGAGATGAGGTAAATTATTCAGCAACATTATTTTATATAACTTTACTATTTGCTTATCTGATCTATTATCTATGATTGAAGCATGGAAATCTATTCAAAGCGCGTGTCAAAACACTTGTCTATACTCTTTTGCCATACTCATTAGTGCTGCTTGGTAATACAAAATTAAAGTTCAAATAAATATTCAATAAAATAATTTGATTTGTTCCCCAGTTGTATAGATGGCAGCACCATCTCTCTCGCTATATCGTAATCCTGCAAAGGATTCATATAGGAGGTGTGCGAGCACTAATTGTTCGCCCTTAGAGTTGGTCAAAAGGCGCCTAGCCTTATCAGAGATAACATACACTAGAGAAATTTCGTCGGGTTCCACGGCGGGCGTGTGGTCTAGTGGTAAAGACGTTAGCCGCGTAAGCTGAAGACCCGGGTTCGATTCCCGGCTCGGCCACCAGTGGGCCTTGCCGTGTTTTCTTTCGTGTATGATATCTATTCCAATTTATAATACAAAAGTTAATTATGTTTATTACATAAAGATCTCTCCTTCAAATATATAATACCTATAGTTACCTATTTTACTACCACAACTATAACAAGCCTACTCGTAAAACTCTAAACGTGCTCTAAAATTATCAAGCCGATAAAGTTCGTTTGTCCCTTTCCGACGTACTGGTGTGATAGAAAAGGACAAACGAACTTTATCGGCTTGATAACTTTAGAGTGCGTTTATGAATAAGGGGGTAAAAGTATGGTAAATAGTTTGTACCTATATCTCAACTTAGTACGAGGGCATTTTCAGAAATGGGGACCCAAAATTAGTGACAGTTGTTAACAAAAATTAACCCGATGACAGTTTTGTGACGACAGTAAAGAATAAAATTTGTCTAAAAACCAACTTTTTTGGTGTTCACAGTACTCGTTGACCTGTCAGCGAGAGTGGTCGTTATCTACGCGCGGTAGTGAATTATTTTTTCACGAGTGCCATATCTACCCTCATTGACTAAAAGTGTCGAAGGATGGAATCGGATTTCTTTTCCACGAATAAGTGACAATAATAGAAACTCGTAACGTTTCTGACTACAGAAACAAACAAAATGTCCCCTCAACCCCCCAGTTATTCTACAGTAACACAAACAACAACGTTTCCAAAAAAAGATCAAGCTATCGTGATCGATGCTATTGAAAACGTTCAAATAAAGGACTACGCCCAGGCTTTAGGCAAAATAATAGATCCATCTCAAATCCGTTTTTTGTCAAGAATAGCAAACAATAGAATTTGTATCTACCTTTCCTCAAAGTTAATCGCTGATGAAATCATTGATAACAAAAAGTATGTCACGATTCAAAAACAAAAACTACCCATCAGACCGCTTATCAGTAGAAACAAGCGTATCATCATATCTAACGTGTGCCCCATTATACCACACACTGAAATCGAAAAGAAATTGTTAGAAATGAATATCACGCCACAGTCGCCCATCTCTTTCTCCGTGCTGGTCTCAATGAAACGGGCTATAATCACATTCTAAGCTTCCGAAGACAAGTTTACGTCGCACCTGAAGATTTCACCCGACTCCCAGAGAAAATATCTGTTGACTTTGAAGATACGAATTATTGGATCTATTTTTCATCAGACACTATGACCTGTTTTATATGCAAAAAAGACGGTCACGTTGCTTCTAAATGCCCAGATAACAGTAACGACACAAACGCTTCTAGCCAAAATACACAGGATGAGACACATGCTGCGGAGACACAAATCTTCAAGCGTCCACACCCGCCCACGGAATCTTCGACAAACACGGATACCATGGAGTGCGGAGCTACAAACGATGAAAGCGCATCGAGCAACGAAAACAGCGATGAGGACTTTGATAACATTTCCCAGTCTAGCTCAGACGAAGTCTACAAATCCAAGAGTGTAAAGAAACCGAAAAAAACACATCACAGTGATTTGGAATCAATCGACTGGGATCTCTTGGCCAACTTTATAATCGATTCCGCCAAAACGTACCCACTATCTGCAAAACAAGTTAAAAAGTATCTCATAGACACATACGGAGTTAAAGACATCTCAGATATCACTTACAGTTACACAAAAGAAATTGAAGGCCTGATTGAAATGTTTACTGACTTGATACCTAACATCGCATGTCGTAGTGTTAAGAACAGAATCTCACGCATCGTAAGTAAACTAAAACTATTATCTCACAAGGGAGAAACTAAGAAAAATTAGTAGGTAAGCTACGTTTCGTTCTTTTTTTTTCTTCTCTTTTTTTTTCTCTTTATTCTTTTTTTTTATGGTCTCGACTACACGTTTCAAGCTCAATATTATTCAATGGAACTGTCAAAGTTTACTTCCAAAATTAAGTGAACTAGACTCATATCTAAACAACGAAAAAGTACATATATGTTTTCTTTCTGAAACTTGGCTGGAATGTGAAAAACATATTACATTGTCGGGTTATTCTATCTTTAGAAAAGATCGAGCAGATGGTTATGGAGGCGTAGCTATCCTGGTCCACCAATCTATAAATTGCACTCTCAAGCCTCTTCCAAGAAATTATGATAATTTTGACGTTTTATGCCTTGAAATCCTTAATAGTAATAAACTCCAATACGTCATAGGTGTATATTCTCCCTCAAATGTTTCAGTGAGCGTTAAGGACTATCAGGACCTTTTCGGTCACTTCTCTGAGAAAACTCTTGTAGTCGGAGACTTCAACGCTCATCACACGGCTTGGTCATACACAACTGATACACGGGGTAGGCTCTTGTCAGACACCAGCTTAGAACATAACTATGTATATCTTAACAATGGAGATTTTACCCGCTGCGCCAAGCTCAATGATAGTGTAGTGTGCACAGCACCTGATATTTCTTTTTGTAGTGCTGATCTCTCGCTCGACTTTGATTGGAACGTCACTAGAGAGTCTTTTGGTAGTGATCACCTTATTATCTCTATTAAAACGTTTGATAGCTTTCCAGATAGTTCCGAATTTAAAAGAAACATCAAGAAGGCCAACTGGGTAGAGTATAGACAACATATTAAATCTTCATGCGAGGGTTTACATTTTGAAGATAACGTACAAAGTAATTACGATAAACTCATAGAGATAATTGAGGATAGCGCTAGCAAAACCATTCCTTATATTAAAATCGGCGTTAATCCTAACAAATTCAAGCCAAAACCCTGGTGGAATCCTGATTTATCAAAGGCAGTAGCTGAGAGAAGGTTATCTCTAAAACACTTTAGGAAATCACGCACAGTAGAAAACTATTTAATTTACAAAGAAAAGGTAATTGTTGCTCGAAAACTAATTAAACTTGCAAAAAGAAACTCCTGGCAACAGTTTTGTGAAAATATAGACAGCAATACGCCTAGCAGTGAGGTTTGGAGAAAACTTAGATGGCTTAAAGGTTACCGAAGTCGTAAAGACTACTTGCCAGAAAGTGCCGCAGTTCCCTTTGTAACAGAACTGACCCCTGATAGCGTTCCCATTCAGCCCTTAAATTTTATTTTTAATGATTGCAATCCAACTCTTTTTACATTCTCAGAACTAAATTCTATTCTTAAAAGAGTAGATACTTCGGCGGGCTTAGATTCCATTACTTACTCTATGATTAGTAATTTGCCGGATAATGCAAAAGAGTTTCTCCTACACATTTTTAACACAATTTATAAACAAGGTAAGATACCAACGCAGTGGCGTCGCATCAAACTTATAGCCATACCAAAAAGAAATACTGATACTACTAAATATCGTCCTATTTCGCTTATTAACTGCCTTTGTAAGACTTTTAATTTAATGATAACTCGTCGCCTCGAATACCATTTCGAAAGCAAAAAATTATTTAATGATAGTACTTTGGGTTTTCGTCGCGGACTCTCATGCCAAGACAATCTTAGTAGGTTTATTGTAGACACAGAATTGGCGTTTACAAACAAGGACTACGTTTTATGTGCTTACGGAGACATAAGCAATGCTTATAATAATGTGGCAATTGAACCTCTTATAACCTCTTTACTTAAATTTGACGTGGATCCGCTATTGTGTAGATATATTAGAGAATTTTTAGGAGAGAGGCTTTTGATATACAGGTTACAAAATGGAAGGGAAATAACACGAATTAGCAGACAAGGCTTAGCTCAAGGTGATCCCATGTCACCTATTTTATTTAACATAGTCACAATTGAGTTATGCAACACACTCGTCGAGACAGTTAAGATCTCACAGTATGCCGACGATTTTGCTCTTTATTGTATTAACAAAAGCATCGATGTCTGTGCTAGTAACATTCAATCAGGTCTTCACATCTTTACAGCAATGTTAGCAAAGATCGGACTAGAAATCTCTTTGTCAAAGACTAAACTTTGCGTGTTCACTAGAAAGTATAATGTACCTAAGATTAATATACGTGTAGATCACACTGAAATTGAGGTTGTTAACAGTACAAAGTTTCTGGGTGTTTGGGTAGACAGTCGCCTAAATTGGACTCGACACATTTCGGAAACTGCCCAAAAGTGTATTGCATACGTTAACATCCTCAGTTCGCTAAGCAGCTCAAAGTGGGGTGTCCATCCGATTCACTTAAGAAGGCTATATCTGGCATTGGTGCGATCTCGTCTTGATTACGGATGTATAATTTACGGTAACGCAAACTCTAAACTCCTTCAGAGGTTGGATGTAATCCAGAACCAATGTCTCCGTCTTTGTGGAAGCTTTATTCGCGACACCCCAATTTTTGCAATGGAAACCGAACTTTGTATTCCACCCTTAAATCTTAGAAGAACATATTTAAGTGACAAATACTTCCTGAAACTTTCTTCTAGAACATCCGACTATTTAAGGAAACAATTAGAAACATTAGAAAACACATTACAATCGGGCACAAGATACTGGCGCAAAAATCATCCTCCAATGTTGCTTGAGAGTTTCAGAAAGTATTCCAGCCTTCCTATGTCAAAATGTGAAGTTTTGCCTCAGTTCTCGCTTTCGTATGATGTTAAGACACTCCCCTGGGATTCAATCATAGTGCACAGAGTGAGCAATGTTAAAGTACCTAA
Source organism: Leguminivora glycinivorella (assembly GCF_023078275.1). Classification (NCBI taxonomy): domain Eukaryota; kingdom Metazoa; phylum Arthropoda; class Insecta; order Lepidoptera; family Tortricidae; genus Leguminivora; species Leguminivora glycinivorella. The sequence continues at coordinate 14,844,347 of NC_062991.1, forward strand.
AGCTCAACTACCCATTCACGATCTCAAGCAACGTACTGAAGACATGATAGACATCCAGTTCTTAGATCACATGCAAATTTACACAGACGGATCCAAAACAAAGCACGGTTCCAGTTGCGCTTTTTACGATGAAGCGGCGAGTTTTGGGGCAAAATTTCTTATTGAAAGTTCATGTATTCCCATAATGGGAGTTGAATTATTGGCAATCAGTGAAGCTTTACATTACTTGGAATCGACAAAATACCGTAGAATTGTAATATTTACGGACTCGAAGAGCAGTCTACAACATTTGTTGGGAAGTGCTAAGGGCGATAGTGTCGGTAGATACGAAGCTTACCTCATTATTAAATGTATCCATAGATTGATACGTAACGGGGTTGAAGTTCGTTTACAATGGATTCCTTCACATGTCGGCATCAGGGGTAACGAGGTAGCTGACTCCCTTGCATCTGAGGCTCTACAGAACGGCATACCCCTCGATACGGTACCGCACTACACTGATCATCTTTCAAAAGTGAAAACCGACATTTACACCAAATTTAAATCTTATTTCAATGAGTGTTCAAAAAACAAAGGCATCTGGTATAGAACCATTGTAAGCGAACCACCGCGCTCACCTTGGTTTGCCTCTCGAAACCTTAACAGAAAAATGTTAGTTATTTGCTTCAGAACCCGAACTTATCACATCCCACTTAACAAATTTAACTTCATAATGAAGAAAAGAGATGATCCAAATTGTTCAAGGTGTGAGAGAGAGGAGGACCTCCTCCACTTAGTTCTCGAGTGTACAATCAACGAACAACCAAGGCTGGACCTCTTAAAGGAAACTCAGTGCTCTGCGGGGGAACTCCTCTTCTTCTTTCATCAAATCTTGAGCTCAGAATTCACTACTAAATATAGTGGTAGATTTTTGAGTTTCATGATACAGTCACTAGACCTTAGATTTGAATATTATAAAAGTAATCCTTAGTTAATTATCCTGTTAAACCAACGTTTAAAATGTAATTTCAATAACTGTTGATTTAGGTAATACCTAAAGTTTGTTATTTTTAAGCCGACTTAATCAAACTAGATGTCGTCCCCTTACTGCAAATACCGACTATGTGCAAAAAAGTGATTTTGAGATAATGCGATTTTAATGTTTGAAGGTACGATTTCATATGAAAACATGAAAAAAATTACTATTTGTATACAGCATTCTACAGCCCGTATTGTGTTGTTTAATACTTAATCGTAAACAATATCCAGGCTTGATTTGATTGCCGATAAAACTACAAAAAAAATAGTAGCAAACTTAGTTGGTTTTTCCTGTAGAAATAAAAATTTGTATATTTCTCTTATTAATACATATAAAGCAGTGTTTCCCTTTGATTAAGCTTTGCTTTTAATACACTTTACTTATGATTTGCAAAAAAAGAAAAAATATACAAAAGTTTTGAACTTATTTCAAAATATATTAAATATTCTCAATGACATAGGCGGTTTTAGTTGCAGGAAATATAGCTGCTCTAATTTTATGTTACAAAACTTCACTTATCATTGTTAATTTAACTGGTACATTTGTAATAAAAAGTTTTTTAACATTACTAACCATTAATAATACTTTATTTATGGTTTTGAAGAGTTATTCTCAAAAAAAAAATTTTGAAAAAAACCCTCTTCAACCGGTTTTAGGAGATTTTTCACAAAATACTTTAACCGATTTCAGTAAAATTTAACAAGAAGTAACGCAATAGCATTCCCTTGAAATCACAAAAAGAATTTTACAAATCGGTTAATGCGTTTTTGGGTAATAGCATAATATGCATAGGTACTTACTACATACTAGTTCACTGTCTCAGCAATCCGAAGTCCGCCATAATTTATGTTCGAAATTTCACTATCTACACTGTTACATTTAGTATAGGTAAATAGTTTTTGTACGCTCAATAACCTGAAGTAATAGTTTATTTAAAGTTTTGTAGTATTTACGCCAAAGTCACTAAAATGTAGGCGTAGATGAGGTAATAAGTAAGAAAAAGTAATGTGTAACGGTAATTGCATAGGTTTCTGGGGCGATTTAAAGCAATCATGTTTGCAATATTCTTACGCCCCCAGTTACACGCAGTGTTTTTCATCACACTTGCAATAAAAAGATAAAAAAGTATTTATGGTAGTCCAAAATACAAATTTAAACACTCTTTTGGGAAAAAGTTTTTTCTTTTACTCCTGATACGCCTTTGTGCGATTGCACACTTACTGCGCAAGAGTGATAAAAAGTTATTAAACAACATCTTCATCGCTGGTGGAATTCGATACAAACACGTCCGTAACACGGCTGACAATGCTAGACTAACTAGGTATTAAGTGATTGGAAGCACTCATGGTACTATTTAGTTACGATACCTTTGTCAAAAAGTCTGCGTAAGTCCATTTTCTTGAACGCAGAGATAGCTAGTTGTTTATCGAGCTTTAGACCGAGATAGAAATATGATATGATACATTAAGAAGTTTGAGGTGGTTCTACTGAACTGGAGTTTAATTTGTGGCGTTGATTTTCTTGCCTTGTGCTACGTCCAGATCTCGACATGAACTTAAGCCTAGTGCCCACTAAGCTCGCCGAGTCGAATCTCATTAATTCGCCTTCTGCATTTCTTATGAAACTACGTCCATTAGCGACGCGTCGAATCGGATTCATCGTTCATTGTAAATGTATGCAGGGCTCGATTCGACGTGCCTCGACTCCACCTAAGTGTCCTCAAGACTTTATTCAGCCTTTGTGACAGAGATTTAATACCTAAAGGGTACCATGAGTGGTTTCAACCACTTAATACTGCAGTTGGTGAAGTGGTACACAGTTGTGACATCTGAAGTCTACTCGTACCGTAGGTATGCTAGTAAGTAAAGTAAAGTAAAGTTTATTCATTGTTAACTGTGTACATAAGATGGTATGATATACAGGAAATACAGTATCAACAGTGCCCATTTCGAGCGTACAATATTCTTAAAAACTACTGACTATATTAGCTTACTGGCTAACTTATAATTATTATATTTCAGAAAAAACTCATTTAGGTTGTAGAACATCGTATGAAAAACGAAGCTTTATTTAAGACAAACAATGGGTTATAATTATGTATAAAGAAGAGAAATATGCAAACATTTATTTCTACAGGAAAAACCAACTAAGTAGGTATTCGACTGTTTCATTAAATCGTATTTGATCGTCAACTAAATACATTCTGAATATATATACGACAAAGTAGTAAACAAAAAAATATAGGGTTTAAAATGCCATACACATAACGTAAATTTCTTCATTTTTTCATATAAAACGTGCCTTCAAACTTTCAAACCGCATTATCTCAAAATCGCCTATTTACACATAGTCGGTATTTGCAGTAATAGACCGTTATCCTTTCCTTCGTCACATCACATGCAAAACCAATTATAGTCCCTATACAACTTTTTGGTAGAATGAAATTGCTGATTTTTGTAAACAAACATCTTCTGGAAAAACATCTTAAAGACATTTGGTGTATTTAGCCTGGCTTAAAATAAAGAATTTTGTTGATAGTTTTATTTGCAAAAATCAAATATGTACACATTAAACTTTTTTGTAGAACATAAGATGGCTACTTTAACAAAATGTTTAAATGCAAAAAAACACTATACACCATTAAAAGGTTCTACTTGGCGGATAAAGCATAAAAGTTTATATTAAATATTCATATTACATTCTGGCAGTTTATAATGCAACAAATTGACCATTAAGTAACTTTATGCGGAAGCTATCTTTTGAATGCAGCGTCGTATCAATACATGGGTTTTAACATATTGTAGCCCTTGAAAACCTTATTCTATAGGTGCTAAAAACTCGATTTCGTCAAAAAGTCACTTAGTCGGTATTTGCATTAATGGGACGAATTGTATGGCTTATAAAATAAATAAGATTAAAAAAAAAAAAAAAAAAAAAACTTTTTTGGTGTTCTAAATGTAGACTATTGCTTGTAGTTTATGTAATTAACACAAAAGTAATTGTCGTCACAAAACTGACACCGAGGAAATTTTTGTTAACAACTTTCACTAATTTTGAGTCCCAATTTTTAAAATTTCTGCTTGTGTTTTTTTCTTTTTTGATATTTCTGTATTTTTACCCCGACGCAAAAACGATAGGGAGTTATAAGTTTGACGTGTCTGTCTGTATGTCTGTCTGTCTCACCCGAATGGATGAACCGATTTAGATTTAGTTTTTTTTTGTCTGAAAGCTGAGTTAGTCGGGAGTGTTCTTAGCCATGTTTCATGAAAATCCGTCTACTATATCACGGTCGGGGTTTTTTTCAAAACTTTCATTTTGTGGTTAGGTTATATACGTTAAATTCTACTTTTTTAAATTTCAGTACATATATATTCTTTCTAACCATTGCAAGATATAAAATATTCGAAAGCATCATCAGCAAAGATATTAATGTATTCATTCACGTATTTTCATTACATGGCATGTCCCCTAAAGTTAAATTGTTATACAGTAGGTACAGGTATACACGCATAAATACCGATGGGGCAGGAAACGGTTGTTTCCTGGCGGGGCTTTTAATTTCCACTCGTTAACTTGATTACGGCAGGATGTCACAGATTTGGGGAAATATCATCAGAAAATGTTCGTGTACCTATAGTAATTTAATGATTATTCATGATTTAAATAAAAAAATATTGTGGGGTCACCTTACTCAGATCAACATAGCCCCAAACTAAGCCAAACTTGTACTATGGGTGCGACGATATAGGTACTTACTAATATAGATAAATATACATACTTATATACATAGAAAACATCAAAAAAAAATCAAAATAAAAACAAAATCAAAATAATTTATTCAGCAAATAGGCCACAGGGGCACTTTTACACGTCACATGTAGGTACATATTTAGAAAATATTTAAAATTGAATTGAAATTACAATTGAATATCTGCGCTCATCACACAAATAAATACCCTTACCGGGATTCAAACCCGGGACCGCGGCTTAGCAGGCAGAGTCACTACACGCTAGGCCAGACTGGTCCTCACATTTGAGACATTAATTTTATTTAAGTAACTTGTATCCCTGGAGGTATTCCATTCTAAGAATTGTATTCATCTAGAAGAATCAATTCCCATTTAATTTATCACTTTAAAATTATTATTTCTAAATATAATTCTACAATATTATGAACAATCTCAGACAACAGAATAATTCAAATTTGTAATTATAAAATAAATTTCGAAAGTTTTCAAAGAAAGATTATGCTTTTCTCAAAGGTTTATAGGAAATGGTTTATATATTTCGCAATTAGTACACTTTTTTGCAACAAACTTAAAATAAATTCTAAACAATATTACACAAATTCCTACAGATTCCAATAAAATCCGGGTTAAATATAGAAATTCCTACACATCCACAGTCGGGACTCGAACCGGGGTCACTCGGGTCCTAAAATCAAGGCCGGTCATGCGCCGGCGCACACCCTCGCCAAACATTCATAATTAACGAGGACCTGTGCACGATGTATGCGCACGGTGTATATTCCAGATTTAAACCGAGTCCAGGGTAGGGAAAACCAGGGGCTATAGACCTCCTTCATTTTATACTTTAGAAATGCGAACGACCAAGTATATATTATAAACATACATACATACATACAATCACGCCTGTATCCCATAAAGGGGTAGGCAGAGCACATGAAACTACTAAAGCTTCAGGGCCACTCTTGGCAAATAAGGGGTTAAAAGAAAACGAAACTGTGGCATTGCAGTGACAGGTTGCCAGCCTCTCGCCTACGCCACAATTTAACCCATATCCCATAGTCGCCTTCTACGACACCCACGGGAAGAAAGGGGGTGGTGAAATTCTTAACCCGTCACCACACAGGGTGACAACAGGGTGGGGGGATATTATAAACACATCATCTATACTAATATTATAAATGGGAAAGTGTGTGTGTCTGTTTGTCTATCCGTTTTTAAGGCACGTGGAGATAGTTGAAGGGATGGAGAGCGACATAGGCTACTTTATGTCTCTTTCTAACGCGAGCGAAGCCGCTGGAAAGTTAGTATGAAATAATTTACGGGTTAAGAGTGCTTTAACAATAGATTTAAATAAAATCCAAAAAAATACCTACACATAAAAAGAATACGATACAAGTGCGGAAAATGCGATTACGAAGTTCCTCTTAGCACATGTATCATACGACGTTTTTGATTAATTTCGACAATTACTTGGGATCAGAGCAACATGTCTTTTCCTTCCATACCTCTCTATCAGACGTCATATTCTTATCATTCACTTGCATTCGTTCCATGTCATCTCTCACATAGTCCATCCATTTTTCGGTTCGGCCACCTACTAAGAATAGGAGAAGATAGGGCTGCCAAAAGGGCGTATCTGGGTAGACCAACTGGTGGCCGCTCAGAGTGTGATGGTGGATCTGTGTCAGCTACAAGCCGATAATAGGGATGACGACTACATAAAAAAATGGCATTCTGTTTAGTCCGTCAGTTAGATCGTCCAAAAATACTGAACACATATTTTTCGCTTTTTCTAATTAATGAAAAAATACAAAGATATAGAGCATCAAAGTTCCGGAGTGGGGGCTTGTGACGTCACTTCTAAGTAAAAATTGTACCTAGGCGTGACGACGTCACGCGAAACTTCAACGTCGTCATTTTTCGTTTACGAGAAAAAAGAAAAAATAATTGTCTAAAATTCTTTGATAATCTAACTGACGGACTAATTCGTTTTTTTTTGTCGTCTCGCCCATTGGCAGGAAGCTGCGCAGGATCGGGATAGGAATACTGGTGGCGTGCTTTCGTTTTGGAGGCCATGCAAGATCTTCTTTGGATCACAGAGCCATACCAGCTAGTTAGTTTCCTCTCCCGCCTACTCCTAACATATGACTTAATATCATGGATTGATTTGAACACTAGCAAAGTCATACTAGATATGTAGGTATTTGAAGCCTGGAAGCATATTCTTTGGTTTGGCAGAAGTTGCAATTTGTGTTAAGTTTTATTTTTATTTTTGAATAAATATTTATATCATTTCATTTTTATTTCATTTCACTTTATTAAGGTTTCGTTAGAGCGTTCGTAATACTGGTTAGTTACTTTACAACTTTAACAAACATTGTGAATAACATACATACATGCCGACACATCCCGACTGAATTGGAAGCATTGTCGGTATTTTATGGGGGGGGCTATCGCTTTGATTCCACTCTAACCAGTCATTTCCTGGGTTTTAACCTGGGGTGAAACACAACATGTAAATTGTCGTTTTAGTTTATCAGCGATAGAGCACATTATGCGTGAAATGAACACATGATTGAAAATTAGTTTAGGTATATATTTTTTTAAATTCTATATAAAATTTCGTTCCGATTTTGTACATGTAAATGCATTTGCAACTTGTGGCATCTTCATTGGTTCTTGTATTAACTGATAACATTATTTTTAACCGACTTCAAAAAAGGAGGAGGTTCTCAATTCGACTGAATGTTTGTATGTATGTTATATAAGATAAATTGTACCGTTTGTGCCCTAATAAACATTAAACATTAAACTTATTAAGATGGTATTTTAATTATTTGAAATACTTATCTCAAACTTAATGAGCTACCAAAGTATGCCTTTTTTCTAATATTTATAATTATACCAATAAAAATATACACACACGTTTTCAGATATAGGTATATTAGTACCTATCTGCCAAGATTTAAAAAAAAATAGATTTTAATATAATTTATATCGAGTAGTCGCCTGTGTGGTGACGGGTTCAGAATTTCACCATCCCCTATCTTCCCGTGGGTGTCGTAGAAGTCGACTGTGGGATTTGGGTTAAAATTGTGGCGTAGGCGAGAGGCTGGCAACCTGTCACTGCAATGTCACAATTTTCGTTTTATTTTAACCCCTTAATTGCCAAGAGTGGCACTGAGACTTTAGTAGTTTCATGTGCTCTGCCTACCCCTTTATGGGATACAGGCGTGATTGTATGTATGTTATTTAAAATTTCAATCGTGAGGATGGCTTCAAACTATCTAATGTATGGAATCCAGTGATTTGTTTGTGTAAAAAACCGGTGAAGTCAGAATTGAACAAACGTAGTGACACTGTGAGTGTAGTGTGTTTGGACAGACCATCGAGTGTGAATGCGACCAGTGGTAACGCTGAAAGTGAACGCAGCCGACGCACGCGAAGGAGGGTAGATCGCGCGCTGTCTATGCAACTTTAACATCCACCCGACTTCGTCAGTTTTCCGTGATCATGATGCATGCAACTGCGTCGAAATATAGGGAGCTCGACAAAAATCAAAAAGGTAATCACGGTCTATATCCCGGTCAATATAAGTCTAATGAAAATAACCGTGAATCATTCAAAACTCTTCTACCCAATATCATATAAAACCCAAGAAAGAACCGCCATAACTCACCAAATTCCAAAAAAAAAACAAGGAAAAGGAACTAGCGGACACCTGCCGAGCGCACCGGAAGTCGGGAGGGTTTCCCGCGTATTTCAGCCTTCCGGTCCGCCATCTTGTACGCCATTACTGTTAATTACCCCCCGTCGAGTTAGTTTTCGGGGGTATTTTTAGAAGAGCAGGTGAAATTGTGAAGGAAAGCTGGGGGTGTAATAATAAGTTGTTGTTTTTCTTCTTTATTACAGTCGCCATCAAAATGGTGCAAGGTGCTCACAAATATCTGAGCGCGCCTCTATCGTCACAGTATAATAAAGAGTACTATCGTGCAGTATGGCCGCTCCCGCTCCCCGCTGAGAGCCGCCCACCCTCTCTCGGCTACCTCACAGTTACCGCCTGTCAAGAACGCGAACAGTCGACCTGTCATATCTCACTCATACAAGCATGGTACGCGTTCACCTACACGAGCTTAGAATGTGTGCTAGCAACGCGCGTCTTTCATATATATTTGATCACCAGTATCCGAGTACTATTTTCAAGACGATGAGGCGTGCTCAGATATTTTTGCGCGACTGTTCCTACTATTTTACCTTAAAAATAATCTCACTGGGGCATCGTAATAAACTGGTTCAATGCTTAAAATATTTCTTGTAGAATTAAGTCTGCCATTTGTAATGTTTCCTACTCTGCAAAAAACTCGTGGATTATTTACTTACTATACGATCTACAATAAGTTGAAAGGTGCGTGTGTGCATATACCTAAGGTCTCTGACAGTATGACTACGAAAATCAATGTTGAACACGATTTTCATCTCACGCTCACGGGTATCGACCGGGCCGGCGCGCTCCGCTGCACCCGGTTCAGGGCCGTTACAATGTTCAACCGGCTAATACCCGGATAAGCTACAGTCAATACAGATGGTTGGAACGTCATACCTCGCTAAAGCATATGGAGTTTCAGGCGTTCATAGGCTACGGAGACTCCTAAGCATCAGGCGGGCAGGCCTGGTAGCGACGTAATGTTTGATTTAACGTTAGATATTTTTTTTTTCTGACAGTCATAAATCTACAGATACTAATTGCTGACTGTTTGACTGCACAAGACGTCAAATAAAGTCAAAATTAGTCAACTTCAATATGCCTATTAATTTAAGGCTGTTCTGTGTTTAAAAATAAATTATATGTACATATTTTTGTCTTTATGTCTACAAGAACGATACATACATACATATGTGTACCGTGACGTCTATTTCCGATCCCTATCGGTCATCCTATAGGGTCATCCTATCGAGCGGTCACGGTATGGTCCACTGCGCCCGGTTCACGGTCACTACATTATCGGATTTATATTTTAATGTGTGTTAGATTACCTATAAAAGACCAACAGAAAAATCTGAAGTCAGTAAGTCACAGAACAAAGCTTTATCATAGAGATAACAAAACGCATTATAAAAGGTAGATGTGCAGTAATGTCTATTTTCGCTAGCTATCGGTCACCCTATCGGCCGGTCACGGTACAATTAAATGCGTCCAGATCACGGTCGCTACTTTTCCGAAATCTGAATAAAAATACATTTCATTGTGACCTTATAGAGGTAATCGCGCTCAGTTTGCATGAGGAGACAGCCGGCCGCCTGTTGAATGGTTCTCATACAAAAATGTGAGTAGTGACGTATATTCTCGCTAGCTATCGGTCACTTCTCATATCGGCCGGTCACGGTACGGTCAAATGTGCCCAGTTCACGGTCGTTACTTTCCCCGGGTAAAATTATCTTGAAATCGGATAAAAATACATTTCATTGTGACTTTAGGTTAGCGCAGTTGCGCTAAGTTTGTACGAGGAGAAAAAGACTAAAATGTGAGTCGTGACGTATATTCTCGCTAGCTATCGGTCATTCTATCGACCGGTCATGGTACGGTCTGATGCACCCGGTTCACGGTCGCTATTTTACCGGCTAATTATCTTCAAATCCGGATAAGATTCAAACGCAATGCTGCTTCTCTTATTTGTGGTAGACATTGTGAACGTAATATAACAAAATATTGTATAAACAGCTTTATTTATATTCTTCGGATTCTCATGAAAAAATGTAGATCCGATAGTACTCTTTGCTGTGTATTATTTGAATAATAAATACTGTGCTTATACCGACAATTTTAGAGGATTTTTTAGTTACCTGCACCAAAAACATACAGACAGATAAAGTCTCAAAATAAAACGTACATCGGAACCACCAAGAAAAAAAAACATTGTCGACTAGATCGGGCCTTAACCTAGTATGGTTGATTCTAGGTAGATAGCACCAAAGACATATGTAACTCCGTATAGACGCATAAAGTCTAAGAAAAAAACGTACCTCAAAGCCATAGAGAAAAAGGTACGGTGGCCTAGATGGCGTTATACCTTTGGGAAACGCTCGGCTAGGTGGCTCTAATATTGATATTTGACATTTTAACTCATATCAAGCTAACAATATGGGCCAAATTGTCAAAACTGAGGTTCAAAAGTGTTAAGCTTGTGTCGAGAGATGGCAGTCTTTGCACTGTGATTTTTTTACTTTCACAGTAACACTCTATAATACTCGATCCTCTTTGATAGCACTCCGTGGCAAATGCCGGGATAACGCAAGGAGGATGATGATACTATAAATAAATGTATAAAATAATTACAATATAAAATCCGCTAAGGCTATATCCATGCACCCTCGAATTCCAAGACACGGGCGCGCAGGGCGTGACGCATCGACCCGGCCCCGCCCGCCAATCGATACCATGTTTTCATTTTTAGATAGATGATATTGATGATGATAAGAGTTTTCAATGATTCACGGTTATATTCATTTGACTTATATTGACCGGGATATAGACCGTGATTACCTTTTAAATCACAGTAATCACGGTCAATATAAGTTTGATGATGATGTTGATGAATGAGATGTGAGAATACGATTGGTATTATATATTCATTAGTATTACATTATATTCAATAGTCTTTTTAGTTTGAAATCTCCGATTATTTAGACTTTTCAGTTGAAATGACCGGAGTTACAAATGCTAGGTATAGTTCTGTTTTTGAAACCTGTTTGTTGAGTGCCATTTTGAAACTAGTGCCATTTTTTTGTCAAAATAATTGTTTGTTAGCCCGTTCCTTTGAGCATTTAGTATTTAACCTATCGCCTCTCCAAAATATGCCAGGAGCGAACTCTTAGATTTTTCGGTCACATCATGAGATCACCAATGCATAATATGGAGTCGCTAGTCTGTCGGTGTTTTACAGGTTGCACTTCGGGGAGTGTGCTCAAGAGCTACACGAGCCGAGTCCACCGTCCCCATTCTACCATCGGACTCTTAGACGCACGGCAGGTCTCCATCCTTACTTGGTGGATATTCCACGAATCCGCACGAAGCGCTTTGCTTCTTCTTTTCTTATGCGCACTGCCAAGGAGTGGAATTCCTTGCCGGCGGCTATATTTCCGAGCTCATATAACCCGGCAACCTTCAAATCAAGACTGAACAGGCATCTTCTGGGCGAGCTCACTCCATCGTAGGCCACGTCTTTGCCTTTGGCTAGTCTGTGGTCAAGAGTAAGCCCATTTATAATAAAAAAAAAAAAATCTGGAGAAGTGTATCATCTTGGGGCGAATGAATGGTAAACGCGCTTGGGGTGGGGCTCGTAAGAGATGGTCTGACTGTGTGAAGAAGTCGACTGGCGGCAGCCTATATCGTGCAGTCCTCATGGCTTATGACCGCGTTCAATGGAGACACTGTGGTCGCGATCCTCAGCATTGAGGGAACGAGGAAGAAGAGATTTAACCTATAGATATTTAGTATTCAACAAAAGATACAATTTTGTCGCTAAATTACAAGAATACCACCACATTATAAAACTTTTACCCATCCAAAACCTTACAAATATTTAGTTTTATAAAACTCATTTTTCATCCACAGGCCACGGCGGTGTGAACCAACTGGGCGGCGTTTTCGTCAACGGCCGGCCCTACCCGACGTCGTCCGGCAAAGGATAGTGGAACTGGCCCACAGTGGCGTACGGCCCTGCGACATCAGTAGACAACTGAGGGTGTCACATGGCTGTGTCTCGAAGATACTATCTAGGTAAGTTATTTTGATTTTTATCTGAAGAAAAATAACCGAGTTAGGCTGCAGTAGCGTACCATGCTTGTGTGTCTAAGATACTATCTCGGTACCTAAGTCTCTTAGGTGTAAACATCCTTATCGATTTCTAATAGACGTTGCCTGGTTTGAAAGGATAGTGGAACTAGCCCACAGTGGCGTACGGCCCTGTGACATCAGTAGGTAGACAACTGAGGGTGTCACATGGTTTTGTCTCGAAGATACTATCTAGGTTAGTCTTTTGATATCCTTCTAGATCTCTACTCAACGACATCAAGACAAAAGATATTTAAATTTTAAAAGCTAAATTAAAAGTATCATAAATTCTTATTATTCTGTATATTTTACATATAGACATTAACCTTCTTTTTTTTAGCGATTACAGAATAATATACACTTCTGAAGCGTTATTTGGTCCGCTAACTCTGCTGCTGACCGTACAAAGGCAAATGACATAAGTGCGCTCCGCGCACGCGCCGTTTCGGTCTGTGCGCATGCGTGAACTGCGCACAAGAAAAAGGTCATAAGTACATATAATTGCCTACATTTTGTGGCGTTTAGAAGTAAGATAGTTAGAAGTAGGCTAGGATGAGAGAGAATTGAGAAAAACTGTGCTTACCGGGGTCCATTGTGTTTGAAACAATTGGCGGCGTACTGGATTTTCAAGACGAGTTTTTATGTGTAATAATGTAAACAAATTGTAGAATAAGTTCTTACATTATAAATTATTGTAAAAATTTAAAATACTACCATAAAAATTACAATTTTAGGTCAAAATTTTTGAAATTTTTAATGATTGAATTCTCATAGTTTTAATAGTTTTATAGACTTTTCAATTAGTTTGAAACCCTTAGTCCAAAATAAATTGTAGACTAACTACAAAAATTACTTGAGGTTGACTGGTAGATAATGTCTTAAAGTATTCATTCCGCCTCAGGTCTGATTTAAGATTTCGTGCAATAAGATTAAAAAAAAACGCAGGCACGCAGGGTCTTAGTACCTAGGTGAAAATATTTTGAGCTAAATTTTAAATTTTTATCATTTTTCTGTGTCTATTTTCGTAATATTTTCTTTACTTGTCATATAGATACAAATTCTTAACTACTAGGCATCTTTATATATTTAAACAACAGTAATAAAACAGTCCAACAAACCTCATTAGTCGATAAATTTCTTCTCATTAAAGCCTGCACGGCTGCGGTCGGTTAAAGCGCGAGATAAGTACTGTCTGACCGCAGCCTTACCTCTGCATATAAAACGTAACTACCTACAAAATACGAGATATCTTGTACTTTATTGGATGGATTTAAGGTGGAGATTTGGAGGATGTTTTGGAGGCAGTTATGGTGTTTTAGATTTGTATAGTCGAAAGATTTGTAGTCTACTTTAAACTTTAAATGAAGGAGAAATTAGTTGTAGGGCAAAAAGCCGTTCAAATGTGGTAAAAATATACAGCAAGAGATATTTTTGATTTGAAAAATATGAATTTATTTATTTATTGTATTGTATTGTATTGTAATTTGCAAGGAATGTAACCTGACGAATGGTAGTAGAAGCGCATGGCATCCGTTGGCTCGTTGGATGGACGACATCCAGAAAATTGCGGGTCACAACTGGATGAGACTAGCTCAGGTGCTCAGGACCGGGACAAGTGGCGTACAGAAGAGAGGCCTGTGCTCAGTAGCGATAGCGTGGCGATAAAGGGCGGATATGATGATGATATTGATGATGGCATCTAAACAAAATTAGAAAAAAAAACAAACGATTACGATGCCAAGTTGCGAGTTGCGACACCGGAAAAGCCTTTCCCACTAACTGCTCACTTTTAAAAACTTTCTGTTTTTGCTCACTGATATTAAAAGAAAATAATAGTTACAAAACAGTGCGGCATCCGGTCGAAAATTTCTACTAAAACTGTTGTTTTATAACATTTATTAAAAATAACGCTTCCGCCATAAACAAGTTGTGGACTATTTTTTCATAAAATATGGAAAACGAACCCTTCATAAAAAAGCCGATCTTTTTTACTACTTTAGCGCCATGCGGTCCTAGTTTCATCATTCTGTCTATAGTTGATATCAGACTTACCCTTATTTACTTACTAGCTTTTGTCCGCGGCTTCGCCCACGTTAGAAAGAGACAAAAAGTAGCCAATGTCACTCTCCATCCCTTCAACTATCTCCATTAAAAAACCACTACAATTCGTCGCTCCGTTTTGCCGTGGAAGACGGACAAACAGACACACACACACTTTTCCATTTAAATAGTAGTATGGATTTGTAATGCTACTTCTGTGGTTAATGTTAATACAACCCAATAATGTAAAGACATTATTTCTCAAGCCAACTAGCAAATGCATCCCTTAATAGGGGGCATACATACCAGTGGCGGCTGGTGAACATTTCTGCTAGGCAACACTGAGCAAAAAGAAACCTACACTGAGAGAAATTTGCATTGTGAATTTAACAAGTTCGACTTGTTGCGGTTTATCCGTTTGAATCAGTCAAACGTATGTTTAAAACAATATGTGTCAGGTTGTTTTTATAAAATCGACTTGTTGATTCAAATATATTGCCGATTCAAATGACAAGTAGCTTGTTGTTTGAACCAAAGAGCACGTAGGCGCTATTTTAACCAAAAAACTTGTTGAACGAACATGAAAACTGGTTGTATTTTCTCTCAGTGTACCTCTTAACATTAGGTACTTTACTAGTAATCAATTTTAGGCAAGCCGGTGAGAATCGGCTTGTATGGACCAGCCGCTGCTGATACATACTGGTATATTCACCACCATGATTTTAGACTTTATTTGTCAAATTCATGAAATTCAGTTTTGATTTCTTTTGCCATTCTTCTACAGTCTAAGAACAAAACGTACCTCAGAACCATATAGAAATAGGTACGGTGGCCTAGATGGCGTTACACCTTTGGGGGACGCTCGGCTAGATGGCGCTAATATTAATATTTGACATTTTAACACATATCAAGCTAAGAATATCGGCCAAATTGTCAAAACTGAGTTTTAAAGTTTTAAGCTTGTGTCGAGAGATGTCAGTCTATGCACTGTGATTACATATTTTACTTTGACAGTAACTCTCTATAATACTTAATCCTCTTTGCTCTTATTAAGGGTTATACAGCCCCCTGAGCTTATTTTACTATTTTATCCTTCATTGAATTTTATCTCCAAGCCATGAAGCCACAACGCACTCAAATAACCCCGCAAATGAAGCATAATCGTTCAGAGATCGAATGATAATTTGAATATAACTGACCGAATGATATGAATGGAATGGACCGGGGGCAGTAGAGCTGGCTTTGCCTTTGTTTGATTTAAATTGAAAAGTGACCGATAGGGGTGGGACTGTCAGTAGGAAGTAAACTTCAATCGTTGTTCTCGTATACAGATTAATAATTAAGTATTAGAGAAAAGTAATTAATAAGTTAAAATAATTAGCAGTATTCTGAAATGTGAAGCAAACGTTTGACACTACTTATTTGAGGACTTACGAGTATAGACCGTGTTTAACTTTATGATTTTTATTGAGATACAAAATACTTAGTTACTTACAAAAAAAATGAGCAAATAGACCACAGCTACTTCGGCGAAAAGTCACCAGTCTGTCGGCGTTTTACAGGTTGCACTTCGGGGAGTGTGCTCAAGAGCTACACGAACTTATTCCACCGTCCCCATTCTACCATCGGACTCTTAGACGCACGGCCGGTTTCCATCCTTACTTGGTATATATTCCGCGAATTCGCACGAAGCGCTTTGCTTCTTCTTTTCTTATGCGCACTGCCAAGGCAGTGGAATTGCGGTTGAATATTTATCTCTAAATACGATTTTTGGTGATGTAGTACTTAAGTATAATCAAAGAAAATATCTACTAAAACCAAAGAGGATCAAGTATTATAGAGAGTACTGTCAAAGTAAAATGTGTAATCACAGTGCATAGACTGCCATCTCTCGACACAGTTTTGACAATTTGACCCATATTCTTAGCTTGATATGTGTTAAAATGTCAAATATGATATTAATATTAGCGCCATCTAGTTGAGCGTACCCCAAAGGTGTAATGCCACCTAGCCACCGTACCTTTTTCTGTACGGTACTGAGGTACGTTTTTTTTTAGACTGTAGCTGTCTATATGGAGTTACATATGTCTTTGACTAAAACTAATGGCAATGTCTAATATGTCTGTCCGTCTAACATTACAAAAATCTAAAAGCATTAGAAGTCTAAAAGATTTATTTTCAATATTGAAAAGGTAGATAAATTGAAAACAAATCCGAGTGGATACCCATCCCTATGCCTCAGGGACGGCGGCATCCAATTTATTCCCGATCGTTGTTTGAGTGTTGCCCGCTACTGTCTTCATTATGTTATTTATAGAACAACCTTCCTATACTTTTGTTTACGTTGAGATTGAATTAACAAGTAAATGGATTTATTATGTAGGTTTCTTACTGCATAAATTAAGTACAAAAATAGCTTGTTTTCTTCAAGTTTTCTTATATTTTCGATCGCTTTTTGAGTGTTGCTGTCCACATTATATTATTTATAGAACAAACTTCATATACTTTTGTTTGGAGACACAATGAGTAGGCAGACAATTAGGTAACCTTGTATAAATAGGGATGACGACTACACACAGCATCAAAGATCCGGAGTGGCGGAGTGAAAAAAAAAAATCAGAAACATCATAAGCTGAAAATTTAGATAATACCCTCTTGCTTAGGTACTGTGCATTATATACCTAACCTAACCACAAAATTAAACTTGAAAAAAACCCCGACCGCGACATAGTGGACCGATTTTCATGACATTACTAAGAACACTCCCGACTAACTCAGCTTTCAAACAAAAAATAAACGAAATCTAAATCGGTTCATCCGTTCGGGAGCTACGATGCCACAGACAGACACACAGACAGACATTCATACAGACTGACAGACAGACACGTGAAACTTATAACACCGTCGTTTTTGCGTCGGGGGTTAAACACACAGGAAAATATTATAACTGGTACAGTCAGCAGCAGAAGTTGCGTAGCGGGCAAGGTGTTCAAAATGAACTTGACACGATCTTATTTTTAAGACAATAAGAGTGTGTTAGGATCATTGTGAACACCTTGCCCGCTACGGAACTTCTGCTGCTGACTGTATCTTAAAGGGCATCCACAATTTTGATGCATAATAATAAAACAATCGCGCTCCATACGGACATGCAACACACTACATCAACGGAAGTAAAATGGACACGCTTTCTGCGCCTGAGTCGATTACCACCTCAACCGAAAACCAACTTTATCACTCAGGTATTAAAGGATATATTTCACTGAAAGTTGTGGTACTATATGACCAGAAAAACAGGTAATTATGCGGACAGGAGCCGAACTACTTTCATTTATGTGTTAGTTTGGGTTTGATTTCGTTTTATGTGATCTAGAAATGATTGCTTACTGCTGTGATTGCATTGAAATAAATACAATTAAAACAACGAAAATTTAACCTATACATTGTTTGAATAAATAGTAGTAAAAATGAATATAACATGCTCTTTTGAATTTCTTCTTCAGTGGAAAACTATTTGGGCCATTTTTTCAAAGTTGTCCACTTTTCTGTAACATGGCTATGTTTTACACGATTCATACTCTTATTTTCTTTCTACTCGAGGTCTTTCGATTCTGATAGGAGAAAAAAATGTTTCAAGATTTCCATACCTACCTTCATTTTTCAAAGCTTCTATTCCGTTACCGCCATACCTACAAAATGTATGAAAAAATGGTAACGGAATGGATAAAAACCTTGGGACATTTTCTCCTATTAGTATTGAAAGAGCTCGCGATTCTGAGTGGAAACCACATAAACTTTCCAAATCTAAAAAAGTGGGGTGAAAAACTTTGCAAAAAATGGCCCATTTTTTTTTAGTTTATTTAACTAGGGACTTACAATCCTTAATGATTATATCAGCCCCATTGTACCTTAATCAATATTACAACTTATTTTATGGAATAGTCTTATATCTACTTAAATAGCCTAACACAAATAAATAAATTTGTTTAGCCTCAACTGACATAGGCTCAGATAAAATACACTGGAATCCACCCATATCTAACCTATTCAGACCGAGTGAAAAAAACAGAGCTAGTAACGTCTATCGCCTTCGTTCCGTACACACTCCGCCAAAACATGGTGAACGTCCTCTATTTTATTACAAGTCTCACAATTTGGTGATGGTGCTTCTTTCATTATGTACGCGAACTTGTTAAGCGGAATGTGCCCACAACGTAACCTTAATGCTATTTTAATTAATTTCCTGCCTAAATTTGCTTTTGTGAACCAAGGTATATGAGGAGGTTCACATTGCATAGTCTTGTACCACACACCTTTTTCCTTGCAACGTTCGTCAAAGTGTTCCTTCCAGGTGCAGTGAGGTGCATCGCGTTATTCTACGGTATATATGTAGTTTTTTTGTAAACTCTGGAGTAACATATACCTCCGCCCCACTCGTGCAGGCAGCTTTGGCTAAGTTGTCAACCTCCTCATTTCCTCTTATTCCTACATGTGAGGGGATCCACTGCAATCTCAGCACCATATCGGCAGGAATTTTTCTAAATTTCTGCAGCACTGTGTACGTACACTAACGCTGTGCCTCTGGCCCATTTAAAATTATAGATGTTAATTTTGATGACTCCGCGTTCTCAGAGTTTTTCAGTAATGAATGTTGTACACTAAATGTTGAGATTTTAAGTCGTATTACATGTTATTAAACTATGATAAACGTCTTCATGTCACCTTAATGAAATAATATCATCTTAATTAAAGTACTAAGACCATGATTTATAGAAGTGTAATTGAAAAAGTCTTGGGCTTCAACTAAGTATAATTTTTTCCGTGTTTTAAAATTTTATTCATTAGAGTGTCCACTGGTTGTATATGGCCCGCGTGTTCAGTGTGGAACTCAACTTAATAGTGTAATGATGGAAAAAATGGATCAGTTACAATTACCCCCAGTCGGGAATTGCCCCGCTGTGCCTTATTTAGAAGTTTTTCAATTGTAGTCTAAAAATATTTTCAGGATTTTCCCCATTTATTGCATTCATTCAAAATTAGGCTATTTTAACGGACAAATAATGTGCATTGTGTTGCAATATAATTTTACTCCTGTCTGCAGCACATCCGGTCTGATTCATTGTATACCTACCCACTAGCGAATGATGTTTCTATTTCACGTTTATACGTTTCTAATTTTGTCATGCCTATACATAAATAAATAGATATTATAGGATATTCTTACACAGATTGACTGAGTCCCACGGTAAGCTCAAGAAGGCGTGTTGTGCACAAATTATTTGTTCACGTTCTTTTAAATGCCTAAAGTACAGTAAGGTACAGCGGGTCAAATCTCGACTGCGGGGGCAAATGTAACTGGTTCTTTTTTCCATGTTTTACAATGTTTGCAAATAGAGTGTCCACCGTTTATAGGGTAGGCGTGTTCACGTTCAGTGGATACATGTAGAAATTGTAGAACTCAACATCATAGTGTAAATTATTACATAATAGGATTATTACGTAGGAAAAAAATGGATTAATTACAATTGTCCCCCAGTCAAGATTTGTCCCGCTGTACACTGAGAGAAAATACAACCAGTTGTCATGTTCGTTCAACAAGTTTTTTGGTTAAAATAGCGCCTACGTGCTCTTTGGTTCAAACAACAAGCTACTTGTCATTTGAATCGGCAATATATTTGAATCAACAAGTCGATTTTATAAAAACAACCCGACACATATTGTTTTAAACATACGTTTGGCTGATTCAAACGGATAAACCGCAACAAGTCGAACTTGTTAAATTCACAATGCAAATTTCTCTCAGTGTACCTTACACGGCATAGATACAGAAACGTTAAACATAGTGTTTAAAACATAGTAAATACGCAATTAAGTCCCGTTTGCAATTTTAAATATGTGTAAAAATCGTGAAAGTTTGAATCAGTGTAACGTTAAACTAGTTTAGATTAAAGTCTGTGTCCTCTGTACCTACATTTTCTGTACAGTTTTCACTGTCAAGTAACGTACTCTACACTTACTGCGAAGCTTTGTCGACATGTAAGCCAATAATCCGGCGTACGTAAGCCCCGACTAATCTTGTTATCTGATTGACAATATGCCGACATGGCTGACAAATTGATTCGGTGTTGATTGGCTATTGGTGTCATGTTCAATGTTAAGGTTTATTTTGAGACTATGCCATGTGCTATATGCCTATATTTCGATCTAATATGTGTTGCGACAGATGGGCTTCTAAGAGTCAATAAGAATTAACAAAGTTATTTTATTGATGTAAAAATAATACACTTTGTACAGTACAATTTATAAATTGTTAGTATTCTTCTAATCCATACTAATATTATAAATGGGAAAGTGTGTGTCTGTTTGTTTGTCCGTCTTTCACGGCCAAACGGAGCGACGAATTGATGTGATTTTTTAAGTGGAGATAGTTGAAGGAATGGAGAGTGACATAGGCTACTTTTTGTCTCTTTCTAATGCGAAGCGTGGGTAAAAGCTAGTCTAATATAAAACTAAAATCAAGACATAAGACTATGAGTCAAAATGCAAAACCAGGGAACAAGGTATAAAAGTAGTGATACTATTACAAAGAAATGACAATAGGTATGAAAATCGTCCCAATATTTCCATAGACGCTAAATTTTTCTATTTGTCGGTAGTGACTCGATGGGCGGGCGCGCCTGCGCGGCGCCGGGCGTAGCTAGGTACGTTCCATTTTATATCACCTAACCTAGGTTAGTACTTAGGTGTTGCACTGGACTTTTTAGGCTGGGGTTTTAAGTACGAGGTCTGCAGATAGTGACCAAGAAGGACTCAAACATCTAATATTTTTATGAGAAATGAATAAGTTGGATTTGGATTTAAACATATCGTCACTACTTTAAAAAAAACTTGTATCTTCATCTGTCAATGAAAAGAAAATTGTAGTAAGTATGTATGGAACGCATATAGACTTACTACGTTTTAACTTTGAAGAGAAGCATGAGATACGAGATTTTTTAAAAGTAGTGATGATATGTTATTTCACTATGTTACACTGTTCATGAATTCACAACACAACACGACACAAGTCTTCTTGATTTTACCGTGGGACTCAGGATATCTGTGTAAGAATGACCTATAATATAGGGCATTTTCAAAAATTGGCATCACAAAACTGACATCGAGTTAATTTTTGTTAACAACTGTCACTAATTTTGGGTCCCAATTTTAGAAAATGCTCGATACTCGAAAAGGTAGTTAATATTATAACACAAGAAATAGACGAAATTATCCAAGGCTAAGATTATTAAAAAAAAAGATGGATCTAGACAGAATAGATAATGTTAAGCCTTGAATACTTTAAATTCTAGAATGGTAACCATATAGACGTTGCAACAGATTATTAGACTATGTAATCAAAATCTACGTGCTTCAAATGGTTTGAAATCTTTTTGTGGAGATAACGATGTAGCATGCAAGTAAATTAAAAGTAGGTATATTACGAGGTAGCTATATAACCTATTATGTACCTACATTGTATTTTATGGACAAGATACACAAAAATGCATACTACAAATAGTGTAAACATATCTATAAATAGAAGTTAGCAATGTTATCTGCCGGTGACTGTATAAATAGAAGTTAGCAATGTTATCTTCTTATATCTGGTCTATGGAGTACATATTTTTTTTTTCGGTGTTTTTTAACCTCTTAATTTCCAAGAGTGGCACTTGAGCAGTTTTAAGTGCACTGCCTACCCCGTTAGGGAATACAGGCGTGAGTTTATTAATGTATATATGTATTTATACTTAGTAGAGATTTCATAGTTTGTTACATCTCGATTAACGATTTAAACTAAATAACACGAATTTCATCCATACTAAATTAAAAAGGTACTTAAATAAATATAAATAAATAAATAAATAAATATTATAGGACATTCTTACACAGATTGACTGAGCCCCGCGATAAGCTCAAGAAGACTTGTGTTGTGGGTACTCAGACAACGATATATATAATATACTTATATACAATAGAAAACACCCATGACTCAGGGAATATCCGTGTGCAGTATAATAGTATATTCCGGACATTGATGGGGCTGCCGCGTTCCTGTAGTGCCTCCACCATGTTTGCGGAAGCCAGAACCCCTGACTTCTTCGCTGTGATGCGGGCGCGCATTGCGTCCTTCTGGGAAGGGATGCGCTGCTCACGAAACACTATCCTGTCATCAGTGTATCGCAACACTAGTTGTAATTTGTTTAGGCACTGGCTTTCTGTGCACCTAGACGGGAACAAGAAATAGTGTACAACTATTTAAAATTGTTTAACTTTTAAGTTTAGTTTTATTTTAATATTAAGTATTCCTTTTGGCTAAAAATCTAAATTTTACTGATATGGGTGTACAACTGTACGTGTTGCCTGAAATAAAACTTTATTATTATTATTATTATTCCCAGTATTTATTTTCTATCTTAGGCTAGGCTGTTTATAATATGGATATAAAAGTAAAATACAAAAACACATACAAAACAATATAAAAAAAACATATAAACACATTATAAAAAACCTAACCTAGGGTGCCGCCAGCAGCGGGGCAGGGCCCAAGCTGCCGGTGGTTAGGGCTGCAGAGAGAGGAACCGTCGGACTATCCGCGCCGTGTCCAAGATCACCGCCTTCTGCATCTGGCCCTTGATCCAGCCACCTAGCGAGAGTCTCTTAAGATGTTGGTCGAGACTCTTCGCTATGAGACCGTTCGCTGAAACGACTATCGGAACAATGATCGTTGAATCAACATCCCACATGGCGGTTATCTCGTGAGCCAAGTCTAGGTACTTACTGGACTTGTCCTTCTCGGCTTTCACGAGATTCTCATCATGGGGGATGGTGATGTCAACGAGCACTGCCCGGCGTTGCAGTCGATCTATTATCACAATGTCAGGCTTATTGGCTACAATAGTCCTGTCAGTGATAATAGATCGATCCCAATAGAGCGTGGCACGACCATTTTCAAGAACTGGCGCAGGTAAGTACTTGTAGTACGGTACTTCGCGGTCCACAAGGCCGTATTGAAGAGCAAGTTGCTGGTGAATAATCCTGGCTACGAGATTATGTCTGTGCAAGTACTCGCCGTTAGCAAGATGAGAACAACCGGAAATGATATGCCTGAGTGACTCTCCGGGACGGCGGCATGCCCGACAAATGTCGACCGTACCGTCCTTCAGGATATATTTCCGGTAGTTGTTCGTCATCATAACTTCGTCCGCAATTGCACAGGCAAAACCCTCGGTTTCTCCGAAGAGGTCCCCGAATCGTAACCAGTTCACCGATGCGAGCAGGTCTACATCGGGTCCCGTGAGGGCCTTGTAGAACCGCCCGTGTAGCTGCTTGCTCTCCCATATCGCCTTGCGGTCCGCAGTACTTAGTACCACAGGTTTGCGCCAGTTCTCTTTCGCCAAGGAGAGCGGCGTGAGGTTTCCGTCAACTGCCACCACATCACGATGCATCCCACACTCGTTGTTAAGGAAGTAATTCCTGAGATTGTACACCTCACGGTTGTGGAGATCTTTGGCGTTTAGGAAGCCTCGACCTCCGCACTTCCGTGGGATGTACAATCTCATAACAGACGAGCGCGGGTGTAACATACGATGTGTGGTAAGCAGTGAACGGACCCTCCGATCCAGGGCGTCCAGCTCAGTCTGGGTCCACCGTAGTATGCCAAAGGAGTATGTGAGTAGAGGCATTACCCAGGCGTTAAAGGCGCGCACTTTGTTGCCTCCTGACAAAAGACTGTTAAGGACTTTTGTGAGCCGACTGAAAAAGCGCTCCTTCACCGACCGTCTAATGCCAACATCCTCAATACCCAACGACTGTGACATACCAAGGTACTTATAGGTTTCTGATTCAGAGATAGATCTGAACGACATCGTCTCAGAAAGTTGAAAATTTTCTGAATTTACAACCTCCCCCCGCTGTACATGCATGACCGCACACTTATCGACACCAAACTCCATTCTGATGGCGGTACTGAAAACTTCTGTGGTTTTCAATAGCACCATCAGGTCTTGGGTGTTCGGTGCAAATAGTTTGAGATCGTCCATGTACAGAAGGTGAGAGATGACTTCACCCTCTCTCCGAAGCCGGCAACCTAGCCCAGAATCCTTCAGCAGCGTGCTGAGGGGATTCAGAGCTAGGCAGAACCATAATGGACTCAAACTGTCACCCTGGAATATTCCTCGCTCAATCCTTATGAAGTCCTGCGGGCCAGGGGGCCATCCCTGCCTCCTGGTTGACGAAGGACTGTGGTCCACTGCCTCATACATGCAGCCAGGAAGGATATTAAAGCTGCATCAAGTTTATACAGCTCCAATACCCTTCTCAGCCATGAATGAGGCACCGAATCATAGGCCTTCTTATAGTCAATCCAAGCGGCCGAGATGGCTCCCTTGTTCCGCCGAACTTGTTGGCAGATGGTCATGTCTATGAGGAGGAGCTCTTTAGTACCACGGGACCCAACCCTACATCCATTTTGAGCGGGAGCCAGAATGTTGTTAGCGACAATATGCGCGTTAATTTTTGCTCTCAAAATGGATGTAAGGAGCTTGTAAAGTGTAGGCAAGCACGTAATGGGTCTGTAGTTTTTTGCTTCCGTGGTACTACCGGACTTATAGAGCAGGAAAGTAACACCAGTTGTTAGGGAAGGTGGGAGAGAACCAAGATCGAGGGCTTGTTGAAATTGCGTTGCCAAACGCGAGTGCGAGCATCGAAACCATTTTAGCCAGAAGTTGTGCAATCCGTCCGGTCCAGGACTTTTCCAGTTCTGGGCCGTACGGGTAGCACAACTTACGTCGTCGGGGCTGATGGTGATAGCCCCCATAGGCTCGATGTTCTCGCACTCACGTTCGACAACGGTCATCCACTCGCCCTCCGTGTGCTCAACGGGCACCGACCAGATGCTACGCCAGAAATCAGACATGGCAGTAGCATCCGGCAGCCGCACGTCGGACACACGAGGGTCGGTTTCCTCCCACCTTCGGTATACTTTCCTTTGGTCGCTTTGAAAAAGACGATTCTGCTGGAATCGGTCCACACGCTTTCTGTAGCGGCGAATACGGCTTGCCCATGCATAGACTTTCTGCTTCAGGAAGTCGATGCGCTCTGTGACATTGGCCAAATAGTCGCGGGGCCTGATGCCCGTCCCCGCGAACGCCTGGTTCACAAAGCGCATTACTCGGGGGCGATTATTACCCCCTCTGAAGCAGATCAGCTTTGCAATGAGAGTCCTAAACGAGTTGATACGACGCTCGATCCGTACTTGCCATGCAGGGACACCTCCGGCGGTCCTAGTTGCACGGTCAGCGTCCGGAAACTTGACTCGAGCAACACGGCATGCCGCGATGGCCCCGCAGTACATGATCGAGTGTGTATCATCTAGACCTTTACTAGTCCGCATATATGGATCTAGTAAAGCATTTAAGGCTCCTATTAGCGCTAGATTGCGTCTATTCATGGGCAGACGTGGTAATCGTGGCCTAGGGTTGTTTGTGGAGCGATACTGCGTAATCGCCTCTTCCAAAGACCTCCTCAGTTGCTCATTGGCAGGCTCACTCTCGCTCTGACTCGCGAAGTCCCCGCCGTCGTTACCGGAATCAACCCGCGGCGCCTCCGGTGCCAGGTCGGGTTCGGGCACCGGGTCCGGCGACATGGCGGGCAAATCCCGCCCCGAGGCGGGGTCCGCGCAAGTAGCGAGAGCCTCCTGGCGAAGCCGATCAAGTGTGGCGTCATCCAACCGCTTTGACCGCTGAATGACACGCACCTGATCCGACAGTCGCTGCTCCGATACGGTGGTGGTGGGTTCAAGCGTCTGAAACAGAAGCAGCATTCTTGAACGATACGCGGACAGCCTAGTTCCCCCCTCTGTAGCCCCATAGTACGCTCGCATGACATTCTCGTTCATCAACTGAGACCATCTCATGCGGCGCACTACACCACCGGCAGCGGGAGCCGTGGGCGGGGCAGGATGTCCCGCAGGCCCCAAGCGTGCCGGCAGCGGTGGCCGCCCTCGTCGCGCTGGTGGTCGTGGCGGCGGCGGCGGCGGCCCGCTCTCGTCGCTCGACTCGCTGGTGTCGGCCGCGGTAGCGAACTCGTCGCTCGACGGCGGTTGCGAGGAGACGGACGAGGCGGGCGAGGGTGGTGGGCGTGCGCTTTGTAGAACCGCTGATTGTCCGCGTGTTTTGCTTCTTGTGATCATTCCGTGATATTTGTCTTGTCGTACATGTCGATCATTTTTATGAAATATACCCAATACAAGTTTGGTCACATGTAGAACTGACTTGGGTTCTGGTTTCCATAAAAAGTAACTCAAAAATCAACATGTAAATACAAAATATACAAAAAAAATTAAGAGAGATTAGCAAAACACGTTTGAAGTTGACAGCGTATTATTATTATTATTATTATTATATCTGTGCTCGTCACACAAATAAATGCCCTTACCGGGATTTGAACCCGAGACCGCGGCGTAGCAGGCAGGGTCACTACGCACTAGGCCAGACCGGTCGTCAATCAGGCTAAATCTTCTGCTAGTTTGCATGACGGACGTATTGTCACGTCCGAAACCTCGAGCCAAATATAAACGTTAGTGTTAAGACGATACGATGGGGGTCAAATCTCCATACAAACGCTCTCGACTATTTCCTCCCTGGTTTTTGAAGATAGAGCAATGATTTTTTCAACACAGATTGTTATTATTTTTATCTGTGTCGGACCGTTTTGATTTTTTTGATATTCTGCTTCTTAAAGACTCTAGAGCCAATCAAAAATTTCCAAAAACGGCCTGTTTCATTGTGGCGCAAAAAAAGGTATGATACTCAAGATTGGTAACAATTAACCAAAAAAGCTAAACGGTCCGACATAGATTATTTCATTGTTATTCAGATTCTCAAATTTCGTTCCGATTAATTAAGTTTTGAAGGAGGAAAGAGTCAAGAGTGGAACCTCGATTTTAAATTTTTTTTTGAAATATCTTTTGACTGAGTTGTTCTTAACGGACAATTTTTTTTCGAAAAATCTGGTTAATAACACTTGTATATTTAACTAAAATTCCCAAGTTGAAAGGGGGGCTCCTTTCCATTTTAGCATTTTCGCTACCGTATCCTCTTAAGCGATGCATGAATTTAATAATTTGTAGTGTCATCAAAACTTTACAAAAAAAAAAACAATTATCAATGCTCTTTTAGTTTTATCCAGTGTACACTGTACGCTCGTACCGGCGTCCCTTTACTTTAAAACAGGGATCACTGGGACCCTCTATGTTGATGTCCCTAGGGACAGTACACTATAGAACCCTGGATAATCAACTATACAGTCGAGTTCATAAATATGAGTACATTTTGTCATCTTACTGCAATGAGTTAAGGTGAAGAAATGTACACATATTTATGAATTCGACTGTACAAGTGTTTAGACAGATTTAATACTAAACAATCAATATTTCTTTTAGCCTAGTGCGAGTAATGATGGCGTTCAGGAAGAGAAGCCTATAATGCTCAGCAGATATTTAAAAGACGAAGTATCTTTTTATAAAAAGAAAAAAAAAACTTAAAACCAAAGAGTACCATGTAGTTGATGTAGTTTACCTTTTATATTCTAAGGTTTATCAATAAAGGTTAAATGATAAAAAATAGGTACTTTTTAGTGCGATTCTTTGCCTTTCTTGCCAAATTTTACTGAAAACAAGCATCATGAATAATGGATTAATTGTATTCGTATCAAACCCCGGTTTATTAAAACATACAAATAAATTATTTATTTACATCACCAAAACCTGAACAACCACTAAGTCTAATAATCACTAAAGTGACACCGAACCCGATTCTGTTCCAATAATTTGATATGGTTTCAACATTATTTTGGCACGATCTTAAATAGTATCATCTAAGTTGACATTCGCACTAATAAGTAAACGCAAAAAGGTCTCATGAAACGATTCCTGCTGGGCTAACACTGACGTGACAGAAGCTCGCCGAAATAGATTACTTGCATATTTTTCTAATCGGTTTAATGACATTTGAACGGCTAGTCTATCTCGCGGCGACAATATTCTCGCGCCAATCATGTGCTAGCCCAACTGATGCAAAGTTTTAGCTTGTCAATATTTGTGAAGGTAAACCTGAAAATAAAATCACTTAGAATTGTTGACTCTATACATTTCTTATTAATTGTAGTAGCTTTTGAAATTATACTTAACTTTATTAATAACACTTAAATAAAAATTTGGTACAATAAATATTATAAACTAGTCAATAAAAAAAAAACTAAAAACCTAAGTCTAAAGAGGCCCTGAGGCATAGTGCCTAAGATGCTGGCAGCATTTCCTCGCAGTAGTTTTTTACTTTAGTTGAATTCATATTATTTATTGTACTCGTAATGTTGACATGTGAAAGTACCCCTGTCGCCTACTTACTGAATAATGTTTTTTTTATGCTGTTAAAAATGCAAATAATGATGGTCATTAAACTAAAGGAACATCTGATGTTGCTTATAAACTTTGCCGCAAAGCTTTTAAAAACTATCTTTTGTCAGCTTTTTCGGACAAAAACCGAATATCAAGTCAAATATCAAATTGTTAAAACAGAATCGTCACTAATCCACTTCCGCGCACCCCTGTACAGGGTGCCATCACACTTGTAATGGGCTTATCTCAGCTTCTGTCCGCTAAACACTTGTGCACACGCCTGTACAATAAATTGGTTAAGTGCGTATTTTTAATCTTGTTTGCTGGTTTTTGATGGATTCATTAGATTTGTGGGTTATGCGTTTGTATAACTAATTTAAGGATTACTTGTCTTAGTAGTCTATAAAGATATTTATACATTTTAATAAATGTGTAGGTATTTGTCATTTTTTTTCTCTTTATTTAGAAACAAACAGTCATATACAAGAAATAACAGAAAATAAGCAACAAAAAACCAGACCTATAGTTTCCGTAATACGCTTTTTATCCCCCGACGCAAAAACAAAGGGGTGTTATAAGTTTGACGTGTCTGTCTGTGTGTATGTCTGTCTGTCTGTCTGTCTGTCTGTCTGTCTGTCTGTTTCTCTGTCTGTCTGTGTGTGTGTCTGTCTGTGGCATCGTAGCTCTCGAACGGATGAACCGATTTTGATTTAGTTTTTTTTATCTGAAAGCTGAGTTAGTCGGGAGTGTTCTTAGCCATGTTTCATGAAAATCGGTCCACTAGGTCGCGGTCGGGGGTTTTTTCAAAATTTTAATTTTGTGGTTAGGTTATTATTCAAAATATTATAATAATTTTGTAAGTATGACTTTGGTGACATGACTGTAGCGTGACATCAAGGTGGCTAGTTCCGTTTGGCACACGAACACGAGACCTACCAACATTTTTGATATTAATTTTATTTCATAACTAGCTTTTGTCCGCGGCTTCGCTCGCGTTGGAAAGAGACGAAAAGTAGCCTATGTCACTCTCCATCCCTTTAACTATCTCCACCTAAAAATCACGTCAACTCGTCGCTCCGTTTTGCCGTGAAAGACGGACAAACAAACAGACACACACTTTCCCATTTATAATATTAGTATGGATAAACCTATATCAAATTAATTTTATCAATACACTTATAAGAGTAGACCAGTTAACAATAGTGCTACATCTAAAGAGTACTTTGGAACATCACACCCTCGATCATCAGTTATGTGTGAAACAAACTAGTAGAGATCGATCCTATTCCCATAGGACTGGGGAGGACATCCACGTGTCATATAAACCTTATTATTTACTTATATAAGGGTGTTTTTTGTAAAGTGGGCTTGAAATAATGTGCTCAAGTAGATCTAATATTGTCAAATTGAATGCACTTTAAAATGGCTTTAGTTATTGTCCCGGATTTGTAAGTTCACATTTTTGACACATTTGTTTTGAAGTACGTTGCGATGTGGCTAAGACGTATCGTTTGCCAAATCTAACGATTAATTTCGAATTGGTGAATCGATTAGGCCCTATGTACAAGGAGGCGCTTAAACAAATATACGATTTCTGTCAACTTACTGAAAAGTCATTTGAATCGAAATGACAGACTCTGCCACAGCACTAGTTTAAAAATAAAAATGAATGATAAATGACATAATAAGTAAATCCTACATGATAAACTAATATCGTAAAATACTCACTAACGAAGATCCGCAAAAATGTAACATGTGTTAGATTATGTTTAAAGTAAGCGAAATATTGTTTTTAAGTACTTGATTTTTTAGGGTTCCGTAGCCAAAATGGCAAAAACGGAACCCTTATAGTTTCGTCATGTCCGTCTGTCCGTCTGTCCGTCTGTCCGTCTGTCCGTCTGTCACAGCCGATTTACTCGGAAACTATAAGTACTACAGTGATGAAATTTGATGGGAATATGTGTTGTATGAACCGCTACAAAATTATGACACTAAATAGTAAAAAAAAAAAAAGAATTGGGGGTGGGGCCCCCATACATGTAACTGAGGGATGAAAATTTTTTTTCGATGTACATACCCGTGTGGGGTATCAATGGAAAGGTCTTTTAAAATGATATAAAGTTTTCTAAAAAACATTTTTCTTAAAGTGAACGGTTTTTGAGATATCAGCTCTCAAAGTCGTAAAAAGTATGTCCCCCCCCCCTCTATTTTTATAACTACGGGGTATAAAATTCTAAAAAAAATAGAGGTGATGCATGCTAATTAACTCTTTCAACGATTTTTGGTTTGATCAAAGTATCTCTTATAGTTTTTGAGATAGGTTGATTTAACTGTAATTTTGGTTAAGTTATTGGTTTATTATATTTGCTGCTACGGAACCCTTTGTGCGCGAGCCCGACTCGCACTTGGCCGGTTTTTTAAATATTATTACAGAATTTTATTTAAAATTTCATTAGGTTGCGCGAGTTTACGTATTGTGGACGCTGCCATGTGTCAAAAAGAGGTTCTTACAGCTCTGGGACAATAGAGTATCTGGTTAATGTGATCGAAAAACTATTGAGAAATAGATTTTTCCCGCGGCTTCGCTCACGTTAAATTCGAAAATTGCGGAATGGGGGGTTAGAAAGAGACAAAAAGTAACCTATGTCACTCTCCATCTCCACTTAATTTTTTTTTTTTTTTTTTTAATTACTTCAATTCGTCGCTCCGTTTTTCCGTGATAGACGGACAAACAAACAGACACATACAGTATCGACTTATTATTAATTATAATTAATATTGTTTTTAACGGGTGTGTAATGATTGGTATAACTTTTTTTGGTATAATAACATTTGATATAACAACATTTCGTATATATTTAACGGATATAATTACTCATTTGACATAATTAACATTTGGTATAACCACAAAATATCTACTTTTATTTTGTATAATCATTATTTCGTATAATACTTATTTATAATAACCGTTATATGGTATAACTATCTATTGATATACGATTAGTATAATATAACTAGCAAACAGTATAAAACATTTCATGAATTAATTTTATTATTTTTTGAAGGGATCACAGTTCTAACCTAACCTAACCTACTTTTCTGATAGCAGTACATATGTTTAAGGGTCACAGTTCTAACCTAACCTATTTTTCTGGTAGCAGCGCGTTGTGTGTGGGGGACACAGTTCTAACCTAATCTACTTTTCTGGTAAATGATGGATCGAATTTACTGTACAATTGTTTTTTATTCTAACTATGCTTTAGAAAGAATTTGTGTTATACAATTTATTTATTATCAGAAATAAGCATTATACTCAAAGTATGTTATAATAAAAATTATTCGAAAAAGTGATCAATATATTAAATAAGAATTATACAATTTGTTAGTATATTATTTGTTGTTATATGATTCAATAATTATATCAAATGATCGTTATAACGACTAAAAATATATCAAAAAAAGTTATATCCATCGATACGCACCCGTTTTTAACACCAACTTACACTTGACAATTAATTCACCTTCACAAATAATCAAACACGCGTAACCTTCCAAAATCAAACAAAAATCACTCTCACAAAATCACACCATATGGACACCCTAGTCCCAAATCAACCATAAAGTGACCCCCTTCATGGCCAGTCAGGACATTCCCGATCACTCCCCTCCCGAGAGACCTGGCATTACGACTGACGAAAATTAAATTCTGTGCTCAATAAAATAATGGGACTGTATTATGACAATTTAATTAGTTGGACACCCTACCCTTTGGTTTGATTTATTTGAAGCGTTGTTTTGTGATTTATTGACAATTCGAATTTTGCGAGTTGTTTCTTTTGTGAATTGTTTTTATTGTAACATTGGGTATTGCTTTAAATTTTCTTTCCTAACGTTCAAGTTGTAATAATACATTTATTTCATTTAATTTATTTACAACAAAAGGTCTGGTATGAGTATCTAGATTTAGCTCACGAGATAACCGCCACGTGGGATGTTGATTCAACGATCATTGTCCCAATAGTTATTTTCGTGAACATCTTGAGCGCTAGGTGGCTGAATCAAGGGTCATCTTGGCTATGGCGCGTATTTTTTTTAATTATAAATGATGGGCTTACTCTTGACCACAGACGAGCCAAAGGCAAAGACCGTGCGATGGAGTGAGCTCGCCCAGAAGATGCTTATTCACCCTTCATTTGAAGGTTGCCGGTCTAGTCTAACGGTTCCTCTCTCTGCAGCCCTAACTACCGGCAGCTTGGGCCCTATCCTGCCCCGCTGCTGTGGGTTTTTTTATAATGTACTTATTGCCAGGATGAACCGTAGTCGCTGGGCGAGACGAACTATGGTGTGGAAGCCCGCTAACACCCGCGGTCGTGGCAAGCCACCCCTTAGATGAAGAGATGTAAGGTCCGACCGAAAATCTCGTCCGAGAATAAATTGTATGAAGTCTCGGCCAAAAGTCTCGGCCGGCTGACTGCTCAGCCACGACATTGGTCTAAGCGCGGCAGCGGTGAGCGGCGGCCATACATTGGATCGAGACACAGCGATGGGTCTTTTCATTCGCACGTATGGCTGCCGCTCACCGCTGTCGCGCTTAGACCAATGTCGTGGCTGGGCCGTGAGACTGTCGTGAGACTATTCACGGCCGAGATTCTCGGTCGGACATTAGAGAGATGACATCTGCCAACTAGCTGGCGATTACTGGATGCAGATGGCAATGGACAGACAAGCGTGGAGGAATGGAGGGGAGGCCTATGGGGAGGATGAGGAAGACGGGCGCTTTAAAGGCTGCTATAGATACGTTTTTATATTCTCTATTTTATAAATATTGACTAGAAGGAATGGAGAGGAGGCCTATGGGGAGGATGATAATATAAGATAAGATAAGATAAGATAAGATAAGATTTTTTTTATTATTATTTTTTTTTTAAAAGAATTATTGAGTTATCGAATTATTTGATGTATCAGTGCACAGTGAAATTGTTTTAAATGTATATCCTTGATTTAATTTAATTTAATTTGATATAAGTACCTAAGTTTTCATTGTAATTTTCTTTTCTTTCTTTCTTTTCTTTTGTGAATATGTGTATCTATGGACTAAAGTTGCCTGAAATAAATGATTTAATAATTTAATAAATAAGATATGATTTATTGATGAGGAAGACGGGCGCTTTAAAGGCTGCTATAGATACGTTTTTATATTCTCTGTTTTATAAATATATTCTAAAATAAATTTTACCTGTGCAAAACACTCAAGTTTTTGATAATTTCTTACAACATTACTTCTCTTTCCCCAGGTACTACGAAACCGGGAGCTTCAAAGCCGGCGTGATCGGCGGCTCGAAGCCTAAAGTCGCCACGCCGCCCGTCGTTGACGCCATCGCGGCGTACAAAAGAGAGAACCCTACTATGTTCGCTTGGGAAATAAGAGACAGACTGCTGAGCGAAGGGATCTGCAGTCAGGACAACGTACCTAGTGTTTCTAGTATAAATAGGTAAGTTTTTGACATATATATTACTGGCTCGTTGGGTGGACGACATTCGAAAAACTGCGGGGCACTTCTGAATGAGATTAGCCCAGGACCGGGATAAGTGGCGTAAACGAAGGGAGGCCTATGATCAGCAGTGAGCGATTGATGGCTGAAATGATGATGAAAACAGAGTCGCACCATAAGGGTTGCTTTTGTACCTTTTTAGTACGGAACCCTAAAAAGTCAGGAAACCTAATGTTCTATGTTCGCTTGGGAGATAAGAGGTAGACTGCTAAGCCAAGAGATATGCAGTCAGGACAACGTGCCCTCTGTTTCTAGTATTAATAGGTAAGAGGTTCATCTCTTTTTGACAATATTTATAAGCTTAATGTATTAGGGGTTGATGCCAATGCCATCGTGGCGTACAAAAGAGAGAACCCTACTATGTTCGCTTAGGAAATAAGAGATAGACTGCTGAACGAAGAGATATGCAGTCAAGACAACGTTCTGTTTCTATTATCAATAGGTAAGATTTTTCATATTTATTACTAAAAAAATCACGAATAAAGAATCGTAATAGTATTCTACTATATATTAGAGATATACAGTCTAAAGTATTAGAAGGGCGCCATTGCGGCGTAATAGGGACAAAATCCTACTATGTTGTGGCGAAACCGGGAATCGAACCCGGGTCTCCAGCTATCGCGGCTGACGAGCATGAAGACGGTTGGGGTAGCGGTTTAGCTTTCATTTGCACAGATCAACTTAGCCCCAAACTAAGCAAAGTTTAGCTTTCACTATTTCTCCTTTTATCTGTGATAAACTATCCATCAACCCAGGACCTCTTATTTCTCCTTTTATCTTATCTATCCATTCTCCGTTCTCCGTTATTATAAGGATGAAGCGTATAAATATGGATCTTTTTTCGTATATAAACACATATTGTATTAAAAGAGTCCCCTCAGATTGTCTCACAACATTCCCCTTTACCTATCCACATTGATTGAAAGCACAAAAGCAAACTAAACTTTTCTTACTATTCTCCTATAAAATACTATCGTAAAGACAAAACAGGGTATCTAGCCAACGTTACAACTCACAACATGCTCCGTTTGCGTATCTTTTATTTTTATTTTTTATTTTTATTTAATAAGAAACAAACAGTCGCATATATGTACATTGACATAGATTAAAGCACTTAAATTGCAGACTTACAGTTTCCTTAATGAGAATATTACTTACAAACCATAACATGATATAAGTAGATAGCTCGATACATTTTCAATATGTACATCAAACTAAAAGTAAGTGGTATCATGAAACGTGACGGAACAGCCACAGATATTTTTTTTTTCGCTCCTTCCTTAAGTGCAAACTCGAATGAACCAGAAAAAAAAAAAAAAAAACAGAAAATGAAGAAGAAAACCGTATTAAGCAAACCAAAATTACAAATATCTATAACACTGTGTGTATCGTACCTATAGCTCTCCCTATCTTCTGTAGGCACTGGTCCTACCAAACGTGAGTAACGCCGCGGCTTGCGTGGGCGACGGTCGCGCGATGGTCGCGCGACGGCGATGCGACGCATACGAAACCAAACCTTATCGATATGGAAGTATGAGACGCGACGGCGACGGTCGCGCGACCGTCGCCCACGCAAGACACGGCGTACGCGATGAGCTATCGTCTATAGAAATGAACAAAAGGTAGTCACTCCCGTGTAAATAAAATGAAAGCGATTTATACGACGAACTATCTCGCACGCGATATCATCGCGTCTCTTTTATTTATACGGGAGTGACTGTCTTTTGTTTGTTTCTAAATTAAATAAATAAATATTTGGGACACATATTATTATACAGATCAACTTAGCCCCAAAGTTGATACATGTAAGGTGTCCCCAATATTAACTAACTAACTAATCAAAGCTTGTACTATGGGTGCTAAGCGACGATATACATACCTAAATAGATAAATATATACTTCTATACATAAAAAACATCCATGACTCAGGAAAAAATATCTGTGCTCATCACATAAATAAATGCCCTTACCGATTCGAACCCACGACCGCGGCTTAGCAGGCAGGGTCACTACCGAGTCTACCGACTGAGCCAGACCGCTCGTCGTTCTATCGCAGATATGTCACTTACTCGTTTTTTTGGCGGGACCATCAATGTCGTAGAGACGCGATCGAGCCACTTGGCGTCGCGTAGCGTCGTTTGTCACCTTGGCTAGGGCTGACATCTTAAGCAAAATACCTACAAAGATAAAGGAAAACATTCAGACCACTCCCTTTCAAAGTTTTCCGGAGATATTTATTGTAATTTCAACTCTTCTGTGGCGGTATAAGGTGTTGTTTTGCAAGGTGGGTGGAGCTTGGAAGAGTTATTGAGTGTGGCCATGAAATGAAATTTTAATAGTTTTGGGTGAATCAGCAGAATTTGATGTGAATTGTCTTTTAAATACAAGGGTTTATGGTGAATATGGCATTTATTTATATTGGTTATTTATAATACAAATAAAAAATTGATGTATGAGGGATTTCCTTGTGTGTATATAAGTATTTGTACATTATATATATCGTTGTCTGAGTACCTGCAACGCAACACAAGCCTTCTTGAGCTTACCGTGGGACTCAGTCGATCTGTGTGAGAATGTCCTATAATATTTTATTTATTCTATTTATTTATTTATGTACTTGCCTTGACATAATCGTAACAAACGTTTAGTATTTCGGGTGACATCCGTTGACCACAAACGATGTTAAAGGGTTCAAAACGTCGGCATGTATTGGAAATTCATTATACGCGATATAATACGAATGTACACTACCGTCAAAAAGTTTAAGACCAACACAATGTTCAGTGTCATTGTTATAAACCCTTCTAAAAATCATCAAACTAAATTTGTAATCAATAGAAAACAACGTAATCTTATTATATTGATCGGCAACCCATTTGTTCTGCAAGAAGACAATGATCCCAAACACTCAGAAAAGATCTGTAGAAGCTACACAGTCAATAAAGAACGCCAAGGTGTGTTAAAAAATATGATTTGGCCCACGCAATCCCCAGACCTTAACCCGATCGAACTTTTATGGGATGAACTCGACCGTAGAGTCCGAAGACAATGTCCGACATCTGCAACAGCTCTATGGGAGATACTGCAATACGAGTGGAAATCCATTAGCCAAGAAACGCTACACAAACTTATAGCAAGAATGCCAAGAATCTGCTCGGAAGTGAAAAAGCGTCGAGGAGGATTTTTCGATGAGAAAAACGTTTAGCTTTTATTTCTTATTAAATATGATCCCTTTTTAAAAATTGTTATACGCTTTATTTTGTTGGTTGTTGGTACTGAAAAGTAATATTCTCATAGGAACTTCATGAAATGTTGATTATTTGCATATATCGTGTTTGGTCTTAAACTTTTTGACGGTAGTGAATGAACGTAAGGCTTGATTCGAGTGCAACTCGCTAGTTTTTATAAATAAATTGATTGATTTGTGATTTTATAGTATTCCATTGCTGTTATCGAAATTATAAGTGTCAAAGTAAAGGCTGCTTCAAAAAAAAATCTTATCATCGAATGTACTGAAGCTCTTTTAAACAGTTTAAAGCTGCAAAACTTCAAAAATACTTTTCCATGACTAAGCAACTTATTCTAAAACAAACCAAAACGCTCCCCGCCCGCTCCCTGGCCCCACAAGGGGTTGCGTGCAAAGTGCGTACCGGAAACGGGTGGGAGAACAAAGATGGCGTCACCGGAAGCCGGGACACGTGCTCCGCTCTCACCGGACATCCCCTGTACCATTGAGTTATAGCGAATACCCATAATAATCATATAAAGTTTTTTTGCGTAGGGCCAAGTACAGGGATTTTCGATTAGTTTATCAATCAAGATGTGAGTAGTAAGACTTAGTTATTGGGATTAATATTTCATATTTATTTTGGGAAGTACTCGATAGGCATTAAAAAGGCAGGAAATAGGGTCTTGGTCCATGTAGAGGTACAGTATGAACAAAAAGAGTACCTAGAAGTTAAAAAGTGGCAACATCGTAGTGTTGTCTCGCTTTTCCACACATATTGCTGTCCCTCAACAGATTTTACGTGGCAGATTTAAAACTGTGACAGGTATAAGCCCCCACCCCCAATGAGCGTAAGTTGTTAACAAAAATTAACTCACTGTCAGTTTTGTGACGATAATTAAGCATGACATTTTTATAAAAATATTGTTTTTGTGTTAATTACATAAACTTTAAACGATAATATACATTCAGAATATGAAAAAAGTAAATTTCTAGACAGATTTTATGCTTAATTGTCGTCACAAAACTGACAGCGAGTTATTTTTTGTTAACAACTTACGCTAATTGAGGGTCCCAAATTCTGAAAACGCCCATAAGCGCGGGGCGGGAACAGACTATCTGTAAATCGATTGAATTTTTTATCAGAACAGCAAGCTGAAGACTGTACTTCTTTATCTCAGCCTCAAATTTCAGTACTATACCGGCGGCTATATTTCCGAGCTCATATAACCCGGCAACCTTCACATCAAGGGTGAACCTGAACAGGCATCTTCTGGGTGAGCTCATTCCATCGTACGTCTTTGCCTTTGGCTAGTCTGTAGTCAAGAGTAAGCCCATTCATAATAAAAAAAAAAAACTATAAGCAATCTTAACTAATGAAGTCAAAATGTCGTTTTTATGTGGCCTATGCGGTAAAAAGCTTGCTAATAATGTTTCCCATGCAGTATTATTTTTTGTAACTATTTTGATTATACTTTCATAAAAACTACGAATGAAACGTATACTTTCAATGTTTCTCTATTAGCTTTTAACATATTATCCCGCCATAAACTTGTCACAAATCTCTAATTACACGCCCCACAGATAAGATAAGACACCGGTATTACCGATATTAGTTTACCGGATTACATGCTACCGTTTATTAATCGCGGTATCTGACAGTTTCGAGTGGGCTTAGATTGAACTGTGTGTTGTTTGCACGGAAATCATATCGGCAATTTTGTTTGTTTACGTTCTAACTTTTTTTTTTTTTTTTTTTTAACATCAATAAGAAGATTTATTCATAGATTGGTACATCTGTATAAAAAACATAAAAAGAACTTAAACTACTAAACTTAATCTAACACAATAAATATATGAACAAAAAAAATATTTACAAATAAAAAGCAGGAGCAAGCTCGGCGCCGGATGGTAGGATGCCCATCAGAAGGCTGGTAGCATTGCCGCGCTGGATCGCGATGCTTATTTTATTCTTATACCTCCTTGAGCTCGGCGTTGGCGAAAGCTGGCGCGATACCGCTCAAGACCGAGCAAAGTGCCGTGCTCTTGTGTTGGAGGCCAAAACTCATTTTGGCTTATCGCGCCAGTCAGTAAGTATTTTATTCCACATGCTGGCTAATAAGAATACGGGTTGTTTGATGGTACGCAGCCACCATAGCTTATGATTGTAAAGGTGTTACACGCGCGTTGCCGTCCCTAAGAAACCGGGTTTCCCCAAATCTAAGACACGGAATTGGATCTAGCCTACCAAAAATCGCTCGTCCCGTGTGGTGACGGGTTAAGAATTTAACCACCCCCTTTCTTCCCGTGGGTGTCGTAGAAGTCGACTGTGGGATATGGGTTAAATTGTAGCGTAGGCGAGAGGCTGGCAACCTGTCACTGCAATGTCACAATTTTGTTTTATTTCAACCCCTTTTGCCAAGAAGTGGCACTGAAACTTGAGTAGTTCATGTGCTCTGCCTACCCCTTTATGGGATACAGGCGTGATTGTATGTTGTATGATTGTATGTAAAAATCGCTCGTTAGTTTGAACACGTATGAACATGCGTCTTCGGTCAACCTTATCAACAACCGTATTGATAAGTTTGGGGAAACCCTTCCAATTTTGAAGAACATACTGTATGGGCATTTTCGCCAAAAAAAAATCAAAAACTTTTTTTCCTAAAATAGGTAAATAATGTTTTTCCTACTCATTTTTTGATGATTATTCTCGCGAAAATGCCAGTCTGGGAGATAAAATAACAGATGGGTACCATAACGACAACACGGCCTTTAAAAATAAAAAAAAAAACTTATCCCTTCAACGGTAAGACAAAGGCATAACCTAAACACGATCTTTCAATAACATGTTGATCTACCCACTTTCAACACTAACATTTAAAGCCCCCCCACACTATCATTCTGTCATTACAATTGTCTCAAATCAAGCGCACCCCTAGGGTTGGCACTCGAGTTATTCGCCAGGGGTGCCACTCCAGTCCATTACCGAACAATAATGCAGGATTACCGGTATCAGTACACATCAGGGGTCCAAATCTAGTTATTTTAAATTTATTCTGGTAGTAATGGATATTGTTTTTAAGTAGTTTTACATTAGCACTTTTATTGGCTTTATTGTGGGATGTTATTGGTAATTTAATATATATTTCGCTTTTATTTTTTATTGGATTTTATTGTGTCGGTTTTTTTGCCATTTTCTAAACGTGAAATATTGTTTAATATTTATTTCTTTTATGTGGTAATCAAAAACTGTAAAGTTTATTTGAGGTTCAAAAACAGGGTATTAATTGTATTCTTGAAGTTTCTCAAATGCCCCATATATTTTATTTTTATATAAAAAGGACTGTATAACAGTAATAAAAATACCTTCGTTTAAATAGGTTCATTTTATACTTTCTTAAAAAGCATTGTTTTAATTGTATTAAAGTATTTTTTGCCTAAACTAACACTTCTGAGGAGTTACACAAACGCCCCATACATTTTCTAATACTGCTAACAACATATAATTAAGTAACTTTATAACATAAATAAAATACCATTGAGTTAAATACTTTTTAATGGTTGCTAACTTTTCACTGATCTAATCTGCTCAACCCAAACACTCAATATCAAATTAAAACTCAAAATTCCAAAAGTCAAGTCAATTCGAAGCCCATCGCTTGCCCAATGCGATTTACGCACGTGTCCGTCGCGTGCCTGTCGTCGCGTGTCCGCTGCGTGCGCGTAATGCTCGCGGTCGTGAAGTGAGAAGTTGGGAATGCTTTTAGTTGTCTATTGTTTTGTGATAGGAATGTCAGTAGTACATATTGATAGGATGAAAGAGGTATTGATGGGAGAAATAAGGAATATATGAGTTACAAAATATTATTGAAACGGACAGATGTTGACGCTATTGAATTTATTTGTAAACATAGGTAACAATGTTGGTACAAAATTCTGTCAGAGCGCTATGCTTCACTGATAGGTATACAAAGTACAATTTTGAAATGTGCTAAACAAAGATAATATTAAAAAAATGTAGATCGAGAATAACAAAATATTGTAATGCATTGAATTTTATAATTTGACAGTTTATTTATATCATTTTACAAAAAATCCGACTAAGCAATCAAAATGCTAACGTGTTACATTTCTAAGATATTTAAGTACCAGTGCTTGACAGACTATCAGTAGATGCAACTTTCAATCTAAATTGTCAATAAATGGCAATAACATGTCGAGGATTGGTAAATTTACCTTATTTTAAAAACACGAGTAACTGTCTGAATTTACCTTAAGAGGATACGGTAGCGAAAATGCTAAAATGGAATCCTTTCCATTTCAATTTCCCCCTTTCAACTTGGGAATTTTAGTTAAATATGCAAATGTTATTAA
Source organism: Leguminivora glycinivorella (assembly GCF_023078275.1). Classification (NCBI taxonomy): domain Eukaryota; kingdom Metazoa; phylum Arthropoda; class Insecta; order Lepidoptera; family Tortricidae; genus Leguminivora; species Leguminivora glycinivorella. Next base: position 14,886,571 of record NC_062991.1, read on the forward strand.
CTAGATTTATCGAAAAAAAATGTCCATTAAGAACAACTAAGTCAAAAGATATTTCAAAAAAATCTTTATAATCGAGGTTCCGCTCTCGACTCTTTCCTCCTTCAAAACTTAATCAATCGGAACGAAATTTGAGAATCTGAATAACAGTGAAATAATCTATGTCGGACCGTTTTGATTTTTTGGTTAATTGTTACCAATCTTGAGTATCACTCCTTTTTTTGCGCCACAATGAAAAAGGCCGTTTTTGGAAATTTTTGATTGGCTCTAGAGTCTTTAAAAATCAGAATATTTGTCAAAAAAATCAAAACCGTCCGACACAGATAAAAATGATAACAATCTGTGTTGAAAAAATCATTGCTCTATGTTCAAAAACCAGGGAGGAAATAGTAGAGCGTTTGTATGGAGAATTGTCGTATCGTCTTAACATTCTCCTGATAAAGCATAATAAGCAGAAGGTCAAATTACAATACCCCAACTTTAAAATTCACACCCTCGTACCAAATTGTTTCATTTGCGCGCCAAAAATTCAAAATGTCAAACTGGGAACAAGAATTATACCCTCAATTACGAGCGGGCTCGATTAAAAATGTCTTGGCGTTGCGCTGCGTGGCAGTTTTGTGTTTTTTTATTTTATTTTATGGGTATGATTTTGTGGGGTGACTTTTGATGACAACGTTGGAATAGGTTGGGATATAAATTGGTTGTGTTGCTTTTTTTAAATAACCTAATCATTTTGATATTTTTTTCTAAATCTAAGTAATGTAAGGTAAAAGTATCAGTGTTCCAATACGAATATTATAAATGGGAAACTGTGTGTGTCTGTTTGTTTGTCCGTCTTTCACGGCTAAATGGAGCGACGAATTAACGTGATTTTTTAAGTGGAGATAGTTGAAGGGATGGAGAGTGACATAGGCTACTTTTTGTTTCTTTCTAACGCGAGCGAAGCCGCGGCAAAAAGCTAGTTGACCATAAATGTGTCAGAAAGTTGTGATTCGTTGGATTTATGTGTATTTTGTGCTAATAAACGTATTTTCTTTCTTCTTCTTTCTTTCCTTCTATTAGTGTGTCGAGCATTGGTACTTTTACCTTACCTTAGAACATAAAAATAATTGTTAGCTAGAACTTAAATCACTGAGATAGTAATAGTAACTATAAAATAATAAAGTTGTGAGAACTCACATCTCCGAGCCACATCTGGCTCACAGCGTCAGATATGAAAACCACAAAATGTGCATCTTCAAGTCATCACTCACACACAACACAGCACAACATTATACTGCTGATTTTGATTGATCTATTCGATTTATATTATGTCGTAGGTATCAAGGGGTCAGTTTGAATACCTACTTAAAGCTCTGACTGTACCTCATAGAATAAAATCTTCTTCGGAGCAAAATACCACGTAATTTTAAGAGTTTTTATACTATGCTGACGAAACAAATCTGTAAAAAAATGTAATAACTTAATAAGTTTATCATAGTCTTTTTTGATCACACTGACATTGACAATATTATGTCAAACCATAACCAATCCTCTAGCCATGAATAATACCTCTATTCTTCATGCCTCTAGCATAAAGTCTTACAAAGAGTTTAGAATGTATGTACATTGTGTCCGTATGCTTGTCTGCCACTGTTTTATAGACCCTGATGCAAAAATTGCAAATGCATTAAAGAATACCTCATATTGTGTCGAAAATGCACAAAAACTCTTGTCTCACTGATAAATCAAACTCGTTTCCTATACAACAAAGCACTTGTGGTATGGCAACATTATCACAGAGAATATAATAAAATATATTTGGACCGCAGCGCTGGCAACCCTTCCGCAGGAAATGGATGTAATCCTTGCTTTTTGCAAATTTATTGTGAAATTTTTACATTCGCTAAAAGGACGGAAGTTGTCTGCAAATTGTATTTTTGGATATTATGGTTAGGGTAAGAAAATTATGCTAAATAATGGCATAGAGTACCCAAGGTCAAAAGAGTATACTGAGTATCAAAGATGATGGTAGGATCTATAATCTCTATTTCTTAAGTTAATATTTCTATTAATTTCATTTGTTTAACTTTAATGAATACGTACATGTAAAAGTGCTGGCCTATTTGCTGAATTGATTTTTTAGCGCCACCTTTTAAATATTATCATAGCTACTCTGATGATGCATACTTTTTTTTTTTTTTTCAAAATATGTATGTACAGTCAGCCAAAAAAGTGGATTACCACTTTTAACTTATGTGTTTGAAATAGAGTCCAAAAGTGGTAAAACTCTTTCTTGGCTGACTATACCTACCTACTGTCGTGATATCATGATATAACAATTAAGAAGCATACCATTTGTTCTTATAAAAAATAAAAACACACAAAAATATTTGGGGAAAATATGATTTTGGCCACTTCCAGGCTGCGAAACAGCGCCATCTAGTTTTAAGCCTAAAAGGCCCATACTTTTTAGGGGTATGCTTTTTTGTATGGGTATTGTCTGTCTCGGTATTATATCGTCCTTGCTGAGAATTAATGAGATTCTAAAGTTTACCATTGGGTTGGGTATAGGTAGGCATCATGCTTATTTTTACTAAAGAAATGCTTTTGTGGTTATTTCGATCGATGGACACGCAAAATGTGCCAAAATATAAGGAGAGTATTTTTGGGCTAAATTAATAAGAAGTAGATCACTATTCACTACAGATGGAGAGCGAAAAGATTTTTCTTCGTATTTTTCCGGAAGCGTTCGTATTTGTCATGCTAATTCAGACAATGGCAATACGTCTTGTACTGAGACTGTCTGAAATAGCATGATACGTTCGTACGTTTCTGTAAAAATACGAAGGAATAGCTTCAAAAACCTTTACATAGGTAAATAGGATGTTGATTTTTGTTGTACTTATACGTTATAGTACTTATAGTTAACGACAGACTGAAGCGTTCGTTGTACACACAATCAGCCTATGAGCTAGCACAGTATAATTTTTATTTTTTTTTTTATTATTATAAATGGGCTTACTCTTGACCACAGACTAGCCAAAGGCAAAGACGTGGCCTACGATGGAGTGAGCTCGCCCAGAAGATGCCTGTAAAGAGTACTATCGTAATGGAGCTAGTATATAACCTAACCACAAAATTAAAATTTTGAAAAACCCCCGACCGCGACATAGTGAACCGATTTTTATAAAACGGCTAAGAACACTCCCGACTAACTTAGCTTTCAGACAAAAAAACTAAATCTAAATCGGTTCATCCGTTCGGGAGCTACGATGCCACAGACAGACACACACACAGACAGACAGACAGACAGACAGACAGACATACAGACAGACAGACATACAGACAGACAGACAGACAGACACGTCAAACTTATAACACCCCGTCGTGTTTGCGTCGGGGGTTAAAAACTGCCTTGCACACTTGGTGTCGGTCCGATTGTCTTAAAATCTGCAACTTCTCAATCCACCATTACCGCAATGAATCAGCCGGCACGCGTGCCAACATCCTTTTTCCATATACCGCCGCGCGCCGCATAACCACGATTCGCTTTGCCGATTGGCCACGCTTCCTGCCACGTGCCGTTTTTTGGCAAATTGCTTAGGGTTTTGAATTTTGAAGGGCGGTTTTTTATTGCCCTAATTTTGGGTTATGAGATTAGATTTGCATTAACAACTATTAATGGAGAAGTTGTTGAAGATATAAGAGCTCCACGACAGGGGCTCCAGTTTTATTAGTAGGTAACTTTAGGCCCAATTTTACTCCTGCAATGATTTTTTAAGTGGAGATAGTTGGAGGGATGGAGATATATAGACTATTTTTTGTCTCTTTTCTAACGCGAGCGAGCAAAAACTAGTTAAATTATATAATATGTAGATATGGAAATATTTATTACAAATCTTTACAGACATGTATGTATGGTGTACTTTACTGTATGAAAAGTACCATTTTTTTTATGAATAATCACCATATTTATTCCTACACGTTCTCATTACACAAAACACCCCAATTTAAAATCCCCAGACAGTAAGTAACATCTCGATACAACGCCATGCTTCGCGGCCATTTTGCCGAGTTGACGTTTCATTTCCCGCCATGATGGATAGCCCTGGCTTCGTGAATTATTGCCAGTGTCTCGCGGGTTGACATATGCAAAAATTGTTTCGGGAACTTATTAAAAAGGTGAATAGCTGGTTTTAATATGATCGATGGTTGGATTTTGCTTTGGTTTAGGAAGTTTTTAACAGGTGCTCTTGTTCGGAGTTTCTTAGTAAACTTTTTGGGTGATTCATTTTCATGGGTATTATTGAATTAACCTATATTCTTTCGAATTTTACATGCTTTTTATTTAGTGAGAGATTACAATTCAAACTTTTTATAGTTCTCTATTTAAAAACTTTTTAGATAATAATGTTATTGTGGAGTGTTCTTGTCAAATAATGAAAGTTTTGTCACAACGTAACCAAAAATGAAAGATTTGGCAAAAATAATATTTCTAAGCATAAAGTGTGGAGGACGAAACCGCTGTGACCTGGACATGGACGGAAATTTTCGTTCCGGAGTTTACCATTTACCATTTTTACCCTAGGAACAAACAGCGAAAATTGTACAAGAAGAAATGTAGTTTACAATAAACCAGTACAATACTATTTAAAAATATTTTAAGCGGGTTACTCACGTGTTAAGTCATATTCATATTCATTTATTCCATTATAAATCATCATATTTAAAAGTATTTTAAGCGGGTTACTCACGTGTTAAGTCGATATAGCGTTCGACATATTCGATCCATTTTCGAGGATCTTTCTCAGCAGCCGCGCACACAGAGCAAGCGCCTGCAGTATGCGTCGCGCTCTCGACAAGTAAAGGTGAGGTCGCTACTTTTGAGAAAAATCCTCGAAATCGAAACATGTCGAACGCTATATCGACTTAACACGTGAGTAACCCGCTTAAAATACTTTTGAATATGTTTGAGTCTCACGAGAGTTTTATAGTCCAATACTCAATTTATTTCATTAGTTTAGGATTAAAAATTTCTAGAGATGTCAAGAGAGTGTTCTTGGGAGAACAGTGTGGCGGCGGATCTTCGTCAGCTTCAAGTAGGTGACTGGCAAGAGGCTGCGCAGGATTGGTATAGGTGGCGTGCTCTTATTTCGGAGGCCAAGATTCACTTTGTATCAAAATAGTTAATTAAAATTAAAAATTGACTCTTTGTCCCCAGGATCGTCCGGAATAAAGCAGCAGAAAAGGCGAAGCATGCGCACAACCAGCAACAGCAGCAAGAACAGGAAATTTCCTCGGCGCAAGGCAGCGTAGTATCTGTAAGTGTTCTGAAATTATCCTATCATACATACATACAGCTTAAACCGGCCGCTCGAAGCTCATTTTTGACGGACCGCTTCCATGAGCGAACAGGGGCCCATTTCTCAAAACTGAAACTACAAGCGGAAGTCTCTTTCCAACTTTTCATATTAGACATTGACAACCACTTGTATATTGTAACTTAAATCTTCGAAAAATGGACCCAGGGCGCCCGGGTCCACGGCTTTCATTTTGCGGTTTCCCGCTAAAAACAATGCTTGCGTTTTCCTTGCCACGAGGATCGCTGAAGACAGGAAGATGTGGTGCAAGCTTGTGAAGGCCTTTCACACCTCTATGCCTTAGGAATTCAACAACAACATACATACATACACACACGCCGGTATTTCCAACCTTACAGTTTCAGTGCAATCTCTTGACAATAAAGGGTTGAAAGAAAGCGAAATTGTGACTTGTCGCACACTGACAGGTTATCCGCCCATCATCCACCCCACAATCTACCCTTTATTTCACAGTCGAGTTCTACGACAGCCAAGGCATGAAAGGGGGTGGTGAAATTTTTGACCAGTCACCACAAGGGTGAACGTATTATGACGCAAAAAAATCTGTAAACCTTTCTGTACATCGTACCCCGACGGAAGGACTCACGAGAATCATAAATTTAAAGCTGATGATTACAATATTATATTCCCATTTCTCTATTCCCTATTATTTTAAAATTTAAAGCCATTAGTATAAGCTTCTCGTCCATTTTTGAATCTTTTTTTATAGTCACTCTTTTCCAACTTGTTTTCCATATTTGAGCATTTCTCTTTTTTTGCCATTTTTTTATTTTGATTTTTTTAGAGAATTTTGAGGTCAATTGTACTCAGAATCACGAGTACTTTCAATCTCACTGGGAGACAAAAAGTGTCCCAGAATTTCCATACATTTTGGTTACTTTCCTCTTTTGTTACCCCATACAACATGTACGGAAAATGGTAACAAAATAAGAAAAAAACGTATGGGACAATTTTTTTAACTACTAGGATTGAAAAAGCTAGTAATTCTGAATAGAAATGGCATTCTTTTTTCAAGAATATCACTTTTATGACAATAAAAGTGGCAAAAAAAAAATTGCTCATTTGACATTGTTGATAATCCGCTAAATAACCTAATTTCCCCAACAGGTAATAACCCACTCGGGTAACGCAGGTACAACAGCCGTTCTCTCCCCACGACGGAGCAGCATGTACCCAACACGGGCAGTTATAGCATCAATGGCATCCTTGGCATTGAGCAGGTCGAAGGTCTACATAATGGAAACGGGTTGAAGAGAAAGCGGCATGAAGACCAGGGTAAGAATTATTAGTTAAAACTTAAGCCAAAATACGTTCATTAAAAGAGATGATATAACCACATAATGCACATCGTCACTACTTTTAAAAAATCTCGTATCTCATGCTTCTCCTCAAAGTTAAAACGCAGAAAGTCTATATGCATTCCATACATACTTACTACAATTTTCTTTTCATTGACAGACGAAGATACAAGTTTGTTTTCTAAAAAACATTTTTCTTAAAGTGAACGGTTTTTGAGATATCAGCTCTCAAAGTCGTAAAAAGTATGTCCCCCCCCCTCTATTTTTATAACTACGGGGTATAAAATTCTAAAAAAAATAGAGGTGATGCATGCTAATTAACTCTTTCAACGATTTTTGGTTTGATCAAAGTATCTCTTATAGTTTTTGAGATAGGTTGATTTAACTGTAATTTTGGTTTGCTGCTACGGAACCCTTTGTGCGCGAGCCCGACTCGCACTTGGCCGGTTTTTTAAAAGTAGTGACGACATCTCTTTCAAGGACTAGTGTTCGCATTTACACCATATTCCAGGCCAGACGATGGTTTCGACATTATTTAAAATAAATACTGGTAAATTATGTCAACCATTTACAGGTAAAATAATTTACAACAAGCATAAGCATCTGCCAATATGTCTACATATATTTTTTGAAATTCTTCCGCACCATTTTTACGATGTGTGATTTTAAATAAAACTGCCCGTCTATGCTTCTAATTTTATCACTTCGCGGACAAAGCATCCGTCACGTTCTGGCAAGTATGTGAGTGTGAGAGTGACAGATGTCTTATCCACGAGGATAAGTGATACAATTGGAAGCATGATACACCGGCTGCGAGACAGACCGGCTTAAGAGTGTATTTTGCTCATTCTCACAAAATTTTAGCTTACGTATATTAGGTATGAATAAGACTGAGTTTGAGACACATCCATTCCAGAGAACGACTCGCACGGGCACACTTTGCCATAATTAAACTCTTTCCAAGGTAAAACTAAGATGTATTTTAAAAGGTCTTAAGTACATATGAATTTGTAGGCTCTTCTGTCTTTTTGGAGTTGAGTGTATCTAAACTTGTGAGCAACGCGAAGTATAGCGAATAAAATAGTCGACCCCGCGGAGTTTGCACCCCTAGCTGGGAGTAGAGATGGGATGAGATTCATTAAATTGGGTGTCGATTTATCGATAATGGAGTTGGAATTGTATTTTTTTATGAGAGTATTATGATATTAGAATGTGTCTATGAATATTTAAAAACGAGCTGAGTGCTTATAAAGTTCTACCATAATATATTATATTTGAAAAATAATAATTTCAAAATGTTTTTTGTAAGTATCAGTGCTTGACTACAAAAACGTTTTTAGGAAATTCATTTTTCGTGTTACATTTTGATTATCAATATCATATACTTTCATCATTAAAGTAGGTACCAGAATAAATAAATACTATTTGAAAATGGCGGCGGTATACCTAAGTCCATAAGGCAGTTGCTGGATGGTAGGGTTGTGGTTAATTAAATATGTAAGGTGCATTAGGGTAATTCCGAAAGTCGTCTTATTACGAAAGTCGCTTAAAAATCACCATTATTTCCATCATATCAAGATTCCCCTTTCGGAATTATCCGAGCATTTCTGTCATTTGGAATTACCCTAATGCACCTTACCTACTTATTTCAGCACGTAGATACTAACTTAGTATGATAAAACTGTAAAAATACTTTATACGCTTCAGTAGCATACCATGTAATTTACATAAGTACTCTCTTTTGAATGCGCATCAAATTATCGATATTTCTAACTCACACACTCGAAACACTCACCCCATCTCTACCTCCATAGAGCGGCCTATAGACCGTAGCGAGATTTACTGAGCTATTAAACCTACTGCACAAATTGCCATATTATATAACTCTATAACTTTTCAAATTCATCGCTTAAGATATTTTATAGGGCTTTTGAGTTTTGAAATTTTAGTTTGAATTTGAGTTTGGTCTCTATTGAAGCTTTTTGGAGGTAATAAAAGTTATTACACGCTTATATTCTTTGCGATTTATTTCTTAAATTGTTATTATAGCCTAGAGTTACCGCTAGGCTATAATGCCGAGCGGCAAGAACCGGCGTCCTCCGGATCGAAAGTCGCACGCTCTTACGAGCGTGCGACTTTCGATCCGGAGGACGCCGGTTCGAACCCGGCTCGTACCAGTGAGTTTTTCTGAACTTATGTGCGAAATGTCATTTGATATTTGCCAGTCGCTTTTCGGTGAAGGAAAACATCGTGAGACATTCTTACATAGATTGTCTGAGTCCCACGATAAACTCAAGAAGGCTTGTATTTATTGTGGGTACTCAGACACCGATATAATATACAAATACTTTATAGACATAGAAAACATCCATGACTCAGGAACACATATCTGTGATCATCACATAAATAAATGCCCTTACCACGATTCGAACCCGGGACCGCGGTAGATAGATAGATAAATTCTTTTACATAGAAATTAATTTCATATTTTGTTGCAGATGAGAACCGAGACTTCAACAGTCATTCGGAAGACGACGTGAAACGACAAAGGAGTCACTATAATGGCGATCAAATATATTCTAATGTAAGTATTATAGCTATTTACCGAGAATTGGAATGAACATGCCCAAGTTTCAGTGTCCTACTTGGGCATTTTCGCGAAAACAATCACCAAAAATTTTTTTTCGGCTCACTAGCTCGGAAACATGTGTTTTGTCCTTTAATACCAGCGGGTAAAAACACATTTTATCCACTAGTGGATAAAGTAATTTGACCTTGAATAGAGGCAAATTTTCTGCTTTAAAATTGATAAAAGTGGGTTAATCTAGTGATGAAGATGTTTTACCACCTGTGGAACTACTGGAAGCAGTGATAAAGGCGTTTTTTGCGTTGTACTTTCCTCGCTATAGTGAGGGGAAAAGTTTTGTGTTAGACACGAGTGCAAATATATTTTACTTCTCGTGTGTTGAAAAACTCGCAAGCTCAGAATTCTATTCTCGAACCACTCGCTTCTCTCGTGGTTCAACTATAGAATCCTTTCGCTTGCTCATTTTTCAATTCCATCACACTCTTGCACTCTTGTATAACAAATAACTATTCTAAGGTAGGTAAATTTTATGTTTTTCCTACTCAGAATCACGAGCTCTTTCGATCTAGGACAAAAAACAGGGGACAAAAATGGTCCCAAAGTTTTCTATTGTTTTGCATACTTTCCACTTTGTAACCGCTATACAAAGTGTTTGAAAAATGATAACGAATTGGAAAAATTAAATTTGGGGCGCTTTTTTTACCTACTAGGATCGAAAGGGCTCGTGATTCTGAGTAGAAAAATATTGCATTTACCTATTTTTTATACTACGTCGGTGGCAAACAAGTATACGGCCCGCCTGATGTAAAGCGGTCACCGTAACCTATGGACGCCTGCAACTCAAACAGTGTCACATGCGCGTTGCCACCCCATTAGAAACTATACCTACACCTATTTTACAAAAAAATAACTTTGAAATCTCTTTTCGCGAAAATGCCCACTTAGCTATCAAGGGGTTGAAATTAAACGAAATTTTCATTTGTGATTGCTAGCCCATTTCCCATTCCACAATTGAACCCAAATCCCACAATCGACTTTTACGACACCCACCACCTTGGGAAAGGAAAGACCCTAGTTAATTTTGATTCAAAATCTATCACCAATAAAAAACCTAAACAAAAAACCATCAATTTGGGCGCCAAACGACCACCTTGACTGATAGCGTCGGTCGCCGCCGCGGTCCGAAAAAACGGTCCGATTTATCGTCCGGAAATCCGGGTTAACGGATTAAAGTGTTTAACGTTTGGTTTTTGGGATGAAATGCTTGTTAGCGTGATTAACAGCAGTCAGTTCGTTTCATCAAAAGCTGACTTTAGTTGTAAATGTTAAGACCGTGTTTTTATTGATTCAGTTAACTTCGGCATATAGTTAGGTCCATTATAGGAAACAGATACATTAAAGAAAAAGCAATCAAGACCACTGGCCGCGTTAGCTGGAGACCCGGGTTCGATTCCCGGCTTCGCCACCAGTGGGCTTGATCGCTTTTTCTTTAGTGTATGATATCTATTTCAGTTTATAATAAATGTTGCCTTTAATTCTGAATACCTAATCAAAAGAACTTTCATTCTATCACTTCTTCTCACAGACCAACCCCTATAGACATCCATTACAAGACGACTCGCGGTCACCAGCCTTACTTGTATTTGCCATGATATAAGCGCGGGCGCTCGCCGTGCCCGATCAGTAGCGACCAAGTAACCGACCCGAAAGCAGCGCGTGTTTTTCGCAATAAAAAAATTGTTTTAAGGAGAGAGGATGAGGAGATGTCCACCTGTAGTGTGAAAAGGTAACAACAAGCTCAAATTTAAAAACAGACGGCATTACATTCCACAAATAAGTCATATTTATAATTTATTCAGAGCCGGCATAGGTCAACTTATACTGGCCAAGTGGCCACTTACGCGACAGTAGAGGGACAGTCATACTTCTGTCCCTTTTCATCTGACGCGACTGCCCGCCGTCCTTGAAACGACCATTCGCAGCGCGCTAAACACATTCTCCTCCCGCTCCTCGCGCCCCAAGCACTGGTGATTTGTACCGCGCACTAAATTTACAATACTGGTACTCTATAGGAGGTTCTCTGTGCTTCTTCTACAATGATCCCTAAGGACTTTTAAACTAAGTGAAATCCCGTTTAGCAAATGACCTTTCTAACATTTTACTATTCTTTCAGCTCTGGTCATCATCAAAATGGAGTCTCAAAGACGAGTACAAGCTACTCTCAGAGCTCGGTGGCGCCGCTGGCGGGGCGACGGGGTACTACGGAGAGTTGTTTGACACGCCGTACGAACACGCCGCTCATCCCCACTATACTCCTCATTCTGGTGAGTTTCTATTTACTTATTAACCTCCTTTACTTCAAAACAAAGACACTGTAATTTATGAAAAACATACTGTAGGGGGTAGGGTTATAGCGAATGATATTCCGCTTTGTGTGGTAGGGCACAGCATAGCGGATATCTCGCTCGCTAGAGTAGAGCCCAACTGGGGTAGTACCTCGCCTTACAGAAGACCGCAGCCAAATAGCACTAGACCCTACTCATAGTGTTGTGTTCCTGCCGGTGAGTAAGGCTGCCAGAGCTCAACGATGGTGCGGTGTGCTCATGACGGGAGTACTTACGGAACTGACCTATTCCGTCTATTTGTCCTTTGAGTCGTCGGCAACCCGAACCCTCCTTGGAACTTGTACACTCCTTTTTACTGTGTATTTAACACAGCAAAAGGGATTGTACAAGTTTCTAATGGGGTGGCAACGCGCATGTGACACTGTTTGAGTTGCAGGCGTCCATAGGTTACGGTAACCGCTTTACATCAGGCGGGCCGTATGCTTGTTTGCCACCGACGTAGTATTAAAAAAAAGGACACTAACTTATGAATAAGAATGCTGCTGTCAATGTCAGTGTTCAGGTGAGATTCTCCTCATAAAAAAACTACAAGCTAATTACGCAGCGGACGGGGCGAATTTAAATTTATTTCTCTTTATTTCTCTACCATAGAGAAATAAATAAGGGAAGAATTGTGACTCCATACATCAGTAAATGCGTTTTATTTATATAGGCATAGTTAAGCGATATCTAGCGACAACCACGCGTCAACTAGCGTAAATCATCAGTACTGCTACTTGTCAATAGATGTCGCAACGAACGAAAAGTCTAATGCTCACAAATTTCTAGCTAATATTACAATAGTATAAATCACTATTCTGTTTTCAATTCCTTCTGCTTGTAGTATAAGTTGTAAACTGTTCTAATATTACATTTTTGGCAGACGAGACTGTTGCCACCTAGTATCGAGTAGTGGTACTGATAATTCACGCTATTTGACGCGTGATTGACGCGTGGTTGTCGCTAGATATCACTTAACTATGCCTATACAAATAACCCACATTTCGTCACTACTTTTAAAAAAACTTGTATCTTCGTCTGTCAATGAAAAGAAAATTGTAGTAAGTATGTATGGAATGCATATAGACTTACTGCGTTTTAACTTTGAGAAGCAGCGTGAGATACGAGATTTTTTAAAAGTAGTGACGATTTACTGATGTGTAGAGTTACAAACTCTTCCCTTACCTATTCCTCTATGGTACTACGGAGACTATTCATTTATTCTGGTAAGTTTCTCCTCAGTTTTCCCTTTAGGAAACACTCAAACTAAAGACTTATGAACCTCCTATTCCTCCAAAACATGGACACTCCAAATTGTGGAGGATTAGAACATCATGGTCATATGTCATAGCATAACTATACGCAGGTATAACCACAAAATTAAATGTTTGAAAAAAACCCCTACCGCGACATGAAACATGCCTAAGAACATTCCCGACTTACTCAGCTTTCAGACAAAAAAAAATCCAAATCGGTTCTTCCGTTCGGGAGCTACAATGTCACACACAAACAAACAGACAGACAGACAGACACACACACAGACAGATACGTCAAACTTATAACACCCCGTCGTTTTTGCGTCAGGAGTTAAAAACTAAAAAGAGTTTTTAGGGAATAAATCATTGCGCTCCAACATCATTCCTACCCATCCTTATAATACAAAATTTCAACCAATAGGCCTGCCTATATATGCCTGTGTGGAGTGATTCCCAAATGTTCCATAGGACAGTGACGTCATGGTATAAAACGGCATTTTTTGTCCCATTATGTTCCATAGAACTACATACTAGCTTTTTATTCTGGTTTTCTTGTCAGTGACGTAATAGAACAAAATAAAACTGTTTTTTGTTACTTTGTCCCATCATGGGAAAAAATAGTAATTACATTTCCTAGTTGTCCCATAGAACTACATGAGTGGTAGTTTTGGTAGATAAGTACTCAATTTTTAGCCAATACTTGGCAAACAGTGCATACGGACAGACAGACAGCGAAGTCTTAGTATATAGTAGTAGCGATGAAAATAGCGAAAATTCACGTTGTTTCTTTCGACTTTGAAACGTCATCTGACCTAAAGAAATCATGTTTTACCTGTCACTCTTGACAGTCAGACATCATTGAATAGGTTGAAAAAGTACTCCACGAATTTCTACCCAAATTGTACTGTTTAGTACAAGTACCCCAGTTTAATAGTAGTAGTACTGTACAGTACAATTTGGATACAAATTTATTCAACGATGTCTGACTGTCAGAGTGACGGGTAAAACATGATTTCGTTAGGATAACTTTAAGTAAGATACATTTTCTTAAAGGTAGTACGAAATAGTATAATACATACATACATACATACAACATACAATCACGCCTGTTTCCCATATAGGGGTAGGCAGAGCACATGAAACTGCTAAAGTTACAGTGCCACTCTTAGCAAATAAGGGGTTGAAAGAAAACGAAACTGTGACATTGCAGTGACAGGTTGCCAGCCTCTAATAATATAGGTACAAAGTATGGTATATCTCTGTTGTTTACTTGTTACGCTTAGTATGCGGTCAATTATTACCAAACACAGTAATACGTTTCAAACTCTGCCATTAGTCATTTTTATTGATTACTATATTTTAGTGTTGTCTGCTTCGTGTTGTACAAATTAAGTACAATTATTTGAAGTATTATTTACCATCTAAATTATGCTTAGAGTCGCTTATTGTATAGTATGGTCACGACGACGAGCCGTAGGTATGTTGTACCGTCAAAACCGTAGAAGTACAATTTTTAAAATGAATAGGACATAAAAGTACATTTATTTTCGTGACTATGTACTGCAATAATAAATTCATAACCCTCCGTGGTCATACTGTATAGTACACACACACAATTTTAACTCTCTGGTTATTACCGTTTATAAGATAGAGAGTGGTGACAAACGGACGGACGGTAGGACGGCGGATTGTTTATTTTTAGAAAGTACAATTTTCGTACAATTATTTACCACCATAAAAATATTTTTTATTATTTTATTATTCTTATTCTATTAATTAGCAGCAGAAAGTGTGAAGGAACCACACTTTTTTAAATTGTGTGAAGGAACCACACTTAAATTTTATTTGAAAGCTGAATTAGACTTGAGTGTTACCATGTTTCATGAAAATGAAAAAAAAAACGAAAAATGAAAAAAGTATTTATTGACTCCACCACAAAGTATCTTCATTGTGTTCAATAATTTTCTCATAATTAATGGATAGGTACAACAATTGCAAAACTTGTGAGACTGGTGCCCAAACTAGGTTAAACCTGTGTGCCAGGCTGTTAGGTCACCATGTCTCCAATCCTCAGATGTGTATAGCAACGCAAATTACAGTGCAGTCACTTTTGTTATACAAAAAAAAAACGATCCACTATCATTTATAATTTAAATTTAAATTTAGATTTTATTTATTGCTGACATTTCTGACATTTTTATATCTTGACTTATAATTATATTTATTTGAATTTTAAGTAGCCTAGGACTTAATAGTAATATATGTAATTCTAATTTAATCTGTGAGTTTTTATGATTTTATCTTTTAAAATGCTATAATATAAACAAAAAAGAAATGTCAGTATTGTCGCAAATATAGGTAATTTTAATTTTTGAAACTGGCTGGTAAATTATATATTTTTTTTTGAACTGTGATTTATTTATTTTAATTGTACTGTTATTTTAATTGGACCATATGTTGTCTGCAATAAACGGATTTATTATTATTATTATCATCATCCTCCTTGCGTTATCCCGGCATTTTTGCCGCGGCTCATGGGAGCCTGGGGTCCGCTTTCCGCTATGCCGGGGATTTTTTTTTTAATTTTTTTTTGTGGTTAGGTTATACACGGCAGCGACTATCTTTATAACGGCGATAGATCATAGCTCATCGCTTTTGGTGAAACCAGTGCCTAAAGGTTTCCTCTCATATCCATAATCAAATCGTGACAGCGCGGACGTCGGGGCTGTCATTTGGCAACCAATCTGACAAGTATTGTCATTAGTCAACGCCACGCCCTGAAAGTGCCTACGGCGGTGAGGCGGCGGATTCTGAAGTAAACTTTTTTAGAATAGTATTGTTCATTTGTGCTACTGTTCTTAAAGGTAACTTCATCCTCCTTGCGTTCTCCCGGCTACCACGGCTCATGGGAGCCTGGGGTCCGCTTTGACAACTAATCCCAAGATTTGGAATAGGCACTAGTTTTTACGAAAGCCATCTGACCTTCCAATCCGAAGGGTAAACTAGACCTTATTGGAATTAGTCCGGTTTCCTCACGATGTTTTCCTTCACCGAAAAGTGACTGGCAAATATCGCATGACATTTCGCACATAAATTCCAAAGAACTCATTGGTGCGAGCCGGGATTCGAACCCGCGGCCTTCGGAACGAAAGTCGCACTTACTTACCGCTAGGCTACCAGCGCTTCCTGAAAGGTAACTTATATCTTGAATTTTATTATATTACTGATTCATCTTTGTTGTGATACTGAAGAAATAAGCAGGGTATGCAGGGTTGTAAGCGAATGAAACCCCACAGGAAGTAAGCTTACATTATGAATACACATATACATGGCTTGGCAAAGAAAAGAGGGACAAATAAATAATTTTCTTTTTTCTTTTCTGGAATGCCATGGCCGGCAGATCTAACGGCATAATTATATACAGGGTGTATTTTGATAGCAGGTCTGTAAGGGCAGCTATGAGATCCCGTAGTCCTACGTGAAAATGGCCTGAGGGAACCATCCATCGATTTAAAATTGATGAAAAATGACATATACAGATTTTGGAAAAAACATACAGGGTGCGAGGAAAAGGGCATTTTTGAGAAACTTTTTTTTTGACGCCGAGCGATCCCATTCCTATCCAGGATCAAAAGCTTGTATGGGACCAAAAAAATATTTCCAGCTAGAAAAGTCACAAATCGCGAAAAACTTATCCCATACAATTTGCACGAAAAATTTTTTGTACATTTTATTTATAATTTATAAAAAAAATTGTTAAAGACTGACAGTCATTCATTAAATATCAAAACAATATTTTGACATATAAACTGAAAAAACTACACTTTTCACTTTTGATAACCAAATAAACTCATTAATTCATTCAAAGGTTATTCATGAGTTACTTCGATCATAAAACACTTCATATCTGGCACCATAGATTAAATACATGAAGATGTAGAAAATGCGACCGCCCGAGAACGCGTAAACACTAAACCACACATAGATGGCGCCACACAAATGTCTTGTTGCCATCGATTATTTGTAGATTGGCGTTAAGTGTCACTTTCGACCTATAAATCTATGTCAAAAGTGACACTTAACGCCATCTACAAGTATAATCGAAAGCTACAAGACATTTTTTTTGTGGCGCCATGCGTGGTGTAGTGTATGCGCGTTCTTAGGCGGTCGCATTTTAATGTATGGGATGGTATGATATTCTTAAATTTAATATATACATACATACATACAATCACGCCTGTATCCCATAAAGGGGTAGGCAGAGCACATGAACTAATCAAGTTTCAGTGCCACTCTTGGCAAAAAGGGGTTGAAATAAAACGAAATTGTGACATTGCAGTGACAGGTAAATTTAATCTATGTTGGCACTTACTGCGAATCCGTTTGTTGTATCAGTAGTATCAGAATCATTTTCTAATTCAAGACTATTTTGCAGCATTTCTCTTCAGAATCCTCTATCATTCTTAACAGGAAGGTTAACTGTCTATCGCTCTCCCGTAACTAACCCTGCGGTGGCATTGTCAACATTTCTGTGGTGACATTCAAATAAAATGTCCCGTAAGTTTCCACTACACTTAGGTTTAAATAGCGGTAAATATCGTAAAAGAAAAACTACAAAATGATAAACTTATTCGTAAACTTAGCATTGAATGTAACACACACATATAATATAATATTGACTAGGTAGTTCACTTAAAACCACCTAAATATGATTTTTTTGTGAAAGAATAAAAAAAAAAAAGTTTATTTATCAGCTTACAAAGGATTCCGAATTTTACAGAATAAGGACAGACATACAGACATACAATCACGCCTGTATCCCATAAAGGGGTAGGCAGAGCACATGTAACTACTAAAGCTTCAGTGCCACTCTTGGCAAATAAGGGGTTGAAATAAAACGAAACTAAGGAATAAGGAAGCATTAAAATACCCTATGTGATGAAAACTCATAATTCGGGGCTTCATCAAATTATGCTCCATTAAATTTTGTCAAATGTTTCATAATTATGTTTAGTTTAATGTCATGGAGTTTAGACGCAGGCACAATTAATTTGAGGTATGGCCTGTTTGTATTACATATTTTTTTAGCTTTGCAACAAAAAATGCCTCAAGTACAAAATAGTGGAACAATGAAAATTGTAAATACGATTTATTCCAAGATTTAAATAACGACTACTATCCCCCATTCACCAAAACCACATCCCGAAACGATAAATAAACAAAACTACAATTTCTCGATACTATCTCAATGGCAACTAGACGAGTAATAACCACCGATTACAAAAGGCCTAAACGCCTATAATACACATACCAAAACATACCTTCTTAATCTGATCAGGAATAAAACCCCCACAGAACAAAAAGGGCATAAGTTCCTAAGATGTAATATGTAGGAATACTCTTTTCGAAATTAGCAGCATCAGGGTATCCGCGTAATCTCATCCTGACCACATCCTCTGTAACACTAGCCGCCTGCGCACCTGATCTAGGGCTATTGTCAAACGGCCAATGACCTCGGTATAAATAGAATCTGTTGGTGAGTGTGGCACACCTGTGATAAAATAGGGTCCAATCTGAATTCTGCACCGAATTCGACAGAAGACAGTGTGGTTGCGTGTTTATTTTCATTTCATTTTCATTTTCATTTATTTATTTAAATCAAGCAACATGTGTCATACATTAGTGACAAAATACGCAATGAAATAACTAAACAATTTAAAATTTAAAATGAACATCAAATAATAACACATAACAATAAAGCATTAGTTAAATTATGGGAAACATGTAAAAAATTATGAAAAACAATAAATAAAGAATAACATAATGATTTCAATAAAAAATAAAATTATAATTATATATTATTTACAGTTTATATTTTTATACTTTTCGTATAAATTTTACATTTTTGATGAAAACTGTCATTACAAATGCTTTAAAAACCTACATTTGTGACAAAGATTTCTAGCTGCAAGAGTTTTTCGAACCTCCCGTACTTGGTCCTGACTACCCATTTGAACGTTTTTGCGCAATATAAGTCACCTTGTCTATACACAACACTTAAAATAATTGTCTTACAATACTTGTTTGCTTTGTAGTACTTCCCACCGCCTTGACATTTAAAGGCAAAGACGAAAAACAGGTTTTTGTCAAATTTAATGGATCAACGCGATCATTATACTATATCCAGAGGCCGTGAGTTAAAGTCTCACCCAAGGCAGACATTTTCCACTTTTAAATTTATTCTAAGCCTTACGGCATCGATTGCAGACGTTTCTGCTAATCAGAAGTTAAACATTATACTATACATGTTTACCTTGTAGAACAATCAGGCTTTTATCCCTGCATCTAAATAATTTTCCCTTAAAATACTGAAATTCCCGTCTTTGCTCTAAAAAACTTAAGGGACCTTTTTTCGACATGAGAACAGCATTAAAACTTTCGTGCGTAGATTGAAAGTGTGTTTTTGTAGGACATAGTATTTCTAGACTCAATGATTTATTAAGATTTTTGTTAATAACCTAACCACAAAATTAAAATTTTGAAAAAACCCCCGACCGCGACATAGTGGACCGATTTTCATGAAACATGGCTAAGAACACTCCCGACTCAGCTTTCAATAAAAAAACTAAATCTAAATCGGTTCATCCGTTCGGGAGCTACGATGCCACACACAGACACACACACACACACACACACACAGACAGACAGACACTTGAAACGTATAAGTATAACACCCTGTCGTTTTTGCGTCGCATGTTAAAAATGTTGAAGAACTTTTAATCAGCAATTCCCGTCAACTTTGTACAAAAATTAAGGGAAAAGTTAAATTTGTTTTTATTAATTCCTATCTTGTTACCAAGATTTTGTTGATTAATTGAGATTTTATTAAGTTTTATTTCGTCATTAAGGTTCTCTAGTATCTATATTTTCTTAGTTATAACAATTATCCTGTATATATCTTACGAAAGTCGAATTATATTACTAAATGTTGGTAACAAAATAGGATCAATTAAAATTTGCTGACGTGGCATTGTACAAAGTTGACGGGAATTGCTGTAATACGAGTTGTGGGTCGTAGTGTTGAATCCTTACTCAAATATCTTGGAAGTTATACATATAAATTGACGAATATTCTTCATTTTTAACGCTCGACGCAAAAACAACGGGGTGTTATAAGTTTAACGTGTCTGTCTGTCTGTGAGTGTGTCTGTTTGTGACATCGTAGCTCCCGCACGGATGAACCAATTTCGATTTAATTTTTTTTTGTTTGAAAGCTGAGTTAGTCGGGAGTGTTCTTAGCCATGTTTCATGAAAATTAGTTCACTATCTCGGGGGTTTTCAAAATTTTAATTTTGTCGTTATAACCAGAGAAATCGATAATTAAATGTCATTATTTATTTTGATGCCAAGAGTTTTCTGATAATTTTTGCGTCCATCTTAGGATAATGCCTCGTCTTCAGCGTAGAATGCCAATTTTTTTTACAAATGCGGATTTAATGATCAGGTCTGCCTCCATTCGACTTTGCGCCTAAACTAACAATTCCATTCCGCTGACAATTCCATCAAAATTCCAATCGAAAAGACTTTCATTCAACAATTGCTAGTCACCTAACACGTAATATCGAATGCCAAGGCCAGTGAATGAAATTGATCGAATGAATGGGATTCCCATGGAACTGGCTGACCGCAGTCTTGCGGTCAGATCATCCATTCAGCACGTGGGAAGTGATTGAAGATGGAACTTGTGAATGGGATCTGTGACATCATCTTTTTTTAGATGTGTGTGACGTGTTGAGTGTCAGACTCTAACTGGTAGTGATTTATTAAAAACGAATGGAATGAGGTATCAGGTAAAATAAAACAATAGAAAATACTTAGAGATTAACTAAACCCCACGGTATGCTTGAACGATTGTGTGGGTACTCAGACAACGTTACATAAAGTAAACATTATAATACAAATATAATACATGGAAATCATATTCATATTCTTTACCTATTTACATTTTAAATTCAGATTTAAATATAGGTATAACTAGCTTTTGCCCGTGGCTTCGCTCGCGTTAAATTCGAAAATTATGGAGTGCTCCATACAAACCTCTACCCCCCATTATAGGGAAATGGGGGATTAGAAAGAGACAAAAAGTAGCTCATGTCACTCTCCATCCTTTCAACTATCTCCACTTAAAAAATCACGTCAATACGTCGCACTTTCCCATTTATAATATTAGTGTGGATTTACAAAAATAGTCAGATTAAATATATCATCGGATAATATGATAAACCGAATTTTTTATTTTCAGCAATATACCACTAGTACAAATACACTACAATATGAATTAACCATTTCAATATTATAGTTTTTAAGTTAGTTTTATTATAATATGGTATTTTTTAGCTTATATTCATCAGATAATGTACAATAAATTGAATGATAATTTGGATGATACTTGTTTGAGCCTGAACTCAATTGTTTAAATAAAACAGTATAAAATATTACCATTTCTTTTAATGGATTTTAAATTACAGGTTTTTGTCTAGGACACGCGACAGAGAGAGTTTTCGATTAGTAAAAAAAGGGACGCTGGTGCCGCGCACCGTGCTTTTATAGTGTCGCGACGGGGGAAAACCGCGGCGCTTCAGTCTTCATTCCTATTGGTCCGGCAGCTCGAGGCTCTGGCCGCTGCTCATTGGATCAGCGGGGTGACCGGAGGTTGGCTATCCTGTCTGTGTTGCCAGTCAGGGCGTTAACAATACTAATGTACTAAACTTATCATCCATCAATCAAGAATAAAATGATGTTGGTACTCATCTTACCGGGATTTGAACCCAGGAACATCTGATTAGTAGGCACTTTCTTCAATCAAAAATTAAAAGTCAGTCAAAATCATAAGTTGAGATATAAGTAGGTACTCGTAGATATTTCACACTGTAGATTTTTCTAAAGCGCTTCCAAATCCACTTTTAGCTGTCAACTTCAACCAAAATCCTAAAATCCTCGCAATATTTTTCCATTTCATCCGCGGCTTCCGCCATTTTTCCAACCGGCTTTCATTTTATTTGATTCCAACCGACGATTAATTCGGGAAAACGCGTGTGCTGCGAAAACTAGTAAAAAAAACTATCGCAGTTTGGTGAAACTAATTCAAATGTTGTTGAAAATGTTTTTTCTGGTATATGTTGTGTTTCTATGTGCATCTGTACCTATGTATGTGTTTTGTTGCGTGGCTAATGAAATGGTAACTTTTAAAATTAAATTTGATTTTTATTGTGACTGTTTTGAAAATACACTTTGAATCGAGCGTCAAAAAATCACTGTCAAGGGATTTAGACTTCAATTGGGGTTTATTTTACGTTTGTCACGGTACCTTAAGCATCTAATAGCCCTCTACAGTAAACTAAGTTCATTTACAATGACAAAGATCAGTAACAATCATTGACTAGTACATAGAGAAACTATACGACATTATTTTCACAGCTTCATATTGCGTAGTAAAGCTTAAATAATAAAAGATCAATACCAATATTCTAACCATGTCATTTGATATTTGCCAGCCGCTTTTCGATGAAGGAAAACATCGTGAGGAAACCGGACTAATTCCAATAAGGCCTAGGTTACCCTTCGGGTTGGAAGGTCAGATGGCAGTCGCTTTCGTAAAACAAGTGCCTACGCCAAAACCTTGGGATTAGTAGACCCCAGGCTCCCATGAGCCGTGGCAAATGCCGGGATAACGCAAGGAGGATGATGACCAATGTTCTAACTAGAAATTATGTTTGCAGCAACAAATGACTCAACGGGTTCGAACGGGGGCGCTGGCGGAGAACCGCCATCGGCTGCAGCGAGTCCTGACGCGGCGGCGCTAGTGGTCTTACAACCACCGGCACCGCCTTACCCTCCATACGCACATTATGACGGTAAGTGACAGTTCAACAAGTTTAAACATGTTCGACCGGTGAAGAACCGCTATCAGTGATCGCGCTAGTAGTCTTACAATCACTCGCAATGCCCTACCCTGCTTTTGCACAGTAAGACGGTAAGTGACGGTTCTAATGTAAATACAATATTGACTTGAGCCGCTAGTAACATTACATATAGCTGTGACTGACAGTTCTACAGTAAGAACGATAGGTTTTGAACAAGTTTCTAATGGGTCGGTAACGCGCACGTGACACCCCTTGAGTTGCAGGCCTCCATAGGTTACGGTGACCGCTTTCCATCAGGCGGCCCGTATACCTGTTTGCCACCGACATGGTATAAAAAAACCCTATCTGCGGCTCATGCGCCAAAGTGTCAGTGGTGTTCAAGTTTCATTGACAAAACTTCGCACGGATTTAATATGTCCATTACCGCAAACAGTTACATGTAAATTACAAAAGACCATTATCTTTAGACTATAGGCTAGTTTCCTACTAGTCAAATCAGCTTCTTTTTAAGAAATGTCAAAACGATTTGCTAAT
This sequence comes from Leguminivora glycinivorella, assembly GCF_023078275.1. Lineage (NCBI taxonomy): Eukaryota > Metazoa > Arthropoda > Insecta > Lepidoptera > Tortricidae > Leguminivora > Leguminivora glycinivorella. Next base: position 14,909,916 of record NC_062991.1, read on the forward strand.
ATGGAATTACTATGAAATACTGAGGAGTGACGTCACGGTCAATTAATTTACTTTATATCTTTTTCATTGACATATTAAATTGAAATTATGTTTAACCATAACTGCTGTCCATGTTTTTCTTCTAATTACGGGGTGCTTTATTTCGTGCATTGCATAAAATATTTTATTTTAAGTATAGGAAACTAGCCTATTATTACTATTTCTGCATTTTATGTACAGTGAACTGCAAAACTGCATGGAGAAATTACGAATGGATTCATTGATTAATTCGCCTTGCAATTTTTACAGCTGGTACATACTACACAAAAAAGAATACCTGTATCGTTTTATAGAATAGCCACTTTACATGTCAAAAGTGAATCATTCGAAAGCAAAATAAATCCATTACATTAAAACAAAGTAAAACTGCGCAAATGGCCACCTAAAAAAAGTCCCCCAAATTGCGGACATCAACTCGGAGCATCACTGCCAATAAACAAACGCAATAACGAGTCGCAGCCACGCACAGATAAAACAATGAAACACGAATAAAACAATGAAAAGGGGATAAAGCAAAAAGTGGCCGAACAGAAAAACAGTTGAAGAATCACTGAAAAAACGACAATGACTTTACGAAAGCTTTCGACAAAGTCGAGCGCCACTCCGGCAGAGCACTCTCCACGAAATCTAATTTTCTCCTCTGGACCCCGCTCCGCGCCGGTCGTAACGTCATAAAATTTATATCATACCGCCCCGAATTCGCACTTATGCTTATAAAGGTAGGGAATAATTCTGAGTACCGCAGGGCGACATTCTCGGGCCCTCTCCCTTTTGGTCTTTAATCCACCGCAATCTGCTTACCCGGGAGCAGACATCTTTAATAGCTCATTCGGGGGTATGCAAATAATTTTAGAGGGGGGGTGGCCATACAGGCTTTGTCTGGAGGGGGTAACGAAGCGTAACACGAGTCTGTGATGCGACAGAAGTGCTTCTGAGTACTTCGGTGGCTTATTTTGGTTATAAATATTAACGTCAGGGTGGCGGGGACATATTTTGAATGTGGTTACGCGTATAAAGGTCGTTATGTGCGGGGGCGTGGGAGGCGTGTCTGTTTAAATAACGCTATGTAATGCCGTGATACGCGGTGTCTTGGAGCAGGCTGTGATTTTTCAGTAAAATCAACAGTCATAAAGGAAATGGAATAATGTAACATCCGTTATTTATTTTGATATAAAGAAGAGAATGTTTGCATGAACATTGTGTATATTTCTTATTATGTGAGTTAATAATTAACTATTAAGTATACACCGTGTTTCATTAAATTCTTTAGTTCAAATACAATCAATTTCTCTAAAAAACCAGCGTCTAAACTCTTACGGTTATCGAGTTATTAAAAAAATCAATTTAATTACTGAACACGTGTGTGGCATCCCTTACACTTCCTAATGTTATTTGTTTTGACATATGTCGTCAAACACTTGACAATGACTTTAATGCTATGATTAAGGTCCTCTCACACTAATTAATCCATTTATTGATTTAACAAAAAGTGATATACAGGATGGTTCCTGATAATGATAGGTTCATTGCGTGTCGAATTTAAAGGAAAACAAAAAAAAACGCGGTGTATTTAAATGTGCTAAAAACGGAAATTTAAACTAAACTATTAAACGATGTTTATTTAAGAACTTAGCAGCAAGAACTTGTATGGAATTCACGTTAAGTACCTACTTTGCCGACTAATAAGGTAAAATAAAATGCATTCAGAAACTTATCAAACATCGATCGCATAGTAATAAAAATTGTATAAAAATTTTCACACTCCATTACGTCATACTTTTTCGACAGTAATTTATTTTTCGATAAATTTATACGAAAATGCCTGGTATTTAAGCTTTTTTCGCTCAACACCTTAGGGGAAAGGAAAAGCTAGCAAAGGTCACAGAACCCACATTTTATCCACAGAAAGGGGTGTATTTTTTCTTGAAACAGTGCCAATGAGGTTTTTGAACTTTTGTTTATACACCCTGTTTTTATTGAATTCCGTTAACTTTAAGATCAAATACAATTAATTTCTCTAAGAAACTAGCGTTTAACTTTTACGGTTATCGAGTTATTAAAAAAATAAAGATAATTACTGAACACGTGTATAACAACCTTAACCAATTCCTAATGTTATTTGTTTTGACATGTGCCGTCAATCACTAGACACTAACTTGAATGTTATTCTTAAGGGTCTCTCACACTAATAAATTCATTTATTATTGTATGAAAATGATGAAAAAATATTTTTTTGCGAATTTAACTAAAAGTTATATACAGTATGGTTCTTAATAATGAACCTAGCTACGTGTCGAATTTAACGGAAAACAAAAAAAAACACGGTGTATAATAGGTACCTTATTCCGATACGGGAAAATTAAAATATATCGTACTTTAGGCTGACAGCACTGCACATTTTGATCCTATTTCTTATTCCGATATTAAAATACCTTTAATTTTTTTCTTTTGATCCTATTTTTTTCTTTTTAGTGTTTGTTACATTACTTACATAAAATTACACCACCTACCTACATTTTTTCTTTTTAGTGTTTATTACATTACTTACATAAAATTAAATATCTTGTTTACTTCATCTTGATTATTTCAATGTATTTTTTCAGAATATCAGAATATTATAATTCTAAAGTTTGGTTTTCTGTAGTTTTATGACTTGTTTAATGATTCACGGTTATTTTCATTAGACTTATATATACTTAATCACGGTCTATATCCCGGTCAATATAAGTTTTATGACTTGTTTAAATATTACAAGATTATACTTTTACAGACGAGTTGAAAAGATTTTTATTATTGCATTACTTTTTGTATTTTTGTTCACAAGTATTTTTTCCCTGTTCCAGGCGCAACGACACTGGCAAGCGAGTACGCATACGCGGCGCCGTACTCGCAATACTCGCCATACCCCGCCCCATACTCGCACACCACCGGTCTGCTCACCAAGTGGTAGGTATATTGTATCCGATACTCGATTATTTATTTATTTTTAAAATCGGGACTTAATCGCGTATAACTACATATTAAACTGACCTCCAACGTTTCAAGGACGGCGTTGTCCCCGTGGTCTCGGAGAAGACTGGCTTGAAATGACATCAAGACCTTCTGACAGCCGCGCGAGTTTTTCGAACTACCCGCACTTGGTTTTGATTATCAATTTTAAAAATAATTATGTGTCATAATCGTGAAAGTTTAAATCAGTGACTCGATTATTTATTGTCCCGGATCTGTAAGTTCACATTTTTGACACATTTGTTTTGAAGTAAGTATGTTGCGATGTGGCTAAGACGTATCGTTTGCCAAATCTAACGATTAATTTCGAATTGGTTGAATCGATTAGGCCCTATGTACAAGGAGACGCTTAAACAGATATACGATTTCTATCAACTTACTGCAATGTCATTTGAATCGAAATGACAGACTCTGTCACAGCACTAGTTAAAAAATAAAAATGAATGATAAATGGCATAATAAGTAAATCCTGCGTGATAAATTAATATCGTAAAATACTCACTAACGAAGATTCGAAAAAATGTAACATGGTATTAGATTATGTTTAAAGTAAACAAAATATTGTTTTTAAGTACTTGATTACAAATATTATTACAGGATTTTATTTAAAATTTCATTAGGTTGCGCGAGTTTACGTTTTGTGGACGCTGTCATGTGTCAAAAAAGAGGTTCTTACAGCTCTGGGACAATACCTGGTATTAATACGCCGTACTCGCAATACTCGGCGTTCTTTAAGTTTTGAGTCCATTACGAATAAACAAAACAAAAGAAAATTTCAGGTATACATAACTAACTCGGAAAATATAGTATTCTCTTTCGTGGACTGAATGGTTACCTCTTTTGGAATTATTTTTATTTGTTAAGTTTTATCCATACACTGAGAGAAATTTGCATTGTGAATTTAACAAGTTCGACTTGTTGCGGTTTATCCGTTTGAATCAGCCAAACGTATGTTTAAAACAATATGTGTCAGGTTGTTTTTATAAAATCGACTTGTTGATTCAAATATATTGCCGATTCAAATGACAAGTAGCTTGTTGTTTGAACCAAAGAGCACGTAGGCGCTATTTTAACCAAAAAACTTGTTGAACGAACATGAAAACTGGTTGTATTTTCTCTCAGTGTATCCATACTAATATTATAAATGGGAAAGTGTGTGTGTGTGTCTGTTTGTTTGTCCGTCTTTCACGGCAAAACGGAACTACAAATTGACGTGATTTTTTAAGTGGAGATAGTTGAAGGGATGGAGAGTGACATAGGCTACTTTTTGTTTCTTTCTAACGCGAGCGAAGCCGCGGGCAAAAGCTAGTAATGAGTGCTTTTAAATGGAAAAATTATTTCAGGCAAATAGCCCCAACCATAAAAAAGTAAACCGCCTATTTTTTTCACCAAATCCCACATTTTCAAGCCCACGTGAGGTGTGAACATAAATCCCCGAGCGATGGATCGCGGGTTCGAATCCATCCGTCAGGTGTTAACTGCTTAATGGCCGGTTTTAAACAAGGATCATTTGTTGATCCCACCCTGTATATGCATGTGCGGTTACGCTGTGTATAGATTTTCGAAAACGGGTCAACCAATTAGCAAACGTTGTTATCAAAATATTAACTTTGCTGTCAATTTTAGGCATTTTACGTGTTTTGGTATCTGTCTAAAAATGTAATGTTTTCGGATTCTGAATATTTATTATCCAAATATTATCGCTTAAAGTTTGTGTAATTAACACAAAAGCGGATCGATTTTTATGAAATTTCATGGCTTTTTCATGGTAAATCAGCTTTAAAAAAACAAGTTTCTAACGGTTGGCAACCGCATGTGACAGCTACGATTTGCAGGCGTACATAGGTTACGGTGACCGCTTTCCATCAGGCAGACCGTATGCTTGACTACCACCGACGTAGTATTAGAAAAAACCTGTTTATGACGACTGAACGAAAAAGGAGAGAAGTAACACTGTATTTTTTTTTTATATCTTACGTATTTTTTTAAAGTCTATAATTTCGTCACAGTTTTGTTTTCTTTCAACCCCTTATTTGCCAAGAGTGGCACTGAAACTTGAGTAGTTTCATGTGCTCTGCCTACCCCTTCATGGGATACAGGCGTGATTGTATGTATGTTGTATGTATGTATAATTTCGTGTTCTTAGAACAACAAAATCCCAAAATTTCGGACCAAAATATCGGGTACAACTCGTACTCTTTTTTTTATTTTATCCCGGTCCCTTGGTGATGCATCAATGTCAGGAACACGAGAAACATCTATAAACAAAATATAGTTTCTTACCTCGATATCTGACTAATTTTAGTGGGTAAATAGCATACACCGTGTTGTTTTTGTTTTCCGTTAAATTCGACACTTCAATATGAAAATCCGATGTCCGTAACCTACAGTATTTGTCCCATCGTACCCCTTAAGAGACCTGCACAGAATACATTTGAAAATGCATACTTCCCTTCAAAAACAGAGGAACCACTTAGACAGAACGCGGCCCATGGGACTCCGCTGGCCTTTGTCAGCCTCCCCAGAGACGGGGGACAAATGTGCGAACGTTATTATGTTATTGCTCTTTCTGTCACGATTTAATCTATAATTTGTATTGAAATAATGGATGGGTTGACGCTAATTTTGTGTTTGTGGAAATTATAAGTTTCTATTATAGTTTTTTTTTTATTGGAAATATGAGAAAATTAAGCGCTTTGAGGAAATATCTCATAGCTTTTGAACTTCAATAATAACAACAATTTTACAATGTAAAATTTATGTTTATTAATAACTAGCTTTTGCTCGTGCCTTCGCTCGCGTTAGAAAGAGACACATAGTAGCCTATGTCACTCTTCATCCCTTCAACTATCTCCTGTTAAAAAATCACGTCAATTCGTCGCTCCGTTTTGCCGTGAAAGACGGACAAACAAACAGCCACACACTTTCCCATTTATAACATTAGTATGAATTATATTTATTGTAATTTTGGCCAACTGTAATGAAATGTCGTATCCCCATCGAGTAAGGGGTTTTTTATAAACCGAGACGTTTATAAAAACCCCTTACTCGATGGGGCAGTAGATGACTGTTGAAAGAACAATAAAGTCGGCTATAAAAGCTTGTGCCAAAAATTATTTTTTCGCAAAAAAAAACTTATTCTTTTTTTTTCAGATATCAACGTACGCCGTGTGAGCAATAGCGGTGGGCAAGTGATAACAGACACTGATAACGTGTGTAAAACAATTTGGAAACATGTCAATATCTGTCAATCTGTCAATGTAGCTGTGTTCGTGTTTTTTGGTAACATGGTCTCTGAGATATTTATGGTTTTATCTATAACTGTGTCGCTATGTAGAATTCATATTTCATTTTTTTTATATTTATCGATACAGACTCATGTTGGTTTTGAGCTCTTCAAATTAAGGCCAAAAAGCACAAAAATAATGTTTGAACAGTTTCAAATGAAACAAAATCGTTTAGTGTCAATGTTAATAGTTTCGTCCCAAGTCATGTGTTTGTGGATTTATTTACTTTTTAATGAAAATGCGATATTATAAATATATAAAATGTCATGTTACCAAAAAGAATAATCTACTTCAACATTACAAATCAATTGTGTATACTTCATTAAGGGGTGCCTAAACTGTCGCGATTTCATCCAATTTCTGGAGTCCACAATCCCGTCAGTAAGGCCCTTTACTCATTATGTAAAATATGGACGAGAGAGCCAAAGTGTTGATTCTTTAAGACTTTGTAAATAATGTATTCTATACTTAATTATAGTTATGTCGTTCTTAGATATAAGATTCTCATTTGTTTTACCTCAAAATAGTTACAAATGTAATGTAAAATTGTCGCAATTTTTTAGTCGATATGTCAGTGAAAGTTGGTGGTGACAATTATTGAATTTCTATTAAGTACTCTTGTATTTTATCATAGATTAAATATAAGATCATAACATCCCATACATTAAAATGCGACCGCCTATGAACCCGCCACATAGATGGCGCCACAAAAAATGCCTTGTTGTCATTGATTATTTGTAGATTGGCGTTAAGTGTCACTTTCGAACCAAAAAGTGACACATCGCCATCTATAAGTATAATCGAAAGCTACAAGACATTTTCTTTTGTAGCGCCATCTATGTGTGGTGTAGTGTATGCGCGTTCTTAGGCGGTCGCATTTTAATGTATGGGATGGTATGATCTTATTATATTTAATCTATAATTTTATTGACATTATTAAAGGCTGCTTATTCGCTGGATTTTATGTGCAATTAGAAAAGTATTCCTTATTTTATCGCAAATTTCTTAATAATGTGGTGACCTAACTTAAAATGGTAATTTTTGTTGTTAATAATTTTACTATGGTGGAGGAATCTGTGAACATGATGTTATAAAAATCATACAATAACATTTTAATAACAAATTTGTTTTAAAAAGAAACCCGTTATAAATATATTTTTATTTTAAAATTGTATTTCACGATGTTAACTTAAGTGTTAACTAAGATATATAATATTCGTTTACCGTAAGCCATTATATTAACAAAGATTTAAATTAAATTATTTTGTATTTTCAGTAATGATAGAGTTTTTTTTAAGCACTTGTGCGAGAAGTGGTTCATTATATGTCAGGTCGAAACTTCGGAGGGCCATCTATACTGAAAAACGTCGTACGATACACGTGCGAAAAGGAAGTTCGTAACTCGTGTCGATTTAAAACGCTCCCTTTGGTCGTGTTTTAAATTTATAGCCACACGTTTCAAACTTTTTTTCGCACTTGTATCGTAATGTACTATTTCACATTATTAAAAAATTGTAAAAAAATACTGTAAAAAACTACTTATTTTTATTTAGGTCACAACATTATTGTCATTTTATACTCCGGTGTGATATAAAGCCAGCTGTCTCTAGCACAAGAAGTAAACCCTATTCCTTCGTACATAAAGTTGTTATTAGCTTGCTTAACTTTAAATGTGAGTGTCCAACTAAAAGGGTCCTTATCCTTCAAGTGCAATAAGGACAGTTTTCTTTGTAATTTCATTGAAAATTCGTCGTTATTGTAAAAAAAGCATACTTTTGGACATGGAATGTCACATTTTTTTTTTTACAAATTATGTATCGACGCTACAAAGTGAAAGTCAAATATTTAATGTTATTTCGAAATTACTTTGAGATTATTTATATTTTTTTACTTCATTTTTAACTAGTTTCTAGTTGCGTGTTTGAACTTCAACGCTTGTGTAAAATAATTATAAATTGTGGTTATGTATAAAAATATACCTGAATTAAGTTAGTTTAATTTTTTTTTCCTGTAGGTAGGTATTACTATGTGATCGACCTTTTTTTAAAATTTTTACAAAATTTTACAAGACTTACATTATTAGAGTGGAAATTAAAACGTGGCAACATCGTACTTCGCAGTATCGTCCCGTTTCCTCACACATATTTATTTGAAAGGGATGACACTACAATGATGGCACTATTTAATTTTTACTGTTTTGGTCAGTCTATAATTTGAACATAGTACTGTACTGACTGTAAAAAAGAAAACACTAGGTTCGTAAGAAAAAAATGTATTCTCTGCCTGTTCTTTTCTCACAAAAAAAAAAATTACACTCATGTATGGTAAGTTGGTAAGTTTTTTTTTACCTACTTTTGTTTTGACTTATTTTTTATAATGAGTTTGTATATTTATTGTTGATGAAAAAATGTTGGTAACACTTCAAATGCGTTTGTTTTTTTGACTTTCATGGGGTATATTTTCTTACATAACCACTGTCATGTGCAAAATTATTTAGTAAATATTCTTTTATATATCTATTATTAGTTTCTTATCGTTTCCGTCCATGTTATTTTTGTAAATAATGTTTAGAATAAGCATTTTTCTTACGTTCTCGGCACAGAGGTGATAAATCAGTACCTTGACTTCGTGTGTGGCCCAAACAGTCAACTAAAACTGCTGTGTCAAAATACTACATTTTGACTGTTTTTCTTGTAAAATATGTTTATATAATAATAACGAGTCACCGTCTGCCGGAAATAAAATTGGATACCGTTTTATTAGGCAGGCGTCCGGTTTTTTATCCATAGCCCAGTATTTAGTCCATCACTTTCATCAAAATAGACCAGTTCATTTTAGATTCCATTAACTCTCAAATAGTCCTTACACCCTGGCGGGTGTTGCCTCTGCGTGTGTCCCATGATACGGGCAAGGGCAACATCCGCTCGGTGTACCCCTTACATTTCATTAAAGTATCGAAAGGGCCTCTACGTGTTGGCTTCGGCCCCGCGCACGCCTCCCAAAGGTCCGGAATACCATTGTTCCGTGATGGGAAAGACTTTTTAAATAGAAAAATAACGCTTATTAACTTTTGGCCGAACAATCATTTAACTACTTGTGTACATACAAAATAGACGCGATTTATGTCTCATAATACATTAATCACCAGACAAAAAATGGCGCACTACGTCGGAAACCGGTCATAAGTTATAACCGCCCGCGTGTAGCGATAACCCGCTACTATGCAAAGTTATTTTGGTTTAAATATTATTTAATGTTAAATTTAAAATCTATATTGGAATGAATACTTGTTCTCTTTGTCATTTAGAATTCAGTGCAAGGTTAATCGCTCTGACTTTTATCACAATTTTTTTTATAAATATTATTCTGGGACCGGAAACTACGAAGTCAAGCTACTGATTGCAATAAACTGTGTTCTTAGTCCAATAGCTTGCTTGTAAGGGGCATCCTACAACAATGTTGCTTACTACATGCAATTTTTCTAATACTTCTGAAGACGCTAAGAAAGCGAAGTTGTGTACAACCTTTCATGACGGCAACAAATTGGCAGTATTTTCTCGAGCTTTACGGACTTGATTGAAATAGCTACCATACATAAAAGCATGTCGTAAGCGACATTCTCGTGGAATGCCTTAACAGAACATACAGTGTAGAGAAGCGCCAAAGACTCGTGTACGTCTTGCCCGGTGAAGTATTATGTAAAGCAATAAGTTCTCGCCAAAGATTGTTACAAATTGGTTGCTTTTTGGAATTATATTATACTAGCTTTTGCTCGCGACTTTGCTCGCGTTAGAAAGAGACAAAAAGTAGCCTATGTCACTCTCTATCCCTTAAACTATCTCCACTTAAAAAATCACGTCAATTCGTCGCTCCGTTTTGGCGTGAAAGACGGACAAACAAACAGACACACACAGTTATTTCCCATTTATAATATTAGTATGGAAGCACTATAGTGTAACAGGAAATAATTATAATACCCAATTTATTAACCCCTTTACAAAAATTGACTAATGTTTTAAATCAATTATATGACACAGAAAAAAGTCATACAAAAACAAACTTCTTGGTATGTTGTATCATTTCATAAGTTGATTCTATGTATACTTTTTTAATGTAAATATATTTTTGTAGTTTCAATTTTAGATAAATATATTATGTGATATCTAAAGCCAAAAAGCAACCAATTCAAACCAGCCTCTCCCTACTCATACTTGAATAAAATAATTTGTGTAGTCCTTATTTATTAAAACAATTATTAATAGTTATTTTGAACTGCTTTATTTCTAAAAGCATATCGAGTTAAGTGATAAATCTCACTTCATTGTAAGGATAGCTGACTTGTTTAATTTGTACTAAGATATATATAAGGCAAACGCACCAGTACGAAATAAAGGCATATGAGTTTATATAAATATATATCTTTTATTTATTTAAAAATTTATTTTACCATCCTTCACTCAAAAGCGAATTGCATCAACCACATTTGAAGACCATCATCGTCACGCAGCAGGCGTCTATGAAACTTCCCATACAATAAAAATTTAACAAACGCTTTAACGATGACAGAGGGTTTGATGCAACCGGCCCTAAGTCGATATAGCGACCGATCTCGCCACGGTGACGTCGCCCGCGCTTACGCCGAACCCCTTGCGCCTATTGTCCTCAGAGTCGTCGGCAACCGAGAAGCGCCCGCAGTATGCGTCGCGCTCTCGACTTTTAAAGCTGTGCTACTTTGACAACACACTTGTAATTGAACACAGAAACATGTCGAACGCTATATCGACTTAATACGTTAGTAACCCGCTGTGAAATAAATTTTTAAATATGTCCATGAGTTACGGTGAGCTTTATCAGGCGGACCTTTTATTTACTTCACATCGTGAAACGATCCTTCACTCAAAAGCGAATATCACGGTACGCTCAAACTTCAGACTGCAGTATTACCGCGTAGTTTTACCAATTCCCAATGGTTCACTATTGGGATTTTTTTCCCAATAGACTTACTGATTGTAAGACTTTGCTTTTTTAACACTACGAAACCAGACGCGACAACCTGTTTCGACGGCCGTGGTCGCGGAGCTGACGTCCCAGCAAAGGAGTCCCAGGTGTGACTGTGAGTGCTGTGTGTCGTGCGGTTTCAATAACTAAAAGTTTGTTTGTCTACCCCGAACATTTATATAAATTAATATCGATTTTGTTTTTTACCTCCGGTTTTGCGGGCATCTATCCGCGACCACGGTAACTAACAAACCTAACCTACCTATTGCCTAGCCCTTACTATTAGGGAATAGCCTAAAAATTTTACCAAAAAATCTCGTCTCACTTTGCCGGTGGAAAGCCTAAAAATTTTACCAAAAAATCTCGTCTCACTTTGCCACCTTAAACATTGTGGCACTTGTTCAATGAGTATTATTAGAGAGTAAATTTATGGTCTTTTTGTGGACTATTCATAAGGGTATTTATCTTTTAAGGGCCATTACGGGGTCAAAAGAATTTTGGCCAAGATGAGACACTCTGACAACACTGATTGTCCTATGTGTGGTGAAGAGAAAGGGACCGTCAGTCATCTAATGTGTGAATGTCACGCCCTCACCAAACAAAGAATGAAGAGTTTTGGAACAGGTTACCTGGAACCAAAGGACTTCAGAGAGCTACCCATGGGCCTCATCATTCGATACGTGGAGATGGTCGAGAAGCTTCTGAATTGCTGAAGGATCTTAGGATCGTAGGGGGTAATTGCACAAAAGATCCCGATGGGTCGAAGTGTATCCATAAGGGCCTCTGCAGATTTAGGTAAGATGAGGTTTAGCCTTACTTTAATGCGAAATGCAGACTATTCTTAACCTGGACAACCTCCATGTAAATCAAATATACTTATTGTAAGTTCCTTTATTATTAACTATGCTTTAGTATGTTAGTTTGGGAAACGTAAAAGCTAAATTTGACCCACTTCCCGGTTTCCGATATAGCTGAAATTTTGCACACACACACATATGTAAATTACGTGACAATGCTATGTTATGGTATCATAGAGCTGATCTGATGATGGAGCAGAAAGGTGTTCATAGGAACTCTGTTATGAACTGTCGTATCCCCATTGAGTAAGGGGTGTTTAGAAACGTCTCGGAGAGCAGTAGATGACTGTCGAAAGAAAGGTACAGTCGGCGATAAAAGCTTGTGCCAAAAATTAAATTTTTGCAAAAAAACTTATATATTTTAATAGATTTAATGTAAACTTTAAATTATAACTTGACGGATGGTTGCTTTATCATTTGTCTTGTGGAGTAAATTTATGACAGGGATCCACCTTTTTGCACTTCTTCTTAGCGTTGGCCGACTGCTCGCAAGGGTTGTGAGGGTTGTACTTCTTCTTGCATTTCTCTTTTTCAGCTGAACCGCACTTGTTCTCCTCCTCCTCCTTTTTTTTGCAATCCTTGTTTTCTGTGGTGGGAGTGGCGTGTTCAGACATGTTCCAGTTTCAATGAGGCTTTTATAATCGGGTTGTTTTACTGCGTTGATTTTATTGGAGATGATGATTTGCGTTGATTTTATTGGAGATGATGATTTGATAGTTTGGATGTGACGTTTGAGTTCAAAGATAATAGAATTTCTGTTTGTTGATATCATAAACGTTTTTCGACGATTTATCTAAGTTCTGCGCTATGTATTGCATAGTGAACCATTGTGGAAGTAAATGGAAACCGAAATCCGACGTAAAATTTCACAAGTAAGTACTTATTTTACAAAAATGTTCATAAACCTCGCTGGCAATAAATTTTCTGCTATTTTGCTTGTAATCTTGGTTAGTTCTTATCATTATATTGTTTTCATTGTCTCAAATTATATCAAAATTCCCACGAATAGGTTTAGAACGATAAATATGACCTTTAAAGAAAAATAATGCTATGTGTGATTTTACGACTAGGGTGACCAATCTTTTTTCTTGCATGGTATTTACTCTTATTGAATGGAGCTAAATCTATCAACTTGGTACGGTTTCTATGTTCATAGTTCATATCACAGTATAATAATACCAACTTTATTGTTTATGTCTTTACAATTAACATGAATAATATTAAATTTTTCAGTGTTCCAAAAGATGAAGGAAGGAGGCAGCGTTGGCTGTCGATTGTACCGATAAAAGGAAATGTTTCAGAGCGTTCGACAATTTGCAGATTTGCACTTTAAGCCTGAAGATTATGACACAGAAAGAAATTTTAAAAATCGGTCCAGTAACGACGGAGATATCGTGGCATAAACATTAAATTGAGATACATATATATACAGGGTGTCCCAAGACCATGGGACATGAAGGGAAAGTACCTAAAATATCACAGATAGGATATATTGCTGAAAGAAGACTTTATTTTATTTTTAAAACTTGGTAAAACTGCATTAAAAAAAAATTTTTTTTTTTTTTAATGTATGGACAAATTTTATGGCTAAGGAGTCTGCCATGTAAAATGTTAAAATTCATGGTCTTCCTTTTATCTCCGACACTATGTTATTTAGAGAAAGATAATCTTTATGATGAAGCCTATCGATCGGTATGACAAAATTACAGGATGTTTTTTTTTTCTCGTGTAGCGGGTTTGATTCCCGGTTTAACCATGTAATTATTTAAAAATCTATGAATGGAGTTTTACTTAGTTTTAAAAATAAAATAAAGTCTTCTTGTAGCAAAATACCCTATCTACGATATTTAAGGTACTTTCCGTTCATGTCCCATAGTCTTGGGACACCCTGTATATATATATATATATATATACATGCGAAGAGAATTGAAATACGTACGAATTGAGAACCACCTTCCTTGAGATTTGGGGCGGCGCTTAAAAATAAAGATACTGTTTTAAAACGTCCTAGTATTTCATTATTTCCCCATTGACAAATACTTCCCTTATATTTTTGTGGCTATTCCCACTAGTTACCACCAAGTTTTTACCTGTCCTAACTACTGGGATTTTCCCCACATTGTCAATTACCACACCGGGGTTGATAGCTACTGGGATTAGTTTTCCCAGTAGTTACTACCAAAATATTATTGTGATAGTTTAAAGTGACTGAAACATTTTTTAATAAATACAGGTGTCAGTAAAAGAAAAGTTATATTTTAAGCCTCGTGTTGCAACACTCACCACGCTCTTATTCTGGAACGGTTCTGAAAAAAAAATCCCAGTAGTTTACCACTGGTAAAAACTGTACCGTATTTTGTGGCGTAAGGCAAAGTAACTGCAGAGTGGTATAGAAATGGACCTTATTGGCGGTTGACAAATTAGTAAGATGCATTAGAGTAATTCCGAATGACAGAAATGTTCAGATAATTCCGAAAGGGGAATCTTGATATGACGGAAATAATGGTGATTTCTATGCGACTTTCCTAATTAGACGACTTTCGGAATTGCCCTAATGTACCTTACTTTTTGAGTTTGTGAGGATGGATGTTCACTTTCGTGATAAAACGATTGATCGGATTTGAATTTAATAAGTTACAAAATTAATCAGTCGTATAAACGTAATACGTCAAATTCCGCGGGATATCCCTAATGTATGCTTAATCATGGACACCCTAAAGAAAGAGATGCAAGACCGGCGTGACGTAATTCAAGGTCAAATTTTCTGGCTTCAACGTAATGTTCGGCACGCAATATCCATGGTATATAATATTCTTGGTAGATATCATAGATTTTTTTTTTCAAGATAAAAAATTTTGTTTCTTGACGAAAGGTTACAACTTTAGACAAACTTTAGAACCCCTCTTTACCAATATTTATTATTTTTACATGATTTAGACAGTAAATTGGAAAAAAAAACCATAGAAGTAGAATATACTCTGTCAAACAAGCGAAATATAGGTATCCTTTTCTCTAGCACCATAAGGAAAAGGATGGATATAGTTTTCTGTGGGTCTGTGGAAAATTCTATGCCAATGACAGACTCATAGCTGACAGCATACCAAAAGTAAAAAAAAATGTCATCTAAATAAAAAAACCAAACAAAAAACATGTTTACAAAATTCAAATTCAATATATACGAAACAACAATGAAAAACTAACTAAAAATAAGAACCATGTCAGGGCACGATTTCTCCAACCCCCACGGCAACAGGCCACAATGTCACACCGCAAAGAAAAATTGCACAACAACATCAGCAGACCCTAGAAGGAGATGTAATAAAACGTGTAAGCCTAAGAACCCACTAAGCAGTGCTGACACTTCGGAAAAAACTGAACAGACTGCACCCAAGAAACCGTGCAAGCCAAATAAGTGCCACAAACATACGCCTAAGTAATAGAGATTTATTTGAAGATGAAGACTAACTCAAAATCAGCAGACCCAATGAAACAAAGATAACATAAGAACCAGAAGGATATGTAAGCCTGTAAATCTGCGATATAGTGCTGACACTGGAAAGATCTGAGCATACGAAGCAATGTAAACCGAATAAGTGTCACACAAACAATCAAACATACGCCTAAGTGATGAATATTTATTTGAAGATGATGAAAGATAGTTCAACATGTGCAAATAAACTAAAGAAATGTAAGTTATGAACACGCTACCCAGAAAAGATTTAGATATATTTGAAGATGATGATGATGAAGGAAGAGTAAGCCTAGAAGTCCTTCGGAAAGATCTGAGCATAAGAATTAACGCAAGCCAAATAAATGCCACAAACATACGCCTTAGTAATAAAGTTCTATTTTAATATGAAGAAGATGTGAATATTATCAGCAGAGCCCAGAAAGAACCCTAGAAGCAAGCTTTGCAGCTCCAAGAATACGGAAAATTCTTTGCCTAAAACACAGTGTAAGATACGATACGTCGAACATGCAATAAATCAATTTACTTAATATTTTGTATATTTTTTATCTTTCGCCCGGAAAGGGTCATATTACAACATTACAAGCCCTGCGGAAAACAAAGTTACCCTTTCCCGGTTTTGTCGAAAAAAGCTACGCTCTCGAAAAGCCTAAGTCACTCTCCATCTCTTCAACTATCTCTACTCTCTCCGTGGAAGACGGACAAATAGACAGACACACACATTTTTCCATTTATATTATTAAGTCAAAATAATATGAGGTTGACCGATTTGGGCACCACGGCCTTTCCTGCCAACGAAGCGCTGGCCGCTTCTCGAGGCATGCTGCCCTCAACGACGTGATCCGCCAGTCTCTTGCGTCAGTCAATGTGCCGGCCCTTTTACAGCCGACCGGCATATCCAGGACGGACGGTAAGAGACCGGATGGGATGTCGTTGGTTCCGTGGAATATGGGATGGGTGCTGGTTTGGGACGCAACTTGCGTTGACACACTGGCCCCGTCTCATCTCCACCGAACCGCTGTGAGGGCAGCGGCAGCAGCAGAGGCGGCCGAGAAAATAAAGGTAGGAAAATACAACGGTCTCGGCGCCGAATATATTTTTATTCCTTTCGGCGTCGAGACCCTTGGTCCGTGGGGCCCTGGCGCTCTGAGTCTCTTCAAGGACTTATCGAAGAGACTAAGAGACGCCACCGGCGACCGAAGAGCTGGCAGCTTCCTCGCTCAGCGTATTAGCTTGACAATCCAGCGAGGAAATGCTGCCAGCGTCTTCGGTACTATGCCACAGGGGCCGTTTTTAGATTTACTTTAGTTTAATTTTAGATTTAATAGTTTAGTTTTATTGTAAGATAATTTTATGTCCCTAATGTTTTATTATAATGTATCTAAACTTAAATAAATAATTTTATATGGAAAGTACTAGGGGTGCTGCCATCTATATTATACTAGCTTTTGCCCACGGCTTCGCTCGCGTTAGAAAGAGATAAAAAGTAGCCTATGTCACTCTCCATCCCTTCAACTATCTCGACTTAAAATATCACGACAATTCGTCGGTAAAAAGGACGGACAAACATACAGACACACACACTCCCATTTATAATATTAGTATAATAAAGCTTTTACATATGGCAACTATTTTGACAGTTCTGTATAGGAAAAGTAAGTGTTGCTATGATGAAAAAAAAATTGTTTTGTCAAGCTGTAAAATGCATGCCAGATTTTTTTTTTATTATGTCTGTGAGGTGTGTGACATGCTTAAAACCAAACTTGAAACCATGGAGAATAGAGGTATTCTCTATTATCCATATTTAAAACGCCACAGAAGACTGACACACCAATAGAAATTCCCAAATCATCCCCAAATGTTAGTTTATTTTTCCAAAAGATTCTTCCGAAGAAATCACAAAATAACTATTCCAAAAATGTTCTAAATTGAAGTACAAAGCAACAGGATCAGAACAACTATCACTAAAATGCCAAACCCAGAAAAAACTGAAGAGAATCCATGCGAGATTGATTTTAACTGTGCAGGGGCAGCGAACAAATCCGATGATAAAAATAGTCCATGTGAAGTGAAGATAGAAAAAGGGGAATCTCCAAAGGGATCCAAGGATGAAAAACAGTCAGCCAGTAAATCATCATCATCAGTAAATGCAAAGAACCGAGATGATGAACAAGCAAGGATAATCAAGCAACCATGCCCAGGTTCGTTTTATTTCATCATCATCATCATCATCATATCAGCCGAAAGACGTCCACTGCTGGACATAGGCCTCCCCCAAAGATTGCCACAATTTAATAAAGAAATATTGCAAGACATAAATAAATATTAAAATGCCGGTAAGAGCGTGCGACTATCAATCCGGGGGTCGTGGCTTCGAACCCCGGCTCGTACCTACGAGTTTTTTCGGAACTTATGTACTTAATGTCATTTGATATTTCGAGTTGGAAGGTGTGGCAGTCCTTTCGTAGAACTAGTGCCTACGCCAAATCTTGGGATCTTGTCAATGGACCCCATGATCCCATGAGCCGTGGCGAAACCCGGTATAACGCAAGAAGGATGATGCAGGCAGTCTTATTATCCCATCGACATAAGCATTTGCATCAGATTCACCCCACGTGTGGATAAAATGCAACTTATTCATCCATTTTTGAATAAATTTAAATCGATACGACCTTCAAGAAAAGAGCGTACACTTCTCTTAAAGGCCGGCAACGCACCTCCCACACACACGCACACTCGCACGCACGCACGCACGCACGGCATCCTACTAGTATTTGGTGTACTAGTTATTAATTACATTTCTTTATTATGTATCTTTATCCGTACTAATATTATAAATGAGAAAGTGTGTGCGTCTGTTTGTTTGAGCGTCTTTCACGGCAAAACGGAGCGACGAATTGACGTGTTTTTTTTAAGTGGAGATAGTTGAAGGGATGGAGTGTGACATAGGCTACTTTTTGTCTCTTTCTAAGAGCGAAGCTGCGGGCAAAAGCTATTTCCAAACAAATATTTTTTATTTCCTTAACATCTTATTTTCACCTGTGGTCTGACAATACATCTTTTCAAGCTTTATTAAACATGTAAAATCAGGTAACTCACGTAAAATTTTAGAAGGTTGCTCGACATGTTTCGCTCCCTAACGAAGAGCATTTTCATTGAGCACGCTCGATGCCGATGGTAGTCCGACGCAGACTGCCTGCCGCAGCTCGCTGCGACCGTCATTACTTATACATGTTTATGTCAGTGTCTCACAGTAGTTTTATCATTTCAAGCTTTATCAATTTCAGATCAATACACTGCACCAACATGCGAAAAAGAAAGAACGATGCCTCCAAACCCACGCCAAGCATTTTCAAAAAAGAAAGGGAAAGAGACAGATGATGAAACCCCTAAAGAGGATGCCAAAGATGCGTGTGTACCGGACCCTTGTTTCAAAGCCCTGGAAGATCCAAAAGCAAAAAAAGATGAGGATGAGAAAAAGCCATGTTAAAGTTACATTCGTAGGTTTCAACGTGGAATAGGACAATGTAAAGGAAAAGTTAATTATACTTTTGAAGATATATAATTTGTCATTATCGTACCTCTTTTTCTTAAAACCTATTTTAAAAATCCCGCTATTGATATGTTGCGTTCCATGTTTAAAGGGTCCACGTGTTTTATGTGCTAGAAGGAATTTTTAGCGTGGAAAGTCACATGTAAAGTTGTTGTAACTTAATAATAGATGGCGCTGCATTCTAAAATCTTGTGCCGTACCCGAATGGCATTTCTGCGACGTGAAACGAAAACGAAACGTAGGAGCTCTGTCGCGCCAATATGCACGAGCGATAGAGATAGATATCTACGAGCGTTTCGTTTCGTGAGCGTTTGTGCCTTTCGGCTACGCACCCTTGACTGATAACTCTATACCATACCAATGAGAATAGAGTCTTATATACTTAAGTCTTAAGTTTGTCTTAATATATAAGTTATATAGGTCTTTGACCATACTATTCAATATACTCTATGGATGTAAGTATTAGACTAAGAGCACTGCACCCTAGACTTCAGCCGCTAGACTTTCCAAATTTCTCAAGGATTTATAATCGATCCGGACACCATACTTACTTTAGTTTAGGTATATTTTTAGGTATTTTGAAATTCATATCCTTTCTCGTATATCGTAAAATGGAACGCATATCCATTAGCGACAGTACGTAGGGTAGTTTTTTCGAATTGATGGCTGCTCATTGCCCTGTGCGCAAGCTCGTTCGTCGCGAAAATCAAAAACTCGCTATAATTGTCGATTGAGGTGATCAAGGCCCTCACCGCGACGTCTCCAGCACCAGCCCGCCATCGAGGAGAGTCGGTGCCAACCAGCTGTTCGCCGAGCGGAGACAGGGTGAGTTGGGTTCTCGATTTGATTCGCGTTCACTGACATAGATTGTTAGATTCTCTCAACTACAATTTCCCTACTCGAGGGCGATTGTACAATGTAATTACATACATACATACATACATATAATCACGCCTGTATCCCATAAAGGGGTAGGCAGAGCACATGAACTACTAAGTTTCAGTGCCACTCTTGGCAAAAAGGGGTTGAAAGAAATCCAAAAACAATACAATACAATACAATACAATGTATTGTAAGAATACAATGTAATTTTGGGATAATAATAGAATTAGTATCGACGTTTTTTTTATGAGATACAAGTGTGATTGTATGTATGTAGATATGTGTATTTTCTAACGTGAATAACTTTAAACTTACATTTTATATTTTTAAATTTTATTATTGACTTGCTAGCCCAGCTAAAAGCATAGTCCATCTTGACTGAACTATAGATATGTAAGTAAGTATACATGGACTAACGACTTTGTCATCTTAGAATTTACTTGACTTATTGCCGGTTGCATCAAACCGTCTGTCACCGTTAAAGCGTTCGTTAAACTTGATTGAATGGGAAGTTCCATAGACGTCTGCTGCGTGACGATGATGTCGCACACCTAGATCAAAACAGTATTAACTCAAAATTTATGTATTTTGAGTTACTAGTATATTCGTAATCTACGAAAAATGCCGCGTAAGTCAATAAAACCGAACCAAAAATGCTGCAGAAACTCGCCGAGAGATGGCTCTGTAGGGCCCTTTAACTGACGCGGCGGCGCCTCACCCCCTCCCGCAAGACCGTCGCATCGTCAGTTGCCGACTGACCACAACGTTGACTACATGCTACTGGTTTTATTTAAAAGTGTAGTATTTCGAGTTGAAACGATTTATCTGAATTGATAGTGTGTTTATTTAAGTATTATTACGAGTTGCTGCTGTTTTGGTGATTTGACGCCGTGCAACCAATGAGTTTAAATTAAAGTTAACACTGTTTAGATGACCCAGGCAAGTTATTTATTTTTAATTATTTCGAGTTGCGCCTTTTTTCATGCTTTGAGTTTTTGATTTTGAATTGCATCAGTTTTGCAAAATCATAATTTAAAGTTTATTTTCTTTTCAATTAATAGGGCTAGATCCCCCCTTTAAGTTACCTAAAACCGTGTTATGACTATAGAACATAATTAAATTTATGGCATATTTTTTAAATTGCTATTTTTCTTTAAAATGAATAATTTATGAGTTAATACGCTTTTCATGGTTAAGGTGTCAACATTAATTATTATAAATGCTTGTTTTAGGAAAATAAAAGGCCGTGAACGTTTATTTGTGAAAATGGTCACGGAAACTGGAAAAGAAAATATTACCCGTAATATTCCTTCTTATGACACAGAATCACAACAGATGAAAGACACATTAGAAGACGATTTACCTGTGTTCACTGCTCAATCGGAACCAAAACTATCAGCCGACTGTGATGTCATGTTCCCGATCATTCCGATAACTCCTAAAACTCGTCAATCGGCCAGGAGTGCTTTTAATCACTCGCAGATAATTTCCAGGGAATTGCAGCGAGATACACAGAAAAAAATCCTTTTTCTACTCCCGAACTGTTATTCGTCATTTAAAGGGTCGTGCACAGATTTTTCAAACCCTGCATAAAAGTCTATTTTATTCCCCAAAGCCAGCGTCCGTCGGCTTTCCGCGCATGCGCGCAGTATTGAAAAAACTGAAAACGAATTGTTTGCCTCTGTAACTATGGCAACGGATTGTTAAAAAGATATTGCGCGCATGCGCGGGAAGGCTTTGGGCAGCTGAGCTGACAGTGCAAACCTTTGCGTCAAAATACAGGAAACAGTGTGAATTTCACGAAAGTTATTCAAGATAATTACTTAAAAACTAAGTGCCTGGTCGTAGAAAAAGTATTGTATGCAACGGTGTTTAACTGAGTCAAAAAATACTCGTGGCGTCTTAATAACAATTTTCGGCTTCGCCTCAAATTGTTATTGTTACCCACGCCACTCGTCTGTTTTGACCTCCATTAAACGACTTTTGCATAAAATACTACTATCGGCTGCGAAAAAGAAAGACATACAATATTTAATTGATATATAATATATATGCTATTCCTGGCCAATATTACGAATCCTATTATAAAAATGTTTTAGAGTACGATATACTTATCTAATAACCTATTCTTGATTTAACTATTTTATAAAGTTTTTAATTTTGTTACTAGTAGGTACTGTTGATTTTGATTACTTTTTTATCTCGTTTATGCCATAGGTATTATGAGACTGCATTGATTGTAAGAGTACTTTATGTTCTAATACAGTAAGGGTTTTATTGTTAATAAATCTATAAGGTTTAGGATCTCTAACGCCGTGTCTTGCGTGGGCGACGGTCGCGCGACCGTCGCCGTCGCGTCTCATACTTCCATATCGATAAGGTTTCATTTCGTATGCGTCGCATCGCCGTCGCGCGACCGTCGCCCACGCAAGCCACGGCTTAAGTATAAAGTAAATGCTTGTAATCATTTTATTTTTTTCCGAAAAGTCTACAGTAGTGTTGTAATTGTGATAATTAGTATTTAAAGCATTTTAGTTTATCTATAACTCAAAAAGAAGAGAGTACATTAAGTATTTTTTCTACAATTAAGGTAAGAATATTGTTACGATTATCGTAGAGGTAACATAAGTTGATAATAAGAAATAATAAATATATTGTATAACAAAATATAAAGTTTTTTTTTATAATTTTCCTTATAAACCATTCAACTCTAACTTGTACTCCTATTTTGATGAATTGTGCACTGACATATTAAATTGCACCAAAATAAATTAACTCTAAAAGTAAGGTGCAAAACAGTTTTAACTAAAAATTATTAAGACAATGAAACGTCATTAATTCGTAAAAACTGTAACAACTAGGAAAATGCATTTGTAGACTCACTTACTTAATTTAAAACTATTTACTAGAAAACAATTAACCTATGAACTAGACCTGTGACATAAAATTTAACTAAAGAGCTTGTATCTTAATTAGTTTTTCCAAAACAACATTTTTATCTTTTTTGAAAAAAGTGTTTTTTTGAGTTAATACTCTTTTGATCTAGGTGTGCGATGTGTCTGTCAAATGTGGCTGATGCAACTGGCCCTTAATGAAATAAATCTGAGCTATCAATTAAAACACGTATAATGTTTTTATATTATCATTTAATATAGTTAGAGTTAATTAATACCACCAATATTCTTACGTTACGAGTACACAAAACATACACAAATGTACCAGCACTGTAAAATCTGTAGGTAAGCGAAACACCAAATTACACATACTTTCATACACGAAATTAAATTAAATTAAATTAAATGATCACCAAAATCAGTATACCAATTTAATGTAGGTAAAGGTATAAGGCACTGGTCCCACCGCGAGATAGTAAGCTATGAGCTATCGGCTATAAAAACGAACAAAAGATAATCACTCCCGTGCAAATAAAAGAGACACGACGATGTTTATAGTTACTCGCCCAGCGGTGAGCTATCAATATCGCCGTGTCTCTTTTATTTGCACGGGAGTGCTTATCTTTTGTTCGTTTTTATAGTCGATAGCTCATAGCTTTCTAGCTCGCGGTGGGACCAGTGCCTAAAACCAAGGATGATTTATATAGGACTGACAATCTTCATACTAAGAATCGTAGCTACTTCTATGTTTTAGCGCCACCTATTGAATAATATCATAACTACACTGAAGATTCATACAATTTTTTTAAGTAAATGTGTATTTAATTGAGGTGATATCATGATATTAAAATATTCTTATAAATAATAAAAACGCGTAAAAATATTTGGGGACATTATGATTTTCGCCATTTCCAGGCTGCAAAACAGTGTCATGGTATATATCGTCCTTGGTTATAACCAAAAACATTTTCTTTTAGTATCTTATTAAAGCAAATGATACCTAAATAATCCCAATTACCCGATTGTAAAGTAGTACCATATGTCGCTACTGAAAAAAGTTATTTAACCAACTATAACAAACACTACGATTCAGCAAATAAATATGGCGGTTGCGAGTTCGAATCTCACATAACGCAACGATTTTTTTAGTATGTTTACCATGCGCAGTATTGAAAAGCAACACATCACGAAGTTTCACTTCTCCCGCGCGGAGGAAGTCCACGCACGATTTTTCTTTTTAACCCCCGACGCAAAAACGAAGGGGTGTTATAAGTTTGACGTGTCTGTCTGTCTGTCTGTTTGTCTGTCTGTCTGTGTGTGTGTCTGTCTGTGGCACCGTAGCTCCCGAACGGATGAACCGATTTAGTTAGTTTTTTTTTCTGAAAGCTGAGTTAGTCGGGAGTGTTCTTAGCCATGTTTCATGAAAATAGGTCCACTATGACGCAGTCGGGGTTTTTTCCAAATTTTAATTTTGTGATTAGGTTATTATTTTCGCTCTTTTCCGACACCGGCACAAGCTGCTCTGCACTCTGCAGGAGTCTTGAAGTTTTTCCCGTCGTTCACGTCACACATGCCGTAGTCGACGGCTCGGCATTTGCCTTTTTTCCTGATGAAGACTATCCTGGAAAAAGGACCAAAATATGATAGCCGCACCGATGCAAAATGTTATATTATCTACAATATCTACATCCATATCATAATTTCATTATGAAACTATTAAGAGTGACAAAGAAATGGCTTAATTTAGAAATCTATATGCTAGTACATTTTATTTTCTTACTTTAAGATATCGGCAACCGACACTAAAATCGCCGTTTATAGAAATTGTCAACAATGTAAACAAACTATTTTATAAAATATCAATATATTAGCGCAATTTTATTATTTTAAAGGTTGAGGAATGAGGAACATAATGTGAGATGAATTGATAAAATAACACATAGATTTAGCCAGTATCTGATGAGTTAGAATGTAAATTTTTTGACTACAAGGTTTGTTACATTGTTCACAAATTTTATTGACGGCAACTTTAGCAGTCATATTTGCAAGAAGCATCAAATACGACCCTGATTTTGGTAGTGACCTTGTCCTCGCAAATCACGGCATGATGAGCTAACTAGATTCCTTTTGTTTTGGTCGGTTTCTGTCACGGGAACTATGTAACCAAGCTGTTCTAGATTCTCTTATCACTTCAGAGTATCGTACTTTGAATAGTGGATCCCTACTGAACTTTTTTTCTAAAGTGTGTAACCTTTTGACAGCTGTCTCAAGTTAATTTCCTGAGCAGATTGCCAGTTATAATTTAGTGTTTGTATAGTTATTTTGAAGTATTTTAAGTTTATAATTGTTGTTAAATAAAGAACATCAACCGATAGGTACTCTAATTACATTTAAAACAACATTCTGTCACAAATAAAGAAGGATAATATGCAATTTAACTACCTGTTTTCAAAGAACAAAGTAAACCTTTACTAGTTAATGATGTGGTGAAAAACAAATAACCATTTTCAGGATGTTTAGGCTAAGTTTTGTATTATAATATATCTTGATGGATACCTTCTGACATCACTAGTACATGGTCCTTTTCTTAGAGGTTCATAGCACTTAGCTGTAGCATCTGTGAACACACAAGCAACTATAATAAGAGTACATAATTATATTATATAATACAATATCACATTGTGTATTCAGGGCGGAAAGTGAAGGATTACGAACGAGAGGCTGTTTTAAGCCCGACGCCGAATGTGGAGGGCTTTGATAACTCGAGTTTGTAAGCCATCCGTAATGTACACAATGTTTTTCATCACACTCGCGGAGTGATAAGCAAATCTTAATTGTGTGTTCGCGATAAAAGCAATAACTATACACCGTACACCCGAATAACCCGAAAATTTTAACCACGCATTTTTAATGTAAAAATAAACAATAGTAATAATTAGTAAAAATATATGACTTCTGTAATTAGTGGAGAAAAAAATATTTTTTTGTACTTTTTTTAGATTTTTGAATACTTTTACATGGGTTATGATAAGCTACAATCAAAAAAATTTGTTGAGGGGTTTGTTCCAATTTTTTTGAGTAGGAGGTTTTTTGCAATATTTTTTCTTTTTTTTACTAATATCTGTAAATAGGTAGAAAAAGACTTGAATACATAGTGGTGTAGTTATGAAGAAAAACAGTTTTAGAGAAAGATGTAATTATCTCTGAATCACACACATATTTCATAACATTATAGTCTCTAAATATGGCCAATACACTGTTAAAATCTGTCTGGTTATTCAGGCCCATATTATTTGTTAAGTTTTTATGTGAATTGGTTAAAATATGACGATATTTGAATTGGAGAAAATACCGTTGGTTAAGGGTACATACAATCACGCTGTATCCCGTAAAGGGGTAGACAGAGCACATGAAACTACTCAACTTTCAGTGCCACTCTTGGCAAATAATTGAATGAAAACAGCTTTTATCTCTGCCAAAACCATTCCTTCTTCATTACTATATACTTTCATACAAGCTTACTTATACTTACTTTCACACATGCTTTCATTAAACAGAAGATTAAATAACAAAAAGCAAATTATTAACTTAACAAACATTTTTTTTTAATTAGCACCTGCGTTGGCTCCGGTTGAAGTTCAGTTCAAATATGTATTGTTATCTATTCACTTCAACTTTTTTATAATTTTCTATTTAGAGGTAATTCGTTTTTTTTGTATTTTTTTGCCTAATAATAGTTATTAAGGATTTGCTGTGACAAAAGCCTATAAAGATTATCAATTAACTTCGTTTATTTATAATTATCGTAATTATATTAAATTTGTCCTTCTGGAACTAATAAACGTGCGACCACACCGCTGCTCAAATGACGGCGACGGTACGGAAACGCACGACGTGTAACATACGAAAGTCCGTATCTTGAGCAGCCGTACCGTCTGCGTATTTTGAGCAGCAGTGTGGGGAGCATGTGGTAAAAACGGTACGGATACGATGCGTCACTGCAATTCCGTACCGTCTGCGTATTTTGAGCAGCGGTCTGTGGAGCATGCGGTAAAAACGGTACGGATACGATGCGTCACTGCGATGCCGTACCGTCACCGTTTTTTAAGCAGCGGTGTGGTCGCACCTTTATGCAGGAAAAATCAGCCAAGTGCGAGGCGTACAACGCCCAGTGTAGTGTTCCGTAGCTACCCGTCCGTCACAATAAGTGTTCCCACTTAAGAGTTAAAAAACAATTTTATTCGACAATTAATTAATTATTTATTTATTATTATTTATTAATTCACCTCATACCCGTGCGGAACCCATCAACTCAGAATAATCCTTAACAGCGAGAAGTAGCTCAAAGTACAGCGCCATCTCTCGGGAAATAGGTTACTAATATAACTACAACCTAAACGGATTCCTTATTTTTAATTTATTTATTGGGTTTTCTGTGGTAATTTTCGATTGCGTAAACCGATTTTGATATTTTTTTTATTTAAAGAAAATGCATACTTTCATGACAATAAGTATAAAATTTCTTAAAATGTATTTTTCAGATTTTTTTAGTATTTCCAGTGTATAGACAGCTACAGTCTAAGAAAAAAACATACCTTAGATCCATATAGAAATAGGTACGGTGGCCTAGATTGCGTTACACCTTTGGGGAACGCTCGGCTAGATGGCGCTAATATTATTATTTGACATTTTAATATATACCAAGCTAAGAATATGGGCCAAATTATCAAAACTGAGGTTTAAAAGTTTTAAGCTTGTGTCGAGAGATGGCAGTCTATGCACTATGATTACATATTATATTTTGCCAGTTGCATATTTTAGTTTGGTATTTCCAAAGAGGACCGAGTATTATAGAGAGTTACTGTCAAAATCAAAAGTCCTTAGGCTGCCAGTGCCAGAGACTGGTAGACAGTAATGGCATTTTTAGCCTCGTATAAACAGTTTTTGAAGACAGACCAGCGCTGGCTGCCAGCACTGGCAGGAATAGAGCGCCGGCCTATTTTTGAAGCCAGTGACCGTTGCCCGCATGCCCCGCAAGTCCCGCAATCCCCGCACCAGTGCTAGGAGCGTGTAGACACATCGTGAGCGTCTGAATGGCGGGTGTACATCAAGCAATCCTGGTGTGGTATATGTCAGGAGTTAGTGCTAGCAATGTGCCAAA
The DNA here is from genome assembly GCF_023078275.1 of Leguminivora glycinivorella. NCBI lineage: Eukaryota > Metazoa > Arthropoda > Insecta > Lepidoptera > Tortricidae > Leguminivora > Leguminivora glycinivorella. The sequence continues at coordinate 14,938,065 of NC_062991.1, forward strand.
TGTGCGCCAAAATTCGAGCAATATGCTCTTTGAACTCCAGAGATATTTATGATATTAATGACACCCGCCATTCTGACGTCAGGTTGGCGGGTGCACTTCCAGTTCTAGCTAATGGCTGCCTACTCAAGGGTGAAAGTACTGCCTAAGGTTAGTGCTCGCAATGTGATTCCACATGTATGAAACACAAACTAATTCAGAGAGCCGTTGAAGAGTAATATGGGATTGAATAAATATATCTATAAGTATCACTTTTTTGTCAAAAGCGCCTGCATGTTAATGCTGCATTGCAGGCAATGAACATTGCTATTTTATTTCAGCAGGCGTTATAGATATATTTTTTCAATCCCATATTACTCTTCAACGGCTGTCTGAATTAGTTTGTGTTTCATACATATGGAAGCACATTGCAAGCATTAACCTTAGGCAGTACTTTCACCCTCAAATAAGCAGCCATTAGCTAGAACTGGAAGTACACCCGCCAACCTGACGTCAGAATGGCGGGTGTCATTAATTTCTTAAATATCTCTAGAGTTCAAAGAGCACATTGCTCGAATTATGGCACACATTTGGCACATTGCTAGCACTAACTCCTGACGTATACCACACCAGGACTGCTTGATGTACACCCGCCATTCTGACGCTCACACTTTGCCACCGAATGAAACACAAATGTTTTACCACACAACGTACAAAATACTGGCTATAAAACATCAAATTAAATCAAATCCATCAATTCATTCAATATTTATGATTCAAAATCATCATTTATAGGTAAAATCTATCGGCGTAGAAACTCTAGGTCCATGGGGTCCCAGTGCGAACAAGTTGTTCACAGAAATCGCGAAGCGCCTGGTTGAGGTAACTGGTGACCGAAGAACTGGCGACTTCCTCGCACAACGTATCAGTATTGCGATATAGCGAAGAAAATGTCGCCAGTATCCTTGGTATAATGCCTCAAGGGCCCATTTTAGACTTTAGCTAGCTTTTAAGTTTAGTCTTATTTACTTATAAATAATTATGTAAATATAGACATCAAGTTAAAATTTGTATGATATTACTTTGCACTCTTGTGGATAAAATGCAATATTGCTATCTGTTTTCGAATAGCAAAGAGAGCCTTTACCAGTTGGTGCGGTGAAAATATCTTAATGTAATGACGACCGGCCTGGCTTAGTCGGTAGTGACCCTGCATGTTATGCCGCGGTCCTGGGTTCGAATCCCGGTAAGGGCACTTATTTGTGTGATGAGCACAGATATTTGTTCCAGAGTCATGGATGTTTTCTATGTATACAGGGTGCCCGGTAATTAATGGACAACCTTTTAACCACCAAGAGGGCACCTTATACTGGTCCAGAAAATCGACTTTAAGGTTATTAAAAGTCGCCTGGTTTTCGAGATCTGGACCAGTATAAGGTGCCCTATTGGTGGTTAAAAGGTTGTCCATTAATATCCATTGAAATTTTAAAAAGTGTTAAAATCTCGAAAACCAGGCGACTTTTACTAAACCTTAAAGTCGATTTTCTGGACCAGTATAAGGTGCCCTCTTGGCGGATAAAAGGTTGTCCATTAATTACCGGGCATCCTGTATAACTATGTCGCTTAGCGCCCATAGTACAAGCTATTCTTAGTTCTAAGTCATTGATGTATCATTAGTACTAGATACACAGTCAGGCGAAAAAAATGGCTACAGTCAAACTCTAGATCTTACGAAAAAGTACAGAGTTGGTGACTTAGTCATTCGCCGACCGGCGTCGAATGACAATGTCGTCGTGCTCGGTTAAGAATTGTAAAAATAGCACAAAAAAACACAAGAAAGACAGTGGGATGAGTTTTTTAACGTAAGTAATTCAAATGTATTGACAAATTATGTATAAACTCGATGCAATTTCGTGTTTTAGAATAAATTTAATTAATTGCAAAAATAAAGGATTTTCATGGAACAAAAAGGTACGGAGTCGCTATTATTTTATTTACATCTACTTACATGCGTTTTCTTATACATGTGCCTATTGACGAAAAAGTAGGTAGGCAGTGTTCAGTAGCCATCAAATATATGGCAACGAACGAGATGTTCAAAAATAGCTGAACATACACTCACACGTTTTCTGATATCTTTGAGTAACTCGTACGTTGCGATATATCTGACTGTATATTTTTAAAATACGTGTAGCAAACTTGAAATGGCAGATTTCATCACTTTGTCTCGTATGTACTTTAATAGCGTTATATTTTAATTCAAGATTCCCTCGGGATCCCAAGGTGGTGACAACACCGTCCGTCTACATTACTAATTAAAACTTAACCAAATATACTCAAAATAAACTAAGAAATGCCATCAGCATCCTCGGTTAAGTGGCTCTAATATAGGCCTATATTAGAATTAAGTTTTTAGTTTCATTTATACTGTAATTACTCTGTATCTATTTTGTTAGGAAGTATTAGTTTCAAGACTCATGTCTACTTGCTATCCCGAATCCCTTCATTATCGTAATTGGAAGAAAGTATACCTACCAGTGCACAAATTACTTATTCACATCACCTTCCGTCCTTAAATGGACTTTTTCTTCCCCGCTAGGAGAGATCAAAGTAGTACTTTTCTTCCCTGCTAGGAGGGATCAAAGTGACACTTTTCTGTTCAAGAACATTTATTTGCCGGTATAAAATATATTTCTTTGATAAACTTGTTGATTTGTTGAGTAATTATCTCATCATCCCCCTAGCGTTTTCCCGGCCTATGCCTCAGCTCAGGGAGAGCCTAGGGGTCCGCTTTGCTGAGTTATTATCTAATAGTATTAAATAAATCTGTTTCATCTCTATGTTCCTTCATTTTTCTCTTGGGTGGTGTGAAAAGCAGTATGTGTCACACGGTAGCAAAATTATTTTCACCTTGGGCGTTATTAACACTTGAATCCCTCATTAAGCTCAGGATTCCATTTTAGAATCCCTCGCTACGCTCCGGATTCTATTATATAATCCTCCGCTACCTTTAGCATTCAATGTACGCCCTCGCCGTAAATTTATCATTTTGCTCCCCTGAGCTTGTATTTATCGAAATAAATATTGTTGCCGGTTTTACAGGTGGTTAAAGGTTTTCACGATTGTTGTATGGGAGCCCCCTTAAAAAACATATTTTATTTTATTTTTAGTATTTGTTGTTATAGCGGCAACAGAAATACATAATCTGTGAAAATATCAACTCTCTAGCTATTACGATTCTTGAGATAAAGCCTGGTGACAGACAAACAGGCAGACGGACGGCTAGACGGAAAGTCTTAGTAGTAGTCTTAGTATAGGGTACCGTTTTTACCCATCGGGTACGAAACCATAAAAAAAGATTATATTTACAATGAAAACCTAGGTATACTGCCAATTTGGCAAACAAGTGAATTTGTTTATTATAATAGATGTCTTAAGATAAACTTAGATGTGTAAATAAACTTATTTTGTTATAAGAGATAATTAACTAATATTATTTATGCGACTCCATGCATCCGATATTCTGATGACTTGTAGTTTTGATATTGATTGTTTTTCTAATGACGTTTCAGTAGTTGCCAGTATCGCGGTGATCGGACGAAAACGGTTTATATGTTACTTATTTGAAAACTCGTATCGAACGGTTCACGAATTTGATTCTTACGGCTTACATAACAAATTCCGTTTTCAAAAAACAGATATATTTTGATTTTAGGTTTAAGTTAGCGTTATTTGCACCTATCTGAATTGTTGAAAGTTGGAATGTCATTTGAGGCCATTTTTTTCGACTTTTTTGTTCGGGACTGTGTGTCTATAGATATTTAGTTTAAGTTCTAAGTTGATCTGTGTAAGATGTACCCAATATTTATTTATTTAATTTATTTATTTAATCTCTATAAATGAAACCTTTATTTACATGAACATATTTACATAATTATATAAGAAACTAAGACTAAACTTAAAAGCTAACTATTATAATAAGCCCTTGACGCATTGTACTAAGGATACTGGCGACATTTCAATTCTGATACGTTGTGCGAGGAAGTTGCCAGCTCTTCGGTCACCACTTAATAAATAGCTCTATAAATAAATTCAGCAATAATAGTTATTTATTTAATTGAACTTATTGTCCATATCTGGATCTTTTCCGACGCCGTCACAAGCCGCTCTGCACTCCTCGGCAGTCTTGAAGTTTTTCCCATCATTCACGTCGCAACCACCATAGGAGATTGTTCGACATCTGCCGAACCTCCTATCGTAGATAACCCTGCAAAAAGTCATACTATATTACATACATACATACATACAATCACGCCTGTATCCCATAAAGGGGTAGGCAGAACACAAGAAACTACTAAAGCTTCAGTGCCACTCTTGGCAAATAAGGGGTTGAAAGAAAAAGAAACTGTGACATACTATAGTAGCATTACAAAAGACGATATATAATGTATGTAAACTTAATAATGGTCTTTCAAAATAATGTAAAATCCGTTTAGTCACGGGACAGGCTCTGCCTAGTGTGATACACTAACCGCCTTATTCATAAACGTACACTAAAGTTATCAAGCCGATAAAGTTCGTTTGTCCCTTTCTATCACACCAATACGTCGGAAAGGGCCAAACAAACTTTATCGGCTTGATAAATTTAGTGGCCGTTTTATGAATAAGGGGGTAAATATATGACTAACTAAATGTCTTATTTTTGAAATAAATTTTACTCTCTCTTACTCTCTTTAGCACACAGTCTAAGCTCGTGTATGTGAACGCGTACTAGTGATGTGCAAGTTGCGAAAACTTTCCAAAAAAATCTTAAATTTCATGAAAAATTCACGAAAGTTTCAGGAAAAATAAAGGGAATTTAAATTTATGAAATGGAAAGTTTCCATCAATACAATTGTCCATACCAAGAATGGAATGTTTCCGAAGTTTTCCTATGTGAAAATTTCAGAAATTTGGAAACTTTCCGTCGGCACATCAGTAACGCGTACTATGCTTGTATGAGTGTCGCAGGTCGACTGTTAGCGTTTTTGACAGACGGTAACTGTGAGGTAACCGAGAGGGGGTAGGCGGCACTTTCAGCGGGGAGCGGGAGTGGCCATACTGTACGATAGTACTCTTTATTATACTGTGCTCGTGCGTTTGTCCGTCCGTCTGTTACAGCCAATTTTCTCCGAAACTACTGAACCAATTAACTTGAAATTTGGTACACATTTATGTTAACCTATGACCCAAAGAACATGTACAAATAAGCTTATAAGCTTCTCAAAAATATTTATTAAATATAGAAAAAAAGCCCTTCTCATGGACTAAGACTATTTATATACAAAATTTCAACTAAATCGGCTCAGCTGTTCAAGCGTGTAGGGATAACACACACACACACACACACAGACATAGTTTTACAATTATAATATTAGTATTGAAATCACTTACTGTCACACAAGCGTTCATTGAACAGTAGATTAAATAATATAAAGCTAAATATATAAACTTGATAAACATTTCTTTTATAGATTTGCACTTGCGTTGGCTCCGGTTGAAGTTCACTTCAAAATATGTATTGTTATCTATTTATACTTCTAAGTATATTTATTTCATTATTTTGCAATCAATATGTTTTTGCCTTATAGTTGTTATAAAACTGCTTTATAATGGATTTGCAGAAACAAACGCCTGTAAAGATTTTTAATTAAGTAACCTTATTTAATTATTTTTATTAAGTATCATAATAATATTAATAGTGTCCTTACCGCACAAATAACACAAGAAACAATGGGCCAAGTGCGAGTCGGATTCTTTTTTTAAACGAAGGCTTTTCAATCTGTCATTTTGAAATGAAAACAATCATCATAGTAATTATAACAGGATTTTTTTCAATACCTCAATGGCCTAGAAAGGCCACAAGAAAATTAAATGGATTAAAAAAATTTAATTATTCCAAAGACCATAAATAAATAGATAAGGAAAGGAACTAACCTAACCACAAAATTAAAATTTTGAAAAAACCCCCGACCGCGACATAGTAGACCGATCTTCATGAAACATGGCTAAAACACTCCCGACTAACTCAGCTTTCAGACAAAAAAAACTAAATCTAAATCAGTTCATCCGTTTGGGAGCTACGATGCCACAGACAGACACACACACAGACAGACAGACAGACAAATAGACAGACAGACACACACAGACAGACACGTCAAACTTATAACACCCCGTCGTTTTTGTGTCGGGGGTTAATAAAAAGGAATTAAATCCAATATTTGTATTATTTGTAATAATTTGTGGAATAAAGGTTATAAATATAATACATATATAAAATAAATAACTCCGTAAAAACAAATGAATTCCAATAAAAAAACATACCTCTAAACAATGTTGGTTTTTAATGAAATATCTGATGCCGGTATTCATAATTGCCCGTTTGGTGACGGGTTAAGAATTTCACCACCCCCTTTCTTCCCGTGGGTGTCGTAGAAGGCGACTGTGGGATATGGGTTAAATTGTGGCGTAGGCGAGAGGCTGTCAACCTGCAATGTCACAGTTTCGTTTTCTTTCAACCCTTATTTGCCAAGGGTGTCACTGACCCCTTCATGGGATACAGCCATGATTGTATGTATTGTATTAATAATTATTTAGTGATTGGTGCATGATAAAAAGACGACCGTTTTTCTATGAAACGAGAAGAACTCGCACGAAGCGCTTTGCTTCTTCATTTCTTTTACGTACTGCCAAGGAGTGGAACAGGCGAGAGGACTAAAAAAACCGGCCAAGAGCGTGTCAGGCCACGCTCAGTGTAGGGTTCCGTAGTTTTCCGTATTTTTCTCAAAAACTGCTGAACCTATCAAGCTCAAAACAATTTTCCTAGAAAGTCTTTATAAAGTTCTACTTTTGTGATTTTTTTATGGTTCAAAAGTTAGAGGGGGGACGCACTTGTTTTTCCTTTAGGAGCGATTATTTCCGAAAATATCACTAATATTAAAAAACGATCTTAGTAAACACTTATTCATTTTCAAATACCTATCCAACAATTTATCACATGTTGGGGTTGGAATGAAAAAAAATATCAGTCCCCACTTTACATGTAGGGGGGGTACCCTAATAAAACATTTTTTTCCATTTTTTATTTTTGCACTTTGTTGGCGTGATTGATATACATATTGGTACCAAATTTCAGCTTTCTAGTGCTAACGGTTACTGAGATTATCCGCGGACAGACGGACGGACGGACAGCCAGACATGGCGAAACTATAAGGGTTCCTAGTTGACTACGGAACCCTAAAAACGAATAGTCCGTCAGTTATATTAAAAAATTTTAGACACGTATTTTTTCTTTTTTATCGTAAACGAAAAATGACGACGGTACAGCACTGAAATAGGAAACCTATATATAGGTCTATGCGGTACAGTGCGTTAAAGTTTCGCGTGACGTCACGCCTAGGTACAATTTTACTTAGAAGTGACGTCACAAGCCCCCACTCTGGAACGTTGATGCTTTATATCTTTGTATTTTTTCATTCATTAGAAAAATCGAAAAACATATATTCAGTATTTTTGGACGATCTAAGTGACGAACTAAACAGAATGCCATATTTTACGTAGTCGTCATCCCTATTCATGCCGGTTTCTATATTTTCCAGCTCATATAACTTCAAATAATATAAACTACCAAGAGTGATACAAATCAAGGGTGAACTCATCTTCTGGGCGAGCTCTCTTCATACATCGTAGGCCACGTCTTCGCCTCGGCTTATCTGTGACCATGTGTATCATAATCCCCTTTTTTTTTTCATCTTCCTTGCGTTATTCGGGCATTTACCACGGCTCATGGGACCCTGGGATCAGCTTTGACAACTATACTAAAACTAGCCTTTGCCCGCGGCTTCGCTCGCGTTAAAAAGAGACAAAAAGTAGCCTATGTCACTTTCTATCTCTTCAAGTATCTGCATTAAAAAAATCACGACATTTCGTCGCTCCGTTTTGCCGTGAAAGACGGACAAACAAACAGACACACACACTTTCCCATTTATAATATTAGTATGGAAGTATGAAAGTATGGCTATTAGTTGAATAAGTAAACAATAGCTCAGGTTGCTGCAGCTGCAGCGCAGCACGGGTTCGGTAGATGTTCTACGTTTTCGCAGAACTAATTTTGGCCGAATTTCATTTGACAACTAACGGTCAACCAATCAACTAAGAACGTATAAAGAACGGTTAGCAACTTCTTTGGAGTGTCGGCCGGCCGCGTCTCGGTCGATTACGTCAATCAAATTTGAAATTTGATTAGAATAAAATCAAAATTCCAACGACTCAAATATCAGTCTGGCACTGGAGTATGTTACCATAGACAGAAAAAAAAATTCAGTCGAATTGAGAACCTCCTCCTTTTTTTGAAGTCGGTTAAAAAATATCTAGGTACTATCTATGTATCTCACTATGTCACCTGTCAATAATGAAAGAAAAACACAAAATGTTTTTTATTTAATTTAAACTTATAAACCCAAAAATGCCGGATCCCAATAGGAAAATCTCCACTCCATCTCAAGAATCGCCATGTGCGGAGATAAAACTAGCTTGTACTGGACGGCTTGGAGGTGACGATAAAAATAAAACCTGCGAAAAGACTATCGAAATTGAAAAGGAGGCGACAGACAATAACAAAACCCAAGACCAAACCAAAAAAACTAAAGACACCAAAAAGCGTAAAACTTCAATAGACACGGAACAAGCTATATTGAATAAAGAACCGTGCCCTTCAGGTCAAGGTCAGTATACTTGTATGTTTGTCATCATCATCTCACGTCTGTATCAGAACTTGGGGTCTTTTTGATTCTTTATTTGTCATGCCTTTTTAACCTAGACCCACAACTTACTCGTAGTGTCGTTACTGAATACTTAGAACAACCCAGCAAATTGGAACTTGTCAACCGTTTCAAAAGTGCAACACTCTCTATATACGTATACTAGCTTTTTCCTGCCGCTTTGACCGCGTGCTAATCTAATCTTGTTTTCCCATAAAAACTTTCGACCCCCATTTCACTCCCTTTTTTTTACTATCCTATAATTGTGTCCCACTGCTGGGCAAAGGCCTCTCCTTTCTTCCGCCACCCATCACGATTTGCCGCCTCCTCCTTCACTCCCTTAGGAGGTAAATTTTTAAAAATCCTTTCTTAATGCTCATTTACAAACTAAAAGGATTTTTCTGCCAAATTTGAAATCTCTAGAACCAGCGGTTTCGGCTGTGAGTTGAGATATAATTCATTTATTGCATTTGTAATCATGTGTTTCACAAGACCTTACAATAGGCTATTTATAGCAAAAGATCACACGCACGATATACAGCAATATACTTACTTAACTAAGACTAAAACTATAACTATTTACATAAAATGGATTTTTTAAATAACATGCATTTTAAGCAACGTTACACGGACATGTAGCGGCAAAAATAATTTTGAAATTGATAAAATTTATTGGTACATTTTAATTCAATTTAATTTATAGACATTTTCATTTTTAGGTTTTACTTAATTAATACTAATAAATAATACTTCATTAATGGAATTAAAAATAGGTATCCCGAAGACGTGAGTTTAAGTCAGACAGAAAGTTTTCCATTTTAAATGGAGTCTTAAGATTTTGTGTGGATTAAGTTTAGTACGTTATGATACTTATTTGAAATGAAATGAAATGAAATGAAATATTTATTTTCCAAGTAGGCATATTACAATGCGCTTATGAACGTCAAATAAAGCTACGCCGGCTCTATAACCCTACTCCTCAGCCTCGAGAAGATTTCAGTCCCCCCTCAGTTGGAGGGGGGTATCCACTATGGGACCGGCAAGAAACTCGGCGGGCCACTTCTTTTCAAAACATTACATCTTATAATTAACATGCATTAAAAAACAAGATACAATTTAATCAGCAAAAGTATTCATCAAAAAAAGAAATATTAACAGACTAGGTACCTACTCTATGGAAATTCATTTCAATAAATTATACAAAGTACAAAGCTACTATGATTAATAAGAGATGTTAGAGATGTATAGAGTCTCTAAGTGTTAAAGTACATCTAAAAAAAGAAAAATTATACATGATGAAGATGAATTTATTAAATTCAATATTAAAAGACATGGCAATATTGTTGTAGGTATGTAAATTGATTCTGTTTTCTTATTTCAAGGAGTCGGCTGTCAACTAGCAAGACCAGATCACTCAGAAGACCCAATAGCCAGAATAGATAACAAAAAACCCGGGTGTATAGATTTTGAAGCGTGTGACGAAGACGAGGTCCAAACTGAGAATAATAAAGCAGAAGAATCTGGATGTATAGACTTCGAAGACTGTAATGAATATTTGAAGGAAGAAAAAAGAAAATTGAAGGAAAAGAAAGAAGAAGAAATAAGGAAGAAAAAAGAGTTGGCGGCGAAAGCAAAAGCAGATAAGAATAAAAAGGAATAAATTTGCTTTGATTGGACGCGATTTGTTATTATTTGCGGATTCTTTTTTATATTAAACAGCAGCCAAACTGAAACACCTAAAGGCATATAAGATGAGGGTGTGCTCACTTCTTGGATATTTTAAGTCTATTTCGGTCTAGAATAACCTAACTTAACCACAAAATATTTTTTTTGAAAAAACCCTGACATGGTGGACCGATTTTTATGAAACATGGCTAAGAACACTCCCGACTAACTCAGCTTTCAAACAAAAAAAACTAAATAATCTAAATCGGTTCATCCGTTTAGGAGCTATGATATCACAGGCAGACACACACAGAGACAGACAAACAGACAGATAAACAGACAGACAGACAGATACGTCAAAGTTATAACACCCCGTCTTTTTTGCGTCAGGGGTTAAAAACCAGGGCTATTGATACAGTCAACCTACGATAAGTTCGCAACAATGTAGACAGTCTCGCCGGTGCAACTGATTTTTTGTACGTCAAACTTCGATGAAATTAAGACGATCACTTAACCACTTAACTCTTAGGGCAAACTTATCGTGGGCTCTATTGACGGCGGAGTCTAGTAACACTTTGAGTCGCCATCGCTAAGCCAGTGAAGTAAACTAGTACTTATTGATATTGATGAACGGCTGGCTTAGTAGGCTTATGAAACCAATGGTCATAGATTAGACACTCGGTAAAGGCTTTGTCTCATAAAAGACTGATAAACATAGATATTGTTTCTTAGGTTATGTCTGTAAAAGGTTGTATGGTAGGGCACAGTACAGCGGATATCATCTCGCTCGAATCTAGAGCAGAGCCCGACTGGGGAAGTACCTCCGCCTTACAGAAGACCACAGCCAAATATCACTAGACCCTACCCAAAGTGTCGTGTTACTGCCGGTGAGTAAGGCTGCCAGAGCTCAACGAGGGTGCGGTGTGCTGGTTATGGAAGGACCTACGGAACTAATTTGTTCCGTCTATTGTCCTTTGAGTCGTCGGCAACCCAAACCCTCCTTACAACCTGTACACTCCTTTTTTGCTGTGTACTTAACACAGCAAAAAGAGTGTAGGTACAAGTCTCTAATGGGTTGGCCACGCGCACGTGACAAGTGAGTTGCAGGCGTCCATAGGTGACGGTGACCGTTTCCCACTAGGCGGACCGTATACTGGTTTGCCACCGACGTAATATTAAAATAATTTTTAAGAAAAAAAACCGCTTTCCTTTGGGCTTCTGGTGATAAATACTTTCAAATTTTGGATTATGTTATCAATTCGTCTGTATATTTTTTAATGTTTGTTATTCGATATCTCCATCATTTCTGAACCAATTTTGAAATTTGGATGATTCTGAAGTACTTACAGATGAGAATGAATCATCAGAACGGAACTCTAACCAGGGGCGGCTCACTCTCCATCAGCAGATCCACTGCATCAAATGTCACTGTTCTGGACGTAAGTGCATGCTGTTCTTATAAAAATACCAAAGTTACTATAAGTGTGCCGTTCAGATTTGAGGAGTTCCGTTCTGACCATCATCAGCAGTTCCACTGCACCAAATGTCACTGTTCTGGACGTAAGTGCATGCTGTTCTTATAAAAATACCAAAGTCACTATAAGTGTGCCGTTCAGATTTGAGGAGTTCCGTTCTGACCATCATCAGCAGTTCCACTGCACCAAATGTCACTGTTCTGGACGTAAGTGCATGCTGTTCTTATAAAAATACCAAAGTCACTATAAGTGTGCCGTTCAGATTTGAGGAGTTCCTTCGATTTCTCCAGGATCCCATCATCAAAACTGGGTTCTGAGAAAAATGGGACCAATCTGTATGCATATACATTCAATCAAACAAAATTTTCAAAATCGGTTCAGTAACGACGGAGATATCGAGGAACAAACATAAAAAAAATAAAAAAAAAAAACAAAAAAAAATACAGACGAATTGAGAACCCCTTCCCTTGAGATTTGGAAGGCGGTTAAAAAACCGGCCAAGAGCGTGTTGGGCCACGCTCAGTGTAGGGTTCTGTAGTTTTCCGTGTTTTTCTCAAAAACTACTGAACTTATCAAGTTCAAAACAATTTTCCTAGAAAGTCTTTATAAAGTTCTACTTTTGTGATTTTTTCATATTTCTTAAACATATGGTTCAAAAGTTAGAGGGATCTCCGAAAATATTAATATTATCAAAAAACGGTTGTAGTAAACCGTTATTCATTTTTAAATACCTATCCAACAATATATCACACGTTGGGGTTGGAATGAAAAAACTTTTTATTTTACCACTTTGTCGGCGTGATTGATATACATATTGGTACCAAATTTCAGCTTTCTAGTGCTAACGGTCACTGAGATTATCCGCGGACGGACGGACGGACGGACAGACAGACATGGCGAAACTATAAGGGTTCCTAGTTGACTACGGAACCCTAATAGGCCCACATACATAAAAAAAATATCAAACCTCTTCCTGCTGCGTAAAGAAGTCGAAGAAAAAAGTTAATAATCAAGAACTTGGCAACCAAAGATTGGCAGCTTATTTTGACTTAGACGTTTCAGTTAATGGAATAGATTTTTAACAAAAATCCTGACAATGTTAAAAACGTAGTAAATAAACATGTTTACCTCAAATCTAGCACAAAAACTTACAAAAATTCTATAAATAATCCTTTAATTCCTTTGTTTGCTTAGTTATTAAATTTTGCTATTTTTAATTTTTACTCATAACAATATTACAAGACAATCAAATCAAAATGGTACTTTCTGTCCAATATTCATCTCATACTGTAGAAGATAATTTAGAAAACGTGCCAGAAGAAAAAACTAGTGATACTGAAAGTATCGACACATTGAAGATGAACACAGAAAATGAATTGCCTCCTAGTGATCTTGAACGCCTAAAGACATTCACCCATAAAGTAGCAAGATGTGCAGCCAAATCGTTCTGCGAGACTTATGTTCGCCCTTTGGTCATCAATAATCCCAAACCATTACCATGTAAATCAGAGGCTATAAATATTCATAGGCAAGAAGATCATTTAGATACTACATTAAATCCAGCTGAAGATCAAGCCGAAACAGATGATCCGAAACAAGAAAATAAAGAAAACGAAGTCACATCAGTACAAAATCAAAGAAGGGACATGGAAGAAGAAATGTATAGAAAAGCAGCAGTAGTCAATCCGATTAAAACTGAAGACCCAATAGCTGCCACAGTTAACCTATTACAAGAAAAGGGAATGGTTACATTGAATAAAGAAAAACCTAGTCTGTCCTTTGATATTGCAAATATTCTATCGTATATACCTTGCAAATCTTTGTATGCTTCTTGTGACCAAAAAGATGAAAACAACGAAGACTTGAATGAATTAAAAGCAACTGAAGAAATAGAGTCCTTTGATATTAATTCTAACGGTTCTCAGTCCAGCACTTTAAAAAAAAACAAAAGGTGATGAAGATACAAACGATAATAAAGAAGAAGCGTCTCCACTCAAAGAAGAATGGGAGTAAATACACTAAAGTCACAATTATAGAGCAACTTTACGTTGATGAGTATTTTTTGGGAATAACAAATAGAACTTGCAATAAACTAACAATATTATACCGGCTTCAATATCAATCCGTATGGACCTCACTCAGTATTTAAAATAAATAAAAAGTAATAATGGTAATGACTAGAAAATTAGGAACGTGTTAATAATATTCAAATAAACCTTTAAACACATTATGATTTTAATTTATTTGACACATATTTAAATACAGTCTGCACAAAAGCTATTAATACAGCCAAAGTGCCAAAGATATACAGAACTGTTTCGCCTGTACATTAAGGTGGGTATACATATTTTTGGCACTTTGTATTCACAGCTAGATTTCTGACAGTAAAAAAGTTCGCAAGAAATGAGATGTTCGTAGATGAAGCTTTTTAACTTTTTGACCGCCAATAGACAACTGTTATTGTTATCGTACAGTCAAGTACAGAGAGATGTATCCATTTTTTCACCTTATTGCATTGTAATAAGGTGAAAAAGTGTATACATCTCTTTGTAGTCGACTACGTCTTTCCAAAGATAATTCAACTTCAGTTTTCTGAGTCATCCGAGGAAGTATCCGAAACCGAACTGCAATTTTGCCCAGAATGCTCTCCAACAACACTTCTGTCGCCGAATAATCTAAATATTGTAGACTTTAAAGCGGTAAACAAGCCTCTTGTTGGCGGCAGAGCAAATGTATCACATACTGGTACTGGAGAAAATATTCTATTTATTTCAGAGCACGGTCTTTCTCTCATTACACTTTTCTCACTAATCCTATCAAGATTTTGTTTTTTACAGTCTCTGACTTTCTGTTTTTCCGCATCACATTCAGAAATATTATCTTCCGTTTTGAATAATTGCATTGTAATAAGGTGAAAAAGTGTATACATCTCTTTGTAGTCGACTGTACAGTCTTTCCAAAGATTCTAAAGACAACTACATAACAGTCGTCAGCTTCGTGCATGCATAAGAAACTTACGCGTTAGTCTGTAACGATCAATGTGCCATAATTAGCACGCCTAACGAAGACATTTAACTGTCCGTCGGCGGAAATAATTCGTGTATAGGCGAATTTTGGCATAGTTGTAGGGAATGGTGTTCTAATCCACATACTCAAAGTACTGATGGGTAGGGGAGGAGCTAACGGGTGGAGGGGGGTGTAAAGGTCCCTTTTTTTAGTTTTTCGCGAATAACTCTTAAACTGTGGCACATAGCAAAAAATGTTCTGAAACACAAGTAATCTTCATAATATTCTCTACAAAAAAGTCTTATACACTTTTTATCTGGGACCAATCATTGATGAGATATGGAAGGAAAAAGATGGACAATAAAGGAATAAACTCATTTGTTTATGAACAATACGTTTATTCTTATAGAGACGCGGTAGCGTGTCAAGCCAGGTTCAAGTAACAAAAGTAGCAAGCAGCACCGTGTGTAATATTACACGAACTGTTTGGAGCCACATTTGACCCCCTTCTAACTCAAAAACTATTTCACATAAACGTGTTATAATGCAACGTAAAAAGAAACCAACGCGCGTAGTAAAGTATGAGCTATAAGCGCTCCTCAATAAGCCCGGTACTAGCAGCCCGCCTTAGTGCGTTTTCACATTATCCGATCCGATATCGGATGTCGGAAGGATTTCAAAGGCAAAAATCCAAGACGGCGCCTTAAATGTACGTGATATCGGTTCTACTTCCGATATCGGATCGGATAATGTGAAAACGCACTTACCCCGCGCGCGCGCGCAGCCCTTTATAAGCCACCGCGCGGCCGGCGCTCTCTCATCCCAGTCGTCCTCAAAACGTCGACGTAAGTGCGTTTTCACATTATCCGATCCGATATCGGATGTCGGAAGGATTTCAATAGTAAAAATCAAAGATGGCGGCTTAAATGTATGGGATATCGGTCCTACATCCGATATCGGGTCGGATAATGTGAAAACGCACTAAGACCGCCCCACAAGGATGGGGCGCGACCAGATACAGCCCTCACAGCGCCCAGCGCGGAAGGGGCTACTCACACCCCAGCAGGGGTGTTGAACGACATTACAGCAGCGCTCTCTCAGTTTGTCTCGCGCAGCGATCCGATCACATTGTAGCTGACTTGACGAGCAAAGCATCACGACCGCCCGGTATTGCTTTGATGGGATAAATTCATAAATAAAATTCCTAACTATCTTCCATCTCTACTTCGATGGGAGCTCCGTTAGTGCATGCTCCCGAGCATACACCACAGACACTGGAGCAGGCAATTCCTGCTTTTCGGCAGCCGCATCGCACCCCACACTCAGTCTTGCATCGGCAAAATATAGTTTTGAGAATGGTGTCAGGTGCCACTGGGTCGTTGGTTGTCACTAGCTTTAATATGCCATCGCCTCTTCTAGTTCATCCCCATTCAGTAGGTGGTAAATAAATTGTACGTTAAATACAAAAATATTTGTACGCCTTTTTTTTCGGATTCAATAAGTAAAATTTTCCTAAAATAGAGGTAAGTTTAGCACGTGCATTCAATATTCAAGCAGGCGTACAAATATTTTGTATTTAACGTACAATTTATTTACCACCTACTGAATGGGGATGAACTAGAAGAGGCGATGGCATATTAAAGCCAGTAACAACCAACGACCCAATGGCACCTGACTCCATTCTCAAAACTATATTTTGCCGATGCAAGACTGGGTGTGGGGTGCGATGCGGCTGCCGAAAAGCAGGAATCGCCTGCTCCAGTGTCTGTGGTGTATGCTCGGGAGCATGCACTAACGGAGCTCCCATCGAAGTAGAGACGGAAGATAGGAATTTTATTTATGAATTTATCCCATCAAAGCAATACCGGGCGGTCGTGATGCTTTGCTCGTCAAGTCAGCTACAATGTGATCGGATCGCTGCGCGAGACAAACTGAGCGAGCGCTGCTGTAATGTCGTTCAACACCCCTGCTGGGGTGTGAGTAGCCCCTTCCGCGCTGGGCGCTGTGAGGGCTGTATCTGGTCGCGCCCCATCCTTGTGGGGCGGTCTTACGTCGACGTTTTGAGGACGACTGGGATGAGAGAGCGCCGGCCGCGCGGTGGCTTATAAAGGGCTGCGCGCGCGCGCGGATAAGTGCGTTTTCACATTATCCGATCCGATATCGGAAGTAGGACCGATATCCCGTACATTTAAGGCACCGTCTTGGATTTTTGCCTTTGAAATCCTTCCGACATCCGATATCGGATCGGATAATGTGAAAACGCACTACCGCGGGCTGCTAGTACCGGGCTTATTGAGGAGCGCTTATAGCTCATACTTTTACTACGCGCGTTGGTTTCTTTTTACGTTGCATTATAACACGTTTATGTGAAATAGTTTTTGAGTTAGAAGGGGGTCAAATGTGGCTCCAAAAGGTTCGTGTAATATTATTACACACGATGCTGCTTGCTACTTTTGTTACTTGAACCTGGCTTGACACGCTACCGCGTCTCTATAAGAATAAACGTATTGTTCATAAACAAATGAGTTTATTCCTTTATTGTCCATCTTTTTCCTTCCATATCTCATGAATGATTGGTCCCAGATAAAAAGTGTATAAGACTTTTTTGTAGAGAATTTTATGAAGATTACTTGTGTTTCAGAACATTTTTTGCTATGTGCCACAGTTTAAGAGTTATTCGCGAAAAACTAAAAAAGGGACCTTTACACCCCCCTCCACCCGTTAGCTCCTCCCCTACCCATCAGTACTTTGAGTATGTGGATTAGAACACCATTCCCTACAACTATGCCAAAATTCGCCTATACACGAATTATTTCCCGCGAGATAGGCTTCATTGAGTGTGCTAAATCGCTATTACCTGGCGACCAGTGCACGACATAGTCCTTTGCCGTTTAGCACTGCAAAACTTCATAGTCTTCTTTTTATACTAAGATTTATTTAAACTCATGTGGGTGTGTTTAGTAAAACGTCCCACTTCGTCGGTTACCATCAAGGCGAGATTTACTTGTATCTTTATATGAATAACCTGAAAAACCGGCAATCGACAAAGTGGGACGTTTTCTCGTGCACATTCATAGGCATTAAGTCAAAGATAATAGAAGAAGATGTCTTAGTCTATGCATTAAGTAAATACATCAATTCTTGATTCAAACACAAATCAGTCCGTCTGTACAGTACCGTCGCCGTTTTTTAAGCAGCGGTGTGGTCGTACCTTAAGAAAACCAATATTTTTTTAAAGTAACACTATGCCGTGCATGCGATGTTTACGACTGACAACCAAGTGTCAAAAGTGACTTGACTCAACACAATAATGGATTTTCTTTAACACTGTTAAATTACCGTTAAAATGCAAAATTTTGTGCAGACACACCAAACATCGTTTTTAGTTTTAGATGAACTAGAATCTCCAAACTATTATGCTTCCTATAAAATACAGAGAAGAGGATAGCCTTCTAAGTGATTTTTCATTTCATTCAACTTATGATAAAGAAACACAAACAGATCCGAAATGCAGCAACGAATGTAAAAAACAAGTAATTGTTACAGAACCTGGTGTTACTGGGCAAGATATTGAAAAATTATTTGAGTACCGTGATGTTCTTAATGACACAGGAATTATCGATAAAGAAATTCGTATTGAACATATTAAACAACACAAACCAGGCGTCCTAAGTGCGCATTCATCACAAGGGACTTTCTTCGTTGGTAATATTCTTACGCGGGAACAAGAAGATTGCACTGGAGCAACCCTAAGTAAATATTGGAAATTGGACGAAAGTATTGAAAAAGAATACTTCAACCGTGGATACGTCTATATTCCATGCATTGAGGCAGAAGAAGATAAAAAAGATGAAGTTTCGGATACAGTGTGTATATTTATACCTAATAAAGAAACGCAAGAAAGTGTAGATGTAGAAAATAATGATGATATAAGCAACAATAAACTTATTGAGATATCTATAAGTCATCCTACGAATAAGTCTTCCTTTCTTTTGAAATCAAAACCAAGTAAAGAAAAAGTATCTGCACACATAAGCTTTATAGGTATCGCAGTAGAAGATCAAGCAATTCGTATTGACATAAGCAATACGGAAAACATGTCAGATAAAAAAAGTAGCAATGAACCTTGCGACCGGATTGAGCGTCTAAGCCGTTTGGCCCACGGAGTAAAGGATTGCGTTTCTAATACTCTATCGGCCATTGCAAATCCTATCTGTAAAGACATATGTAAGAAGCCTAAAGAACTTAGATACGAATGCAAGAAACAAGACGTAACTGAAGAAAAGATAGTCAAAATACATGAAATTCCCACATCGGAGTCTCTAAAAGAAAAACCAAAAAAAGAAGGAATATTGCCCAGATTAAAAAAATCTTTATCCAGCTTAGTTTGTACCGCTGCTCATCACGGTAAAGATAAATCAAAATCTTCCACTGAACCTCAAATCGAAAATCCACCCGAGAGTAATAAAATAGAAGAACAAAAAAAGCCTTCTTCTTGTAAAATCGAAAATCCACCCGAAAATAAAAAAAAAGAAGAAGAAGAGGATCATTCTGTTCCGAACAAAGTAGGTGGTCCAGCAAACAAAAATCTCTGTCCGTCTCCGCCAAAACCTCGGCAGTGTTGTTCTGACACAGAATCTACAGGAACATTGGAGGCGCGACCAATTACACCTCTCGTTAATGAAATAAGCCCAAACAATGAATTTGTTACTGAAGATTACATATTTAATAACAATATAGAAGTAGACAAAGAAGATACAATAAAAAACAATGAGAATAATTGTGACCCATTTACAGGAGCGTCTAATGCAATGGATGATTTTACTAGTTTCAAAACAGAAGATAATATTTCTGAATGTGAAGCGGAAAAACAGAAAGTCAGAGACTGTAAAAAACAAAATCTTGATAGGATTAGTGAGAAAAGTGTAATGAGAGAAAGACCATGCTCTGAAATAAATAGAATATTTTCTCCAGAACCAGTATGTGATACATTTGCTCTGCCGCCAACAAGAGGCTTGTTTACCGCTTTAAAGTCTACAATATTTAGATTCTTCGGCGACAGAAGTGTTGCTGGAGAGCATTCTGCACAAGATTGCAGGTCGGTTTCGGATACTTCCTCGGATGACTCAGAAAACTGAATTTTGGACAATTTGAGAATTAAAAAACTTTTATAGACCGTGATTACCTTTTTTTTGCCTCCGCACCCGATATTTCGACGCAGTTGAATACGCGACGGCTGCGTTCACTTTCAGCGTTACCACTGGTCGCATTCACAGTTGACAGCACGCTGCCTACGCAACTTTGATATCCATCCATCCGCTTTCTTCAGTTTTCAAATATCGGGAGCTCGACAAAAATCAAAAAGGTAATCACGGTCTATATCCCGGTCAATATAACATACATACAATAACGCCTGTATCCCATATAGGGGTAGGCAGAACACATGAAACTACTAAAGTTTCAGTGCCACTCTTGGCAAAAATGGGTTGAAAGAAATCCAAATTGTAACATTGCAGTGACAGGTTGCCAGCCTCTCGCCTACGCCACAATTTAACCCATATCCCATAATCGCCTTCTACGACACCCACGGAAAGAAATGGGGTGGTGAAATTCTTAACCCGTCACCACACAGGTCAATATAAGTCCAATGAAAATAAACGTGAATCACTCAAAACTCTTATTAAAAAAAACTGTCTTCGCGTAACCATTTTTAAGTTCATGTATGTTGCAATAATCCACCTTTCAAGATGTTAGTTTCATAAAATTATTATAACTGTTTTTGAGTTGTCTTTTATTATGCGTAACGCCTTAATATGCGGGAAATTATTTTGAGCAATATTGCCATTATTTTCTGAGATAAAACAGAAGCTAATTTTAGTGTATATCTTAAAATCTAAAATAATATCTCAAGGACTGTTTTATGGTCTTCTACATAGTTTCTAAGTTAGAATAATTTTGTTTGAATTGCATGTTTGCAGAAAAGACTAATTCTCATTCGAAACGAAGCATTTTGAAATCGTTGGCCCTTCTGCGTAGAGTACTAGCGCAAATACTTCGATTGAATTGAAGAATATCAAGGAAATCACAAACTATTTATACGCAAATGTTTTAGCTGCATTGCGAACTGTTGAACCTCAATTTGCTGAAACTCGATCGTATCTCGAACCGAGTAGGCCTTCAGTGACACGACTGGTAACATGAGATTTATGGAGATTAGAAATATTGATGAGATTATGCGTTCAGTGGCCTATTTCACAACAGTTACAATTGTCACCTGACTGTGCCACTTGTGCCACTTTGCCGTTCATTGCCTGTTCAACAAGGTATTTGATTGACGCTGAGTAATAATAGATAGATAGATAGAATACTCTTTATTGGCACACCTCAGCAAAAGATACAGTGGAGACAAAACAAATAATTATAAATAGAGGCAGACAACAGGCGGTCTTATCGCTAAAGAGCGATCTCTACCAGACAACCTTTGGGTAGCGGAAATAACAAACATAATCAAAAGAGTAGGTGCTTCGAAATAAAAATCATAATTATTCTAATGTCCAACACACAAATAATGTTACATATCAACCCAGAAATAGGCACATAATTGTTAGTATCCAGTGCCAATGTCTCGGTGAAATACCCCACAGCTGAAGAATATTTTAAAATTAGTTGAACTAAAAAGGTCTTACAAAATTACCAACCAGTGTCCAGACATTGTGTGAAAAAAAATCTGTCAACTTCACTTATTATTCATCCGTCATTCCCTTTGATCACTTCTTCTATTTCTAATTTTACAAAATTTCCAAAAAAATGTCCGATAATAATTGTCATAAGAACATCACCTGTGTACCTTGTAACGACATTATAGAAAAGTTAAAAGATGATCCAAAAAAAGAAAACGATGGGAACTGCGCGAATTGCATATGTGGAAAAAACTGCTCGAACACAGACAATATGAATAGAAAGGAAGATCAACCCAAAAACTAAAAAGGTATAATGAATAACTATAATTTGCTAGTAATGTGTTGTAAGTACTATCTATTTTGTCACATTGATCCAGATGTGAATCTTGGCCTCCGAAACGAGAGCCCGCAACCTGTCCGGATCCTGCGCGGCCTCCTGCCAGTCACTGAAGCTGTAAAGCTGACGCAGATCCGCCACCACACTGTCACACCTCGGACACTGGCGATCAAATATATTGAAAGAGGCGCATTCCTAGCACACAGTCTTAGCTCGTGTAGGTGAACGCGTACTATGCTTGTATGAGTGAAATATGACAAGTCGACTGTTCGTGTTTTTGACAGGCGGTAACTGTGAGGTAACCGAAAGGGGGTGGGCGGCACTTTTAGCGGGGAGCGGGAGTGGCCATACTGTACGATAGTACTCTTTATTATACTGTGACACTGTCCTCTCAGCGATACCTAGCTGCAGGGTTAGCACATGATTGCCGCGAGATGACTACCCGTCCTTATGTCATTAGTACGGTTAGAAAAAGGGGAACTACTCTTGCGGCGATCATGTGCTAGCCTACTGGTCCGACCCACAGGACGGTCACCGGTGAATTGTACACTCCTTTTTGCTGTGTTCTTAACACAGCAAAAGGGAGTGTACATGTTTCTAATGGGGTGGCAACGCGCATGTGACACTGTTTGAGTTGCAGGCATCCATAGGTTACGGTGACCGCTTTACATCAGGCGGACCGTATACTTGTTAGGAACGCTCTTAAATAGCCCGGTCATCTCTCATTCTAAGCGTAGTAATGATTATTTGACATTATTTGATTTGAAAATGCACAGACGACATTTCATTTAAATTATACATTCCGTAGTTTTTTTCTTTTTTAATAAATGGGTAAGCCCATTTCGTTGGCATAATCTAACTATCCTCGTTGATAGGTGTCAAAAATAACTAGTAACTCATTGCAAAAAAAGTATTTTTTAGAAAAAAAAAATATTTTTTTATTTTAAGTGCCAGTGCCAAAAAAAAACGAAAAAAAATTACACAAAAAATTTTTTTGGCGAAATTAGCTTGACGTCATATAACATTTCATCTTTATTTTGCCCTTAGAAATATGTAGTTAAAATCTTTCGGTTCTCTTATGTTACACCCTGTTGACAATGGTGAAGGAAATGGACTCCAGGTAGCAAGCATCTTTTTTTTTTTTTCAGGGTAACAGTACTTATCCTTTCTGTTGCAGAGTCGAAAACCATCGGAATTGGAACCTAGATCATGGAATTCGAAGAAATGGTAAAATAGTTGGAAAAGCAAAATCTAAATTAAAGATGACTGTGTAATAAATAGATTGGACTTGTTATAAGTTGTTTTAATTATGAAGGCGACGACTATCCTTAACGCATTCATCGTCACCCTCTTCCCACTTTGCTGTGTGCCTACTGATGTGCCGACGGAAAGTTTCCAAAATTCTGAAATTTTCACATAGGAAAACTTCGGAAACTTTCCATACTTTGTATGGATGGAAACTTTCCATTTCATAAATTCAAATTCCCTTTATATATATCGTGAAGTTTCGTAAATTTTTCAAGAAATTTGAGATGTTTTTGGAAAGTTTCCGCAACTTGCACATCACTGTGTGCCCCAAACGCACATGTGAGTTCAATCGACTATTGCCCAGTGCCTCCAACGCACATACGATTTCATACTAATACAGGAACACTTCAAAATATAATATGCGTCTAAGGCACGGGATGTAAGTCACTACATACTATGAATTTTTTTTATTTTTTTTTTATACTACGTCGGTGGCAAACAAGTATACGGCCCGCCTGATGAATGACGCGTCTGTGCGTTGAAGGTTTTGGGTGAGAGAAACGGAAACGCGTATGTGTCGCTTAGCTTAACTTCAAACTCTGGTAAATCCATTCTGCTAAAAGGTTGAGTCTTTTTCAGATTATTATATATTTTTATTTTGGGTGTCCAGCACGATGGCGTCCAATCGGTTTTCCCAAGTAGGCCCGACTGCCCGATCTTCTCCCATTCTCTCAAGGTGACCTAGCCAATGGAGACTACGTGCTTTGGTTTCACCTGTTATATTTGGCTCGGCTACCAGTTTTCAATTTCGGAATTTTTGCGGATCCTCCCAACTGCCATCGTCTCTTTCATTCGTTGGGCGGATAGAGTGGAGGTTGATCTCCGTGAGTTCGGCGTCGGCGAAAGCTGGCGCGATGCCGCTCAAGACAGAGCAAAATGGCGTGCTCTTGTGTTGTAGGCCAAAACTCATTTTGGGTTATCGCGCCAGCCAAGTAAGTAAGTATATATTTTTATACATTATCAACCTTAAAGCAGAATGTATTTACCAAGAGCTTGAAGCGACACATATACAGAGTGGGGCCTGTAACAAAGGCGAATAATTGAACTCTAGGCTATTCTCCTTATACTGATCAACATTTGTTCGGCGACTTTTAAAAATAACTTGTATTTTAATTTTTATCACCCTTGAAAGTTTTTTCTAAGGGTCCCCCCACATCTAGCGTCTCGCGAGCGTCGCGTCGGGCCAACTGTATGGAAAAAGACGTCGCGTCGACGCGACGTCGACGCCGCGTCAGGCTTTGCCCATACAGTTGGCCCGACGCGACGCTCGCGAGACGCTAGATGTGGGGGGACCCTAAGAGTTAATGTATTGCGAATTCTGTTAAGTCTAAAGTGTGACAGACAACGTCAATGACAACAATAATGGCGTACATTGAAGCTAATATTTATTTTGTATGAAAAATTAAAAATTTTAGGACTTCATAATTTTTAAAAGTCACTGAACAAATGTTGATCAGTATAAGGAGAATAGCCTACAGTTCAATTCTTCGCCTTTGTTACAGGCCCCACCCTGTATTATGCGTCGAAGGCACTGAATGAAAGTCACTACATAATTATGAACGCGTCTTGTGCGTTGAAGGCACTGGGTGAAAGCAACGAAATCTTTAGTTGCCTCTTTTATTTCGCACGTGCAAAGTACGGAGACGGTTGGTATATCACAGCACCCATATCCAAGGAAACCCTAAAAGCTTTAACCGGAATGAGGTACCTTCTAAAACGATGTGATTCAATGCTCTTTGCTGAGGTGTTCCCCATGCGCTACTTCAAGAAACAGGTTTTAGGGTTTTCAAAGGTCGGCAACGCATAAGTGGCTCCCCCGATGCAAAGAGCATTAAATCACTACGTCGGCAACACGCAAGTCTGGATTTTCAGGCGTCGATAAGCTACGGTGACTGCTTACAACCAGGTCAGCCATCCTTTTTTGTTACCAATGTGTGGCACAAAAAATCTAATCCATAGACAATATTCTTTAGTCTAGACCTTCGTCATAATGACAATTGATATTTGTTAAAAAAAACTTAAATCTAACTTGTCAAAACATGGCCGAAAAGCAGGGCAGCTCAGGCGGACACATCAAACCCATCTCACCCGAGGCTCTTCATCCGTGCTCCAAAAAAAAATTTCCAGAAAAAGGTGACATCCTAAGATTGAAAAAATGCGACATACCTCCAGACCCGGAACCGATACTACCGACCCCGTGCCAAATACAGATTAGGGAGCAGAAGTTAAAAGCAGGGGTGATATTCTGTCCAAAACCCCCGCCGGAACCACATCCACCCGTACCTGAATGTGAGGCTATCTGTATAGAAAAAGTTAAAAACCCTCCCATTTCCGTCCCACTAAAAGAAGTGCTACCCAAATGTCCTGTGCAGAGAGTAGAAACTGGATTCGCAAGATGTAATAAGATAAGAGACGCCACAGCCGCTCACGAGGACCCACCGTGGCCTGGCTGCCCTCCCGAACCACCCCCCATACCCCCTAAGTTACCCACACCTTGTGAAATACAGACAAAAGAACAGGCCGAAGCGAGGTGCAAAGCAAAGTATGCACATTATTATCCACCACCTAAAAAGCACTGAAGAAATAATATTTTGAAAAAAAAAAAACCCTATTGGTAGGTAACCGAGAATGTCTGATTCTCAAATAAATATTGGACTAAACGCCCTAACAAGGGTTTTTTATATTGCAAATATGCCTGAAGAAAAGAAAGTGATACACGATGATAATCTTGAGGACGATATTGAAGAACTGAAAAAGGAATTACACCAAAAAATGGAGAATTTAAAAGAAGTTGACCATGGAACCGACTACACCGTTGTACAAGAATACTTGAATAATAAACAAATTACCAGAAAATAAAGCAATTACGAATTATTTGTCTTTCTTATTTATGACTACCATGTAAGTAATCAAACTTGTAATGTCTGTAATTAGGTTTTCCCCTCACTAGCTCGGAAACACATGTTTTGTCCTTTAATACCAGCGGGTAAAAACGCATTTTATCCACTAGTGGGTAAAGTAATTTGACCTTGAATAAAGTCAAATTAACTGCTTTAAAATTTATAAAAGTAGGTGAATCTAGTAATAAAGATGATTTACCACCTGTGGAACTACTGGAAGCAGTGATAAACGCATTTTTTGCGTTGTAGTTTCCTCGCTATTAGTGAGGGGAAATTAGGTTTTTTTATGTACATATATGTGATATATGTAGGTATTACACCGATTAGCGAACCTTATCACATTAGTCTGCGCAGCGCGACCTTTCTTGCCCGCCAAATATCATTTTACATTCAAAACTTGAAACCCACACTTTTTGTTGTGTACTTAACACAGCAAAAGGAGTATACAAGTTTCTTATGGGTTGACAACGCGCATATTGAGTTGCAGGCGTTCATAGGTTACGGTGACCGCTTTTCATGAGGCGGACCGTATGCTTGTTTGCTACCGACGGGGTATATAAAAAAACAAGGAGCTAATTTTTGATTTCAACTGCACTATCATTGCGTATAACATTCTATTCTATTCAACTACCTAGTAGCCTTAAGGTACAGCGGGGCAAATATCGACTGGGGGGCAATTGTAACTAATCCAATTTTTTCATGTTTTACAATGTTTTCATTATTAAATAGAGTGTCAACCGTGTCAATAGTGTAATAATGGAAAAAAGAGTCAGTTGCAATTGCCCCCCAGTCGATATTTGCCCCGCTGTACCTTACCTTATTCTTGTAAGGCAAATTGAAAACGAGTGGTCACTACCATAAGATTCCCGTGTATGCCTTAGCTTGTTTATCAAAAATAGCACTTCACCATTTTCCACAGATCGAGAAATGGAAATTAAAAATCATCTACAGTATGCAGCACACGCTGCAAAGAGGGTGCTGTGAAGGGTGTTTAAGTAAAAGGTAAGAACAAATTTGTTGCAACAATTTTATTCACAATAACAATACCTCCATACAAAATACAACATAAATATACATTTACATAAAACTCTTCCAAGCAAGCAAACTGACTAGACTTGCATCATTAAAATTAGAAAAATACCTACATTGGTTGAAATATTACATAACAATAATAAATATACGGTATCATTTAAATTTCAATAGCAATAAATACAGAATAATATAAATTTTTACTAATATGAAGTAAACATTTTGGCACATTTTTACTATATAATAAATATTTTATGGGGCCACATTTTTCACAGTCCGACACTTAAACACATACTTCTGTAATAATTAAGGCACATACCCATTAGGTACATATCATTATTAGTCAATAAAATATTCATAATTATTATTTACAATAAAATCTCAGGCATTTGCGAAAAGCGATCAAAAAACTAGAATCATCTAAAATTCACTTTTAAAATTTAGAATATTTTTAAGTTTGAAAATATCCATGGCATTCAAAATATTAAAATGCTAAAGTGCTTAAAATTTAAAATAACATTACAAGCTACGCTGTCCGTTAAAATCTTTTGCAAAATCTTCCAAAAAACCCGGGCCGGGTTCAAAAAAGGGTAACACAAACCCTTTGAAAGGGTAAGCCGAGTGCGGTTACCACACCGCACCGGTGGAGGGTGATCCAAGTATAAAAGTACAAAATATCATTTTCTCTGAGGCGGCTGCATCGGGGGCTGATGGAAGGGGTGGTACTGCCTTGAGAGTATGCTCTCCTGAAAATAAAATACGGCTTATCTGCATAGGTTCTTTTACAAGAGAGAAATAAGTTACATGACTCATGAGAGATTATTATTATTATTTTTTTTTTTCTTCAGACACAATAGTTACATTGATATTACAGTTTACAAAATACCGCCAAACTGCAAAACAGTTTGTTGGCAGTTATGTTTGCTCTTGATTGATTACTGAGTAGGTACAAGTTGTGTCAAGTTATACATAATATCATGCAATGTTTAAATCATCATTAATAGCTATACTAACTAAGCATGCAACGTTAATTGTTTAAATTAATTCTAATTTTACGCTATAGGTACTGAATGACGCCTTCAGGGCCAGCAAAGATAGGTCCAATTATTATAGATTAGATATATGTTACGGATGAAAAAGGGACCCCGACCTCCCTATTAGTCATCAAATCATTCCAGCTCCCTACAAGTCATTCCGGCGCAAAACTACCCAACTCACTCGAACCTTTCTCCCATTGAATTGCGATGGATAATCTTTGCACCAGTTAGGTGTTTTTGTCAATACTTTAGACACAGTAATACAAAAACACATGCGAAATATACAATGAAAGCATCAGTCAACATAATCACCCCCTTCCCCCCGCGTCATTCCAGGCGCAAAGGTGCCCAACACGCTCCCAGCATTACCATGTTAAATCGCGATGGACGACCTCTGCACCCTACGTAGCCGAATGGCACAAACGCTCACAAAACGAAACGCTCGTAGATATCTATCTCTATCGCTCTTGCGTATTGGCGGCACAGCCAGACTACCTTTCGCGGCGTTTCGTTTTCGTGTCGCGTCGCAGAAATGACATTCAGCTACGTCACCAGGGTGGCTAGCCGAATGGCACAATCGCTCACGAAACGCTCACGAAACGAAGCGCTAGTAGATATCTATCTCTATCGCGCTTATCGCGGCCAGGCCCCGTAGCCGAATGGCATTTCTCCGACGCCAAACGAAAGCGATACGCCGCTGGCTCTGTCGCGCCAATACGCAAGCGCGATAGAGATAGATATCTACTAGCGCTTCGTTTCGTGAGCGTTTCGTGAGCGTTTGTGCCATTCGGCTAGCCACCCTGGAATGACCCGGAGCGGGAATCCGGGCCCCTGTTCCTCAAACGGTTGATACATTGGTTTCTAGTAGACACTTACCACGTTGTTAGGCAGCTGCTGTGATCTGTTCATCTGCCGCTCTTGCAAAATGATAAGATTCGCAGCGCTGTGAAAAAAGTTCAATTTTAACAAACACGACTCAAAAGCAAACTTAAAACTCTTAGAACAAATTAATTTATTGTCATAGAAAATAATTTAATTTGTATTTTTATTAGACACATTACTTTTTACAGACACAGACACAAATAATAAATAAAATAGTAGTGTGTCTACTAAAAATACAAATTAAAATATTTTCTATGAGAATAAATTAATTTGTTCTAAGAATTAGCACGGCAGCGCCATCTCTCTTCGCTAACTCGTAATCACATGGGGTTGATTCAGTTAGGAGGTCGAACTAGTTTCGGTTCTACTTCAGAGATGGCCGTGGGGGCGCCATAAGCCTTCGGTAATTGTGTCATATACTTGAAAATTTCGACCCTTGCCACCGTGTCCGAATGGCCGAGTGGTTTAGGCATCCGTCGCGATAACGGAGGACGTTGGTTCGAATCCAGCTTTGAACACTTGGAGGCCTTGGTCACTTTTTCTTTGTATATGACATTTATTTCAGATCAAACTTAAAACATGAGACAGTTTACATTATTAAACCTAAGATTAAGTATACAACATCCCATCTAGTTCAACCATTTCCGCCGGCTGTAACTTTTACCAGACACTTGAAAATCTCTCTAACTTTGTCCTAATTTTTCAAGCTATACGGCACGCGGAAATGACCAGGAAATGATGATATCAGTTCCTTACAGTATTTTCTAACACATGTATAAAAATCAGCCTTGATTGAAGGAAACTTAGGTTTTAAAGAAAAAAGCCTTGTAGCAAAAAAAATGGCATACCAGTCGAATAAATATGCAGACATTAAACGTACTAACTCCCATCCCAAAATATAATCCTTGAGAAAATTAGGAAGGTCAGTGGCCCGTTTCTCGAAGCTACAAGTTACAATTTACAAGTGGTAGTCACTGTCTAATAGGTATGACAGGTTGAAGAGAGTCTTCTGCTTGTAAATTGTAATGTTCAGCTTTGAGACATGGACCACTGTACACTGGTGGCTTAGTCTATAATGCCTTCTGACTAGGCTTGTGTCGTTCACGAACTATGAACTGTTAGGAATAAAATCCCATCAATGACCGAAATGAACTGAATCTTTCCGTGCTCTGTGAATCGGTCTTTGCTCATTTAGTTCAGTATAGGA
Organism: Leguminivora glycinivorella; assembly: GCF_023078275.1. NCBI lineage: Eukaryota > Metazoa > Arthropoda > Insecta > Lepidoptera > Tortricidae > Leguminivora > Leguminivora glycinivorella. The sequence goes on from NC_062991.1 coordinate 14,968,365, forward strand.
TCGGCGAGCGCGAGCGGTTCGGAACGAGAGTTTGCTGCGCCAACCGGGAGAGCTACTTAGCAGAGCAACACAAAAACGTCAAGTTTTCATAGTAAGCTTCGGTTACTTACAACCTTTCGGCCCGGAATGTTATTTATTATCTGTGGACTATTCGTATCATTTTGACACTATTCGTTCCCATTCGTTCTGATCTTTTCGACCGCAGTGGTCGCTGGTCTGGCTGAACTAAATGAGCAAAAGACCTAAAAGAGCGAACTAGTTCGTGGGAGCGATTGAACGAGATCGGAGCGCTCCGATCAACGAACGAAACGGCACAAGCCTACTTCTGACGCATCTCATGCGAACTAGACAAACGATTTGGTGCAAAGTTACCCAAGTGGACAAAGTCAAACGACATTTCCTTACGTGTCCATCGCCTCCTGAGAGAGGCCTAAAGCCTCCTGCATCTCATGTGAGGTACTCTGGAGAAAATCGCGGTCGCAATATTTGCCGAGACCCTGGTCTGTCAAAACCTGAAACAATATAAGAATTATTTTAACTTTTCTGTTTTTCAGTTTTGTGTAATATCGTCACTACTTTGAAAAAAACTTGTATCTTCGTCTGTCAATGAAAAGAAAATTGTAGTAAGTATGTATGGAATGCATATAGACTTACTGTGTTTTAACTTTGAGGAGAAGCATGAGATACGAGATTTTTTCAAAGTAGTGACGATATTTGTGTTACAAAATACGAGTACGTCATACTCCACGGCAGCGCCACCTTAGCTTTGATGAACATAAGTATATGGGAGAATATCTATACAAACCCCCTTATTCATAAACGTACTCTAAAGTTCTCAATCCGATAAAGTTCGTTTGTCCTTTTCCACTGATACGTCGGAAAGGGACAAACGAACTTTATCGGCTTGATAACTTTAAAATACGTTTATGAATATCACGGAAAAACTGTTTTTAATATAAGTCTAATTCTAGACTAGTTAAAAAAATATCTAAAATTAGGGATTTCGTAAGCTAGGTCAATATAAAATTGTTATAGAATTATTTGAAGCCATATATGTGCCTGTACCATATACAGTAATTGGTATTTTATGGTGGCGCTGCTGGGGACTATGCTCTACAGCAGAACCACAATGTATTAGAGAGCACACAACGAAACTAGTAATATAGATATTTTTTTAACTAGTCTAGAATGTTATAGACTTTGTATAGATATTCTCCCATATACTTATGTTCATCAAAGCTAAGGTGGCGCTGCCGTGGCACTACTTAAATAGAAATGAACGCCCAATATAAAGAAAATTTCACGAATTCCACATCAGGGACAATAGCGATCAAATATATGAATGAGGCGCGTTCCTACGCACACTGTCTAAGCTCGTGTCAGACGAACGCGTACCATGCTCGTATGAGTGAGATAAGATAGGTCGACTGGCGTTTTTGGCAGGCGGCAACTGTGAGGTGACCGAGAGGGGGTGGGCGGCACTTCCAACGGGAAGCGGGAGTGGCCACACTGTACGATAATACTCTTTATTACTTACAAGCTCTTATTTACTTTCACTTGTCCCGTTGTCTGTAATCAAATCTTGAAAATTAAATTTGACCCACTTCCCAGGCCCCGTAGCCGAATGGCATTTCTCCGACGCCAAACGAAAGCGATACGCCGCTGGCTCTGTCGCGCCAATACGCAAGCGCGATAGAGATAGATATCTACTAGCGCTTCGTTTCGTGAGCGTTTCGTGAGCGATTGTGCCATTCGGCTAGCCACCCAGTTTCCGATTGAGCTGATATTTTGCACAGACACATATGTAAATCACGTGACAATGCAATATTATGGTATCACTAGCTTTTACCCGCGGCTTCGCCCGCGTAATAAAAGTATTCTTATTGAAACGTTTACAAAAAATAAGATTTTCATTTGGATCCGTAGATTTCTTTGTAGGTACATCTGTCCGCGATTATTTCGATTAAGGTAAAGCGGGGCAATTCTCGACTGGGGGGGACGGGGGACATTGTAACTGATCTATTTGCTGTACGGTCAGCCAAGAAAGTGGTTTCCCACTTTTCGACTCTATTGATCGAAAAGTGGTAAACCACTTTTTTGGCTGACTGTACCTTACACATATTACTATTGTTTTAAAAGAAATTCTTGCAATGATTGTAGAATTGTTACACAGCGACCACAGCGTAGTAGGTACGAATATGTATGTATTTTACCTATATAAATATTTATACTGGGGAAACTTCATACAACCCACATAGCCAGTATCTCGATGCTATGGTCGGTAGGGTAAAAAGTACTTCCTTGCATTATCGCTTACAATTTTTTCCATTTTGCTTATACTTATTGCAAACGTAAACATATAAAAGGCAAGCAAACAACGATCTTCTTACAGCACATTGAATGTAATAGTTATTACGGATGCAGGATACTCGCCGATGCCTACTTACTAATCCCTTCCCACTGAGCCACCTGCATTTTACACTGCCTAGATATCGATTGCCGACCGATTATTCCGACCCCAATCCCTATTCTTATCCCCGTCCCTATCTCTATCCTTGTCCTCGTCCCCGTCCCCGTCCCGTCCCGTCCCGTCCCTGCCCCCGTCCCTCCCCTATCCCTATCCCCGTCCCCTATTCCTATCCCTATTTCTATCCCTATCCCTAACCCTAACCCTAACCCTATCCCTATCCCTAACCCTATCCCTAAACCTATCCCGTCCCCGTCCCCGTCCCCGTCCCCGTCCCCGTCCCCGTCCCCGTCCCCGTCCCCGTCCCTGTCCCTGTCCCTGTCCTTGCCCCTGTCAAATTATCATGCTAGGAGGTGAACTTTGAAAAATCCTTTCTTAGTGCTCCTCTAAGGAACTTCCGTGTCAATTTGAAATCTCTTGAACCAGAAGTAAAGATGAAAACTAAAGCTATACTTATGGCTATTTTGGATATTTTAACCCCATTTCACAACAACAGGGGAGAAAATCTCTTTTCCACGTCATTAGATTTTAAAATCGTTGTATTTATCGTGATCAGCGACCTGATAAACCATAAAAACGATACCCATATTGTGTTTTTGACTTTACCCCCTTTGCACCCAGTTAGGGGTCAAATTTTCAAAAACCTGAAACATGTACTTAGTCATATTAGTTAGGAATCCTCCTGTGAAGTTTCAAATAAAATAGTCAAACTAATCTTGTTTCCCCATACAAACTTTGAACCCCAATTTCACCCTTTTAAGAGGAGAATTTTGAAAAATCCTTTCTTAGTGCTCCTCTACACCAAATAAGGAACCTATGTGCCAAATTTGAAATCTCTAGGACCAGCGGTTTCGGCTGTGTGTTGATATATTATGTCAGTTAGTCAGTCAGTCAGTTTCTTCTTTTATATATTTTTTGATATTTAAACCCCATTGCACTACACCAGGGGAGAAGGTATTTCACTTCCGCCTCGTTAGATTTTAAAAACGTTGTATTTATCGTGATCAGCGACCCAATAAACCGTAAAAACGATACCCATATTAGTTTTTTGACTTTATCACCCCCTTTTCACCCTTTTAGGGGTTAAATTTTCAAAAAACCTGAAACACGTCTTTAGTCATATATTTTTAGGATCCCTCCTGTGAAGTTTCGAATAAAACAGTGAAACTAACATTGTTTCCCCATACAAACTTTGAACCCCCATTTGACCCCCTTAGGAGGCGAATTTTGAATAATCCTTTATTAGTGCTCCTCTACAGGAACCTACGTGCCAAATTTGACATCTCTAGGACCAGCGGTTTCGGCTGTGCGTTGATATGTCAGTCAGTCAGTCAATATCTTCTTTTATATATTTTTTTGATATTTAAACCCCATTGCACCACATCAGGGGAGAAGGTATTTCACTTCCGCCTCGTTAGATTTTAAAAACGTTGTATTTATCGTGATCAGCTACCCGATAAACCATAAAAACGATACCCATATTGATTTTTTGACTTTATCACCCCCTTTTCACCATTTTAGGGGTTAAATTTTCAAAAAAGCTGAAACACGTATTCAGTCATATGTCATAAGGAATCTTCCTGAGAAGTTTCGAATAAAATAGGCAAACTAATCTTGTTTCCCCATACAAACTTTGAACCCCCATTTGACCCCCTTAGGAGGTGAATTTTGAAAATTCCTTTCTTAGTGCTCCTTTACCCTATATAAGAAACCTACGTGCCAAATTTGAAATCTCTAGGACCAGGGGTTTCGGCTGTGCGTTGATATGTCAGTCAGTCAGTCAATATCTTCTTTTATATATTTTTTTGATATTTAAACCCCATTGCACCACATCAGGGGAGAAGGTATTTCACTTCCGCCTCGTTAGATTTTAAAAACGTTGTATTTATCGTGATCAGCGACCCGATAAACCATAAAAACGATACCCATATTGATTTTTTGACTTTATCACCCCTTTTCACCATTTTAGGGGTTAAATTTTCAAAAAACCTGAAACACGTATTCAGTCATATGTCATAAGGAATCTTCCTGAGAAGTTTCGAATAAAATAGGCAAACTAATCTTGTTTCCCCATACAAACTTTGAACCCCCATTTGACCCCCTTAGGAGGTGAATTTTGAAAATTCCTTTCTTAGTGCTCCTTTACCCTATATAAGAAACCTACGTGCCAAATTTGAAATCTCTAGGACCAGGGGTTTCGGCTGTGCGTTGATATGTCAGTCAGTCAGCTTCTTCTTTTATATAATATTTAGATGGAGCTGATCTGATGATGGATCAGAAAGGTGACTCTGTAATAAGGAACTCTGTAATTAAATGCCGCCGTATCCCCAGAGAAACATCTCGGAGAACAGTAGATGACTGTTGAAAGAAAAGTACAGTCGGCGATAAAAGCTTGTTTTTCTTTTTAGGGTTCCGTACCAAAAAGGTACAAAAGGAACCCTTATGGTGCGACTCTGTCCGTCTGTCACATTTCTAAATATCTCGAGAACTACTTACGCTATCGACTTGAAATTTGGAATAGTTATGAACATTGTTAACCTCTACAAAATTAAAGGATTATTTTTTTTATTTATTAATATTAACTATACAAAATGGCCTTCATATTTGAAAGGGGGGCAAATTGTAAATGTCAAGTAACTAGGTCAAGTGGGGTATCGTTAGAAAGAGCTCAAATTTTATATATCAAAACTATTTTTTATAATTTTTTTGTTGTGGAAAAAAAAAGAATTATGAAGGAAAACGTAAAAAAAATACCGTCCCCCCCCCCCTTATCTCCGAAGTTTACCAACATAAATTTACGAAATTTTCACCAAACATGGCTATTATAATGAACATTACAGGAAAAATAAAATTAGTATGAATAGGAACGTTTGACCACGATCACACCTGATGGTGAGTGATGATGCGGTCTACAGTGCCAAAAGTGTAATTTTAGCGAATGTTATTTTATTTTAATACTGTGATTAGGTACTGGATGCGGATGGCAATGGACCGACAAGCGTAGAGGAATGGAGAGGAGGCCTATGTCCGAAGACGGGCGCTTTAAAGGCTGCTATAGATAGATAGATAGGTACAAAAGTGTGAAAAGATGTAACATTTGGAGCCCTAAAATACTTACACGAGCAATAAGCGTCTCCGCCGGGTTCTCCACACAATAAGGCACGTTGTTGTTCGGGCTCGACCTTTGGTCATGATCTGGAATGTTACAAACAACCACTATGTTACACATGTTGTCTGGACTCGATCGCCTGCAACCATTTCATTACATGGCGCGATAATCAAAATTGATGCTACCTCCAAAAAAATCCAAGATATAATCTGACTAAATAGAGTAAAAATTAAAAAGTGGCAACATCGTAGTGTCGTCCCGTTTTCTCACATATATTGATTTGAAACAGATGACATTGCAGTGTTGCCACTTTCTAATATCTAGTCTTTTTGGTCAGGTTGTAAGTTGGTAGGTTTTTTTGTCAGCCTCGATGATGAAAATTTTGATGAAAATATCATTTTAAACGTCAAACTTCGATGGCATTATGATGTTTACCCCTTGCAACATCCTTGCAAAGGTAGGTCTATTAAAATCAATGGCAACTTTTCTTGGGCTCATTCTAGTCAGCAATAACGATTACCTTGTATCGACATTATCAGATTATTTTTTTTTCTACTCCCGTACTATGCCGTGTTATTCGTGAGTTACAAGGTCGTGCATAGAACTTTAAAACCCTATATAAAAGATGTCAGGACAAGTCTATCTAGTCTATACCCTGAAAACATTTAGTAGCAGTAGCACGATATAGCTGTTACAGTTCAGTAAATACATTGCTACCAACTTAACAAACCAATTCGCAGAGTCGAGACTCCTTCGTTTTCTGCTGCGTTCATTGGCGACGCGTCGAATCGCATTCAAATGTATGAGAACTCGATTCAACTCGGCTCGATTCGTCTTAGTGGCCAGGCTTCAAAGAACCATACCATAGACAGTTTTATTTTCATGTTTGCACTCAAACTGCATATTCAAAATGGTAGGCGGTCCACTAGATAACTAAGATGACTGAAAGTAGGTATTTGTTGATTTATAATTTTCTTTCAAAATAAGTGCTTGGTCGTAGAAAAAGTATTGTATGCAACGGTGTTTAACTGAGTCAAAAAATATTCGTGGCGTCTTTATTAACAATTTTCGGCTTCGCCTCAAATTGTTACCCACGCCACTCACCTTTTTTGACCTCTTTTAACCACCAGTTGCATAAAATACTATATAAATATAAGTACCTATTACCACCACTCCAGGAAAATAAAATAAAATAGAAAGGTAACGTACATTATTGTTTGGATTATTTGTTAAATTTTTGTTAATAATTTTAGTGCAATCGCCACAATAAAACAGTTAAATAGTTATTTGTTATACAAGAGAGCAAAGTTGTATTTTAACGCCGAGTGTGGAATTGAAAAACGAGCAAGTGAAAGGATTCTATATTAGTTGAACCACGAGCGAAGCGAGTGGTTCGAGAATAGAATCCTGAACTTGCGAGTTTTTTTAACACACGAGAAGTGAAATACATTTGCACCCGAGTGTAACACAAAACTTTTCCCCTCACTACACCGTGTTTCACATAACACTAAAAACCTGAAAACCGTTTGTTCAGAATCGAGAGTAGAATCGATTGAACTATATCTTGATGGGGGTAATATTTTTTGTTTTAATTTGTATTATTAGTTATTGTTTACGTGTCCATTCTACAAATAGGTAATACAACATTGTGCATATCATATTGCTAGAGGTTGTATAACTTTTTCAGTATTTATGGGTATTAATACTGGCTGGTTACTTGGACGATTATTTTTTCCGCTACGAGTTTGACGTTGTGCGTCACTTTAATTTTAAAGTTTATCATAAGTCATAACAAATTGAACTCTTACCTAATTACAACCTTGTCATTTAGAATGTTAGGTTTAAATTTGCTTACTACGTCACCTGTCCAATTTGAAGTTTACTGTTTACTGTGACACAGTTTAACGTGCTTTACAGTGACATAGCTGTCTTTTGGTAAACCTTATGTCGTTGCAGTAACGTACACAATTAATCAGTTTTAAGGTTTACGATGGTAGCTAGCAATTATTTTATTGAGTGTAGAGTTAAAAGTCGAGTAGAGCTGCACAGAAAATTAAATATTCAATTTAAAAAAATAATAATCATCAAAAAAATAAAAATCAGTTGGGGTGTCTAAGGTTTTGAGTGATACCGGAAACACGGTGTATAGCGAGGAAACTACAACGCTAAAAATGCGTTTATCACTGCTTCCAGTAGTTCCACGGGTGTTAAATCATCTTTATTACTAGATTCACCTGCTTTTATCAATTTTAAAGCAGTTAATTTGACTTTATTCAAGGTCAAATTACTTTACCCACTAGTGGATAAAATGCGTTTTTACCCGCTGGTATTAAAGGACAAAACACGTGTTTCCGAGCTAGTGAGGGGAAAACACTTTTTGCTGTAAGTAGAATGTAAGTATTAGTACATTTAATAATTAAAATACTTACATTATGACATGAAGCAATAATGAAAATAAATATTGAAAAGGTACAAGACAATAAATTAGAGAGGTAGGTACATAAATTTGCATAGAGAGTGATTCGTTTTTAACAACAAAAACTCACCCAAAGATACCCATCAGACAGCATTAAAACTTTTAGAAGCTTTTGTTTTGACATTTTGACTGGTATCTGTTCAGATATATAATCAGTACCGCCATTTAAACAAAAGATGTGGCGCCATCTAATCAAGAACACATTTTTCTTACGCCGTGGCTTGCGTGGGCGACGGTCGCGCGATGGTCGCGCGACGGCGATGCGACGCATACGAAATCAAACCTTATCGATATGGAAGTAGACGATGCGATGAGACGCGACGGCGACGGTCGCGCGACCGTCGCCCACGCAAGATACGGCGTTAGTGTTTCCGAGGTAAACTTAGACTTTATTTTATTATAAAGAGTTCTTTCAAATTAGTGAGTTTTCGTTGCTAATAAATTGAGATATATAATTATAAATATAGTAGGTAGATATATAATCACAACACACTAAAACTTACGTCGGCCTCTCATCGTCTGGATTAAGTCATTCGAAGTTTTTCTGCGAACATTTCATCTTCCTTAACTACTTGCTTGATTTTAATGTGCCATGATTGAGCTCATTTCAATACAATAAACCACAAAAACAAAGACGAAATAAATTACATAATATTCTTAAGCAATTAAATATCGAATATAAGACATGACAACAACGACAAAGCTAAAGCTAAATATTGCCTTGGTTACTATTTACACTACTAATCAACAATAATTCAAACTAAAAGTATTCTTTATAAATAGTTGCGCCGTAAAGACAATCGTTCACGCGGTTATATAGACGATAAACTACTTACTATAATAGAACCCTTTAGAACTTAAATAATGAATTTATTATAACAGAATAACTTTAGTGAGACATATTTATAATATGGTCACGATTCTATTCACTCACGTTTATTGTATCGCTGGAGCAGACTAGCTACAGACCGGAAAGGATGGACAAACATGGAGGAGGCTTTTACCGCCACAGGCGGTCCTTACATTTAGTGACAATTTTATTGGCAATGAAAAACAAAAAAAAAATATATATAGACATAGTAATCAATAATTTGACCAATGCATGCTTACCAGTTAAAATTATTATTAAATTTATTAAATCATAAGTATATTTAATGTGACATTTGAAAAATATCCAAATGTAAGAATGAAATAAAGCTCTTTTTTTTTATTGGCGACAAGTTTCGAATCATGCGGTGATCCTTCGTCAGACAAGAGTATTCACAGCGGCTACACTTTTTTTTTTTTTAATACTACGTCGGCGGCAAACAAGTATACGGCCCGCCTGATGTAAAACGGTCACCGTAACCTATGGACGCCTGCAACTCAAACAGTGTCACATGCGCGTTGCCACCCCATTAGAAACTTCCGTGCCTTGTTTTAACCCCCGATGTAAAAACAACGGGGTATTATAAGTTTGACGTGTCTGTCTGTCTATCTGTCTGTCTATTTGTTTGTCTGTGTGTGTCTGTCTGTGGCATCGTAGCTCCCAAACGGATGAACCAGTTTAGATTTAGTTTCTGTGTTCTTAGCCATGTTTCATGAAAATCGGTCCACTATGTCGGGGTTTTTTCAAAATTGTATTTTTGTGGTTAGGTTATTGTGTCGCTAAGAATGATACGATAAACGTGAGTGGGACCGTGCTTTTTCAATATTTAAAAAATAATAACTTACTCGATAGCATGGAATATCTTCTCAGAGTCTTTCCCACGAAGTAGCGGCTCCATCGCAATCTCTTCGTCGCTCGGATCATGGTCGTCATATTTTCTAAAGAAACAAGTTTTTTATTCAATTATTTCAAAAATAGAGGTACAAATTATTAAAAGTTAGGCTGGTTTTAGTGTCACACGGACCGACTGCGCGGAGCGATCTCCATGACTAAGTGCGTTTTCATATTATCCGATCCGATCTCGGTTGTAGGAAGGATTTCAAAGGAAAAAAATCAATGATGGTGGCGTAAATATATTGGTCCGACATCCGATATCAGATCGGATAATGTGAAAACGCACTAATTGGTAATGAAGTTGATGTTGTCGTCCGCGCGGACCCCTCCGCTTTACTCTAAAACGCTTCTTTTTACATTGTTAGTCCAGTAAGGATCGCTCCACGCGGTTGGTTCACCAGCCTTAGAGGACTACATATGATGCTGAAAATCGCAACCAATGACAGTCATAGTGTTGTGTTCCTGGTTCCAGCCGGTGAGTAATGTTGTCAGAGCTTAGCGAGTTTTAGTGACGACTACTTGCTAATAACACCTCAACTAAACTGCTGGCGGCATAAGCTATGGATATTCCTTAATATCAGGCAGACCGTATTCTTGCTTAGCACCGACGTAGTATTAAAACAAATATCTGGGCGGTTCTATTTTATTATATCACGGTTTTAGATAAAAAAAGTTATAAATACCAAAAAAAACTTTATTTTTGGCCGGGATTCGAAACCCTGATACCCGCGATGTCCCTGCGAACATTATACCGACTTTTTACGACTGAGCTCCGCTCAGCCGACGCGCGATCGGCGAAATTAACGACCATATTTTGCGTTTACTAACGCGAAAGAAAAGCGCACGAAAACTCGAAAATTCGCGTTTTCCGGGATCTGGCTAAGCCAGATCGATTTTTCACCCCCGCAAAACCCCCACATAACAAATTTCAGCGAAATCGTTAGAGCGGTTTCCGAGATCGTCGGTATAATAATAATATTTATAAATATAGAAGAATTGCTCGTTTAAAGGTATAACATTAAGAAATATTCGATTTTGGACTTACGATGTGTCTTCTTCAGGTATTCGGCCATCCATTCCGAACTCTCGTCTCATCATTGAGCCCAAATCTTGTTTTTGTTGAAGATCTGGAAATTAAAAATAATACTGTTACTGGATTAGCAGAAAATAGGTCATTGGTCATTGCCTACGACTAACTATTTTCAAAAAAGCTACATAAAAAAAACATGAGTTCCTAGTATATACAAATAAGTGATTTCTATGTTGTCGAATGTTTATAGCGACCCTGCGGCTCTCCACCCAAGGCGGAGACGGAATTCGTCGGTGGTTTTAGACGGTACGAGGGCTGCTACTTATGTTTCCGGAATGGGCCATTTACAGGAACAATATTGAATATGTTTATATAAGAAATAAAAATAGAACTCTTTGCAAGTAGAATACAGTTTTTTCATATATCTATCAGCCGGTTTTACATTGTAGCATCATTTTTAAAAATGATTGTTTCATCTTCAACGGATTTACTAGTGAAATTTTTCGGCTGATGTTTTCTTTTACGATTTTCCTTGGGTTTACTCAGAAATATCGCATAGATCGGATTTTTTCAACTTTCTCGTAGTCCTAGACTGGTTAGTTCGTCATCGCCCCTAGTTCCCCAGACTGAGTGGCATTCTTAATTGCGTAAATGCATTTCTCCGACATTAAAAAATATTACAAATAGGTGATTTAAGTGCTAGGTAGATATGATTAAAAACCAAAATAATGCGAGTCGGAAAATTGGACTCGTGATTCGGAAGGCCAAGATTTAATGGACATCTGCAACAATCGTTAGACTAATTACATTAATTTTATATTCTTCGATCTTAAAATATGACTTACTAAGTTTAACAGTCTTTGGTGTCCTTTCCGGCGGTTTGTGCATCTCGACCCGCCGGTGCCTGGAACCCCTGAAGCTTTGCAGCACTCCGAACAGCGGATGGGTTCGCTATAGGGATAATAATCAAATAAACTTGGTTGCATTTGAAACATAATAAAACCTAGTAGCTCTGTTAGCTGAAGACACCTAGTTACAAAATGTTAAAAAAATATTAAGTAATGTGACAGACAGACAGACGGACAGAGCGGCACCATAAGCGTTTCTTTTGTACCTTTTTGTTACGGAACTCTAAAAATAAACACTCAGTTGCGTGAGTCGTTAAATCATTTTGTTGCCAAATTCCTCAATTTTGAAAAACTAATCCTCACAATCGGTTGGAATTTTCGATATGTATAAGAGAACATCCACCTACGCTCCAGTCAGCGAGTAAATGAATGATTGGGGTACACTCTTACATAGCTAAACTTTCCCTACACTAAGCAAAACGATTGTCAGTAGGGCAGTAGGCCCTCTGCGTTGTTGCCATGACTCGGGGAAGGGTAGAATCCCTGTTTCTTGACTTTGGCTCCATATATCTCAAAGGTTTGGAACACAATCTGTTACATACATACATACATACAATCACGCCTGTATCCCATGAAGGGGTAGACAGAGCACATGAAACTACTCAAGTTTCAGTGCCACTCTTGGCAAATAAGGGGTCGATATAAAACGAAAGTGTGATATTGCAATGACAGGTTGCCAGCCTCTCGCCTACGCCACACTTTAACCCATATCCCACAGTCGCCTTCTACGACACCCACGGGAAGAAAGGGGTGTTGAAATTCCTTAACCCGTCACCACACGGGCTCACACACAAATTGCTCCACACGGGACACAAATTGTTCTGCGATGGAAACTACAGTATACAAAATTTAAACTGAATGTACCCGATGCGTAGGCTCCACGGCTTCAGCCACCAGCTCATCGAGGTTCCCTGATATGGCCCTCTTTAGCTCTGGACCCGCCTCGTGCAGGGTCCGCAGACCAGCCTGCAGCGTCATCTGATTCGTCTGGACTGACTCTGCTGCTGCTTGCTCCTTCCTTTTCCTAAACCTTTGGTGGGAAAGAGATGGAATTAATTATCTGTAGTGAAGGAGGTGATGTTAGTGATATATGAGAAGTAGGAAATGATAATGTACTATTGGTTAAAAACGCAAAAGGAGACGATGTCGATGTTTGTCTATTAAATAATAGTAATTTCATAACTGATTGTTAGAGTGATGATGTTGGATATAATAAAGATAAAAAGTTATGCGATCTTTAGATAGTAATCGAAATCCCTGATACATTACAAGGTACAATTAGGAAGAAAAATGAATTTTCATAATCAGTATAAAAAATTAAAATTAAATAGTATTGTGTGTGTGTACATGTCTTCTCTGTGTCAAGTATTTACAATCAAATGCAAAATTCGAAAATAACTAACACGATATAATGAGAATCAAATAAGCGAGTCGAAACATGCAGAATTTGGAAAGCACAAAACTTGAACTCACCAAAACACTCAAAACCAAGGGAAATATAAATGTGTGTAAAGATGTGCATTTTTAAAAGCAAGTGATTGTAAACAACAAAAAGATAACACTGAGAAAATATGCTTCTTAAATCTAGCTGATAGGTAAATGAGCATGCTTAAATTAGCTATTAAAAAGGACTTTTCCCCTCACTAGCTCGGAAACACGTGTTTTGTCCTTTAATAGCAGCGGGTAAAAACACATTTTATCCACTAGTGGGTAAAGTAATTTGACCTTGAATAAAGTCAAATTAACTGCTTTAAAATTTATAAAAGTAGGTGAATCTAGTAATAAAGATGATTTACCACCCGTGAAACTACTGGAAGCAGTGATAAACGCATTTTTTGCGTCGTAGTTTCCTCGCTATAGTGAGGGGAAAAGTTTTGTGTTACACTCGGGTGCAAATGTATTTTACTTCTCGTGTGTTAAAAAACTCGCAAGTTCAGGATTCTATTCTCGAACCACTCGCTTCGCTCGTGGTTCAACTATAGAATCCTTTCACTTGCTCGTTTTTCAATTCCACACTCGGCATTAAAATACAACTTTGCCCCCTTGTATAACAAATAACTATTAATGAATCTTGACTAAAACTAGAAAAACGACAACATGAGGTGCTGATATTTCTAATTATTAAAAGTAATTTTTATTGCTTCAGCACCTCATGAAGTAGCAACTAAAATATTTGTAATGCCAAACAAATCAGTAAATCCAACGTATTGCTCAGCTAATGAACCCTATAAATCGCAAAACGGGGAGAGCAAAAGATCAAACGACACTCGTTGGCAATAAAAAAACTCAAAAAGATGCCAAAGCAAAAATTACAGCAGATCGGTCTTCGATATAGTTGCTTAATACTGAATAAACTTACGCATGGTTCCTATAAAATAAAAAAAATATGTATTAATGTAATGACTAATGAAGATGAGAATGAAGAACATTGACTAATCTACACAGAAATTTACAAAATTCTATCTACATAGCAAACGACAGTTGCACTCTCTAAGAGAGTGCATTAAAAGCTTACTAATTACTACATTAACGACTATATAAGATAAACATTCTAAAAGATGGCCAAAATTGTTAAACTGCGATAACGAATTTGTAGGAAATTAGAGTATTTTTTTAAACACATAATTGCTATCCACAAATAAAACGACAGATACTCGTACGATAACAAAAAAAATCAAATAAATGAAGAATAAGAAGTTAGATCAGCGACATTTTTTTTTACTCGACATTACCAACTTTGCTTTTATAAATAACAGTTATCACTAAACAGTTGATAATAAAGAAAAAATGTTAATCAAAAATCTTGAGACAGCTGAAGATACTTGTATAGCCAAGATCATACTTAAAATAACCAGCATACCTCCGTTTATTACCTCCTAAAGTAGTCTTGTATGAGGAATGTAGCGTAGAATTTGCCAACAGTGATCTCGTTGGGGTCACCAGGGGGCGGGACCACCTGATCGAGGACCTTGTGTGAGGTGCGTTTCCACACCTTTTTGATGATCGCTCGCAACTCAGTATTGCAGTCATCGATGATACCTATGTAAATATTGAAGAAGATGGTATATTTTGAGCAAACATAGAGATATTTAAAAATATTTTGAGCGGGTTTCTCACGCATTAAGTCGATATACAGATCGATATCGCCGCGCTCCCGACGAGTAAAGGCGTGGTCGCTGATTTGAAAAAGATCCTCGGAAATTGATCGAAACATGTCGACCGTTATATCGATTTAATACGTGAGTAACCCGCTTAAAACATGAAAATAAAACAGATATTTTTTAGACATTCAATTAAAACGCAGGATTTCGAGATAAGTTTCAAACAAAATATTTAAAAGGTTCTAAACGATATTCCAATTACTAACAGCAAAACTTAAAATTAATATCCCAAATTATAAAAAGAAAATAAGTACGTTAGATCAAAGTGGATGGTGATTGATGTATTGTCCCTGTTCAGTCCAAAATTGTACAAAATGTATCACATGAAAATAATTTGGTACCTACATGAAAATAAATTCCTTTGAAATGTTGCTACTATTTTTCAACTTTTTAGAACGCTTAGTCAAGCGTCAGGCCTACGTCACTGGCTCGCAGTCGCACGTTAAGGGGCTGACAACACCCAATTCCGTAAAATTGATGTTACTTGCGCAGTTTTTTAAGACAAACTATTAGTCTTAGTAAGGCAAGTAAATTATATGTTATTACTTATTCATTATATTTCAAAGAACATAGCCGTACTCGATACACGATTTAATGAAATCGGCTCGATAGAAAAAAATGCAAAGATTGGTCTCGAGTTCGTCATTAAACGGTTGTGTGTCGTTCAATTATTCACTTAGTTGTCTTTAGTTAATATTATAATAACAAATATATATGTCGCAGTAAGATAGATAAAGCCGTTATATAGTTATAACCCTAGGGATATAATTATATGTCGTAACATAGTTAAACGAAAGCGATTTATTGCTATCTTACTAGGAATATAACTATAATACGTTACTAGTTTAGTCAAATAATTATATGACTGGATTCAGTTTAGTGAAATGATTGTAGACAGGAGTGTGGCGGTGCGGCGGAGGTATAGTTATAACCCTTGGGATATAATTATATGCGTTAAGCAAACAAACCACAGTGAAGAATTGTTTAGGGCAAGAATTTGTTAATTATTTCCAATTCAATGTGCTTATTCTCTCTAAACACACAGACGGATGGACAGAGTCGCGACATAAGGGTTCCTTTTGATTTTTTTTTGGTATAGAACTATAAAAAACCGGGACTTCCGGTTCCAGTCCCACTTAGAGACGTATTATAATTATATCCCTAGATTAATCCAGTGATATAATTATATAACTAAACTAGTACCTGCCGTATTATAATTATATTCCTAGTAAGATGGTTATGAATCGCTTTTGTTTAGCTATGTTACGGCATATAATTATATCCCTAGGGTTATAACTATACCTCTGCCGCACCGTCGCACTCCTACCTACAATCATTTCACTAGACTGAATCCAGTCATATAACTATATGACTAAACTAGTAACGTATTATAGTTATATTCCTAGTAAGATAGCAATTAATCGCTTTCGTTTAACTATGTTACGACGTATAATTATATTCCTAGGGTTATAACTATATAACGGTTTTATCTATCTTACTGCGACATATACATATCTAAAACACTATTTTTGTACAATGTCGGCTGCTCACGTGCGGTCCGTTTGTCAATGTAGGTAAGAATTTAGATTGGCGGCATTTTGAGAACATTAAAGGAGTGAGCCTTCTGTACTTGTACTATTATATATTCTGTGGTATTAGTTAAAAAAAGCGTAGGTATTTGTCGTTTTACGGGCAAGTGAAGGATCTGTTACGTTAGTAACTAATTAATAATCTATGACTTAGTTTCCTAGAAACATACCAACAGTCTTGATTCCCAGCTGTGTTCTCACCACCGCGAACAGCGTCGCATTAAAGTTGACCGTCCCGTCCGAGTTCAGAGGCATGTTCATCGAGACTAGACGCTTACACGCCGTCCGGTGGGGACACAGCTTTCCGAAACCTGAGGTATAAAAAGCATAGAGGAATAAGTAAGGGTAGAGTAGTAACTCACTCCATACATCAGTAAATGCGAGTTATTTGTATATGCATAGTTATAGTGACATCTAATAAAAGTTGTAAATTCGATCAACGGTAAAGATTTTCAAACTCGTCTATTGCGTAGATATGGGTGTACTTTATTACTTATCACTCAGAGGTGAGATGGCTTTCGAGAGGAAGGGTTTTGACACGCGTTATAGAGCTTAAATCAGAATTATTGATGTTTTTACAATATTGATGCTGATTATGTCACGATATTGAAAGTAGCATATCTTGCCGGTATCTATAAGCCGGTAAGTTGACGGAATTCAATAAAACCGGCCAAGAGCGTGTCGGGCCACGCTCAGTGTAGGGTTCCGTAGTTTTCTGTATTTTTCTCAAAAACTACTGAACCTATCAAGTTCAAAACAATTTTCCTAGAAAGTCTTTATAAAGTTCTACTTTTGTGATTTTTTTCATATTTTTTAAACATATGGTTCAAAAGTTAGAGGGGGGACGCACTTTTTTTCCTTTAGGAGCGATTATTTCCGAAAATATTAATATTATCAAAAAACGATCTTAGTAAACCCTTATTCATATTTAAATACCTATCCAACAATATATCACACGTTGGGGTTGGAATGAAAAAAAAAATCAGCCCCCACTTTACATGTAGGGGGGGTACCCTAATAAAACATTTTTTTCCATTTTTTATTTTTGCACTTTGTCGGCGTGATTGATATACATATTGGTACCAAATTTCAGCTTTCTAGTACCAACGGTTACTGAGATTATCCGCGGACGGACGGACGGACGGACGGACGGACGGACGGACGGACGGACGGACGGACGGACGGACGGACAGACAGACAAGGCGAAACTATAAGGGTTCCTAGTTGACTACGGAACCCTAAAAACAGGGTGTAGAAACGAGTTGAATGTTTCTCCTTACCTAAAGGTGGATTAATTTTCCTGAGTAACTGGACAACGTCCAAATGCTTGATCCTCCCTTTCGCATCTGGATCGTATTCACTCCATAATCTGAAAAATTACGTTAAATGAAAATAAAACGAAATGAAAATCTTTTTTACGTCGTTTTCGCTGCCAATTTCCTTGATTTGAAGGAAGAGGCTGGAGGCAAAAAGACTAACCCCCTTATTCATAAACGTACTTCGTTTGTCCCTTTCCTACGTATTGGTGTGATAGAAAAGGACAAACGAACCTTATCTGCATGATAACTTTAGAGTACGTTTATGAATAAGGGGTTAAGAGTTTTTTTTAAATTATAAACTGACCAGTGATTGACCTTAGTCGCATCTGAAGACCTGATGGAAAGTGGTAGTAGTAGTAAACATTTTATTGTACAGAACAAATTACAAGTACAGTGATTAATTATAATGGTTATGTACAAAGGCGAGTTTATCCCTTTAAGGGATCTCTTCCAGCTAACTGAATTAACAGAAAGTGACGACAACGCCGAAGATGTAGCTCACTGGTTCAGTAATAGCCTATTCACTCTTGACTTGAATCCTACACCCAGATTGTATTCAATCGGGGATACAGTTGCTGGCCAAGTATTAATACTGCAACTCTTCATTTCCCTGCTTCTTTGATAATGTGCATGTCCATGTCATTTACCTCACAAACTCATCAAGGTGATGTGGTCCCAGGATCGACCAGTCCCTGGTCAAATAGTCAAAGTTGTCCATAATAACGGCAACGAATAAGTTGATGATCTGAAACAGATATCTTTGCTAAATTATTATTATTATTAAGAGGCCATATTGTCCCACTGCTGGGCAAAGACTTCTCTCAAATTCCTGAAATCTCCCACCAGTCTTTGTCAAAGGCGTCGAGCTCATCACGCCATCTCTGGCGTCTACCATCTCGGCCTTACAATTTGTGGTAGCCAACGCTACCTGTGCCCACAGGGCATCCGGCAGACGTATTCCGCCCAGTCCCATTTAAGCTTGTTAAGTTATTTTTCGAAAAATCAATTTCAAAATTTGACCCGTATGTACAAACATAGGTAAGTACATACCACTTAAGAACCCTGCACCCTTGACTAGGCAGAAATGGCTCTAGACAGAGAAGCGTTTCGAAATCCAAAAAATCAACTTTTGGTTGTTGCACCTCAAACGATCTCAGTTACTTGCATTAATAGGTATAAATAGTGCCTTTCTAATTTCAAGGCTAAAATCTATAGAGGATACGGTAGCGAAAATGCTAAAATGGAAAGGAGCCCCCCTTTCAACTTGGGAATTTTAGTTAAATATACAAGTGTTATTAACTAGATTTATCGAAAAAAAATTGTCCATTAAGAACAACTCAGTCAAAAGATATTTCAAAAAAATATTTAAAATCGAGGTTCCGCTCTTGACTCTTTCCTCCTTCAAAACTTAATCAATCGGAACGAAATTTGAGAATCTGAATAACAATGAAATAATCTATGTCGGACCGTTTAGCTTTTTTGGTTAATGTGCTTTTGGTTACAGAATGAAATAAAATTTAAAATTTAAATTTAAGTTAAAAAATAAAGAAATTGGTGTTACCAATCTTGAGTATCACACCTTTTTTTGCGCCACAATGAAAAAGGCCGTTTTTGGAAATTTTTGATTGGCTCTAGAGTCTTTAAAAAGCAGAATATCAAAAAAATCAAAACGGTCCGACACAGATAAAAATAATAACAATCTGTGTTGAAAAAATCATTGCTCTATCTTCAAAAACCAGGGAGGAAATAGTCGAGAGCGTTTGTATGGAGAATTGACCCCTACCGTATCGTCTTAATGGGTAAATGTGTGTGTCTGTTTCTGTGTCTTTCACGGCAAAACGGAGCGACGAAGTGACGGAATTTTTTTAAGTGGAGGTTGAAGGAAAGTGGCATAGGCTTATTTTTGTCTCTTTCTAACCCCCCACTTACTTAAAATAGGGGAGGGGGTGGAAGTTTATATAGAGCATTCCGCAATTTTCGAATTTAACGAGAGCGAAGTCTCGAGCAAAAGCTAGTTCCTAATAAAAATAATACGCAAACATTCGATCACAGAGTCCTCTAAAGAAATCTCCAGAGTTCTCCATACATCAGGATGAGCCTAGACTACTCACCAAGAAAGTGCAGAGCAAAGAAAACGATATGAAATACGGAAAAGCGAGCCAGTTGCCGCATCCGGTGCCGTCCGGGTCAATGTCGGACATCTTTTCGTTATTCGGATTGTAGCAGCCGGCCGGCTCGCCGGGACGCTCTGCATTGTTCCGGGAGAGAGCCATCATGATTTCCTGCCATGCTTCACCTGGAAAAAATAGGAGACATGTCACAAAAATCGAATAAGAACAGAATAATAAAGAGTGCTATCGTACAGTATGGCCACTCCCGCTCCCCACTGAAAGTGCAGCCCACCCGCTCTCGGTTACCTCACAGTTACCGCCTGTCAAAAACGCGAACAGTCGACCTGTCATATCTCATTCATACAAGCATGGTACGCGTTCGCCTACACGAGCTTAGTAGACTGTGTGCGTAGGAATGCGCCTCTTTCATACATTTGATCGCCAGTGTCCGAGGTGTGACTAAAAATGAAATAACCAAACTAAACTGTATACCGGGTATCTCTAACATGATAGGGGTGATAGGACATCTCACTAGCTATCAGCAAATTTGACCTGAAAATGAAAATGTCATGGTTTTTGAGATATTGGCTGAGGACGAGAGAAAGTTCGATGTTTGTTGCGTTTTCATGGTATTACAATGGTCTTAAATTACATGGATCTTGGACCATAATTATGATATTTATCATCATCATCATCATCATATCAGCTCTTTATCGCCCACTGCTGAGCATAAGACCTCTCTTCTAGTACGCCACTTTCCCGTCCTCTAGCCGAATCCTGCTCAGCTCACGAAACGAAGCGCTAGTATCTACTATCTATCTCTATCGCGCTTGCGTATTGGCGCGACAGAGCCAGCGGCGTATCGCTTTCGTTTGGCGTCGGAGAAATGCCATTCGGCTACGTCTCATCTAGTTGAGTAGTCGTCAAGCTCGTCACGCCATCTCGTGACGTATGATAAACTAAGTTACACAACATACCTCCTTATTCAGAAACAGAGATTTTAATTTTAAAGTAATTGAAACAAAAGTTATTACCAAAAAAAAAACAGTTTTTGACCCTAAAATTGTTCAAGAATAATGAGCTGTGAAGGAATTATGAGATACTGTTTTATTTAAAGACGATGCTTTCAATATCATAGGCTTTAAAAACTATCATAATATCAATGGATTCAAATGGAAGGTCATTGGCGCAGGGAACGCCCTTAAGCCTCCACTTTTGTTTAAAATTAGTTGAATAAATTTCTTACCTGTAGCAGATCTGAAAAGTGCCATCAAAGCAGAGCCAAATGATTGGAAATTGTTATGTTCCGTTATAGTTTCACCGTCTACGTCAATCTTTCCAAATAGCTGAAACAGAAATACATAATATACGTTATAAAATTGATTAAAACAATATTAATGAGAATAAAGTAGGAGTAGGAATAAGATGATTTCCCTTTTTGTGATGTCATTAAGACAAAAAATACAAGTAGGGGATGAAGAAAATGATGAACAAAGCAGCCCAATAAAAACAACAAAAAAAAAGCAGTAAATGTGTGACGGACCAAAAATTAATCTGACGCCGTTGAAGGGTACACAAGGATACAAAACTAGTTGCTCCATGACACCATTGCACCAATCTGTCGCCAGAACCGCTACCTTTCAACGGCCAAGTCACACAACATTAACTATAACAATAAAGAAATCGCAGTAAGGAACCTTAGACTTGGCACGACTTTGTCTAGATTTCATTACTTTTTAGAGATAAACAAGCAGGTCCATCGAGACTTGGCTAGTTTTTTACAGAATGTTTTTGGTGGGTATTTTTGTCTGGAAAATAAGTGGAGACGGGATAAGCTATACAGTATACATGTGACAGTACGGACGGACAGCCAGACTAGACAGACAGGACATGACGAAACTATAGAGGTAAAACTTGTTTGCTTTTGGTAATCTGGCACAGAACTTTAAAGTAGTTGCTCCACCTTACCTGTATTCCCAGACAAAGAATAAAGAACTTTGGAGCAGGTTACCTGGAACCAAAGAGAGCTACCCATAAGCCTCATCATCAGACTCATGGAGATAGTCGAGAAGCTTAAGATAGCTGAAGGATCTTAGGATCGTAGGGAGTAATTGCACAAAAGATCCCGATGGGTTGAAGTGTATCCCCAAGGACCCCCGCAGATATAACATAAGTTACCTGCATTCCTACGACGGCATAAATGAAGAACAGTAGCACGATCAGCAGAAATACATAAGGCAGGGCTTGGAAAGACTTGATGAAGGTCCACAGAAGCGTCCGAATTCGTTCCCCTCTGGAGAGCAGTTTTATCAATCTCATCGCTCGGAACAATCGGAAGAATGCCACGTATTTTAATACGGAACCTTTGCTTTTATCAGGTGACATCTGAAAAAAGGGGTAGTATTAGGGCCATTTTTTTTTCAAAGTTGTCAACCCCACTTTTTTCGTAACATGGGTATTTTTTAATTCATACTCAGAATCGATTGCTCTTTCGATCCTGATAGATGTCCCAAGATTTCCAACAAACGTTACCGCCATACAAAATGTATGAAAAAATGGTAACTGGGAAAAAACCTGGGACACTTTTTTCTCCTATTAGATTGAAAGAGCATTCTGAGTGGAAAACACATAAAAATTTCCAAATACAAAAAAAAAGTGGGATGGACAACTTTGAAAAAAATGGCACATTAAAACTTGCGGTGATATAAAACGTTTGCTATAGAATAGTCCCTGGTAGCTAGGACGTTATCCTTCTCCATCATATCTGCTTTTTCAACTCTGCGATCAATGATCATTGGTTATGAGCGTTATGGGTGCTATAACCCTATATTTCTGATGAGTTTTTAACCACATTTTTTTGGTGAGCTCCATTGTCATTACATGTAATGGGATTGGCATTTAGTTCGCTGCATGTAAGGAACTGATGTTTACGTCATGGTAATGTCCTTAGATTATTTAGAAGTGAAAAGTGAGCGCCGAAAAACGAATAACTGACAAAAATACAAATACTAACACTTATTTAATTCAATCGATTGTTTAGTTAGTTAAATATCTTGCCGAGTATCTTTCGGAATACTTAGTTGGGAGCAAATCATTATTTAAAGATAGAAAATAATGCTTATACTCACATTAGGATCCATCTCATTGACCTGCGTCACGACAATATCGATAATACTGCCGACGACAATGATGAAGTCGAATGTGTTCCACGCGTCACCGAAATAGTTCTAGAAAAACATTATCGGGTAACTTTCTTGGTTGTTCACGAACAAATTAGAAAATTATTCAATTTTATTATTAAAATCTTAATTTTTTGAAGTGAAACTTCTAATTCGACGTCCAGACTGATTGTGTTAAACGTTAGGGTTAGTAAGCCAGAGTAATTTCTGTCTTTGCAATAAGGTACAGTAGTCTAGAGGTGTCATCTCACGATAGTTTTATTATTAAAATAGTGGTGCACAACTGACCCTCTAGCATAACTTGCCTTGTCGCGTGCGAGTCCATACCATACTGTGTCGCGCGGCGATCAAATATATGTCCATACTTCAAGTCGCGCTTGATGTATGGACTCGCGCGCGAGAAGGCAAGTTGTGCTAAAGAGTCAGGTTACCTATTTACGTCGACTCGCTATAAGTCTCGGTGGCTAGGCGATATTCGTGCTGGAGTCACAAGACAGAGGTCCGTGGTTCGATCCCCGGCACAGGTGTACTTTTTGTTTGTTTTTCGTTTGTGTTTGTTTGTATTAGAAGTTTCACTTCTTCGCGCGGAGGGAGTCCATGCACTTTTTTATTTTATTTTTTTATTTTTAAAGGTAAGGTACAGCGGGGCAAATCTCGACTGGGGGGGCAATTGTAACTAATCAATTTTTTCCATTATTACACTATGATGTTGAGTTCTACATGTACAGTCAAGTGTAAAAATATGGGTGTACACATCTTACTCAAAAATATGTCCCAAAGCATCTTAGTCCGGTGTAATAAGAGCATAGTGCCATATTTATAAGACGATTTTTTCGATACATAAATAAATATTTTATTATAGGACATTCTTACACAGATTGACTGAGGCCCACGGTAAGCTCACCCACAACGATATATATAATATATAAATACTTATATACATAGAAAACATCCATGACTCAGGAACAAATATCTGTGCCTCACCTTATATAACCGGTGGACACTACCGACTGCGCCAGACCGGTCGTCAAACACACATATTTTTGCAACTTATGAACAAATATAACACACTTTTTAAAAAACATGATGAAAAAAATGACCAGTTTCATTTGCCCCCCAGTCGAGATTTGCCCCGCTGTACCTAATGTAAAATTATCGCAAAACTTACTTTAAATTTGAAAGCAGCTAGTTTGAAGACAAACTCCAGCGTAAACACTGTAGTTAAAATCATATTTAAATAATCTAGAAGCTGAAAGAAACATAATTAAGGTCAATTACATCATAAGTTTTATAAATAATAAAATTACATGTCCCACTCTACTCAGTTTTATATGAAAATTATCTTGACGACCAAACAGCAACATTCATAGGTTGTTTTCTGACTACTTAGAGTACTTAGTCATATAGTTTAGTTTACTTAACTATTTCCAACATTGCGTGAGTATATCGCCGCGAGATAGACTACCCGTCCTTATGTCATTAATACAGTTAGAAGAAGACTTGTCATCTCTCGCGACGACATACTCTCGCGGCAATCATGTGCCTAGTGATAAAAAAAATTGTCACGAAATTTTTAGGAGCATTCCACGTGCTGTCGCTTATACAAATTTAATGTTTAAGCCAAACGTTTGCATAGTGACTTTTGCAACATTAGCACAGTATAAGGACGACTCATGCAGTATTATTCTTCTAACAAATTTTGCACCGCGCGGTTTGTCCTTGAGTGGCGCTCGCACTCAGCGAGGTGCAGAGAGTACATGCGGAACCGGATGATGCCGGTCGCGTCAGTACTCTCCGCGCTGCATGGCGCTGCCAAGGTCGCGCGCGGCGCGTGCGAAAGAGCCAAATACCGATCGCAGAGAGCAACTACTGAGCTTACCATAACCGGTTTTTCATAGACTGAGTCGTCCTTATACTGTGAGATTAGCCTGTATGTTGTAATGTTTACCGTTTGATACCAAGGTTTAGCGTCATGGAACTTCATCATGAGTGCCAGAGTGTTGATCACGATGAACGTGAATATAAAGTATTCGAACGGCTCTGAGGTCACAAACCACCATGTCTTGTACTGTATGCGGTGTTTTGGAATGTATCTGCAAAAAAAGCCGACACCAAACAATAAGGTCGATTCTAATATAATAATAAAAGTATCTTTTCAAATAAGTAACAACCTCATCATGGGCTTTCCTTAAGTAAATTGTATGTTTTTATAAATGAAAAGAAAAAATGAAAAGAATATCAATTTTAGAAAAAATTTATCCCGGCATTCCGCCACGGCTCGTGGGAGCTCTGGGTCCGCCTTGACAACTAAACCCAAGGTTTGGCGTTGACATTAGTTTTATTACGAAAGCGACTGCCACCTGACCTTCCAACCCGAAGGGTAACTAAGGCCTTATTGGAATTAGTCCGGTTCGCTCACGATGTTTTCCTTCACCGAAAAGCAGCTGGCAAATATCGAATGACATTTCGCACGTAAGTTCCGAAAATTTTTGGTACGAGCCGGGGTTCGACCAACGACCTCCGGATTGAAAGGCGCACGATCTTACCGACAAAGGCCACTAGCGCTTTTTTTAAACAGGGATGCAAAAATTTCGTACCTCCGACTTGGCTTTGCTTTTAACGCAAATTCCAAACAGTTTCTTTGGTTCTTTTCCAATTGACAATCTTTAAATTCTTGTTCTCCCTCCTTCTGGAACGTGACTATGACAAAACCTACGAAGATGTTCACCTGGAATAAGAATAGGCTCATCATATTTGCTGGTAATAAATCACTACATAGTTTAAAATGGTACTTCCCGTTATCTGGCTGTCATATGTACGCTTAGATCTTTAAATTTACGCAATGGATTGATGCGGTTTCTATAGTCAAAAGGAAGGTTTTTATGTATTAACCATGCGAAGCCGTAGTGAGTCGCTAGTATCATTATAAAGAGTGGAGGTATACCTCCATGAGCTCGGCTTCAGCGAAAGTTGGCGCGATACCGTTCAAGACTGAGTAGCGTACTAGCGTAGTCTTGTGTTAGAGGTCAAAACTCATTTTGCGACATTATGCCAATCAAGTACTTATCACGTTTGTCTTCATATTACTCCTTTTGTACGTTATGTGCTAGTGTACAGATGTAGGGCGAAAAGGTTTTCCTTCTCGTGTTTTTCCGGAAACGTTCGTATTTGTCATGCTAGTTCAAGAGAGTGTCAGTATGCTTTGTACAGAGACTGACTGAAATAGCATGACACGGTCGTACATTTCCGAAAAAATACGATTAAAACCACTTACCATGAAGAAAGCGATGACAATGATGTAGCTAATGTAGAAAAATGCAACCAAAGGTCTCGAATTTTCTATGGGACCCTTATCTTCTTCGTGCGAGTCCATTGATACTGACAGCAAACTGGAAAAAATCGTGCCAGAATGAAAACAATTGATTCAATTGATTGACTTTAGCAAGCTATTTCCTGACCAGCGGGCCGACTTTTGAGTCTCACGCGTTCGAATTCAGAAAATTGTCACTGAAAATAATAAGCAAGTCACCGTTTTCAACCGGTATTTTAGTGACAAAATTCCGTATGCGAGATTCAAAAATCGCCCTCCTGACTCAGAAAAAAACTTTACACAACCTACAATGATTTATTTAGAATAGATTTGTGACCATAAATTCGAACATAGAGGTTTTCAATAGTTCTAAAACAACCTATAAAGTGAGGGCAGCAAAAATATAGCTAACATATCAAAGGTTGAATTTCAAATTGAATCACAAATTCATAGTTTAGGAAAAAAAAAACAAAATAGTTTTGGCACCATTTGATTTGACTATAGTTTCGACCCAAAAACGCTGAGGGATT
Source organism: Leguminivora glycinivorella (assembly GCF_023078275.1). NCBI lineage: Eukaryota > Metazoa > Arthropoda > Insecta > Lepidoptera > Tortricidae > Leguminivora > Leguminivora glycinivorella. Next base: position 14,995,316 of record NC_062991.1, read on the forward strand.
TTTTTCTTAGGTCATCCTGCAATTTCAGCTAGATAGCTGACTTAAGAGTTCATAAATTTTGTTATACAGCGTGTGTATTCCATACGGGCGAATATTTGAATAACGATTAGTATTGGACCTAAGGAGCCTAACTACATGGTTTTTTTATTGAATAGATGAGATATTTTTTTTCATACATAATAATTCAGCACGCAATGTATTACGTCCACATCAATTAGTATACCTACCTAAACGTCATTACGACATGACGTTTATATCATGTCAAGTTAATATGGACGGCGTACATTGCTGCTTGGTCAGATTTAAAAAATTAATTACTCTTAATTAATAACACTTTTTAATAAAATGATTGTCCTATATGATTCGTTTGATTAGATACTATAACTGGATACATTATTCGCCCGTATGGAATCCACACGCTGTAGATTTGTATCGAATAAATTAGTTCTCACTTTGGCCATCCTTCAAATGTAGATACGGTGAAGAGAGTCAGCATCCCACTCAGGACATCGTCGAAGTTCCATTTGTACTCCTTCCAAATTCGTTCCATCCTTTGTGGCTCATTATTTTTATATATAATGTATGTGCCCCTAAAATATTTAGTAAATAGGTATGAAAATCAATATCTTAGTACAAAATCACAAAGTGCCAGCTCAGGCATTGTCAAGTAGAGATACAGGACAAAGTTTGCGTTTTAGAAATGACGTAACTATTTTAGAAGTTGCGTTTTTTTTTCTCCTTCGAAATTAGGTATTTCTCTGCACGAATCTCATTAACCATTTATTTTGACTATACATACATACATACATACAATCACGCCTGTATCCCATGAAGGGGTAGGCAGAGCATATGAAACTACTCAAGTTTCAATGCCACTCTTGGCAAATAAGGGGTTGACAGAAAACAAAACTGTGACATTGCAGTGACAGGTTGCCAGCCTCTCGCCTACGCCACAATTTACCCCATATCCCACAGTCGCCTTCTACGACACCCACGGGAAGAAAGGGGGTGGTGAAATATATTTTGACTACATTGCATTAAATACTTATATATTTCAACTTACTCAAAGTTAATCAAGCCATTACAACGTTTTGAAATGCATTATTACTTACTGACATTCGTCTTCAGTCAATTTTGTGGTATCGGTACAAAAGAAGAATTTTCCCTGAAATAATACAATAAAATCAAATAATTGTGTAAAATTATTAAAGCTTTCAATAATAATGTGCACATGCTTGAATTTAAAAATTACAAAGATTTAATACTAAGAAATAATTTTCTAGCAGTCCTCAAATACAGGCTGATTCAAGAGACGAGAACAGGATGAAAGCAACATTAAATGGAAATAAAATGTCACACAGCTTAAAAGAGAGATACGACTTTGAAATAAAATGTCACACTTATCCACGTGGATAAAGCATCCGTCACGCTTTAGGAGTATGTCAGTGTGAGAGTGACAGATGTCTTATCCACGTGGATAAGTGATAAAATTGGCAGCATGATGCGTCGGCTGGCGTAAATATTATGTTTCCAATTTTATCACTTATCCACGTGGAAAAAATATCCGTGACGCTTTGGAAAGTGTCAGTGTGAGAGTGACAGATCCATGGATAAGTGATAAAACTGGAAGCATGATACGCCGGCAGACTCTAAGTACAATCAATTTGACAGCATCCATACTAATATTATGAATGGGAAAGTGTGTGTTTGTTTGTTTGTTCGTCTTTCACGGCAAAACGGAGCGACGAATTGACGTGATTTTTTAAGTGGAAATAGTTGAAGGGATGGAGAGTGACATAGGCTACTTTTGTCTCTTTCTAACGCGAGCGAAGCCGCGGGCAAAAGCTAGTATCCTATAAAACAAATATGAAGTACAAAACAGCTCCTTATAACTTATTGAATGTGCAGGCTTGATCCTGCTTACGCTTCCCGAATCATCATGTATACTATGTTTAAAAATCTTCATTTTGTATAGTTACCTCCTCATTACAAACACATTCGTATGCAATACTGTAAAATACATCATTAAATTCTTTAGTTTTGATAAGTACTTTACAGAAACAAGTTCTCTTTTCATTTTCTTTATTTACTTTATGTCTGTTTTTAGATGTATTTCTTTGTATTTCATCTTCGTCTTCAATTAAAAAGTAATTGATAGTCATAAAGTCACATGATCTCGTTTCTATAAACCAAACACACGGACAAACTACATTTAGAAGTAAATATTCTATAGGCATTTTACTATTTACTCAGCATTCTACATCTACTATTAGTTTTGATTGTGGATCTCGATAGCGAGTATGTCGTAATTTTAACAATTTCTAAAATGCCTATAGAATAAGGCAAGAGAAACTATCTAACAATAAATATTTTTTGTTACAACGATAAACAATAAAACATAAATAAGTTTTACCTTAAACAACTGAATTCCTACAACAGCAAACATAAATTGCAAGATATGATTTATTAAAAAAATATTTCCAATCGATCTAATAGAAGCTATAACACATTTCACAACATACTACAAATACATATTGCAATACATGATGCGAAAAAAGTGCGTCATTCAACAAAAACAAACGAGCCACATTCGACAATACAAGTCAAGAAAGTATCATATATAAAGAAGAAAGAGATGTTAGTACGTTCAACATAAAATTTACCAAAATCACAGGGTTTTTAATAACATTGTCAGCGTGTGTTCCAATGTGTAGTCGTGGTGTAGACATTTGGGTAAAAAAAAAATCAAAAACATTATTAGGTAATTCAAAAATATTCCAAAATGTTACATACATGGCTCACGTTAGTCCTTGGTTTCGAAAAAACATTCGTTTAATTTATTTTTTATTTAACTTGCCAGCGTCCTGATCTGACTTGAAAGCTTTAAAAAAGACCAAAAACACTTAGTTAAACCAAGTACCTTTCTCCTAGTAAATGAGCGTAAATGTCAAGGTAGGGTTTGGGCAAAAAAAAACACAAAAGCTCGTTTTGAGTCCAAAAAATCTTGAGTTCCAATCAAAATATACGCAACACCTTTGGGTTGATTGAAAAATGAAATGGCATGCTTTTAATGTTAGCGAATTTTTTGGACTCATACGCGAAGCAAAGAAATGTTAGTATTCTAATTTCCAAAATGGCACGATTAAAGCCTCACACATAAAAAACGAAATCAGGTGATTGTGTGTAAAAAAAATATTTGAGGGACAGAAAATGAATACACAAATAAAATTAGTGTCTGCTGAGACCCAAAGGTGTCGTAAAAAGTTTGCGTTTCTTTTGAAAATTTTGTGGATATCCATTACCGTTGTACCCTACCTTGAACATTTGCACGCCCATGACAGCAAACATGAACTGTAGAAGGTTTGTCACCAACAAAATGTTGCCGATGGTTTTAATCGCAACGATCACGCACTGAACTACGTGCTAGAAATTTAAACAAATTTTAAAATTATCGTGTAATTGCCAAACAATTTTGTTTAAAAACTTTGAAACGTAGAAATTTTATAGGGCCAAGGGATTACAAGTGGCGGCATATAACTTTAGCGCTGACAGTTATAGCGTAGAAGTCAAAAACGGTTCTCTCAGGGGATTACAGGGGACGAAGGGTATGCGTTCACATTTCACTCCACGTTAAACTTATGTGCCGCCACTTGTAAGTGAAATTGTATAATTAACTAATTATTGATAACAATCAAAATCATGTATGTCAAATAAAATAGCGCAAAACAAAATAAAGTCATAGAATATTATCAACAATGGAGTTTGATAAACACAAAACAATGCCTTAGATATAAAAAAATCCCTTTGTTCTTATGGATTCACATAAAATCATTTCGGTTAAACATCTACTCATATGTAGTAAATATATGCACTTCAAGTATTTATTTTGCTTTATTCCTACTACATATTACTGTTACTACAGATCATTAATCACACAATGTCTACTTTTTATGAGGAAACTATTTTTGAAGTATGTGAATAATAAGCAATAAAATTATGGTTACTATTTAACCCACTGCCAGACTGACAGTTCAAAAATCTGATTAATAATCGAATTGGTTTGAAGTCCGTATGTGAAAGTACTTCTTTTTTAATCCTTCAGCTGATTACGGGTTAAAACAAGTTATATCAAATACGAAAAATAGATATATTAAAAAAAAACAAGTTAAATTCTTCTCGTAATAAGACGTTTCTGCATGATAAAAAAAAACATTAAGTGTCGTCTCATTGGAATATTCTAGTGCTAAGAAGGTATATAACAATATACAGGATGATTCATGAGTCGTGAGCAGGAGTGAACAGGGTACTGGGGAGGGTCACGCTGAGCAACTTTCATAATGGGGCAACACTGAATTGTGATTATTTTTCTTAACTATGACTTAATTGATAGCTAATTATCAATTACGTTCTAATTATGACTTAATTGATGATTAACTATCAATTAAGTCATAGTTAAGAAAAAAAAATCACAATTTAGTGTTGCCCCATTGTGAAAGTTGCTCAGTGTGACCCTCCCCAGTACCCTGTTCACTCCTGCTCACGACTCATGAATCATCCTGTATATTCTGTGGTATTGTCTAAAATAAGTATTAAAAATTACTGACCTTTAAGCCTTTGGCTCTGTTAATGGCTCTCAAGGGCCTTAACACCCTGAATACTCTTAAAATCTTTATGAATCCGAAAGAAGACCTGTAACAAAAATGTTGTTGAATGTACATATTAGTTATACCTAATTATCTACACCTACTTATATCGTGAACGCGAAAGTGGTCGATTTAGTTGAAATTTTGTACAGATATAGCTTGAGTCCTGGAGATTGATGTAAGATAGTTTTTTGTTTACTAAATAATCCTTTAAGAGGGTAAATAATGTTATGTATGTATATGTTAAGGTTAATTGATTGAGGCAATGTTGTTAATTGATGTGAACATATTTCTTCAACTGCAGAATTGCCTTTAATTTTTTAACAGGCGCTATCCCTAAGTCCACACTAACGAATTCCTGGGCAAAAGTAAAAAAAATGGCCAAAGAATATAAAATAATTTAGAAAAGGAAAATAACTTACCCAAATATGGACACAACGGACACAACAACGACCAACAGATCAAGAAGGTTGAAGGCAGATCTGCAGAAAGCATCCTTATGGAAGAGGAATCCGTAGGTGATCAACTTGAGGCACAGCTCCAAGGTGAAGACAGCCGTGAAGAAGTAGTCGACCTTCTTTAATGCCTGGAAATAAATAAACGTTGGTACAGAATAAGAAGTGGCAAATGAAATAGTAAGTAGTAGTAGTAAAATACTTTATTGTACCAGAAAATAATACAACACACAAGAAAAATTGACAGTAATGAAAGGGTAAGCGAATGCGAACGTCACCCTCATAGTACAGTCACTGGCATAATTAAGTGATGATTTCTATACCTTGTCACATTAACGTCTTGTTTGAAATGTCATACGAAATTTTCAAACGATTAAAAACAAGGTATAGAAGTCATCGCTTATTTATGCCGGTGACTGTAACGTAAAATTAAGAGACTTACTTCAGCCGTGGCTTTATTTTCCGTTTTTGGCACAGGCTCTTCCAAAGCCAACATCATTGAGGAGATCAGGATGCAGACGAGGATGATATTTTTGAACACAGAGTTGTTTTGGATGTTGAAGCACATCACTCGGAAGCTGTTGGAAATACAAAAAAAATAGTAAAATCAAGTAACCGAAAAACTACCTCAACCGTATAGTAATCTTAATCTTATAGTTAATACTTCATTGCCTGTTAAATATTTGATGACCCTTAGATAGTGTCCCCATGCTAGGCAATAATATGAGTTTGTAATATATGAGTGTATTCAAGCCAAGTGAATAATCTACTCGTGAAAGTCTGTCTTTTTTAAGCATTGTATTGCTGTTGGAAATACAAAAAAACTTACGGGTTGGTTTTCGAGAAAAAGAAGAAGCTGGTGCCATCAGGGATGGGTTTTTCCTGATCCTTGACTTCGACCTCTGAGAGACGGCGGGGGCGGGCGGACACCGTCGGCTGACGTTTGATGGGAGACGGCTCTTTCTTTATATCCCCTGCACAAAAAGTTTCCAATGATATAGGAGAAAACGAGACACTTTGCAGTTCATTGCCTGTTCGACAAGGAAATATTGACACCGAGTAGACACAAATAGGCACAGAATTGTCAGTGTCAAGTGTCAATCTCACTGTGGTCAAATAGCCCACTGCTCGTGCTAATATCGATATGGACTAAGAGCCCAGAGTCACCAGACCTACATTTTCTCAAGGATGAAACAAGGTGTTATCTTATCTTAAATCTGCGGGGGCCCTTTCGGATACACTTCGACCCATCGGGATCTTTTGTGCAATTACCCCCTTCGATCCTAAGATTCTTCAGCTATTCAGGAGCTTCTCGACCATCTCTACGTATCGGATGATGAGGCTCATGGGTAGCTCTCTGAAGTCCTTTGGTGCTAGGTAGCCTGCTCCAAAGTTCCCCAAGGTGTTAGAAAATACTGTATCTGTAAAGATTTGAAAATCATCATTACCTGACCATTTCCGCCGGCCGTAACTTTTACCAGACTCTTGAAAGTTTCTCTAACTTACCCTCATTCCTCAAGCTACGGCCGGCGCAAATGGTTTGAAAATGATGATTTTAAATTCCTAACAGTATTTTCTAACACATATATAAAAACTAGCCTTTAGATTTTAAGGAAAGATAGTGTTTAAAAAAAAAACCTTATAGCAAAAAAATGTCCGACGAGCCGAACTGGGTAATATGCAGACATTAAACATATTTTTAAATTAAAGGAAAAAATGGAAAAATTCACACCTCCGGCAGGACTCGAACCTGCGCCACGGAGGCAGTTGGGAGCGAGAGGGCCCCGGCAAGGCCAAAGGTCGCAGGTTCGAGTCCTGCCGGAGGTGTGAATTTTTCCATTTTTCCTTTAATTTAAAAATATGTAATATCGCTCGCAGACGTTTCTGCATGATAAAAAAACAAATTCAGACATTAAACGTTGATACGAATTCTACATTATCCCAAAGTTTCGTCCTTGAGAAAATGAGGAAGGTCTGGCAGCTCTGGGCTTAAGAGCCCAATGGACTAAGGTTCAATACCCAAGCTAGCGAAAAATTCCAATATTTAACCTATTAAACCGCAAGCGGTGGATTTTTGAGCTTTCCCAGGGTTTTAAAGCACGAAGGTTAAATTTATACCATCGAGTGAAAGACCAAATCTTTCATCAAACGAAATCGAGGGTGAAATGCGACTAAAGTAATTAACGATTGAGTCATAACGCGAAAGTTAAATGCACGGTCGAAAATGTGACTAAAACTACAAAAATAATAAACGAAACAACGCGATATTTAAATGCAGAAATCGACTAAAACTTACAGCCACTTGTATTACTGTTAAATTGAGATCGAGGTGAAATCATTCGGTGAATTACTATTAGTTTGAACAAAATAAAATTCAGTTCTCTCATCCGTTTTTGAACTATCAATGAAGAGTTTACTAGTTATCATGATAAAAATAAATTCAATCAAAAACTCTCAAAATACCGTTTTGATTGATCTGCTGATTCTCCGTAGTAACAAGAACGGTATTCGCTTCTCCTCTTTCTTCTGCGTCTTGCTCATTCACCTCTTCTTCCGATCCAGTTTCTTCATACTCGTGGTCTGATCTGTATTTATGTTAAAAAATAAAATAATTTTAGTAATTTTTCATAAATTTAGAGTAAAAAATATGTTTCTAAATGATAAAGGCGCCTATTACGCCGTGTCTCTAAATCGTCTACTTCCAATCGATAAGGCACTGATTTCGTATGCGTCGCATCGCCGTCGCGCGACCATCGCGCGACCGTCGCCCACGCAAGCCACGGCGTTAATCTAAACTTACTACACATTTTTTCAATCAACCAAAGCACTGTTTTAAACATTGCCGGTTATCCAGCACAATATTATTCCGTTTTTGGGAATGCGATAGTTTTAAGCATTTTACCCTGAATCATAAATTAAATATAACCAGATCATACCATCCCATACATTAAAATGCGACCGCCTACGAACGCGCTTACACTCCACCACACATAGATGGCGCCACAAAAAATGCCTTGTTGCCACCGATTATTTGTAGATTGGCATTAAGTGTCAATTCCGAGCCGTAAATCTATGTCAAAAGTGACACTTAACGCCATCTACAAGTACAATCGAAAGCTACAAGACATTTTTTGTGTCGCCATCTATGTGTGGTGGAGTGTAAGCGCGGTCTTAGGCGGTCGCATTTTAATGTATGGGATGGTATGATCTTGTTATATTTAATTTATGCCTGAATTAAACTTTTACAAAGAAATGCGCATGACTCTTAAGAATTTAGTAATTGCGGCAATGGTAACGATGCTGTTACGATACAATCGATAGTTACGAATACAATGCTGTGAGTCTAGTGAAAAAGGGTATAACTCAAATTGACTCGGTGAAAAAGGGCATAAGTCCCACCTCGGACCCTTTTTCACTAGACCCACAGAATGATTCACCACACAATAATATCAAAATATAAATTCAATAAATAAAATGTAAATTGTACCTTGGTATCCTCTTATACCTCCGATAAAGCAGCCTTAAGAATGACATTGAGTTAAAGTAGTGTAAATAACTTATTCGTAATCAATTTCATGCTAAGCAGAACAGTCGAAAACGTATGTACCTACATTTGAAATTATGACGTTTTGCTTAACCTTTGTACAGGTTGCTATCAAAATCACTTTCATTGCTTTGTTGTGACTTTGTATATTTACTTACCCCTCGTCTGAATAGATTTCTTCTTCGTTTACATATTCATCATCTGTCTCTCCTCTTTCCGTGTCTTCGTCAAGTTGTGGGTTACCTGCTTCAGGATTTTCTTCTGCTCCCTACAATTTGATTTTAGTTATAAAATCGGCAAAAATAAAAAAAGTTTTTTATTTAAAATCAAAAAAGTTTTTAGTTTTATTTTCAAAAAAGTTTTAAAATCAAAAAAGTTTTTAGTTTAGTTCAATCATATGCTCCACTGCTATAATTTAAGAAATTACATTTATTGACGAATAAATCTTAACGAAGAATTAAGTACAAAGTTTCATTTCATTACATTTATTTTAGCATGCGTAAGCATTACAGTGTTAACCAAAGCGCTTATACATACATATACTAGTCACAACACACAAGTTAGTAAGTATCTTTTGAAAATGTTGTGCGGGTTGTGCCTAAGTGGCGTCATACCAAAATGTATGTTACTAGAACGTTTCAAACAAAACATTTTTATTCCATTTCATCTCATTGATTAAATAAATATGTAGTCTAAAACAAACTAAGATTGATTTTTTTCATTCATAAATATTAGACAAAAAAATACTTACATCTGGTTCTTTTTCAACTTCTTCATCATCATCATCATCTCCAAGATTATCGACGGCGATAGCCAAGAACACGTTTAACAAGATATCTAATATATGTTAAGAAACTATTATGAAAAACACAACGTTTAACATAACGTTTATGGTATATTATTGTAACAGTTATATTGTATGTATGTATAATACTATAATATATTGATTTAGTCATTTTATCAAACTAAAATTAGAAATTTCAAACTCGAAATTTCGTGTGTGTTTCATTGCAATGATGCAAAAATCAGCAATATATCTAAATTAACAAAAACCTTTGTCGAACAAAAATAAAATGCTGACCGTTACACTAAAATTAAAATAAAATCTGTAACTAAAAATAAAATGACCCTTCTTCTATATAAACATTCACATAAAATTATTATAACCATTTAAAAGGATACAATTACCACAGACGAAGATGATAATAAAATAAATAGATGCAATCATTCCAATGGTACCAGCGCCGCCGTATGCTTTAATACCCTCGTACATGACCACGTTCCAATCCTCACCAGTCAAGATCTGTCGAACAAAGAAGAAGAACAAAGAAGAACATCAATACTATTTCTAAAAGTAAAGAAAAAGTCAGTAGAATTGAAAATAAAGATAATGAAGAATATAAATAGTTCAAAAAGATCTTTGAAATTACAGTAAAAGTCCACAACAAAAATAAAAACCTTCTGGATAACAACGAAACAATAATTAGAACTCCTGAAAATTTCTTGAAAGAAAAATTTGCAATTTTAGTAACTTTTCTATGTCACATTAATAATCAGGAGATAATTTACAGGGAAACGAATAAAAAAAAATAAACAATGGTTTATATTGGTTACTTGTTAATTGTTTCATTCAAATAAAGCTTTAATGTAGTTATTTGGGGCAAATTTTTCAAGGCACGAAGGTTAAACAAATTTTGCCACCGAACTAAGTTGTCAAAGCGGTCCCCTGGCTCCCATAAGCCGTGGCAAATGCCGAGATAGCGCAAGAATGATGATAAAACTTAAACCTACCTGGAACATCGTCAACACAGCTTGCCAGAATGTATCAAAGTTGTGCCTCTCCTTCGGTTCCTCGGGCGCGTAACTCTCGAACCTCCCGCCGAAGACTTGCATCCCGAGTAGCGCGAAGATCATGATGAACAAGAAGAGAAGCAGAAGGAGAGAGAAGATGGATTGGATGGAGTTGAGGAGAGAAGTTACTAGATTGGAGAGAGAGCGCCAGTATCTGAAAACATGAGGAAATGTAAAGTTAAAGTAAACACTTGAGAGGAAATAAGAACAGACTGATTATTTTAAAAGATTTTGAATGAGAATAGTTTTATCTCAAAAATTTCGTTTTCGGTAGAAGCTTTTATCGCCAACTATACTTTTCTTCAACGGTCATCAACTGAGAGCATCAAGTCCGAAGCGTCCAATTGAGCTGAAATTTTGCACACATACTATTTAAATCACGTGACGATGCAATATTATGGTGTATCATGGAGCTGATCTGATGATGGAGCAGAAACGTGGCCAAAGGAATTCTGTAATCAAATGTCGTATCCTCAACGAGTAAAGGATTTTTATAAACGTCTCGGTGCAGTAGATGACTGTTGAAAGAAAAATACAGTCACCGATAAAAGCTTGTGCCAAAAATGATTTGTGAAAAAACTTATTTCGAATAAAATCTTCAAAAGAGGTAGACTTACTTGGTCACTTTAAATACTCTGAGCAGCCGAACACAACGCAACACAGAGATGCCCAGCTGTGGGATGGTGTCCGTGGCTGTGAGCACCAGCTCCAAGACTGAGCAAATCATGACGAAGCAGTCGAAACGGTTGAAGAGAGATACGAAGTAGCCCTGAAACAGAAATAGTCATATTATCAATAGTTGATTGTTGTTGAAACTAAAATGGAGTTGAGCGGGACATGTTGCTAGGCAGAGTGATGGCAGGTGGACTAAAATGTTAACCGAATGGTGGCCGCTTACATCCGTTGGCTCGATGACATCCGGAAAATAGCGGGTCACAACTAGATGAGACTAACCCAGGATCGGGAGAAGTGGCGTACTAGAAGAGAGGCCTATGCTCAGCAGTGGGCGATAAAGGATTGATATGGTGATAATGATGAGCTGATTGTTGGAACTATTGACATTCTGTTTATTTTTAAGACCACGAGTATGAAAATCACAGATTCAACTCTTGATATCTGAGGACCGACTTTTCAAAATTTCTTATTTCTCTGTGTCAACAGGGCTTATTTTTCTGTTTTCATGGAGAAACAAAAGTTGAAAACAACACTCAGATAATTTAAAAACATTTTTTTAATTTAATTTTTCAAAGAAAAATCCAAATTAAAAATGTAGAAAGAGACATGCCTATTTGTCTTATGTATATAATAAAATACAGTTATGAAATAGAAGTGAAAAACTATGATTAGGAATACTTACTTGAATGCCCAGGGCATACATTTTGACCAACATCTCCATAGTAAAGAGTACAACGAACACGTAGTTCGCACAGTCCTGGAACGTGTTGAGCCAAAGCGGTTGTCTGAAAATAAAATAAAAAACGGGTTATTTTTAAATATTCATATTACAATACTTCATTTCTTTTGTTCATGGAAACATACAAGCAATACCAACCAAAACACTTACATGCTACCTTCATAATCTAACATTTACAATAAATTTAGAACTAAATTACATTCATATTTGGCCCGAGAAACTACAACTATATTTACAGTGTAATTACTAATAATAATTACAGACAAAAAAAATTATATTTAGACATTAGAAACTTGACTTTAATGAACTTAATACACTTTATGAACATTAATATTCTAGCTTTTGCCCTAAACCTGTGACAGAAAAATTGAATACCTCCTCAATGAGCGAATGAAAAGAGCGAAAAATTCAAATACTTGAGCAGACTTAGTTACGTTTTTATGAAATATTATTAATGTAATATTAACATAGTTTAATCACTTACTTATAATGTTCTGTTGCCAATACCATCGTGTTCAAAAACACAAGTATGATGATGGCCCAGTAAAAGCTTTGAGATTTGACAGCTAATCTGCAAGCTCTTCGCATACGACGGTTCACCTGCAATTAGAAATTGACACACGTTGAATATTATCATAAAATTTAGCTAAACATGAGGCGTCCATTACAAATTAGTAAGGCGATGGAGTGGCGTGTTCGATACTTAGTCATGTGATCTTCTAATCTCTGCACAGCGTTATATTATACAGAATTTTATTTTAATAGTGAATTACCTACCTTATCAAATCGTTTAAAGTAAACTTTGCAGGTGCCCGTGTTTTCAGTTTGGTCGACATTAGTTTGGGATCCCTCGTTGCTAGTTCTCTCGAAATTGTTACCTGTAACCAATAATCAGAATCAGAACATTTTCTTTGCAGCTAAATATCAGAGAAATTTATTGTAGCTGGTATTATTCTATAAAATGTTGAATAATTTCATTATAAAAAAATCCACATTTCCGGCAGTATTATTCAGATCTGCTGAGCTAGCCGAAGTGATAATGGTTGACGCTAAGTATGTGGCGATCGAATTGCAGTTTGACTCTGTCAGGCCTCTACAGAATAGCGATAGGAATATATGATTCCCTAGAGTCTCATTTGGAGCGCCGTCGCGAGCGGTAGCGTCGTCGAGCTTTTTAACGTGGCAAAGCCTGACGTTGACGTTGCGTCGATGCGGCGTCTTTTTCCATACAGTTGGCCCGACGCTACCTTCGCAATACTTTAAATAAGGGGGGCCTAACCCTTCGGGTTGGTTGGCAGAAAAAGCACTAAAGCTTTTTAAAATCCGTTTTCTAAACCTCATATATCCCTTTAATGGGATATGATTTCAGCAGCAGCAGTGTGAACCGAGAACACCTTTAGTTAAAGCTAGGATCATATTCACCCTGTGAATCCTCTCCTTCATTCTCTTGTTTGGGTTCATTCTCAAGGTCCAGCGTCTCGGCAACGGTGATCCAGTTGAGGTACCCCTTCATGTCTTCTTCGAACTCCTTCCTTTCACGTGATTTTTGGAAGTCTCCGCGGTTCTTCGCCTTGTTACTCGCTTTCGAGAATTCTCTGAAAGAATAAATATCGTTGGGGTGATAAAGGGATAAGGCCAGGTTACCCTTCGGGTCAGATCTCAGAGGAAAAAATTCAATATCATAGAGAGGACAAGCCGCGCGCGGCCTGGTCGCAGATGTAGGCCCATTGGGCCTACACCGCCGCCAGTTCGCCGTCCGCTGTCATCGAGTGTACACGCGCGCTGTTCACCGACGAAAAACGAGTTTTATCAAAAATGCCGAAGTGTGCAATAATAACTTGCAAACATCGCAGTGACCTGAATAATTTCCAAGCCGATAGGATAACATTTCATAGGTAAATACTATTTATTTCCTTTTATTTCACATAAAACACGAATTCAACGTAATACTCCGAGTTGTACCATGTAACCTTACGTTTGCTTGTGCTTTAAAACGTTCATTATACATTGCGGCTACACAAGGAACATATTGTAAACAGTGTAGTGTTTTGCGCCGCAATGAACGGTGTACAAAACGATTCACTCAGTGAGACATTTTTCTCGGAAACGAGGCGAGGCGTTCCCGCTATTTATCGTTGTGTGCGTGCGCGATCGCGCTCGCTTATCGTTCGCGTGTACACATACATTGAAATCATGCGCGTGTATTGCGCAATAGGAGCGTCCAGCTACAAGTGTGTGTGGATTAGGTGTGTGCGTGCATTATCTTTACAATTACTGGTGCTTTGTGTGGGTTGCGCAGACCTTGCGACAGGCGTATTCTATACAAATCGCCCGGCATGACCTATCTCCCGAAATCTGTGGGTCAGATGGTCAGAGAAACTAGTGCCTACGCTAAATCTTAGGATTAGTTGTCAAAGCAAACCCCAGACTCGCATGAGCCCTAATAAAGGCCGGGATAACGCAAGGAGGATGATGATGACTACTCATCCGTTCCATTTCGTACCTACGTACGAAAACATACAATAAAATCAACGAAGCTAAAAAAAATACGCACTGACATCTAAGATACTAACAGACTATAACCCAAATGATAACGTCATGTTGCGGTTTCTAAAATTGAGCGTTTCATTCAAGATGGCGCACGCATATAAAAAATCTAGCCCTAAATGTACTACCTAGTACATGAAATTCGGATAACTTGAATTCGGATTTTTTCTTGATTCGGATTGGTTGACGTAGAGAATGCTTTGATCTTGAGGCATTAAGTCCGCCATTTGTACCTTATTTTGTTGTGCAATAAAGATTAAATAAAGAAATAACTTACCCGGATAACACACCAAGAATTAAGTTCATGACGAAAAAGTTTCCAAAGATGACCAGCGACACGAAATATATCCAGGGCCAGGAAGATCCTTTCACGTCTGATATCTGCAATAATACAAAACATTTGACACATCCTTTTAATCATTACATACCTATATTAAACTCATTAGGAATGACGACTACATAAAAAAGTAGCATTCTGTTTAATCCGTCAGTTAGATAGTCGAAAAATCCAGGACACATTATTTTACGCTTTATCTTGTTTATGAAAAAATACTAAGATACAGAGCTTCAAAGTTCCGGTCTGGGCTTGTGACGTCACTATTAAAAATTGTACCTAGGCGTGACGTCTCGCGAAACTTGTGAAACTTGTCATGTATATGTAGTATAGCATATACAATAAATATGTTGCCAGCCCTAATAGGGTCCATTTGCACGTATACCTTCTTTGTAACATCTTATAACACCATGGATGCAATAAATAAATATGAATATGAATATATATGAACTTCAAGGCACTGTCTGTACCTTCGTCATTTTTCGTTTACGAGAAAAATAAAAAATATGGGTCCAAAATGTTATGATCGTCTAACTGACGGACTAAATAGATTTATTTAGTCGTCTCGCCTATTCCCAAGAGATTTAGGCAGTGCACATTAAACTGCTCAAGATTCAGTTACAACTTCCAGCAATAATAGATTTTTTTAAAGTGAAACTTTTAATAGTTCTAATGCGACATTCAACTGACAGCGCGTAACACTCAGTCAATGTTTCGTTGCGTTAAATGCCGCTTACTCAGCGCGTAACATTCAGTCAGTGTTAGGGACTATCCACGTCGTGCGTTGCCTGAGTAGTAGATTTTGCCGCTTACGTTGCGCAACTCAGTCAGTCACTCACTCAGTCAGTGATAGAATGTTTTTGAATGGTGGAAAGGTTGGTTGGAATGTGTGTGTTTTGTATTTATTTGCGTTTATTTTTTTTTTCAATCATTTGAGCAAATAGCAATGTAAAATATTTAAAACAATAAAGAAGATGGACGTAACCCGGCTTTGCCGGCGGCTATATTTCTGAGCTCATATAATCCTGCAACCTTGAAATCAAGCGTAAACAGGCATCTTCTGGGCGAGCTAACTTAATCGTAGGCCACGTCTTTGCCTTTGGCTAATCTGTGGCCAAGAGTAAGCCCATTTATAAATTTAAAAAATAAAATAATATGACTTACCCAATACATAATATCAGTCCACCCCTCAAGCGTGATACACTGGAAGACCGTCAGCATAGCATAGCCAATGTTATCAAAGTTGGTGATCCCATCGTTGGGCCCCACCCAAGGCGGGTTGCCTGCCACACAGACCTCGCCTTCTTCAGCGTTACAATTGTGGCCTACGTTAAGTTCCACGCTGCAAGGTCTTTCATCTTCGCCCATTATGTATTTGCCACCTGAAAAACAATGTTATTCTTACATACTATCATTTATAAAGACTTTTTTTTAATACACACTTTCATAATTGTATAAGTATTTTTGTTTTGTTGAAAAGCTCTGGTGGCCTAGCGGTAAGACCGTGCGACTTTCAATCCGGAGGTTGCGGGTTCGAACCCCGGCTTGTACCAATGAGTTTCTTGGCACTTATCTGCGAAATTTCATTTGGTGTTTGCCAGTCGCTTTTCGGTGAGGAAACCGGACTGATTCCAATAAGGCCTAGTTACCCTTCGGATTGGAAGGTCAGATGGCAGTCGTTTTCGTAAAACTAGTGTCTACGTCACATCTAATCTTGGGGTTAGTTATCAGTGCGAACCCCCAGGATCTCATGATTCGAGGCGAATGCCGAGATGATGCAAGGAGAATGATGAAGGAGACTATATCTCGTGACAAGACAGAATAAAAATATAAAAAATTCAATCGTGAGAATAGCTTCAAACTATCAAATGTATATATAGAATCCAGTGATTTGTTTGTGTAAAAAACCGGTGAAGTCAGAATCGAATAAACGTAGTGCCACTGTGAGTGTAGTGTGTTTGGACGGACCATCGAGTGTGAATGCAACCAGTGGTAAGGCTGAAAGTGAACGCAGCCGACGCGCGCGAAGGTCTATCGCGCGCTGTCTACGCAACTTTGAGTCTTATTCAGTTTTCCGTGACCATGTTGCATGCAACTCCGTCGAAATATCGCAAGCTCGACAAAAATCAAAAAGGTAATCACGGTCAATATCCCAGTCAATATAAGCACAGTTTATTATTAAGTTACTAACGTAGAGATCCTTCACTTATGTCAGCAAAACGAAAAATACATACGCTTTATTTAACCAATACTTCTAAGTTACTACGTAAAACTCAGAAGAATACCTACCTACGTACGTGCCATACGACTACACAGGCGGGCGCGTGGCGCCCCTCGGCCACTTGTTCATTCGAATGAACGGCTAGCGGGTAGGTACTTAACGCACGGCCGCAAGCGAGTGACGTAGACCTGATTGATATAAGTCTAATGAAAATAACCGTGAATCATTCAAAACTCCCAAGACAGTGGAAAAGACCACTCACTCTCATTCTTATGACACGTGTTGTGCATCACTCCAGAGAAGAGCTCCAGGCCGATGATGGCGTAGATGATGATGACGAAGAGCACCAGAAACGCGATGTGGCACAGCGGGATCATGGCCTTCAGGATGGAGTTCAGCACGATCTGGAGACCTGGAAAATAGAGTGATTTCTTTAATTTATTTTGTAAGTACCTTGTCAAAGCGGACCCCAGGCCCCCATGAGCCGTGGCAAATGCCGGGATAACGCAAGGAGGATGATGATTTAGTAAGTACCTTGAATTCAAATTGCGCCAAACTGTGAGACAGCTTGTTGGCGTAGCGCTCAATAAAACTTTATACTAAAATAGGTAGGTAGGTTAGGTAGGGGGGTAAATAAAAGAGACCATGCAAACTTTGCATAGTGAGTTTCGAGGTCATAATAAACAACTTTTATGATGGGACCAATGCTGAAATCGTGAAAAAAAATTTGGCTGTGCTGAAAAAGTGAAAATGTAAGAAACAGCCCAATTTTTTTTTGCGAATGCTGACATTGGTCCTAATAAATCTTGTTCATTATGAGCAAATAGGTACTTTCCTTTAAAACCTGGCAAACTGAGCATTTGTTTTTGTGTTTTACTCTTGGCCACAGACTAGCCAAAGGCAAAGACGTGACCTACGATGGAGTGAGCTCGCCCAGAAGATGCCTGTTCACCCTTCATTTGAAGGTTGCCGGGTTATATGAGCTCGGCAATACCGACGCATGTCTCATAAGCACATCCTTTCGGAGCTTTACTCTTCCATGAGCTGAAGGAACCATGCTTACTTGGAACACCGGACACCAATCGCAACGGTCGCAGCACTCTGAAGGCTCTAAGCGCCTTCACATCGAACGCATCTTTGAAGAGGACTTGCAGCGATTGACTCATTATACTGAAACATAATAGCCATTCCTTAGGCACTGGTACCAAAAGCAAGTAAGCTATGAGCTATCGACTATAGAAACGAACAAAAAATAATCGCTTCCGTGTAAATGGATGTAGAACGTCTAGACCAGTACAATCAGAGGGTGCCACGTGACTCAAACCAAGAATCCGCTAAAAATTGTAAGTGATGTAAGAACAATTTAAACTACTTTTGAAAAACGGGAGAGGTCTTCTGCCCAGTAAAATAGGATTGCAAGAACATACATACACATACATATAATCATGCCTGCATCCCATTAAGGGGTAGGCAGAGCAAATAATGAAACTACTCAAGTTTCAGTGCCACTATTGGCAATGAAGGGGTTGGAAGTAAAAACAATTTTGACGTTGCAGTGATGGGTTGCCAGCCTTGCGTACTGCACAATTGAACTCATATCCCACAGTCAACTTCTACGACACTCGCTTTTCAGTGAAGAAGAAAAAGGAAGGAAAGTCATATGGCAGTTGCTTTAGTAAAACTAGTGCCTACGCCAAATCTTGGAATTAGTTGTCAGAGCGAACCCCAGGCTCCATGAGCCGTGGCAAATACCGGGATAACGCAAGGAGGATGAGCTTCTACGACACCCGCGGGAAGAAAGAGTGCAATAATATCTTACCCAATAGTGACAATGGTGAAATCCAAACTGTTCCACGCGTTCCGCAGGTAAGCTCCGGGATGGAACAGAAAGCCATACGCGATGATCTTCATGACGCACTCTCCGGTGAAAATCACCATGAATATCCATTCTACTTTTTCCTGAAATTATACAAAAATACTCTCTTAAACCAATACACTTAACCCTTAAATTGCCACTCTATGACCGCGCAGGATTTTTATAATGAAACTTGGTGTTTTGGGTTCAGTTAGGGTAGATTAAGGGGAAAATGTGTGAAAAAGAAACATAAAAAAATTGGAAGTGGTTTATTTTAAGCGTCACTTATAAATGACATTGCCAACTACTGCTTAACATAAAGACGTCACTTTGGACGGACATTGCCAACTACACATGCACATTGCTAACATAGAAAAAAAAACGTAAACTTAATAAATTACATTCAACATTGTCCGAAACTACACGTGCTACCTCTTTATGTCCGGCGCAATATCTCTAAAGTAATCTACGTCATGAAAAATGCTCAAAACTATGTTGACTGTCCGGATCTGCTGTCAAGCTTGAAGTTCCCACTTCGTAGTCCCCTTACGCCTTGCGTCTCGCACTAAACGAATATTCCATATCCTCGCCACTAATACTAACTTCAGAAAAAACTCCTTTATTATAAGAGTCACTAAATATTTCAATCAAATTTGATTTGATCATGACCCCATTGATCTGATCTCTGACAGTTTTACATCAGTACGCAAACTACTGACCCAAGACTTCACCCGCTGTTAACTCTCAAATAACACTATAAACAAGTTACTGTTTTTTTTCCTTTCTTTTATTGTTTGCTCTCAATCATTGATTGAACTCATATATAGATATGTATTACATAAACTTTAAATAAATTACACAATTTTCTGTAATTTTGCACGCATGTACTTTGCCCAGTTTCTATCTGTGGAAACTTGTTATTGGCTCATTGTTTCTATGTTATAAGCCTAATAGTAACTTTATCTGTGAGTTTTCCTAATAAATAAAATAAAAATATAGTCCAGGCAAAAATAAACAGGTACCTACACTCTTAGGAAAAGAAGATTTATTGCTGCAGTCGTCTCTAAAAAACTATCTAGCTAAGATTCTCATTTTTTCTTCGTTGTCTGATTCTAAATCGGAGTCTTTAGAAGCTGGAGGTGGTAGAAGAGCTATTATCCTCTTTGACCTCAAACGTTGCCCAGCCATATTATTGTAAAAATGCAACTAATGTTAACAATACATAAAAAAATATTCGTTTAGAAAAGTTGGCAATGTCCGTTACAAGTGACAAATGGAAAAAACACAATATTTAGTACTAACTGGCAGTGTCACTTTAAAGTGACATATATTATAACTTCAAAAATAATAATGAAATGTTTGTCATTTATTCACAATTATGACAATAAATAGTAAATTAATTACTATTTCAATAAAATTCAGTGAAAAATACGCACAAATTACTAAAATACTTACATAACAACGACATTTGTCACAAGTGCAAAAAGACCTCACTGTTGTAATTTTTAAACTGAGTATTTTTTTCAAATTTTGATAGGATAAAGCGATGCGATAGTGCGTAAAAATAAAAGGGATAGACTCTAGACCGTGTGGATCACGCCACCTGCGCCGGAGTGCCTAGGAATCTGAGTTAGCCTAGACTTTATAGGACGTCATTTAAAACGGACAAAAACAATTTAAGGGTTAATAGATGAACTTTTAAGCAGCGATACAATTGTATTATAAATTGCTTATACGCCACCCTTAGGCATAGGAAGGGTATGAAGACAGCCACAGCTATGCAGTTTCACTCAATAGATGGCGCTACTATGTGGTTCAAGCGTACTCAAAACGTTTTATTAATAAGTTTTTAATCAACTTACCAATATACCGTTAGTATAATTTGTGTCTCCAGATGGGAAGGGTGTGAAGACAGCCAGGGCTATACAGTTCGCGAAGATTGTTGTGAGAATCATATACTCGAACGGTCTGGGATGGTGCTAAGGAAATATATAAACAAAATACATACACATAACCGACCGATTCCCCGGGTTTTGACGACCGGTCTGGCACAGTCGGTAGTGCGCGCCCCTTTTAGACTTAAAACTAGATGGCGCTGTTTCGCAGCCTGGTAGTGGCCAAGTAGTAAAGCAGTATTTATTAATTGATTTTAATCTCTTTTTCAGTACAAATGGTGCTTTTTTACGCACTAGTGCGAGAAGTGGGTCATTTCTTGTCAGGTCGAAACTTCGGAGGTCCATCTGTGCTGAAAAACGTCGTACGATACACGCGCGAAAAGGGAATTCGTAACTCGTGTTGATTTAAAAACACTCCTTTCGGTCGTGTTTTAATTTATCGTCACTCGTTTCGAACTTCGTCTTTTTCGCACTTGTATCGTAATGTACTATTTTATCTCAGACTAGACGAAGCAAGGACGCGTAGCCTACTATGGAGTGAGCTTGCCCAGAAAGTCCCTAGTACCTAACTAAAAAATAATTTTGTTTATTTCAATTTATACCTATACTAGCTTTTGCCCGCGACTTCGCTCGCGTTAAATTCGAAAATGGTAGATTTGAAATTCGAAAACCATACAAACTTCCACCCCCCATTAGCGAAGTGGGGGTTCTAAAGAGCCAAAAAGTAGCCTATGTCACTCTCCATCCCTTCAACTATTTCCACTTAAAAAATCACGCCCATTTGTCGCGAAAGACGGACAAACAAACAGACACACACACTTTGGGTGTGTAATGATTGGTATAACTTTTTTTGGTATAGTAACATTTGATATAACAACATTTGGAATATATTTAACGGATATAATCACTCATTCGATATAATTAACGTTTGGTATAACAACAAAATATCTACTTTTATTTTATATATTCATCATTTGGTATAACACTTATTTATAATAACCGTTATATGGTATAATTATCCATTGATATACAACTAGTATACTATAACTAGCAAAAAGTATAAAGCATTTCATGAATCAATTTTATTCTTTTTTGAAGGGATTACAGTTCTAACCTAACCTAACCTACTTTTCTGATAGCAGTTATTCTAACTGTGTTTTAGAAGAAATCAGTGTTATACATTTTATTTATTATCAGAAATAAGCATTATACTCAAAGTATGTTATAATAAATGTTGTTCGAAAAAATGATCATTATATTAAATAAGAATTATACAATTTTTGAGTATATTATTTGTTATTATACGATTCAATAATTATATCAAATGATCGTTATTACGACTAAAAATATAACAAAAAAGTTATATCGACCGTTACGCACCCACACACTTTCCCATTTATAATATTAGTGTGGATGTCTAAGTGAACATCTGGCGATAAGTTTACAAACACAGTTTTATTAGGGTTCCGTAGTCAACTAGGAACCCTTATAGTTTCGCCATGTCTGTCTGTCCGTCCGTCCGTCCGCGGATAATCTCAGTAACCGTAAGCACCAGAAAGCTGAAATTTGGTACCAATATCGATACCTCTGGGTTCAATTGGCGTAAAGGACATTTTGGCGAAAATGAGTTATATATACAGTTTTGTTCAGAATTTCAAGCGCTATCGATCTGTGTAGTTAAAATTTCGATATCTCTTAAAAAGTTGCCTTTACGACCAAGATTTTCTACTATGGACTTGCAAAAATAGCTTTTCTGAAGGGGCGTAAATATCAAGTCATTAATTATAAATTATTATTTGTGTCGTAAAGGAAATCTACAAATAAAAATATAGTCGTAAGTCACATTGTTATAGTGTTGCCCTATAAGCCCTTACTTTCTAAGGATCACTTTCTATAGTAGTGTGATAAAGTTGGGCGTAAAGGACAAGTTTTTTTGTTCTTCGTCCTTTACGACCAGCACTAAAAATATTTTATCCGCAACTGTAATCGATATCTTTGGGTTCAATTGTCGTAAAGGACATGTAATGCAGGTTTCCAAGAGAAAGATAAACCCACTTTTTTGTTTTTTTGACCTATATTTGTGACGTGTATAAGAAAAATATGCAGATTACGAGTATCTTTAACCTAGTGTAGCAACCGTAGTGATAAACTAAACGATTTAGAAGATAGATGGTTGTAAAGGACACGTCAAAATGTTATAACGTCCTTTACACCCATGATTTGATAGGGTCGTAAATGACGGTCTTAGATGATTTTTATACAAAGTCGGGGCGTAATTGTAACCGAAATGGTACAAATGTTGTTCTAAGTTTACAATTAAAAACTGGAAAAATGTATCAAAACATACTTAATATGGCATAGAATAGCTCTACATTTATCTAAGCTATCTTAGCAACAAAAAAGAACAAGACTAATATTTTATATCCAGTTTTGTAATAAAGAAACAATATTTGCTTAAAAACTATCTAATACTTTGGCAACAAATTCAAAGTTATTTTTTTAGTATTCGCCGCTGTCTGAATAGTCAGTAGGTTACGCATTCAGTCTTTAATTCTAGCAGGGAAACGCTTTCGTAGTATTATTATACTGCGGCGAGATGTAGGTAATTAAAAAAAACATTATGGTAATCAGGGTACGTACCCAAATGCACAAACGCTCACGATAATATCTATTTCGTAGCTATACATCTTTATCGCTCTTGCGTATTGCACCAGACTGCATTTTTGTCGGCGTCTGTCGTCGACGATTGCCATTCAGCTACGCCGGCAGTAAACTTTAACAGTAGACTATACTAACATTTAGTGCGACAATAACAGGTGCGTTTCGCTAACGAATGAGCGTTAGCGTTTGGTGACTTGGCTATGTACCCAGGTACTTAAAGCATTGACTATAATATTTCTAGGATTGAACTCATAATTAAGATTATTCTTATTTAACAGGTTTAAGACTAAATAACAATCTTTTGTTTTAAAATTATCAAAAATATGAATCCACATAGTAGGTAACTAGTCTTGACTACAGTTTGTATACGCGTCCTAACTTGCGTTTATAAATAAGTACTTAACTCTTAGTTGTTCTTAAAACTTCTTTCTACTTTAGACTTAAAATTACTGTCGTATTAATATAGTCTACTATTCACAGTTGCTGATTAAAGTTTACGTGATTACAATTAGTGTTTTACTTAAACTACGAAAGCGTTTCCCTACGTGAATTAAATACTGAATGCGTAACTTATTGCGACAGCCGAGCGGCGAGTACTAAAATAATAACTTTCCAAAATATTAGATAGTTTTTAAGCAAATGTTGTTTCTTTATTGCAAAACTGGATATAAAATAGTCTTGTTCTTTGTCTCTGCTAAATATTTAGATAAATATACACTGTAACACTAATGTGGCTATTCTATGCCATATTAACTACGTTTTGATACATTTTTCAAGTTTCTCAATTGTAAACTAAGCTAAAAACAGTTGCCATTTGTACCATTCCGGTTACATTTACGCCCCGAATTTGTATAAAAATCATCTAAGACCGTCATTTACGACCCTATCAACTCTAATTGTTCAAAAAAGTCGTGGGTGTAAAGGACGTCCATAGCATTTTGACGTGTCCTTTACAACCATCTAACTTCTAAACCGTTTAGTTTATCACTACGGTTGCTACACTAGGTGAAGGATACTAAAAATCTACATATTTTTCTATATACGTCACAAATATAGGTCAAAAAACAAAAAAGATATAAACATTTTTCTAAAAAAAAAGTTGTTTTTTGCTTCTCCTGAAAACCTGCATTTTGTCCTTTACGCCAATTGAACCCAAAGGTATCGATATGTATATCAATCACACCAACAAAGTACAAAAATAAAAAAATGGAAAAAAATGTTTTATTACCCCCTACATGTAAAGTGGGGGCGGATATTTTTTTTATTCTAACCCCAACGTGTGATATATTGTTGGATAGGTATTTAAAAATGAATAAGGATTTACTAAGATCGTTTTTTGATAATATTAACATTTTCGGAAATAATCGCTCCTAAAGGAAAAAAAAGTGCGTCCCCCCCCCCTCTAACTTTTGAACCATATGTTTAAAAAATATGAAAAAATTACAAAAGTAGAACTTTATATTTTATAAAGACTTTCTAGGAAAATTGTTTTGAACTTGATAGGTTTAGTAGTTTTTGAGAAAAGTACGGAAAACTACGGAACCCTACACTGAGCGTGGCCCGACACGCTCTTGGCCGGTTTTTCTACTGGATTTACATTGGCATTTTTATCTCAGTCATTAACGTGAAGAGAAAACGCTTATTTCTACTCATTTGCGTCGTGTTGACGTCGATAAGCACGACAGGAATAGATCATTAACGGCATTATAAAAATGGCTAAAAATACCCGTCATACCCGTCTCGTCCTAAATAAAAGCGGGAAAACATCCTTATGTTTTGATTCTTGCAACGAAACAGGAAACACTACAAAAATGGGGGGTGTATACATTATGATACAAGTGTGAAAAATTCTTCTTCTTCTTAAGGTGCCATATCCTAACGGATGTCGGCGATCACCATGCGAAAATCTTCTCTGTGTTTAGCCACTCTACTCAGAGTGGTAGCGTCTGCAATACCGGTCCAACTCCTTATATTGCCACACCATGATGTTCTTGGTCTTCCTCTACCTTAATTTGCTTTAATTGCAGCGAGCCTGGCCATACGGCTCGTAAATGCTTAAAACCTATTAAGCGTTGTGGGAAATGTTCGCGTCTTGGCCACGATACAAATCGTTGTACTGAGGGTCAATATCATGTTAAATCCACACAGTCAACCGAAAAGCCGAGCAATGAAAGTGGCTCAGCTCAAACGGTGCTACGAATAACTAGCACTGGGAACGCAGATAGTAAGTATTATAAGACAATAACTATTAATAATGTGCCATGTTCGGCCTATATAGATTTCGGTAGTCAGTGCACGCTTGTTAAAGAATCGATAGCTAGACAGTTAGGGTTAATATTAAATAAGACACAACTTCCCCTTATTAAAGGTTTTGCTGATGGGAGTGTTATGCCACAAGGTAGGGTGATAGTTAATATAAAGATAGATACCATAGACGCTGACGTCGAGGCCTTAGTTGTTGCAGACCATTTGCTTAAAACCGATACGCTTATCGGGCAAACATTAACAGAATTACCGACGGTAGTGGTACATAAAACAAGTGAAAAATTAACATTTTATTGCGATTATTCAGATGTAGATCGGACAAGTGTAATAATTACCGAAAACGTCAACGTTATAGGACTGACCGATATTAGTGTTCATACAGATGACGAGTATACGGGCTTGCTATTCATTCCGGGAAGCGTATGTTTAAAACCAGACAACGAATACATTTTATTACAAGGAATTTATCAATTTCTAAAGGGCAAGGGCCGTTGTATGTTAATGAACCCAACTTCTAAGACTGTTTCTTTGCCTAAGCTTAAATTAATCGGACGTGCGGTTAAACTAGATAATAAACATGTTTATGTTCCTGAGTTTGATCAAAAATGTGTTAACAATATTAATGTTGAGACTAGAAGTGAACATCATGGTACCAATGATAATTCACTACAGGAACCAATTACGCTAGAAATGTTAAATATTGGACCTAATGTATCAAGTGAGCATAAACACCGTCTCCTTGAGTTACTAAATAATTTTAGGGATTGTTTTGCTTTTAATATGAAAGAGTTAGGCCTCACTACTATTACGGAAATGACTCTTAAGCTCAATGATAGTATACCCGTCACGTATAGACCATATAGATTACCGTATAGCGAACGTGCAAAGGTAAGGGAAATGGTGGGAGAATTGTTGGCAAACAACATCATACGTGAGTCTCAGTCCCCGTACGCTAGTCCTATCGTATTAGTGCGCAAGAAGAATAACGACTACAGACTTTGCGTTGATTATAGAGCGTTAAATAAGAAGACCATAAAGGACAGCTACCCTATGCCAGTCATAGATGACCAACTAGACCGGCTTAGTGGGAAATCCTTCTTCACCAGTTTAGACTTGGCATCTGGGTACTATCAGATACCAGTGGCGGAAGAGTCTCGTTATATAACGGCATTTGTGACACCTGACGGCCATTACGAGTATACAAGAATGCCGTTTGGGCTCGTAAATGCGCCAGCCGTGTTTCAGAGCATGATAAACAAGGCACTAGGGTCCAAACGTTTTGAGCTGGCCATCCCCTACTTAGATGATCTACTATCGACAGGCAGTACGATAGAAGAAGCGTTTAGTAAATTGGGACAGATATTGAAGCTCTTGCGTGAGGCTAAGTTAACACTTAATCTCAAGAAATGTCACTTCTTCCAATCAGAGATAGATTATCTGGGTTACGAA
Organism: Leguminivora glycinivorella; assembly: GCF_023078275.1. Lineage (NCBI taxonomy): Eukaryota > Metazoa > Arthropoda > Insecta > Lepidoptera > Tortricidae > Leguminivora > Leguminivora glycinivorella. Next base: position 15,022,450 of record NC_062991.1, read on the forward strand.
ATAACAAAAGCGGGACTTAAACCAGGCAGTAAGAAAATACAGGCAGTCGCAGAGTTTCCTAAGCCAGACAATGTTCATCAAGTCCGACAGTTTGTCGGCCTTGCTAGTTACTTCAGGCGTTTTGTGCATAATTTTGCTTCGATTGCACAACCCCTAACTAAGCTAACGAAGTCAGGAGTAGTTTGGGAATGGGGCCAAGATCAGGAAAATGCATTCCAAGAGGTAAAGTCTAAGCTGATTTCTAGACCATTACTGGCATTGTATGACCCGGAATATATAACCGAGGTTCATTGTGATGCCAGTAAGCTGGGTGTAGGTGGGATCCTTCTACAAAGGCCAGACGAAGAATCTCCTCTCAGACCGGTCACCTACTTCAGCAGGCAAACAACTCGTGAGGAAAGCTTTTGGCACTCCTACGAGTTGGAAACCATGGCAGTTGTGTTGTCTCTCAAAAAGTTCCGAATTTATTTGATCGGAATTCGGATTGGAATTTAAGGTGATTACCGACTGTAATGCCATACGGACAACATTGACCAAAAGAGATTTGATTCCTAAGATAGCGAGGTGGTGGTTGCTTCTGCAGGAATACAATTTTACAATTGAATATAGACCAGGACACAAAATGCAACACGTCGATGCCTTAAGCCGGAATCCAGTGTTACCACCAGAAAACCAAGACGAAGTAGAAATCCTGAACATTACCACGAATGATTGGCTACACACAGTGCAGATGACAGACCCACGTGTTAAACACATAAAAAGTATTTTAGAAACTAGCCAGGATGATGTTAAGGATATTACAACATTTACAACCAATTATGTACTCCGGGACAATAAAGTTTATCGGCGGGTAGGTACAAAACTAAAATGGGTCGTCCCAAATTCTGCCCGCTGGAAGATATGCCAATTAAATCATGACGAAGCAGGTCACTTTGCCTTCGACAAGACACTTGAAAAAATACAAGCCGACTATTGGTTCCCCAAGATGAACCGTTTCATCAAGAAATATGTTAATGCATGCATTAACTGTGCGTATAACAAAGAACTAGGTGGTAAAAAATCTGGCTACCTACATCCGATCCCCAAAGTTAACGCTGTATTTCATACGGTTCATATGGACCATCTTGGACCTTTTATTAAAAGCAAAAGGGGAAATTGCTACATACTCGGTGTTATCGATGGGTTTACCAAGTACATTTTTGTCAAGGCTGTAAATAATACAAAATCAAAAACCACCATAAAAGTATTGGATGACATATTCTCATCATTCTGTAGACCAAAAATTATTATATCAGATCAGGGTTCCAGCTTCACTTCGAAAGAGTTTAAAACCTATATTGAATCTATTGGAACTAAACATATTGTAGACAACGCGTTAGACTGGACCTGAAAGAGAAAACCTGAAACATAAAACTTAGTGATTAATAAACAAATATATTTAGGTTTAATTTATAAAAATAGTATGAAGGTACTTACCAGATTTGTTTCCTATGTATGTGTGAATAAAGTGTGCGCGAGAGCATGCATATGTGTGCAACAAGCACCGGCTTTCGACCAATCACCGTCAGTTCCCATTTCGCTGCCGTGCGATACACGCATGTACATGCGCTCTAACACTTACCTCTAAAAAGTATCTCCGTTTGTTCTTATTTCACTCCTCTGGACCCATGCCTACACCCGTCGTCTACACATGGTCCTATCAAACCGGCTCCTGAGAAGCACCGATGTCAGGACAGAAAGGAATGTTTCACACCCCGCCGCGCACTATGGTTAAAACGCGAGCCGCTCTCGAACGAGAGAAACAGAAACATGCCATGGATACTCAGAGTGAAGTGCAATCGCATAAATCGTGCCCAAACAACTCCAAAGAAGAAGATGGATCACGCAAGCCTGTTCAACGCGAAGGCACTTAGTCTACAAGACCCCGCCTATAAAGAGGGTAGCATCAAGACTGAGACAGAACAAGGTCATCATCGATCTAATACTTCGAACAAAACCTCTACGTCTTCACTGCAAGCAAAAAGAAGACAATTAGAGTTAGAAGCCGCTGAAGCTAAAGCTAGGATTGAGAAGGAGTTAATAGATAAAAAGCTAGACGCTGCGCTCGCTAAGCTGGATGAAGAATATTCTCAGAAGTCCCGTTGCAGCGGAGAACGTCGATCTATTTTGTCCGAAACATCTAAAAAAGTGGAGGAGTGGTTGGAGAAAAGTCGCCAAGACGATCAAGAAGAACGCGTTATCGCGACACCTTGGCAGGAACCTACCGCCGGACCGAGCTCACTTCAAAACCTAGCACACGCGATGGAGAAACTGGCTACTACAACTCAAAGTGCTAATACTCGCCTATTATCCCGATTAGCCACGTCTAAGGACTTACCGTTATTTTCTGGTGAATCACTCGAGTGGATACAGTTTAAAAAGTCGTATGAGCAGTCCACGAAGTTATGTAACTACAGTGATACTGAAAATATCGCAAGATTAGAAAAATGTCTCCGTGGTGAAGCTAAAGAAACGGTATCATCTTTATTTACTACTGATACGTCACCACGCGCCATCCTAGAAGCGCTAGAGCTACGGTTCGGTAGACCCGACCTCATTATAAATAAAATCTTATCGCAAATCAAGAAATTGCAACCTTTACCGCAAGCTTATCACGTCGAGCTGGTGAACTTCGCTGTCAAAGTGAGGAACTACGTGGCAGCCGCCGAATCTATTAATCAGACCGATCATCTTCGAAGCCCTGAGTTACTAAACATCGTTATATCTAAGTGTCCAAGTGCGCTTATCAACAAGTGGGCAGACTATATATACGAACATGGCGATACACATAAGGCTAAATTGCAGTTATTTTCTGAGTTCCTGCACAAAGAAGCCACGAAGATCGCCGCCGCAGGTGTAACTCATATTCATTCTCAAAATGAACACAATAAGTTTTCTAAGAAGATGGACGACCGTAAATATCAAGTTCACCCCATATTAAATAACGATAGTGATACAAACACAAAGTGCAAATTTTGTAAAGTGTCTTATCACCCGCTGACTAATTGCATAAAATTCAAACGCGCACTCCGCAAAGATAAATGGCGTTTCGTTAAAATAAATAGATTATGCAATAAATGCCTGTTGCTAGGCCACGGGAGAGAAACCTGCCCGGCCGCGTCGTGCGATATCGACGGCTGCGGGCTTCCCCACCATCGCCTGCTTCACTGGCCGTCCAAACCTGCCACGGCCAGCGCAGCGCCACGCCATAGCAGCACCAATGAAAATCAAAACAATACGCCAGCATTAAGTGCGACAGATGAATCTACCAATAACAATAATAATCCCACGACCGAGGTCGTAACAAACACCGTCTTGGCTCCCAGTGATAGTGTATACCTAAAGTCTGTACGAGTGAACCTACATGGCCCTAGCGGCACTATCGATACCTACGCCCTATTGGACGATGGGGCCGCCGTGAGTTTAATATCAGCTGATCTCGGTAACTGTGTCAACCTTCAAGGTCAGCCAGAAACAGTACGTATGAAAGGTGCATTTAAGTTCAATATCGAATGCATAAGTGAAACTGTGAACTTTAAACTCTCGAACTCAAGTGGTGAAACGTACGATTTACGCGCGCGAAAAGTGAGTGAGCTAGACTTACCTACACTGGACTTATCTAACGTGAACCTAGACTGTTACGATTATTTACGTGACTTAAAAAGTGTTTTACCATGCAGTAACATGGAACCGAAGTTATTAATCGGTCAAGACTTTTATCATTTAATAAGGCGCTAAAGACTGTTTATCGTGGTGATTTTGAACCCTATGCCACATTAACAAAACTCGGCTGGTGCTTAAATGGACCTGTACCTGCAGCTGCATTCGGTCGACCTTCGACCTCCAAGCATGCCTTGACAACAACGCTGTATGAACGCGCGAGACCTGCCGCCGAAATCTGCAACGCATGCACTCCGCCCTCCTTCGCCACCCCCGCGGACGTACTTACCGCGCGGCGGGAGACGCACACATGCACGGACGCAGACACGCACACGTGCGCAGACGCAGACACGCACTCATCCCTACAATGGTCAAGCGAAGCACCTAGCGACAGCGCCGATAAGCAACTACATGAACTCGTCCGCCGATCGTTTGCGCTCGAATCGATTGGAGTGAACTCTAAACCACGCGTAAATAAGGACGACATTCGTGCTGTCAACATCATCGATAACTCTGCAAAGTTAATTAACGGGAGTTATGAGATATGTTTACCATGGAAAAATGATGATTTACTTCCTTCGACTCTTATCCTACTGCCTATAAGAGATTTCTCGCTGTCGAAAGAAGAATGATATCAGATGAAGGATACGCTTCTAGGTATAAAGAGCGTATAAATCACTTACTTGAGAACAATTACGCACGATCGTTATCAGACGAAGAATTGTTGGCGCCGCATAAACGCGTATATTATTTAGCCCATTTCGGCGTCGATAACCCAAATAAGAAACAATTGAGACTGGTGCACGACGCTTCAGCTGCTACCGCAGGCCGCTCCCTGAACGACTACCTCCTTCAGGGTCCCGACCTACTTCAATCTTTGCTGGGCATCATGCTACGCTTCCGAGAGAAACCTATCGCAATCATGGGCGATATAAAAGAATTCTTCCTTCGCATGAAGATATCGAGAGAAGACCAGCACGCGCTTAGATTTTTATGGCGCGAGAATAAAAACAGCGAACTAAAAACCTACGCTATGACGTCATTGTTGTTTGGAACAAATTGTTCTCCTTTCATTGCACAACATATTAAAAATAAAAATGCAATGCGATTCCAAAACGAAATGCCTGAAGCTGTCGACGCCATCCTGAAGTCACATTATATGGATAACTACATCGAGAGTGTGGACAACGAACAGCTGGCTATCAAGATGATAAAAGAAGTTTCCGAAATCCACATACAAGGTGGCTTCGAAATAAGAAATTGGATATCTAATAAACCAGAAGTTTTAGAATGCACGCCAAAAGAAACCTTAAGTGATAAGGCAATAAGGTTCAAAACCGAGTGCGACAACACACCAGAGAGAACGCTCGGGTTGTTATGGTACCCGGCCAGCGATACATTCGGCTTTGATCTCTCACTTAAGCGCATTCCACCTGAGATAATTAACCTGCAAAGAAAACCCACTTAACGCGAACTCCTGCGCATCTATATGTCAATATTTGACATTTTTGGATTTCTCGCACCATTTACTGTAAAAGCAAAGATAATGCTACGAAATATCTGGAGAACGGATACAAAATGGGACGATGAAATACCTACGAGTGAATACACAGTATTTCGCAACTGGATAACGGAATTACAAACTTTAAAGGACTTGCGAATTCCACGATTTTATTTCCAATGCGAACAAATAACGAGCGAGTGCGATAATACTGATAACGCTCACTGCAATGCCTTGCGCCAGAACGAGACGACTACAGAGTCTACAAAACTTGAACTTCACGTTTTTTGCGACGCTTCCCCTACTGCATACGCTGCCGTCGCTTATTGGCGTAAAATAAAGAACATTAATGAAGTACAAGTTTCATTCATCGCAAGTAAATGCCGCTCGACACCTGTGAAGAAATACATAACTATATTACCTAAACTTGAGATGGAATCGGCAGTGATAGCCTGCCGCCTCGCCGACACGATAGCGCGCGAACACCGGTTGACCCCTGACACAAGGTATTTCTGGTCGGACTCTTTGATCGTTTTACATCAAATAAAAAACGATACGCGCAACTATAAAGTCTATGTGGCTAATAGACTCGGCGAAATTGATGAATTGTCGAGATCCTGTGAATGGAATTATATACCTACCGACTTGAACATAGCTGACAAAGCGACAAAATTAAATACTTACGAGTTGAGTAACGACTGCGACTGGCTCCGCGGCCCTGAATTCCTGTACGCGCCGCGCGACGCCTGGCCGAAGTTTGACGCTGCAAAACATAATGTAAACAAAGATCAGCTGTTACAAGTACATATGTTACATGAGATAAGGGAAGAAGACTTACCTGGTGTATTTGATGACACTGACCTGTTCAGAAAGAAAATGTGGAGAATAGCACAAAGACTTACCGATGCATTTTGGCGGCGTTGGATACGCGAAGTATTACCAAATCTTCTACCACGACAAAAATGGTGCCAAGAGGGCAAACAGCTAAAAAAAGGCGATGTCGTGGTAATCGTAGACCCAGCTATGCCTAGAAACGTCTGGCCCAAAGGGCGAGTTCACGAAGTCCACGCTGGCGCCGACGGGCGCATTCGAATCGTCGATGTCAAAACGCAATCCGGAATGCTTACCAGACCAGTAGCACGTCTCGCCTTGCTCCCCACCGCTGATGATGATGATGATGATTGTCCTTGACGGACAATGGGGCCGAGAATGTAGACAACGCGTTAGACTGGACCTGAAAGAGAAAACCTGAAACATAAAACTTAGTGATTAATAAACAAATATATTTAGGTTTAATTTATAAAAATAGTATGAAGGTACTTACCAGATTTGTTTCCTATGTATGTGTGAATAAAGTGTGCGCGAGAGCATGCATATGTGTGCAACAAGCACCGGCTTTCGACCAATCACCGTCAGTTCCCATTTCGCTGCCGTGCGATACACGCATGTACATGCGCTCTAACACTTACCTCTAAAAAGTATCTCCGTTTGTTCTTATTTCACTCCTCTGGACCCATGCCTACACCCGTCGTCTACACATATTTTGAACGCTGTCGCGACACCACGGGCTAATGGGCAGATCGAGAGATATAACCGGACGATACTAAACTCTCTCTCATCCATGAACCACGGCCTGGATGAGAAGGACTGGGATTTACACGTAAATAAGCTGCAGTGGAGTTTGAATAACACCATCAATAAAAGTACAGGGAAATCGCCTGCTGAAATTATGTTTGGACAAAGAACTACAAGCCAGAGTGAAGGTATTCTGAAAGGAGCTTTAGAAACAGACGAACAGATGTCAGATACAGAAAGACAAGAAATGAGGGAGAAAGTACAGAAGAGGGTAGAGGAAGGACAAGCGAGAATGAAGGAATACTACGATAAAGACAGGGCCATGACGAAACAATTTAAAGAGGGTGATTTAATAATGATACCTAACCATAATCCTGAAAAGGGGAAAAGCAAAAAGTTGGCACCTAAATTTCGAGGACCATTTAGAGTAACATCTGTCTTGGAAAACGATAGATATGAGATATCAAGTATACCAGGTCACGCTCAAAAACGGTATAAGAATGTGTACTCAGCAGATCAACTAAAACCATGGGTTTCAATTTGTCTGTCACCAATTGCTAGCGAGCTTAGTGACAATTCAGAAACAGATTCAAGTGAAGAATAAGTTGTTTTTAAGGAAGTTGTAGAGCGTTGTTTTTCGGCATTTTAACCTTAACGTCTGCGTTTATGGATCTTAATATTATTTTACATTGTTTTAGACAGTTTAAGAAATCGGACTGCCTATTTGTTCTCTTGCTGTTTATAATTGTAGTGTTAATTATTGATTGATGTAATAATCTGACTTTATGACAGCTCCCTATTCCTGTTCTAACAGTTGCAGCGTAGATATAAGAAACGTTGGCTATCCCCGGGCAATCGGAGAGTTGTCGGGACGCACATGGGAGCGTGGGTGTCGCTGAGTAATCGGTGTTTGCTCAGGTCTCCTAAGAAGTTATGGCCGTCGCTGGGTAGTCGGAAATTACCCAGGACGAGCAAGGAACTCGGGCCGTCGCTGGGTAGTCGGAAATTACCCAGGACGAGTGCAGAAGTGTGGCCGTCGCTGGGTAGTCGGAAATTACCCAGGACGATCGCTGAATAGTCAGAAACTACTTACAATAGTTCTTACAAGAAACAGAGATGATTAATGAAGACTGGCTCTCGGGTGGCTTAAGAAGATTTACAGTTCTGATTCTTTGGATGGTTGAATATATGATAATGAGTATAATGAACAATATGTTTATTGAATTATTTGTGATTTAAGTGATAATATAAATTAGTGTAACTTAATAGCAAATATTATACGATTGAATCCCAGTTTAAGTCAGCTTCAATGTTATTTTGCTAATAATAATAAATGTCTTTTATCTTTTCACATTAAGTAAAATAAAAATGTCAAATTATTACATTAATACTTTGTTGCATTATGATTGGTTCATATATTAAACGTGTAATTATTTACCTATCTTGAAATTCCAAATCATATCTTTAAATAAGAAAGTATCCTTATATTGTTGTTTTAAAAAAAAATGTTGTGTTTTTTTTGCGTATAATTGTGTATGTTAATTACATTCATTTAGGTATGGGGCCATACCTTAAGCATTTAGAATGGCCGAGCTATGTCGGAACGAGGACATTCCGATTGCAGAATGGCCGACTGTTAGCATCCTCTCTAAACGCACTATTAAAACATAAAGGGTAGTTGAAGATTGAATATAGAAAAGTGGCGGTAGATGTGCGCAGGGCGGCCATTAGGCGATTGACGAAGAACTCGAGGGAAATAGGATAGACAATTGTATCTGATGTACTTATAAATAAGATTATCAAGAATACAAAGTACTGTTTCAAAGGCGTTCGTCTTATTTATCCAAAGACTCCTCACATATGTATATCAATCACGCCAACAAAGTGCAAAAATAAAAAAATGGAAAAAAATGTTTTATTACCCCCTACATGTAAAGTGGGGGCGGATATTTTTTTTATTCTAACCCCAACGTGTGATATATTGTTGGATAGGTATTTAAAAATGAATAAGGATTTACTAAGATCGTTTTTTGATAATATTAACATTTTCGGAAATAATCGCTCCTAAAGGAAAAAAAAGTGCGTCCCCCCCCCCCACCCCTCTAACTTTTGAACCATATGTTTAAAAAATATGAAAAAATTACAAAAGTAGAACTTTATAAAGACTTTCTAGGAAAATTGTTTTGAACTTGATAGGTTTAGTAGTTTTTGAGAAAAGTACGGAAAACTACGGAACCCTACACTGAGCGTGGCCCGACACGCTCTTGGCCGGTTTTTCTACTGGATTTACACTGGCATTTTTATCTCAGTCATTAACGTGAAGAGAAAACGCTTATTTCTACTCATTTGCGTCGTGTTGACGTCGATAAGCACGACAGGAATAGATCATTAACGGCATTATAAAAATGGCTAAAAATACCCGTCATACCCGTCTCGTCCTAAATAAAAGCGGGAAAACATCCTTATGTTTTGATTCTTGCAACAAAACAGGAAACACTACAAAAATGGGGGGTGTATACATTATGATACAAGTGTGAAAAATTCTTCTTCTTCTTAAGGTGCCATATCCTAACGGATGTCGGCGATCACCATGCGAAAATCTTCTCTGTGTTTAGCCACTCTACTCAGAGTGGTAGCGTCTGCAATACCGGTCCAACTCCTTATATTGCCACACCATGATGTTCTTGGTCTTCCTCTACTTCTCTTTCCGTCCATCTTTCCCTCTGCAATGTTTTTCAGTAGGGCATATTTGGTGTTTCTGTAAATATGTCCAAAATATGCGGTTTTTCTTCTTTTGACTGTCAATACAACTTCCGTTGTCTTTTTCATTCTGTCCAATACTTGTTTGTTAGATATCTTATCTACCCAAGATATTCTCAGCATCCTTCTGTATATCCACATTTCAAATGCATTTAGCTTGTTGACTATTGATTTATTTAGGGTCCATGCTTCCACTCCGTACATCAGAATTGGCAGAACAAAACATTTAACCAGTCTCCATCTGAGATTCAAGTTTATATCTTTATTTGTGAATAATTTTTCCATTTTTATAAAGGCACTCCTGGCCATTTCTATTCTTACTTGGATCTCCTTTTTAGGGTCCCATTTTTCATTGAGCCAACATCCCAAGTACTTATATTTTTCAACCCTTTCTACTGGTTTACCATTTGTATTTAAGGATTCATCCTTTTCATGTTTTTTACTAATGATCATGTATTTAGTCTTAGATATATTAATCTTTAAGCCATATTGTGAAAAATAGGAAGTTCGAAATTACCGTCGCGCTTTTATCACCGCACCTCCCGCCAAAGAAACAAAGTTCATCCTCACTTTCTCGACACGTGGCAAACCAAGAACAAACGGGCCTCTCGCTTGTTTTTGCGTAGAACATGCAAGTTGTGAAATGAGCTAACTTCTGAGGTGTTCCCCTTGCGCTATGACATGGGGTTCTTCAAGAAGCAGGTATTTAGGGTTCTCAAAGGTTGGCAACGCATAAGTGGCTCTCCTGATGTTGCTTATGTCCATGGGCGGTAATGACCGCTTCCCACCAGGCGGCTCGTCTGCTCGTTTGCTTCCTATTTCATTAAAACAAAAATGAGTGGCGATAAATTAAATCACGACCGAAGGGAGTGTTTTAAATCGACACGAGTTATAAATTTCCTTTTCGCACGTGTGTCGTACGAAGTTTTTCAGTATAGATGGCCCTCCGAAGTTTCGACCTGACATATAATGAACCACTTCTCGCACTATTTCGTCTGGCGCACCGCTATCATTACGCTCCGCTAACGCTCAAAACGCGCCTGTGTGGCCGAGCTCTAAGGGGGTAAGTTAAGTATACGTATAAAGCCACGGCCAAACATAGTGCGTTTTGATAGCGTAGCCGAGCGTTAGCGGAGCGGAATGCGCGCTGCTTTGATTACGCTCGTAATCTGATCCATCCGGCGCACCGCCATCATTGCGCTTCGCTAACGCTGCGCTCTCAAAACTCGCATGTGTGGCCGAGCTTTAAAAGAATTGCTCGTTTAAAGTTATTAGATAGATAGATTCAAAGGGTTTGAAAAGGATACTTCCATTCCACAATAGCATAGCACAGCCGTCTCAGCGGGTTCTTAAGCCCGAGACACAGCAGGCTCCGCTTCGGTTTTTCCGGCTGCGGCTTGCCGCGCGAGCGAGCCTGCTTCTTCGGCGCGGGCGCAGCTTCCTCCGCGCCGGGGGTCCCGGGGGTGGGCGGCGCGGGGGTGGGGGTCGCTGCCTCCGCCATTGCTGGAACAAAAGAAGGATGGTGTTCAAGATAAATTACATTAGTCTTTAAGCATGAGGTTTTAGAACCATTTTTTGATTTTTTGACGACCGGTCTGGCCTACCGGGTAGTGCCCTGCCTTCTAAGCCGTGGTCCCGGGTTCGAATCCCGGTAAGGGCATTTATTTGTGTGCTGAGCACAGATATTTGTTCCTGAGTCATGGATGTTTCCTATGTATATAAGTATTTGTATATTATATATATAGTTGTCTGAGTACCCACAACACAAGCCTTCTTGAGCTTACCGTGGGACTCAGTAAATCCTGTGTAAGAATCCTTCAATATTTATTTATTTTATTTATTTATCCTATTTGCGTCTCCCGGAACTCGTAGAAACAGTTAGAAAACGGGTAGATATCTGACGTCATCATTGCGCCAATTTCTATTCTGGCAATATATTATCCATACTAAATATTATATATACCTATGGGAAAGTGTGAGTGTCTAATCTGTCACTTTGTTCGTCTTTCACTGTAAAACGGAACGACGAATTGACGTGATTTTTCAGTGACATGGGCTACTTTTTGTTTCTTTCTGACCGATTAAGAATTTCATACGTGAGAGCGAGAAGCCGATATTTTTTCTCTCTCTCACAGGCATCTTCTGGGCGAGCTCACTCCATCGTAGGCCACGTCTTTGCCTTTGGCTAGTCTGTGGTCAAGAGTAAGCCCATTTATAATTAAAAAAAAAATTAATGACACTGACATACCTAGGCACTTGCACGAGCGCCGCCTAGCGGGATAAAATGTCAGTATGCCTCCTCATTAAGGAGTGTATAATTGTTGCTCTTAGGGATAGAATTACACTAGAACAATGTTTTCGTCATTTACAGGGTCGTGCATTAGGTAGATCTTTAAAACCCTATATAAAAGTCTATTCCCCTAAGCCAGCGTCCGCCGGCTTTCCGCGCATGCGAGCAGTAACGAAGAATTTGGAAACGCTTTGTTTGGCTCTGTAACCATGGCAACGCATTGTTATACGATATTGCGCGTGAGCGCGGGATGGCTTTTTGCAGCTGCACTGGCAGTGCAAACCTTTCCATTAAAATACAGGAAACAGTTGAATTTCAAGAAAGTCAAAAAATTAAAAACTAAGTGCATGGTCGTAGAAAAAGTATTGTCAACGGTTTTATTAAAAAAATACACGTGGCGTCTTTATTAACAATTTTCGGCTTTGCCTCAAATTGTTACCCACGCCACTCGTCTTTTTTGACCTCCTTAGAACGCCTGTTGCATAAAATACTATAATTTTCCTGGAACAATCAATCTTTATAAAAATGTCAGTATCGCAGCAATTGATTCGACACTGTCGTCCGCCGCCAGCATTCCGCATTCAAATCTGTACACGTTTGCATTAATGGCCCCATAAAGAGCCGGTAGCTCTACCACGAGAAGATAGCCACTGTTGAAACTCACAGAAAAATAACATTTTCAATCATTTTGCATGAACCCCGCGAATTCGCACGAGCACGAGCACGAGAAAGTACTCAGTTGTACTTTTTTAGATTACCTAAATCCGTTTGGGAGCTACGATGCCACAGACAGACACACAACCACAGACAGACAGATAGATAGACACGTGAAACTTATAAACACCCCTACCTGTAGAAAAGTAGCGTGAACGACATCTCCAAACCCATGGTCACCGTACACACATAAATTGAGACATAAATGTATTATTATCGAGCGCTAATGTAGGCGAGACATAACTAGTAATGGCGGAAAGCTTTGGATTACCGGCCTGTCCTGTTAAATTACTGTCTGGGCCGTTAAAACAAAGAACATTGATGTTGTCAACACTAAAAGCTCGGCCATACATGAGCGTTTTGTTAGCGTAGGCGGAGGGGAAACGGGGCGTAACGATGGCAGTGCGCCGGACGAACGCTGGCGTTGCGCGGGGAACTAACGAGCGCGGATTGCGAGCGGAATGCGCGCGGATTGCGAGCGGAACGCCAGCGTTCGTCCGGCGCACCGCTATCATTGCGCTCCACTAACGCTACGCTATCAAAACGCTTCATGTGTGGCGGAGGCTTTACACTTAGTCTTAAGAAGCAACACTTAAGTTAAGATATAACAGCACACTAAGTTCTGCATTACTGCTACTCACGTGCCGCTCATGACAAAATGTCTCGGGACTCGTGAAGTAATGACATACTTCTCGCACTTATAACGAAATGTATATACTATTATGTTAAGGACATACAAGTCTCGTATTATTAACCATACCTACACTTTATTTGTAAGTATTAGTGTATTGCCCAATCAAAACTACGAGTTTATACTTCCGTGTACAAACACATGGCACGTGTTTATTTTAATGTCCGCGTACAAACTACTAATATTACTCGTACTATAATTATTTCAATCCTTTGAACTAAACTCTCGAGTAATAAAACATTTTATTTTACATTGCTACCTACTAGCTCACATTATTTTGCACTCGATCGTAACATAAAACACACACTAGTTAATGAGTAAAACAAATTAATTACCTATTCACGAAGCGAGACCGCTAAGATGGCGCTCGAACCAGAAGTCCCACATTCGAACCATTTTGTCAAGTGACCATCACGTTTAGTTACGTCTATCTTCTTAATATAAAACACAGACATTCCAACCAACCATTCCACCATTCAAAACCATTCTGGGCATTCTGTTCTGTCACTGACTGAGTGAATAAGTGAATGAATGGAATGAGTGAGTCGCGTTGAGCGCAACGACACTGACAGAATGTTACGCGCTGAGTGAGCGGCATTTCACGCAACGTAACAATGACTGAGTGTTAGCTGTCAGTTGGAAGTCACATTAGAAGTTGCACTTCAATAGTTAGGTCAGTTTTTAGGGTTCCGTAGTCAACCAGGAACCCTTATAGTTTCGCCATGTCTGTCTCTCCGTCCGTCAGTCCGTGGATAATCTCAGTAACCGATAGCACTGGAAAATCACGCCGACAAAGTGGTAAAAAATGTTTTGTACAAAGTGACAAAGTGGTAAAAAACGATCTGTAGGGCAAGCAACCACCACGCAAGCCACGGCGTTAGACCGCTCAATAAAAGAGTGATTTCGTTTTAGAACTGTTTTCACTATTCAACTGTCAATGACAAAACTTCTGCCTTTTAAATGTGTCCTATATTCTATTAACGTCACAGACACACCTGCCATCCGATTCAAAACACATTTTATGTAACTCGACCAATGTACCTTGACCTCTAGATTGGAAGTTATTAAAGAGGTAAAAGGGGTCATGAATAAAAAGACTTCTGTGGCATATTAGTTAGCTTTGAAATCGTCTGTTAATCGTCTTAGTTATTTTTAGTTTTAAAGCTTTAGCTACAATAATAAGTATGTACCTAAGGAGATTATTTTGTAGGAGTAAAAAACAATTTTTGCTAATTTGATTATTAATAAACGTAACTTATAAATACAGCACAATGTTATAACGCCCACTGTGCCGTATTTATAAGTTACGTTTTTTTTATTAATCCAATTAGCAAAATTTTTTTTACTCCCAGCAGTCTACTTACTAGACTAGACATTAGACATGTCTAAAGTCGATTGCTCGATACAATACAAATTACAAGCTAAGAACGTTTTCAGATTATCTATCATATTTATTCCGATATATAAAAATTAAAGATGGGTCCTTTTTTCTAAAGGATACATTCGATATGGATCGGATAGTGTGAAAACAAACTAATACTAATTAGTTACTAAAAATCGCTACCAATTGTTAAAAGAAAACCGGCCAAGAGCGTGTCGGGCCACGCTCAGTGTAGGGTTCCGTAGTTTTCCGTATTTTTCTCAAAAACTACTGAACCTATCAAGTTCAAAATAATTTTCCTAGAAAGTATTCATAAAGTTCTACTTTTGTGATTTTTTCCATATTTCTTAAACATATGTTTCAAAAGTTAGAGAGGGGGGGACTCACTTTTTTTTTCCTTTAGAGCGATTATTTTCGAAAATATTACCTACTTATAATATTATCAAAAAACGATTTTAGTAAACCGTTATTCATTTTTAAATACCTATCCAACAATATACCACACGTTGGATGTCGGGGACCCTAACAAAACATTTTTTTCTACTTTTTATTTTACCACTTTGTGGCGTGATTAACATACATATTGGTACCAATTTTCAGCTTTACTAGTGCTAACGGTCACTAAGATTATCCGCGGACGGACGGGACGGACGGACGGACAGACAGACATGGCGAAACTATAAGGGTTCCTAGTTGACTAAGGAACCCTAAAAACAGCTGAAGATGAGATTAAGAGTTAATCGTACTTGAGAATAATATGAAATAAGTTTAAATGACTCGTTTAACTTCAGTTTTAATATGATTAAATCCACTTCAGCCTCTTCGAAAATACAGGGTGTCCCACGGCTATGCCAGTACCTTAAATGTGTGTAATTTTGCTCTAATAATAAATAGCCAAAATCTGGCAAAAAAAAAGTTTCTTTTAATACTCGTAGTAAATGAATTTAACTTTTAGAACGTGACATTCTGACATTACGACAGGCCGAATATAAAGCCTAACTAGAAATATAATATATGCTTAATTGTCAAGAGGGCACTGTTATTCTGATGTATGCGGGTTAAAAACAGTTCTCAGCAATTCCCGTCAACTTTGTACAATGCCACGTCAGCAAATTTTAATTGATCCTATTTTGTTACTAACATTTAGTAATATAATTCGACTTTCGTAAGATAGATACAGGATAATTGTTATAATTAAGAAAATATAGATACTAGAGAACCTTAACGACGAAATAAAACTTAATAAAATCTCAATTAATCAACAAAATCTTGGTAACAAAATAGGAATTAATAAAAACAAATTTAACTTTTCCCTTAATTTTTGTACAAAGTTGACGGGAATTGCTGTTCTAATGAAATTCCGCAACATGGCGTACGGCGTACAACGTAGTCTTATATTTATGGCCAGCATTTAATCGTAAAGATACTACTATTTTGTTTTGTTTTGTTTATTTTGTCTTATTTGTATATAACTATCACTTCCTCGCCCCTCCTCGTCCTCCTATCTCTATCTCCGTCTCGATATAGTATATTTTATTTTCAACCCCAAAAACAGTTATAAGTTTGACGCGTCTGTCTGTGTCTTTGTTTGTCTGTCTGTCTATCTGTCTGTCTGTCTGTATGTGTCTCTATTTGTCTGTCTGTCTGTCTGTGTGTGTGTCTGTCTGTGGCATCGTAGCTCCCGAAAAAAGGCTTTCAAAATTCGCGATATATTGAGAATAATAATTTTGTTGTGTCTGAAATTGTGACCTTGAAGATCGCTCACGATTATTTGTGAAAACGTAAGTAATGAAGACTTATAATGACACATAAAATTATACAGTGTGTAAATTTAATAGGGGCGAATTTCCCTAAGAACAAATTAAATTATTTTCAT
This sequence comes from Leguminivora glycinivorella, assembly GCF_023078275.1. Taxonomy (NCBI): domain Eukaryota; kingdom Metazoa; phylum Arthropoda; class Insecta; order Lepidoptera; family Tortricidae; genus Leguminivora; species Leguminivora glycinivorella. The sequence continues at coordinate 15,038,937 of NC_062991.1, forward strand.
AGAAAATATTTTAACTTGTATTTTTAAGTAGTAACACTACTATTATGTTATAAACATTAAATAAATGTCATATACAAAGAAAAAGTGACCAAGGCCTCCAGCTCGGAACACTGGCATTTATTTAAGGGCGAATTTCTTAACGTTGGTTAGTATCGGATATAAGAAACGTAATCAGATAACTTTTACATGGCATTGAAATTAAATTATTATCCATACAAGATAATTCGGCCCGCAATGTAATGCAAACACACACGCATTAAACGCTCGTTGACAGTTGTCATTGTCACTGACTGCAGGGTTAGCAGATGATTGCCGCGAGAGTATGTCTAGATCTAGACCAGCCATTCTCAAAGTGTGCTCCGCGGACCCCTAGGGCTCCGCAAAGCCTCTCTGGGGGCTCCGTGTGAATTTTGGGTACCTGATATGCAACTTCAACTCTCTTCCATAAAACCAAATATTCACCAATTGTTAAAAAATAAAAAACAGTTTCATGTAATACCTCACATTAGAATCTAGTGATTAGATTTTACTATCATGATTGCTTATTAAAATAAAGATTGCAATAAAAAAATAGTTATTTGTTATACAAGGGGGTTATACAAATAGAATCCTGAACATGCGAGTTTTTTAACACACGAGAAGTAAAATACATTTGCACTCAAGTGTAACACAAAACTTTTCCCCTCACTGTAGCGAGGAAACTACAACGCAAAAAATGCGTTTATCAGTGCTTGCAGTAGTTCCACAGGTGGTAAATCATCTTTATTACTAGATTCACCTACTTTTATCAATTTTAAAGCAGTTAATTTGATTTTATTCAAGGTCAAATTACTTTACCCACTAGTGGATAAAATGCGTTATTACCCGTTGGTATTAAAGGACAAAACACGTGTTTCCGAGCTAGTGAGGGGAAAAATAATTTAAGGGTTCCGTCAGATGTTTTACTTTCTAAAAGGGTTCCATGGGAAAATAAGTTTGAGAACCGCTGGTCTAGACTACCCGTCCTTATGTCATAACGCCGGTTAACGAAAGATAAAATTAAAAGATCTTGATGCCTTATCACACTTGCGACTTGCGGGTGATTTGAAAATTTTGATAGCGAAGCGAACGCGCAGCGAGTTCGCCTCGAGTGCGCAGCGAGTTGACCGCGATTCGCCTCGAGGGGGGTGCGCCCAGGCCTCAAGGGGGGGGGGTCACGTGGTCTATTTGTTGAACCGCGAGGGGGTATTCCCCGGCGATATGTATTGCAACCATAGAGGAATAGGTAAGGGAAAAATTGTAACTCCATACATCAGTAAATGCGGGTAATTTGTATAGGCATAGTTAAGTGACATCTAGCGACAAACACGCGTCAATCTCGCGTCAATTAGCCTAAATTATCAGTACTGCTACTTGTCAATAGATGTCGCGACGACGAAATATTACATTATTACAATAGTATTAATCAGTATTCTGTTTTCAATTCCTTCTGCTTGTAATATAAGTTCGAAACTGTTCTAATATTTAATTTTTGGCAGACGAGACACAGTTGCCACCTAGTATCGAGTACTGATAATTCATGCTATTTGACGCGTGATTGACGTGTGATTATCGCTAGATGTCACTTAACTATGCCTATACAAATAACCCGCATTTACTGATGTATAGAATTACAACTCTTCCTTTACTTTTAGTCCTCTATGATTGCAACAGTGTTTGAATCTTCCCACGGTGCCATTATTATTGCTTGTCTATCTGCCACATTCGTAGTTAATAAACTACTACATAACCTAACCACAAAATTAAAATTTTGAAAAAACCCCGACTGCGACATAGTAGACCGATTTTCATGAAACATGGCTAAGAACACTCCCGACTAACTCAGCTTTCAGACAAAAAAAAAATAAATCTAAATCGGTTCATCCGTTCGGGAGCTACGATGCCACAGACAGACACACACACAGACAGACAAACAGACAGACAGACAGACGGACAGACAGACACGTCAAACTTATAACACCCCTTCGTTTTTGCGCCGGGGGTTAAAAATATCGACTTAAACTAAAGTGGATAGACATTTTTTTTTTTATTTATTTAGAAATCAAACAGCCTTTTACAAGTACGGTTTACAAAAATATATATAAATCTAGGCCTAGAGTTTCCTACATATTTTGCTGACGAATACAGCATGACGTCTCTACTCTAGATGCAGCGAACAAGCTGCGCGTTCGCTTCGCTTTCAAATCGCAAGTGTTATAAGGCCCTTAAAGCTACATCATCCTCCTTGCGCTAACCCGGCATTTGCCGAGGCTCATGGGAACCTGGCGTCCGCTGTGACAAGTAATCCCAAGATTTGGCGTAGGCACTAGTTTTACGAAAGCGACTGCCATCTGACCTTCCAACCCAAAGGGTAACTAGGCCTTATTAGAATTAGTCCGGTTTCCTCACGATGTTTTCCTTCACCGAAAACCGACTGGCAAATATCAAATAACATTTCGCACAAAGGTTCCGAAAAACTCATTGGTACGAGCCGGGGTTCGACCCTGCGACCTCCGGATTGAAAGTCGCACGCTCTTACCGCTAGGCCACCAACGCTTACTGTCCTTAATGCCCTTAAAGCTACGATTTACGTAAAAAGGTCAAATTCCAAACGAAATAAATAAAACATTTACGTTAGACTTATATTGACCGGGATATAGACCGTGATTACCTTTTTGATTTTTGTCGAGCTCCCGATATTTCGACGCATTGCATGCATCATGATCACGGAAAACTGACGAAGGCGGGTGGATGTTAAAGTTGTATAGACAGCGCGCGATCTACCCTCCTTCGCGCGCGTCGGCTGCGTTCACTTTCAGCGTTACCACTGGTCGCGTTCACACTCGATGGTCTGTCCAAACACACTACACTCACAGTGTCACTACGTTTGTTCAATTCTGACTGTGGTATTCTAATAAATGGCGGTGTACTGGCAACACGCAGTTGCTGTCAAGATGGCACCAAGTGTGTGAGGTCGGAGAATGCCGTACAGAGAAATAGTTGTTTTATTTATTACAGAACTCCTCCTTTTGATATAATATATTAAAAGAGGACAGTACAAGTGGCGACGAGGATGAAAACGTAAGTGAATATTTCAATATTCGCAATAGAATGCGTGCAAGTTATTTCTGAAATAAAATTTGCCGCCATTACGGCTTTTGTTGCAAATGCAAACAGCCGGCGATGTAAAACGGAATAGGTAAGTAATTATCATCCAAGAACTATTTCGATTGAGCAAATAAAGTACAAAACAATTAAGTCATGTAAAAGAAAAGAAATAAATTAGTGATTTACAGAACTTGAAGTTCTGTTTGCTTGTTACTAAAGTGGGTCCATTGAAATGGACCTGGAAAATTTCATTTGTGTGCAATTCAACTATTGGTCAGATGACAAATGTTAGATTTTACAGGCATAAAACAGTGTTGTGAAATAGACACATTGCTGAGTAAATAAACAAAATTAATTGTATAATAATATATTTTGTAAAGTACAAAGTTGGATTGGGACTTAAGTTTTATGTTTTTCAATTTTTATAAAGGGAAGGAATTTTTATAGATTCTAATTGGTCTCATTGTATTATTTATCTTCTCACTATACGGTATTCGAGTTTACAAACCAATGTACCTATGGAATTGACATAATTTCAAAACTGTAATACCTACAAGATGTTCTAAAAAATATATAATAGTGAACATTAACTGAAGAATCTTTCTGATTTCTTTATTGTATGGACTTTTTAATATTTATAACTGATACAATCCCTAACAGTGTTTGTCATCTACCCTATTCTATGCAAGTATACAATGTTATTATAAGCACAGCAGGAATTGCATATCCCTCAAATGTTGGGACAATTGTGAAAACAATAAAAAGTCAGAAATGACTGGAAGCCTCCAGCGGGCTGGACAAATTGTCAAAATCCTTAAAATTAAGGAGACGCCTTCGGGCCGGATAAGATGTCAAGTACATCATAAGTAAATCCCTTTAAAAGTCGGGAAAATCCTTAAAATTAAGGAGACGCCTTCGGGCCGGAAAAGATGTCAAGTATAAATCCCTTTAAAAGTCGGGAAAATCCTTAAAATTAAGGAGACGCCTTCGGGCCGGATAAGATGTCAAGTACATCATAAGTAAATCCCTTTAAAAGTCGGGAAAATCCTTAACATGAAGGAAATGGCTTCAGGTCAGGTTAAAGGGCTGTTAGAAACATAAATAAATAAATCAGGTGAAGTATCACTGGCGCAGTGGTGAGTATCTGTTTGCCTTGGTTGAACTCAGCTCTTTGGGTTAACATTGCTCTGACTATCATCAGTATATGCACAACTTATGAGTACTCATTTACCCATAAAATAAGAGTACTTGAGTTTTGATAACTCTAAACAGTCCATAGAAAGGAGACAATAGTTTTTATGACATTTCATCTTCTCTTGCTCTATACTGAAGGGTTCTAATACTGAGTTACTATTATCCAGTAACAGAAAATACAGATAAAAGGTTTAAGCAAGGTCTAAATAACATTATCTCATGCTTTATACACTAATGAAGCACAACATTTAAGTATTTCTATAATAACTTAAAGTGTCTCTTACCGTTTTCTGTCCAATTTTATGAAAATATGAATGTTTGGTAGCCAGTTGGCTATCAGAAAATTTGCCTGTCTGTAAAATATTTTGTACTTTGCACAAAATAAAGCATCAGATACTTATGAGAAAAGTGTAACAGTAGTTATTCTTGAATCCGTATAATCCATTATCTATTTTTAAGAAAGATAAGTTGGATAGAAATATAAACATAAAGTAAACATGTTGACCATAATGTCACTGATCTTGATTGCATGAAGTTCCATATCAGCAAATCATTCAAATTCGTTGACAGTTCTTAAAAAGAAGCTGGTTTGACTAGAAAGAAAGTAGCCTATTGTTTAATTGTACCATATAAGCGATGCCATGGCAATATCACATTTCTGCCATCTAGGGTTTCTACCATCTATGATATTATCTATTCTGTGCTAGTGTATCTGTCATTTTGACAGATCAAAAATAGTAATAGCCTTACAAATGAAATTGAAACAATGGTGTTGGTCTAGTTAAATGTGATAGAAATAAAGCAAATGTGGACAGGTGATCCATGCACGCACGCTGTACAATGACAAATCTCGTTCAAATTATCGCTGAGTGGTGACACATATGTTTTGAAAAGACAGGCCTGACAGGCAAGGGAATACAACAATCATAATAAAAGTTTATTAATATAAAAGCTTTGTGTGAAACATGCATGAATTAACAATTTGTACAAGTTTTCAGATTGATTTGGCTTACACCACTGGTATAACACTAGTTTCCAGAACTAGGTACTGAAAAATAATATGGATGTGGATGGTGGATGTAACTTTAAAAATGCATTTCAGCATGTTGCTTGACTGAATGTAAGCAATAAGAAAAGGAAGCTGTGATTGGAAATTACAAAGTACTTTCCTAAATGTCTACAGAAGTAAGATTTGTAAGTAAAACACTTTTAAGTGAAGAACAGAACGGTGAGTGGTATTTGTAAAACAGCCTGGTAGTAAAGCCAAAACTATGTCTGACATTACATTACAATAAAATGACACGTACTGTCATAGTTTGGTTATTATGCCCAGTAAAATATTTTCCTACGGGATAGAATGAATGAATGAATAACCATTTACCAAAGTGTTATATTTCAAAGCAGTTATTCGGTTAGATGCCTTATATCACGACAAATTATTACATATCAAGAGAAGTACCAGCCGCGAGACCCGAGGTCACAGCCTGAAACTGATTTGCACTCCTACTACTAAAGCTGCATATCATTCCCTATCCAATCGTGTTGTAGCGGTTTGGAACAGCCTACCGGATAGTATTGTAACTGCTCCCTCAGTGAATGTGGCTTTTAACAAATAAAATAGTGACATGACTTTGCTAACTATTAATCATGAGACACTGTGTGAGATAGGCTCATCAGCTGAATAGCTGCTCGCCTATAATTGAATAATATCAGTGTTTTCATATTAAATCTGAGCTAGGCTACAAATCTGTTGGGGGTTACAAATCAAACTGTTTTTATCCTCTGAGATATTCATACTAGTTCTATTTATCTTACAGATTTCTTCCAAACAGGTCACACACCTAGTAATATGGTGGAATATGGCTGAGATCAGCCCATGTCAGTCATTTTGGAAACAGGAAATTGTGCTCTAGTTCGCTAACACCATACTGTGGTGAAAGGTCTGTGCACTATTATTTGGTTTAAAAGTTAGCTAACAAGGTTTCAGTCAAGCAAATAAATATTTTGGTCTGTGTTTCAAAAACAGGTGATTAAATATTATACATTTTATTTAACTGATACCAATGTTAAACAAATATAATAAAATGAAAATTACAAGTATTTTAATCTATGTTTCACATCATTATGAGAGTTGCTGTAAAAGTTTCATAATATACCTACTGTTATTAGTAAAGTTGTTCCATTTTGTGGAATACATTTGATACAGTAGATCTCACAACAAAAGCTCATGTATAAAGGTTAGAACTCTGTTTTGCCTATTGGCCACAAACATTCATAAGTACTTAAAATAATGGTTATTCATTATAACAATGTTAGGTCCATATCTGAAAAGTTAAATCAGTATAGTTATTAGTTACATGGTGACACCAAAGTAGTAATAAGTTTGACTATGCATATTTGTTTAAATTTTAATAAGTACTGCTTGTTGTATTGCATATCTAAAGATAGTAGTTATTTGAGTTCAGCTATATAGGTACATTTTACAAATTCTACAAACTAGAATATTAAGTCTCTAGTACTAACAGCAACACTCTTGGCTAACCATCGGTAGCCTTTATGCCCTTGTAATAAGGATTACAAATGTATGGCTAACAGTGTTGTCGATGGTACTTTATAGTCAGTTGTAGCCAAACTCGATGTGACTGTGATGTTGGATACTAGCAAACTAGGAAAAAATTGTTTGTAAACTGTAAATAATTGCATTAATAATACAATTGACATGATTAATATAATATATAATCTTTTATGCATAGAGATACATAAAGACAAAGGATTGATTTATTTAATTGTAACTTTCTTACACAATACAAATGTGTCAAGGGTGGACTTCTTCTTCTTATCGTGTCGAGGTTCCTTTCTTAATGGTGGACTTAATGCTAGGATGCATTCTCTACCCACAAATTTTAATTAATGATACTTAGTAGTAACCGGGACTACTAACCTTTGTTTAATTTTATGGTATGTTTTTGACTATTGTTAAGACAAAATTCATTGTTCTTATTTTTATGATATGAAATTGATTATAACCCATAACCCCATACCCATAATTCATTGTAACTACTAACAATGTAGAAAATATTGTAGGTAGATTTATTCATTTCAATGATGACTAATCATAATTAAATTTCAAAACTAGCCAGATTATTAGTTAAGATTGCGGTATGCCTTCACAGGGCATTATGTACTCACTTACCTGCCTCGTTTATTCACCTGCATTTTAATGTAGGTACATAGATGTACAGTAGATTAATGAAATATGGAAAGTTAACTACACCTAAACTGCATTCATGAAACATTGTATTAGATTAGGCTAGCAATTAGCAATGTAAAATGTTGGTTAGTAAAAAGTTTGAATTTGTGGTGTTCAATGGTTAACTTCAACAATAATCTTTGTATGTCATAGGTATGTTTATAAAAGACGGAAATTACTGACATTAGTTACCTACAGAGTGATTCACTGTTTGATGTGGACGTACTAAATATTGTATGAAATTTGTATTCTAATATCTATCTTATTCTACATGGCCACAGGAAATTAATCAATAACTGTTTTATGTATAATTGTATATGAACTTGTGAGAGGTAGCAAGTAAAGATTGTTATAAAATTTAATTCATTTAAAGAAAAGGAGAGGAAACGGGAAGGTACCGAGTAAATGTCATTGGGGATTCCTACAGCAGATCGTTATTTCCAAACCAAATATTTACTGGATGTGGACACAGTCATTGTACAGAATCTACTTAAGTGTTAGTATCTTGTATTTAATAATATTAATAGATATAGTATACCTTGTGTGTAGTCTATTTTGACTCTTTAGGATTATTCTTAAGACTCAAAGATTCATAATATGTTATGCTACTAACTAGTGGTTGATATTTCTAGCTCTAGTCTAAAGTCATACACTTGTGTTAGTATAAGGACTTACCATGGAGTATAATTATAATGTGATGTGATCAGATTGTTACTTAATAGAAAAATATTTGCATCTGACTTCACCGGTTTTTTGTATACACAAACAAATCACTGGATTCCATACATTAGATAGTTTGAAGCCATCCTCACGATTGAAATTTTTATATTTGTGAATCTCAATGGCTTCTCTTACCAATCTCGGTATGTATATCCCGGTCAATATAAGTCTAATGAAAATAACCGTGAATCATTCAAAACTCTTAAAACATTTACGTTATTTCCCTTTGAAATGTGATGTAAGTAACACATTTCATACGCAAAGTAAATAAAGCTGTAAAAATATATACCTACCTATGCAAATAAACTATGTTCTTTTGCACGAAAACGTTATATTCGCAGTTCTTTCATGTGAGTAGGCATTACGTGTCACAGAGATATACGAAACAGACTACGCATGACGAAATAATTCACTTGATATTGAGTTTATCTCCAGCTCTTTGCAACTATAAAGTACCTACTATTAATGAGTAAGTTAATGAGAGTAATGACGAGTCTTATACGCCCTGTTTTTATTGAATTCCGTTAACTTTAAGGGAAGATTCATTAGTTCTACAATCAATTTTTCTTAGAAACTAGCCTCTTAACTCTTACGGTTATCGAATTATTAAAAAAAAATTAATTACTGAACACGCGTGTGGCATCCCTTACCACTTACTAATGTTATTTGTTTTGACATGTGCCGTCAAACACTTGACAATGACTTTAATGTTATGATTAAGGTCCTCTCTCTCTCTCTCTCTATGGAAACAAAAAAATATATTTTATTCGAATTTAACAAAAAGCAATATATAGGGTGGTTCCTGATGATGAACCTAAATGCGTGTCGAATTTAACGGAAAACAATAAAAACACGGTATAAAATAGATATAATTACGTTTGTTTTATTACCACACTTATAAAACTTTGGTTTACATATTTAAGATGACGAGACAAAGAGTCCTCGGGGGTTCGCTTTCAAAATGTTATTTTATGCGGTTAAATCCCGTATGTCAAACTCAGTCTCATTATGATGATGTAGAAGTCGACTCTGGTGCATGGGTTCTATATTGTAGTGTGGGCAACGGGGCTGCCAAACTGTCAATGCAATATCAGAATTTCATTTTCATTCAACGCTTTAATTGCGAAGATTGCTGGCATTGAAACTTAAGCAATATCATGTGCTCTGCCTACCCCGATTGGGAAAACAGACGTGAGTTTATGTATGCATGTCAAAGTCAGCGTAGACAGCAATGCACTTGTACCATCTATTCATACTAAAATATATCTGGCCTCATTTCCCTTTAGAGGCGCTCCGTCGCGTCGCGCTGGGATATCGATTCTCGTGTTTTAGACTAGATATGTTTTACATGTATTCCCACAAGAGGTAGGCAGAGCACATGAAACTCCTCAAGTTTCAGTACCAATACCAATTTTGATCTGTGTAAGGTGTCCCCCAATATTTATTATTTATTTATTAAGAAAAGTAATGAGTGTAATGACTAAACAATGACGAAATTACTTAAGTACTTATATCCTATACATATATGATATATTTTCCTTATACTCGTAGACATGAAAGCCAAGTTTTGTAAACAAATCCCTGCTGTGAGATATCCCGCTGCGATCGATCTACCCACGTTTTAGAACCGACTAGCTTTTGCCCGCGGCTTCGCTCGAAATGCATGAGCAGTTTGGCGAGGAACTTTAAATATGTAATATGTATGTTACCTTTAAATTAATTAATTTAAAATAAAATAAAATTGCGGAATGCTCCAAAAATACTTCAACCCCCCATTTCAGGGAAGTGGGGGGTTAGAAAGAGAGATAAAGTAGTCTTTGTCACTCATACCTTCGACTATCTCCACTTAAAAAATCATATCAATAGGCTTTTGCCTCCTAGTCAAATCAGCTTCTTTTTAAGAACTGTCAAAACGAATTTGAACGACTTGCTAATATGGAATTTATATGATATCGAATTGAGAGACGTCACGGTCAATTCAGTTACTTTATATGTTTCTACCTGACTTATTAAATAGAAATTGGATTTATAAATAACTTCTGTTCATGTTTTTCTTACAATTATCTGATGCTTTATTTCGTGCATGGTATAATAGTTATTTCTTATACAAGGGGGCAAAGTTGTATTTTAACGCCGAGTGTGGAATTGAAAAACGAGCAAGTGAAAGGATTCTATAGTTGAACCACGAGCGAAGTGAGTGGTTCGAGAATAGAATCCTGAACTTGCGAGTTTTTTAACACACGAAAGTAAAAACATTTTGTGTAACACAAAACTTTTCCCCTCACTATAGCGAGGAAACTACAACGCAAAAAATGCATTTATCACTGCTTCCAGTAGTTCCACAGGTGGTAAATCAAATAATTTTAAAACAGTCAATTTGACTTTATTCAAGGTCAAATTACTTTACCCACTAGTGGATAAAATGCGTTTTTACCCGCTGGTATTAAAGGACAAAACACGTGTTTCCGAGCTAGTGAGGGGAAAAATATTTTATTTTGAGAACAGTCAGGTTCCCTATTCGTGTTTCCGTTTTGCCGTGAAAGTCGGACAACAGACACACACACCTTCCCATTTATAATATTAGTTATGGATAGAGGGAGCTGCTACCATGCACCTATCATAATATACCAAGACTAAACGTAGTAGGTAGGGGAGATCCGCCATCTTCTTCTTCTTCAACCTAGCGTTTTCCCGGCCTAGCGCCAGGGTCCGCTTTCCTGCTCAGCCTTCTCCACTTTGCCCGGTCTTCGGCATCCTGAGGTGAAAGATTGTTCTCTTCCATGTCCGCTGTCACGACGTCCAGCCAGCGCTTCTTAGGCCAACCGCGGCCGCGGGGAGATCCGCCATAAAAAAAAATATATCGCAACTAGTACAACCATTACAATTTTAGATTTTATGCAATTTTAAATCAGTTTCCCTGTGTGGTGACGGGTTAAGAATTTCATCACCCCCTTTCTTCCCGTGGGTGTCTATGTACTCGATGGTGTCGTAGAAGGCGACTGTGGGATATGGGTTAAATTGTGGCGTAGGCGAGAGGCCGGCCACCTGTCACTGCAATGTCACAGTTTAGTTTTCTTTCAACCCCTTTTTTGCCAAGAGTGGCACTGAAGCTTTAGTAGTTTCATGTGCTCTGCCTACCCCTGTATGGGATACAGACGTGATTGTATGTATGTTAAATCAGTTTGCAAGTATACGATATTTTTTACTAAACTCGTGAGTAGGTTCCACAGTCGAGTTCATAAATATGTGTCAATTTTTCACTTTATAGCAGTGTTTTTCAAAGTGTGGGTCGCGACCCCCAGGGGGGTCGCGGCACTTATCCTGGGGGGCCACGAAGTTTAGGTTTAAGAGAAACTTATGACAGGCTGATTTGATTTTTTCTAACTCAATGAAGTCAAATTCTTATACCTTTTTTTGTTTTTATATCTACCATTGTTGAAAATGTCAGCTCACATAAATATGAAGTAGCAAATGGGATCAAGCCATTATTTGAAAACCAATTGAAATGGATATGTTGAGAATTGGTTTTTTTAACTTTGCAAGCTCTCCACCATAACAGAAATATGGATTTCTACGTTCACGTTCATATTGTGTAAAGACGTTGTCCACAACTCTATTTTTGCTATAGAAACCCGTTAACTTTATCTGTTGTAATTATGTTTTCGTCAAAGATATCGCGGCAAGATACTCGTTTGCTACTTTCAATAGCCAAACATAATCAGAAAATAAATCTGCAAATCCAGTTTTGTTATAATTGATATAGCTAATATTTGGCAAAGAAAGAGCTATGGGGGTCGCGAAAAAATTAAGGAGTCATAAAGGACCGTGACACCATAAAGTTTGAAAACCACTGCTTTATAGCAACAAGCTAGGGTAAAGAAATGTACACATACTTATGAACTCGACTGTACAATGTGCGAAATAGTGAACTAAGTAATGGCCGCCGGGATCTGTCATTATTGTGGGTTACGTATATGGTCATCAGCGTTGCCAATAACCAAAAGACATGAACATGTTCTCTTTGATTTTTTTAAAGATATGGATAGATAACCCGTTCGTCCGTTCATTGCGTATTCCCCCTATGTCTACCTATACTCTGTCAAACAAGTCTGTCAGTAAATAAGAACAAAAAAAACTATATGCATCCTTTTCTTTAGGGTGCTAGAGAAAAGGATACCTATAGTTTTCTTTGTTCTTATTTAGTGACAGACTTGTTTGACAGAGTATATGCATTAATTGACAACGTTTCAAAATTTTCAATGTCCCTAAATCGAAAACCATTTCGAGATATACGCTTGTAGATCACATAAATTTTTTTTTTTTTTTTTTCCGTATTTTTAGTATAAAAAATCATAAAAATAGTTTAAAGGGGAAGTGACGTCAAATAGCTGATTTAGAGCTGCCACTATAAGAAAAAAATCTTCCAGTTGGGATGTCCCTTGAGTTTGACAGTGACACTTATCACAGTTCGTAGCAAAGATATTAAAAATTTCATGGCTTAGTCTATGGTTCGTAGTTATTCACTATGGGTTGACAGTGACACTTGACAGTCAAACATAGGTGACTGTTAAAACTTTTTTTTTTTTTTTTAAGATTTTGTCGTTTTCTTAGGTGTATGAAACAACATGTGACGTCACGAAGCTGCGTCTTGACGTTTGTAACTTACGCTCTTTCTGCTCGAAGTAGTAATAAAAAGGGATTTTCTCATTAAAATAGCAGTTTTTGGAAAAATAAAAAATTCGTGTATCTTTTAGTATTAAGTTCCTTCAAACCAAACAATAAAAAGTAGTACTCAAAAATATGAAAAGTTGTCAATTGGTTACTTCGCGTGCCAAAAGTCATTGACCCCCGTTTCATAACAGTAAGAGTTCCACTCCACCCAATTAGCGTTTTTAGGGTTCCGCAGAACTCTTACAAGTTTGATTGTGTCAAACAATAACGTCTCTTATCATAAGAGTTTTGAATGATTCACGGTTATTTTCATTAGACTTATATTGACCGGGATATAGACCGTGATTACCTTTTTGATTTTTGTCCAGCTCCCTCAAAGCTCCTTGTCATAGGTAATCACTAATCACGGTCTATATCCCGGTCAATATTATGATATATTTTGACGACCGGTACTGGCGTAGCGCGCTAAGCCGCGGTCCCGGGTTCGAATCCTGTTAAGGGCATTTATTTGTGTGATGAGCACAGATATTTGTTCCTGAGTCATGAATGTTTTCTATGTATATAAGTATTTGTATATTAAGTATATCGTTGTCAGAGTACCTGCCACACAAGCCTTCTTGAGCTTATCGTGGGACTCAGTTGATCTGTGTGTGAATGTCCTTATATATTTATTTATTTAATGGATCAAGAGGGTCGAGAATATCTTCATCGGAAATAATTAACACTCAAGTGAATCAATGATTACTACTTTATTCGGGTAAATTATAACAAATTAATTTCAATCAAACTTAGGTAACCTAGGTTGTTCTGACGAAACGCGGTACAGTTCCTAAGAGACTAGCGCACTTCAAGACTGCTGGAAGCAGAATGGCCTCTCGCCACTATCGTGCCCTTCTCTTAGACTGGTCACAGATGGCGCTTGCGTTCCGCAGCAACTTCCGTTGAGTCATGAGTACGGACTCGTGACTATTTGAGTCATTTGATCGTCCGTAATTATGACCAGGATGCGACATATTTATTATTATTTATTATCCTATACTTAATTTTTTTATCCATTCGAAATAAATCACCCCGCAATGTATTGCGAACACACGCGCGTTAAACGCTCATTGACAGTTGTCATTGACTGTCATTGCAGCCATGTTTGCAGTAAATTGCTGCTGAGTAATTAAAAAAAAAATGTAATGGGGTATATAGGCAGAGAATATGAAACTGTAAGTGTGTCACTTTTGGCAAATTAATAGGTTAAAAGAAAACGAAGGCTGCTAGCCCATCGCCACCATCACAATGGAACCTACTCGTATATCCCACAGTCGACTTCTGCGACACCCAAAGGAAGAAATTTGTTTGGATGTCGCAGACACCCAAAGGAAGAAATTCCTTTGGGTGGTAGGGTAGTGGGTGGTGAAACTCTCCCCACCACCACACAACTCTCCACCACCACACCACCACACGAAGAAATCTCATGGTATGGTAGAGACTCTAAATATAACCACAGTATAGTAAAGAGTACAGTATAGCCACTCCCGCTCCCCACTGAAAGTGCCGCCCACCCGGTCTCGGTTACCTCACAGATGCCGCCTGTCAAAAAAGCTATAGAAGCATGGTACTGATGGTACGCGTTCACGTACACGAGCTTAGACTGTGTGCTAGGAACGCGCCTCTTTCATATATTTGATCGCCAGTGTCCGAGGTGTGATATAACACAGAAAAGCTAGCTACACTTAAAACAACTCATCTATTTTTGCCACTCAAATAAAGATAAACTGAACTTCATTATTTATGCCTACTATTAGAATTAGCTCTCTCAACCTCATACGACGCACTGACAGACGATTTTATATACATCTGAAGCTGTAGTTCAAACGTTTTATCAAGGGCATATTGAAGTGAAACTTAGTTTTTTAAAAATAAATGGCTTCAGTCCATTATTGGGACTATTTCGTCATTATTGGATTAGATAGGACTTAGATTAAGTAGATTTTTTTTTTAGTTGTGACATTTAGAGTCATTTGCAGTTTTAGACATTTTTTTTTTGTATTTGTACATATTAAAATTTAGGTGATATTACATCTCTAATTAATTGTATAGAGTTAACTTTAGCTTATATTAATTATCAATTGTAATTTCAACTCAATTTTAAATATTTTTTTAAATACCTATGATTTTGTGCCCCTATTTGCTGAATAAATTATTTTGATTTTTGATTTTGATTTTGATATTATGAGCGATTTTGGTACGGTAAGTACGACAGTGTACGGTGAGTTAGCACTTGTAAATTGTTAGCTAGATTTTACAAGAGCACGTGGACTACCGGCCGTTGACGACAAAAAGAGGCTAAACGCGTTTCGAGATTGATTCTTCATCAGCTTCTCACTAACTACAAAATTAGTTTACTGCATAATAAGTTATCGATATTACACTTTAAACAACATTAATGAGCAAAAGAAAAAGAAATTATTCACGACACGAGACCGCTAAGATGGCGATCGAACCGGAAGTCCAAGTGTAACTTCTACTAATGCGACTTCCAACTGAAAGCGTTAAACGTTTAACGCCAGCTGACAGCGTTTAACGTTTAACGCTCAGTGTTGCCAACTCGAATTTTGAAATACCCCTTCCTATTTTAATTTTGACATTACTGAAAATGATAGCAGAGCGTTTCGACTCTGACATTTTGGGGCGATATATCGAATTACATGTGTACAGACATGTGATTCGGTAAATCACTCAATTCACTTTGTATTAGGCATTAAAATATGTAAGTAAATTATAAGTACGTAACTTAGCATGTAAGTGTTCACTAACAACTATGGACTGTAACTGTCTGAAAATAAACAATTTTAATTTTAATTTTAATTTTTATTTTATTTTTATTTATTACGAAGTTTCACTTCTGCGCGGAGGAACTCCACGAGCTATTTTTTTAAATATCGTTCGAACTTGTCAATATAACTATCTTAGCATGTAAGAAGTTGAAAAAAAAAAGGAAATTTTAGTGACAATACTGTCAGTTAGCTCCTCACGCACACACCATTCCACAGTCGACTTCTACAACACCTACGGGAGGAAAAGGGATTGTGAAATTATCAACCCGTCACCACACACGCAACGGGTCCTACCTATAAATTATGAAAAAAAAAAGTTTTGTTACAAAATCAATAGGCTAGTTTCCTATACTTAAAATAAAATATTTTATGCACCACATATTTAGAATAAAAATATGGACAATATTTATTTTTAAACATAATTTCTATTTAATAAATCAAAGAGACGTGACGTCACTCCTCGGCATTTCATAGTTATTCCATATTAGCAAATCGTTTTGACAGTTCATAAAAAGAAGCTGATTTGACTAGTTCGAAACTAGCCTATTATAATAACCTCCCGAGTTTAATTTTTATAATGCTTCGCCATTGCTAGTTTGTCAAAGAACTCAATTTCTGCAACCAATAAGCATCCGCTCTAGTTAGTCGATACCCATAATTTTCTTCAAGACATAAACTAGTAAAACTTTCTCTATATCTACTACATAACGTCCTTTTTCAGCTGCAACATCATTTTGAACTTACGACTTTTCTTATACAAGCAAGTTGCTACAGCTCGGAAGCAAAAGGTCATAAGTCAAGAAGAAAAGAATTTAATATAAGACATTTTATTATTGAAATGTGGTTTATAGCAGTTTGCTTTTAGTGTTTTTATCAGAGGAAGCGATTAATACGAGATTTATACAGTTTCAGTCTAGGGTTGTAAATAGAAAAAAAATTAAATGTTTTTTTTCAGAACTGTGAAAAAAAAAACATGAAAAAAAACCGAGCACCATGGTTTTTTTTCTAAATATGGTTTTTTTTTTCAGATGAACAAATAATACGACAATAACGGTTTTTCGTGAGTTGTAACGTGTTTCAATAACAATAACGTACATTTTAATTCAATTAACATTCAGTATACAAACGTTTATTGGGGAATCCCCGATGCTGCGTGTAGCGTGGAGAGGCGGTGGTGTTGCCAACAGTAAATAGTGATAACTACCAACTACAAATTTCGTAAAACTTACTTTTATAAGACCAGAAATTAAAGTTATTTGATTAAATTCGTTTAATAGTTAACATTGAATCTAAAAAACCGTATAAAAGTATTAACTACTTTGCAAATTTTGAGTTTTCGTACTTTAGAAAAAAAAACATACTCCAGAAAAAAAACTGTTTTTTTTACGGTTTTTTTTTCATGTTTTTTTTTTCAAGCCAGAAAAAAAACCGTTTTTTGCAACCCTATTTCAGTCCTTGTGCCGAGTGGGATAATGATGTTTCTTTAGTTAAAGAGTTTCTTGACCCAGTTTGAAGTAGTTTCTGTTTTTAGTCTTGTTTTTCCGTTATCTGCAACATCGACCCTTTTGTCTCATTTTTCGTGTTAATTTTTCTTTTTTTATAGACCGCGTTTTTTTTTGTTTTCCGTTAAAAAAAATGTTTGGTTCATTATCAGGGATCACCCTGTATTTAGTTAAATTAAAAAAATCATCGTTTTCATACATAATAAATGAATTAGTGTGAGAGACCTTTAAGAATAATATTCAAGTTAGTGTCAAGTGATTGACGGCACGTGTTAAAACAAATAACATTGGGAAGTGGTAAAGGCTGTCAAACACGTGTTTAGTAATTATTTTTATTTTTTTTAATAACACGATAACCGTAAGACGACGCTAGTTTCTTAGAGAAATTAATTATATAATATGTATTTGATCTAAAGAACGGTTCATCCGTTCGGCAGCTAGGATGACACAGACAGACACACACAAACAGATAGACGGATAGACACGTCAAACTTATAACATAATAACACCCCGTCGTTTTTGCGTTGGGGGTTAAAAAACGTAAAGGCTTTTTTTTTTTAATACTGCGTCGGTGGCAAACAAGCATACGGTCCCCCTGATGGAAAGCGGTCACCGTCACCTATGGACGCCTGCAATTCAAAGAGTGTCACGTTGCCAACCCATTAGAAACATGTACACTCCTTTTTGCTGCGTTAAGTACACAGCAAAAGTGTACAAGTTCTAAGAAGGGTTTGGGTCGCCGACGATTAAAAGGACAATAGACGGAACAAATTAATTCCGTAGGTCCTTCCGTCACTAGCACACCGCTCCCTCGTTAAGCTCTGGCAGCCTTACTCACCGCCCAGGCTGTCCATGACCAAAATTAAACTTACTAAACCAATCATCAATGTTCCATAACCGTTTACGACTAGACCAGACTAAAGATCGTGAATGGCTAGATTGGTTAGGCTGGTAGTAAACCGTGTTTACACTCACGCGCACGTCAGCACACCATAAATAGCTGGTTTGGACATAAATATACACAGGAAACCGATTCAGATACAAAAATTTGTAACGGTCAAGGTGCTATTTTGATTTGACCTTGAAGTAAGATGATTGGTCTGACCTAGTCGGCACTGACCCTGCCTGCTAAGCCACGGTCTTAGGGTTCGAAGACAGGTAAGGGCATTTTGTGACACAGGTATTTGTTTCTGAGTCATTTTATGTTTTCTATGTATATAAGTATTAAATTTGTATATTATCTGCGTACCCACAACACAAGCCTTCTTGAGCTTACCGTGGGGTTTGGTCAATCTGTGTAAGAATGTCCTATAATATTTATTTATTTAAGTCTGCTAAGGATTGGAAGACGCTCTGCCATCGGTATGCCCTACAAATCAAATCTTCATTTAAAAAAAAAATGAGAAAACCCCCGACCGCGACATAGTTATACCACTTACCCGCGCACGATGCAGACCACATGTTATAAACATTTCACAGAGATAAATCACAAGTATCAAATTTAATAGGTAACAATAAATATTTGCCTACAATCGTACGTTTTACACATTTACAATTAATCTCCGAGAAGGACCTAGAGAATTTTCACATGACAAACAAAAGACTGTCGGATTTTTTTAGTTTTTTTTTTTACCACTGGCCAGCACGAGCAGATCTGATGGCTGTATGCAGGTTTGTAATTTAAATATTTATACTACGTCAGTAGCAAACAAGCATTTTGGCCTGCCTGATGGTACCTACGCAGTCACTAACCTATAAACTGCAATGATGGTACCTACCGTTTATCGTCCGACACTTTTTTAGGGTTCCGTAGTCAACTAGGAACCCTTATAGTTTCGCCATGTCTGTCTGTCCGTCCGTCCGTCCGTCCGTCCGCGGATAATCTCAGTGACCGTTTTCACTAGAAAGCTGAAATTTGGTACCAATATGTATGTCAATCACGCCGACAAAGTGCAAAAATAAAAAGTGGAAAAAAATGTTTTGTTAGGGTACCCCCCCTACACGTAAAGTGGGGAGTGATTTTTTTTTTTCATTGCTATCCTTACGTGTGATACATTGTTGGATAGGTATTTAAAAATGAATAAGGGTTTACTAAAATCGTTTTTTGATAATAGTAGTAGTAGTAGTAGTAGTAAAACACTTTATTGTACCAGAAAATAATACAACACACAGGAAAAAGAGCTTATTATAAGTACAAAGGCGAACTTATCCCTTCAAATAATATTCATATTTTTGGAAATAATCGCTCCTAAAGGAAAAAAAAGTGTGTCCCTCCCCCCTCTAACTTTTGAACCATATGTTTAAAAAATATGAAAAAATCACAAAAGTAGAACTTCATAAAGACTTTGTAGGAAAATTATTTTGAACTTGATAGGTTCAGTAGTTTTTGAGAAAAATACGGAAAACTACGGAACCCTACACTGAGCGTGGCCCGACACGCTCTTGGCCGGTTTTTTAATGGCTGGCAATAGTGGCAATGCAAAATACTCTTTATTGCCCGCCTCAGTACAAAAAAATAATAATTACTACAGCAGCTAAACATGAGGGAAACAACAGGCGGTCTTATCTCTAAAAAGCACGCTCTGCCATCAACCATAATTATCTATCTAGAAGAAAACCATTTTTTATGCGATAGGAGGCGAACGAGCAGACAGCCTGATGGTACTCGATCACTGCCGCCCATGGACACCCGAAATACCAAAAGTGTTTGAAGTGCTTTCTCGGCCTTTAAGATGGGTGTATTTAAATACGTTCCAAGAAAATCTTAGTTGAATTGTTTAAGTAGTAGCCCGTGCTAATCTCAGATGTAGGTATATAATTAGGCCCGGGCTTTTATCTATCACCAGCTTATCTAGACCTCCATTTGCCTATAATGTTAAAGAATCTACAGATCTCATTATAATGGATTCTTGGTGTTTCGTGAACGAGAGAAGTAAATATATTTAGGTCTGAAGTGAGGGATTTTCCTTCTCCTATGACGTGAGTTGAGTCATACAAAAGTATTGTGCCAAATAAAGACGTTTATGATGTCATGGGGATTGTGTGACATGGTAGGAGTAAATTTGGAGTTAAGTGGCGAGAATGGAAAGAATGAATTCTGTAAGTATTCAACAGAAACGGCAAAAAGAAGCAACTGACTGTATCTTTCACAGATCATATGATTACAGAAGCAAGTCATACAATGCTTTTGGGTATTTGCTTGGATGATAAAATGTCATGTTTGCTCACTACTCAGATATGGCATTATCCTCTGGGGTAATTGAAGCCATGCCAGACGCGCACTTTTAGCGCAAAAGCAGTGCGTAAGGGCGATCTGTAACGTAGACTTCTTAGCATGTTGTAGGCCCCTATTTAAAGAACTGAATTGGCTGACTGTGCCATGTATCTATATACACATGGTACATATATGAAGTTTTTTTATTTGTCAAGGCTCATCCAGAACTCTTCAAAACTTTTAAAGACATAAGCAACTTTCCTACAAGGTACCCAAATCGTCTCGCCGGTCCTGGGCGGATGACACAATTGTACAGCAATAATGCATAATAATATTGTAAATCCATTGACATTTTTAATCGCCTTCATGATGACTTTAAAGACTTACTTACCTATTAGTTTATTTAAGCGTAAACTTAAGAACTGGTTTATCGAACAATGTTTTACTCGGTTGAAGAATATTTTGATTATTATAGACATCACCCATATAACCATAATCGGTCGCCGTTCCTACGCAAATCCTCCTATTTTGTGTACACACAGGTCTTCGGGTCTCAATGCTTAGTCGCAGTCCGGTCGACGTTTAGTCGCGGCGACCCAAATGGGGACGATTGGTAACAGGCACAAATGGTCACAGAAGTGACAGAAGTGTGCACTACGCGTGCACACATTGTTACCGTTTGGCGACTACTTTCCCAAAATCATTCGTTCATTTCATTCTTTTCAAATGGCGACTGTCAGAGACGTCAAAGTAAAAAAGAAATAAAATCATTTGACATTAAAATGTAATGGCGTAAGAATTTGTTAAAGATAAATATTGTTTGCATTTGTAATATAATGTGGGCTAATTACCATGGCCAATTAAATTGCTCGAGTGATTTCATAAAATAAGTCTAAATTTATCAACGCGCCATCAATTTACCTCAGTTTAACCAGTAATAATATTATTGACTACTCGGTGTTTGCGTGTTATGTATATTGATTGGTGAAGTTTTAGTGCTCCGGTGCATATACTATAATAAAAATAATGCCTAGAAAACCAATAAAGTTGTTAAAATATGGATTAAGACGATAATATTCCATGTAAAAAACAGTCGCCAAACGGTCACCAAACGGTCGACAAACGGTCGCAAAATGGTCGCAGCGTACACGCGTGACCGAAAGCAGTGAATATTTATTATATTTTCAAAATGGCTTCTTGGTATAATTTTTTCCAGGTATCCTCAAACTTTATAAACAATTAAATATGCCGTCGTACTCAGTTGCCCTCACTAAAGAAGATTAAAAAAAAATTGTAACGTGCGTACCGAGCTGCTGGGTTGTAAAGGAGCGGGGATCATATTATTATGGTCTTCTATAGAGCAACTAGTATTTTGCGGCATTTCACAATTGACACTTGTTGAAGTAGTCGTCATTAATATTACTATCAACATTAATTTCAGCGATCTGTACTTCTTTTGTCAAGATTTTTGTATAGATAAGTGTCTACAAATTTGTAATGTTAAAGAGACATAAATAAAACGTAGTAGAGTAAATAATGTGTTTTTTTTGTAACCCAAACAAAATACTTGTAGATACGAGTGCGGAAAAGAGGAAAATCGATACGAGTAGCGATAAATTAATACACGAACGAAGGGAGTGTTTTAAATCGACACGAGTTGTGAATGTCCTTTTCGCACGAGTATCGTACGACGATTTTCAGTACCTAAATCTAAGCTAAGAGTTTCGACCAGACAAGAAATGAATCATTGCTTGATTTGCTCGCACTACTGCGTTAAAAAAAGCAGCATCTGTACTGAAAAAATCTATCATTGCGCAACAGAAATTCTATTAATATCACAGTAAATACTCTATTTCATTTGATTCCTACTTTTATTGTGTAAAGCAACACTACACTTCATTTTTATCAATAAGAATTAAAAATTATATATTTAATATATTAAGTAACTATAAAGTGCTTATCTATTTGTATTATCATTCTGCACTTTTCTTAACTTTCCCACATTTCTATAAAATGTCGAAGAGTGCTTAAATGGTCGTCGTCGCTTATTATTATTTAATTCGCTCATATTTAAATGATTCAAAGCAACCAGTCCACAACTTCACAAGACAGTTTGAGAAACCTTCGTATTTCAGATTGTCATTTGCGGATACAGTGGTTTAGGAGCAGTTCGGTAATCAGACCTACACATGTGTGTACAAATTCTGTCAATGTCACTGTCAGAAACCGTTCTGACAGTGACAATGACAGCCACAAATTCGTCCACATGTTACCGTTATGTGTGCAAACGTCGACTAATAAAGTGTCGTTAAAAGTCATTCTGACAGTGACATTGACAGCCACAAATTCGTACACATTTTGTTACCGTAACGAGTGCACACGATGACTACATTTTGTTATTGTATCAAATCGGTCGCATTGTTTGCACGACGTTACCACGCGTTATGTCACATTTGACAGTTAGTTACTGATTTGAAGATTTTGCGACTGAAATGGTTGTATGGGCAAACTAACAAACAGTTTATGATATATTTATTAATTAGTTGAATGTGTATTGTAGTTGTGTTGTATTAGTAGCAATAAAATTGTAATTTGGACATTTTTGTAAAACGTTAAATATAGTTGATGCGTTTTCTTATTTAAGTTGTATAATAATTTTGCAAGCCAGTTTCTGGTGGACTGTGTGTGACTACAATATATTTGAACATCTCCTGTACCACATTTTAAAGCGAAATAAATATTTGATATTAGATTGTGTATGTAGAGATAATTAATGGTCTCAGAGAAATCCGTAATTACTGTAAAGTCAGATAGAAAACATAGATGTTTTGGTGACAAAAAATACTTATATAGTTGTCTCTCTTCTTCTTATTTAAGAGCTATCTAGCTCTTGTCGGTGGAGTATGCGCCATATTTCCTTATTCTCCGCTTTCCTCTTTAGTTCTTGATACGACATGACACCGGCCTTCTCCTTGAGCTGGTCAACAAAACTCCTCCTGGGTCTTCCTCGCCCTCTTCTTCCTTTCACCTTTCTAGGATATTTTTTATAGTTGTCATACTCTCTAAATTATTTTTCGCATTACTGGTGTGGGACGCCACATGTGTAGACACCCTAGCCCCGTTTCATCTCCACGGCACATCTTTTAAGGTCGGCGCAGCGGCTGAAGCGGCCGAAAAATTAAAGAAAACGAAATACAAGGGTCTTGGCGCCGAATACAATTTCGTACCTTTTGGCGTTGAGACCCTTGGCCCGTGGGGTCCGAACGCCTTAAATTTATTTAAGGAACTATCCAAAAAACTGTCAGAGGTCAGCGGTGACCGTAGGGCTGACAGCTTCCTCGCCCAAAGAATAAGCCTAGCGATTCAGCGAGGAAATGCTGCCAGTGTCTACGGCACCATGCCTAAGGAGTTCCCCTAGTTTTTAATATTTTTAGTTTAGTTAGGTATTTATTTTTAGATTAAGGTTTAAATTATGATTAGTATTATTGTTTTTATTTATAATTTTGTACCCAATAAATGAGTTATACGTACGTATATTTTTCGCACTACATCCACATTCGTCAATTTCTCTTTTGCCTTGTGGTTCATTGGTAGCATAAATGGCGGACTTAAGGCATTAAAATGCTCTTTCTCTAGTCATTCTTCCTACATATTACTCCTTTATCTAAAATGGAATTGGGCGGGGCATGTTGCCAGGCAGAGTGATGGCAGGTGGACTAAAATGTTGACCGAATGGTGGCCGTTATCGGATGTAAGAAGCGCCTGGCATCCGTTGGCTCGTTGGGTGGACGACATCCGAAAAACTGCGGGGTACTTCTGGATGAGATTAGCCCAGGACCGGGATAAGTGGCGTACACGAAGGGAGGCCTATGCTCAGCAGTGGGCGATTAATGGCTGAAATGATGATGATGATGACTCCTTCATCCCCACACTAAACGTACCATTATAATGTTAAACTAACCGCGTCTAGACGGCGACCTCGCAGCCCTCGCACTTTACGAGTTACGTGCCATATATGCAAGCAGACTCCATCACGAGATAATATTCCATATTACTTAGGTATAGCAAGAATTATTTATGTAGGATTCACATACTTAAATAAATAATAAATAAATAAATAAAAACTAGTGCTTAGCTTTCGTAAAAACTAGTGCCTACGCCAAATCTTGGGATTAGTTGTCAAAGCGGACCCCAGGCTCCGATGAGCCGTGGAAAATGCCGGGATAACGCAAGGAGGATGATGAAATAAATAAATATTATAGGACATTCTTACACAGATTGACTGAGTCCCACGGTAAGCTCAAGAAGGCTTGTGTTGCAGGTACTCAGAAACGTATATATAATATATAAATACTGATACATAGAAAACATCCATGACTCAGGAACAAATATCTGTGCTCATCACACAAATAAATGCCCTTACCGGGATTCGAACCCGGGACCGCGGCGTAGCAGGCAGGGTCACTCACTACCGACTGCGCCAGACCGGTCGTCACTACTTACTACTAAGAATCTAAGATACTTCATACTAAGAATCGTACCTCGATTTTTTAGCGCCACCTATTAAATACTATCATCACTACACTGATGATGCTTATAAATTTATTTTTTCAAAATGTATATTGACGTGATATAATGATTTTAAAATAAAGAAATACCTATGTCATATTTCTTCTTATAAAAAACAAAAACACGCAAAAATATTTGAAGAAAATATGATTTCGGCCGCCTCCAGGCTGCGAACAGCGCCATCTAGTTTTAAGCCTAAAAGGTCCAAACATTTCAGGGGTACGCTTTTGGGAGTGGCTTTGTCAGTCCAGTATTAACTTGTTCTTGCTAGTATGAGAGGATTCATAGAATAAAAAATTTCAACTTATTTTCAGATCTTCAGGTTTCAGGGGGGTTACCATGACGTACTAAAGACGTTCAGTTTAGGTTGAGAGAAAGGGACACAGCTACAGCAGTTACATAGATCCGTCCCTCTCTCTCAACCTAAACTGAACGGCTTTAGCACGTCATGGTAAGTTGGTAACCCCCCTGGGTGGCTAGCCGAATGGCACAATCGCTCACGAAACGCTCACGAAACGAAGCGCTAGTAGATATCTATCTCTATCGCGCTTGCGTATTGGCGCGACAGAGCCAGCGGCGTATCGCTTTCGTTTGGCGTCGGAGAAATGCCATTCGGCTCCGGGGCCTGGGTTGCTAGCCGAATGGCACAATCGCTCACGAAACGCTCACGAAACGAAGCGCTAGTAGATATCTATCTCTATCGCGCTTGCGTATTGGCGCGACAGAGCCAGCGGCGTATCGCTTTCGTTTGGCGTCGGAGAAATGCCATTCGGCTCCGGGGCCTGGGTTGCTAGCCGAATGGCACAATCGCTCACGAAACGCTCACGAAACGAAGCGCTAGTAGATATCTATCTCTATCGCGCTTGCGTATTGGCGCGACAGAGCCAGCGGCGTATCGCTTTCGTTTGGCGTCGGAGAAATGCCATTCGGCTCCGGGGCCTGGGTTGCTAGCCGAATGGCACAATCGCTCACGAAACGCTCACGAAACGAAGCGCTAGTAGATATCTATCTCTATCGCGCTTGCGTATTGGCGCGACAGAGCCAGCGGCGTATCGCTTTCGTTTGGCGTCGGAGAAATGCCATTCGGCTCCGGGGCCTGGGTTGCTAGCCGAATGGCACAATCGCTCACGAAACGCTCACGAAACGAAGCGCTAGTAGATATCTATCTCTATCGCGCTTGCGTATTGGCGCGACAGAGCCAGCGGCGTATCGCTTTCGTTTGGCGTCGGAGAAATGCCACTCGGCTACGGGGCCTGGTCTTATTAGTCAGGGACCAAACGACCTCTTTTACAAAAAGTCGTCGACATCTCTTCTAAATACCTAAAACAGGTATGGATGTGTTCCTCGTTATCTCCAGATTACGAATTGACCTGTTTTAGTTTAAGGAGGGGGGGACGGGTTGAGAAAAAGGGGGAGAAAGATGGCGGCCGACCATCATAGATATTTATTCACATCTCGAGTCCTATGCCACCAATCTGTTCGTGCAAGGTGTCGTTTGAAAGCTTATTAAACCTACTTTAATTGTTTTTAAATAACTATAGTCATAAAAGTAACCGTTTACGAAATATTTGAAAATATGTGTTTTTTTATCGCGCATTAATTGCACAAGTACTAGAAAAAATGCGTCTAACTCAATAAACAATAACTTTACCGCAATTGATGTTATGATAAAATTTTTGCGTCTATTCATGCTCTTTCTAAAAATATAAGTTTCATTGGTATATGATAATATATAACCATGTAATTACGAATTTGGTTTAGCAGTAGTCACTCTGCCCGGTCGCAGAAATGGGCGCTGACCGTAGTAAAGTATTCAATATTTTTGAGGTCCTATTTTACGGATCCATATGCGAGAGGTATCGTTTCAAAGCTAATTAAACCTACTATATTTTTTTATAAATAACTATAATCATAAAGGTAGCTGTTTAGAAAATATTTGAAAATATGTGTTTTATAGACCATGAGTCGCACAAGTACCTACTGGTAAAAAATGCTTCTTAATCAATAAACAACAACTTTCCGGAATTGATGTTAGTATAAGATTTACGCGGAATTTTGTGTGCTTTCTAATAACATAAATTTTATTGGTGTATGATATTATATAACCAAGTAATTACAAATATGGTTAAGTAGGGGCCACAGCGCCCGGCCACGTATGGATGCTGACCGTCACCAAATTTTCTATATTTTTCAGATCCTATTTTATTGAACAGGAATCTTTTGAAAGCATATTATGCGTACTATCATTGGTTCTCAATAATTTTAGTTGTAACTGTAGTAGCTAACAAAATATTTGAAAATATGCATTGGAACCGATGTGAGTAAAACATGCTTCTAGCTCAATGAATTATATTTTTTCCGCAATTGATATAATAACAAAATAAACGGCGAAATGTATGACCTTTTCAAATAATAAGTTTTGTCAGTATTGTATAAAGAATTAATGTTAATTTATCCATCATACTCACTGCGCACCGTCATATACATGGATGACCATTTTCGTTGCCGTTTTCATAATTTTTAAGATTGTATCTTGGTGCATGACCAATAAACAATAACTTTACCGCAAATAATGTTATGATAAGATTTACAGGACATTTCATATGCTTTCTAAAAATATAAGTTTTATTGATGTATGATATTATACAACCAAGTAATTACGAATTTGGTTTAGCAGGTGTCACTGCACCCCCGTGACGTAAATAGGTGCTAACCGTCGCCTAATTTTATGTATTTCTCAGATCCTATTTTTTAGTGATCAATTTGTGAGAGGTATCATTTGAAAGCATATTATGCGTACTATCGTTACTTTTTAATAATGTTAGTGTTCAATTGACGTATGAGAACATATTCTCGTCTGATTATATTGTTTTTATTTAAGTTTAGTTGTGGACACTTGGAGACCTTATACATCTCCAAGATTATGTGTTTAATGTTTATCTTACTTTAATTTTATTGTATAAATCTATATTTCCTTCCTTTGTAACATACGAGCACAGAATATAGTGTCTTACAGCTATGTTTTATTATTTGAATATTTAATTTAGCCTGGCAGCTTGAACATGTCATGCACACTTAAAAGTCTTTGCTGCGGTGGCGTTGTTGATCGGGTCGCCACCTTCCCGAATAAAGGTTGAGGGAGGCGATGGCTGAGATACGCGTCATACTCGTGAACGGGTGCCGTCTGTGAAGACCGGTCTGTTTAAGCTTACTGGGGCTGTTATAACTTAGTAACTTTAATTCTAATTTTTATTAAATTAGGACACTTTGTTCGGTTGTCGTTTGTTTCCTTTCTTTTAGTGAATATTTTAAATATATGATTTGACTCATGGAGACCATATACATCTCTAAGGAGAATTAGATTAAGTAGATATACATTTTATTTTTAGTTGTGACATTTAGAGTCATTTGCACCTCTAAAGTAATTTTAGACTCTTTTTTTTTTGTATTTGTACTTTTTATATTAAAATTTAGTGTAGTTCTTGGTTGTAATTCGACATTTAGAGACCTTCTACATCTCTAATTAATTGTATAGAGTTAACTTTAGTTAGAACTTAGAATTAGTATATAATAGTATCAATTGTAATTTCAACTCAATTTTAAATATTTTTTTAAATACCTATGTACATGTGACGTGTAAAAGTGCCCCTGTGGCCTATTTGCTGAATAAATTATTTTGATTTTTTTTTTGATTTTTTTTTGAGTCGTAATTGTAGAAGTTTACAAAATATTTGACAATATGTGTATTTTTACTGTATATGAATAGCATTCGCACTGATACGAGTGAAACATGCTTCTAGCTCAATAAATTATATTTTTCCGCAATTGATATAATAACGAAATGAACCGCAAAATGTATGGCCTTTACAAAAAATGAGTTTTGTTAGATTTGCTTAAACAATTAATGTTAATTTGTCCACCATACCCACTGCGCACGGTCAATCGTCATATAAACGGATGTCCACCGCCGTTGCCTTAATTTCTTCATCATTTTACAGATTTTATTTTACTGATCAATTAAGTATATAAGTAAATTCGATACGTGATAGATTATATTTATTATGAATATACGATTAGTGAAATAAAATCTGAAAAATCATGAAAAAAGGCAACGACGGTGGACATCCATTTATATGATGGTGCGCAGTAGGTGAGCTGAACAAATTCAAATTAATTGTTCATGCAATACAAACCAAACTTATTTTTTGTGTAAGTCATACATTTTCCGTTTATTTTGTTATTATTTCAATTGCGGAAAACTATAATTTATTGAGCTAGAAGCGTGTCTTATCAATGCCAATGCTATTCATGCACAGTAAAATACACATATTACTAATCAAATATTTTGTAAACTTCTACAGTTTCGACTTGAAATATTAGAAATAAAGATAGTACGCATAATATGCTTTCAAATGATACCTCTCACAAATTTATCAGTAAAATAGGATCTGAGTAACGTAGAAAATTTGGCGACGTCAGTCAGCACCCAATATCGTGACAGGGCGCAGTAACACCTGCTAAACCAAATTCGTAATTACTTGGTCATATATAATCATACACCAATAAAACTTATATTTTTAGAAAGCGCATGAAATTTCGCGTAAATTTTATAAATAACATTAATTGCGGTAAAGTTATGGTTTATTAAGTTAGAAGCATTTTTTATCTGTATATGTGCAACTCGTGCTCGAAAAAAAACCCATGTTTTCAAATATTTTGCGAACAGCTACCTTTATAACTATAGTTATTCAAAAATAATTATAGTAGGTTTAATTTGCTTTCAAATGATACCTCTTACATATGGATCCGTAAAATAAGAACTTAAAAATATTGAATACTTTACTACGGTCAGCGCTCATTTTTATGCGACCGGCGGAGTGACCACTACGAAACAAAATTCGTAATTTAATGGTTATATTATCACTTACCAATAAAACTTATATTTTTAGAAAGCTCATGAATAGTCGCGTAAATTTTATAATAACATCAATTGCGGTAACGTTATTGTTTATTGACTTAGAAGCATTTTTTACCAGTACTTGTGCGATTCATGCTCGATAAAAAACACATATTTTCAAATATTATGTAAACAGCTACCTTAAATACTATAGTTATGTGTAAACAATTATAGTAGGTTTAATTATCTTTCAAACGATACCTCTCACATATGGATCCGTAAAATAAGACCTCAAAAATATTGAATACTTTACTACGGTCAGCGCCCGTTTATGCGACCTGGAGGATAACCCCTGCCAAACAAAATTCTTAATTATATGGTTATATATTATCATATACCAATGAAACTTATATTTTTAGAAAGAACATGAATAGACGCAAAAATTTTATAATAACATCAATTGCGGTAAAGTTATTGTTTATTGAGTTAGACGCATTTTTTACTAGTACTTGTGCAATTCATGCGCGTTAAAAAAACACATATTTTCAAATATTTCCTAAACGGTTACTTTTATGAGCATAGTTATTTGAAAACAATTAAAGTAAGTTTAATAAGCTTTCAAATGACACCTCGCACGAACAGATTGGTGCCATAGGACTCGAGATGTGAATAAATATCTATGATGGTCGGTCGCCATCTTTCCCCCTTTTTCTCGACCCGTCCCCCCCTCCTTAAACTAAAACAGGTCAATTCGTAATCTGGAGAGAACGAGGAACATATCCATACCTGTTTTAGGTATTTAGAAGAGATGTCGACGAAAATCGTGAAGGAGACGACTTGTGGCCAAATTGGCTCTAGACTATATTTACATTTCAGAGGCAAACAGTCAAACAAGTTGACGACCGGTCTGGCTCAGTCGGCAGTGCCCCTGCCTGCTAAGCCGCGGTCCTGGGTTCGAATCCCGGTAAGGGCATTTATTTGTGTGATGATTGATGAGCACAGATATTTCCCAACAAACAAAATATCCTTATAAAATCAATCTATAAGGGCTAAACACTCATAGTAGTTTTAAAATAGCATTCATTATGCCAGAGTTCCTTATAGCGGCTCATTATAAGAGAATTTGGCCTAATAGTACATTTACTCTTATAATTTGGCCATGTACACGTTAATAAGTCAAATTTATATGACTACAATAAGGGTTTAAAAATATTTACTCTTATAGTAGCTCATTATAAGAGGATTTGGCCAATAGTACATTTACTCTTATAACTTGGCCATGTACACGTTAATAAGTCCAATTTATATGACTGCAATAAGGGTTTAAAAATATTTACTCTTATAGTAGCTCATTATAAGAGGATTTGGCCAATAGTACATTTACTCTTATAACTTGGCCATGTACACGTTAATAAGTCCAATTTATATGACTGCAATAAGGGTTTAAAAATATGTATTCTTATAGAAGCCATTTAAAATGCCTTTTCGCTGTATAATATTCAAAGCACTATAAAAGCTTTTGTTATGGCCAATTATTCTTATAAAAGTAATGCATAAGATAACTATGATGCTTTATGTCTCATAGGAGCATATTATAAAACGTCTATCCAGCAAACAAATTATAGCATTTTATAAAGTGTTTAAAAGAATTAAAGCAATACATTTTCTCTTATACAATAATTATAAAGGCATTATTCTTGAAAGTGTCGTATTAAAAGTTTTTATAAAACTTGATTCGTCATTTTGAAAATCCAGCGAATGTGAACAATCTGATCCCAACTTATCGATTAGTGGTTCCGTAGAGGATGCCATTATGGAATAATTATAAGAATATGCAGGCAAGCAGCAGTGACAGTAATACAGGTATATCGTTAAATGATGAATTGAGTTTGGATTTAGCTTAATAATTATATTTTTTGTTCTTATTTAAGGTGTCTGTAGCTCTGCGGTGAAAAATGTTAAGGTATATACAGCGGGGCCGCGGGGCAGATCTCGACTGGAGGGCAAATGTAACTGGTCCATTGTTTCCATGTTTTACAATGTTTACATTATTAAATAGAGTGTCCACCGGTTATACCAGACTAGCATGCACTCGGAGGTGGCCAATTATACATAACTGAGCGTATAGGAGATTATTACCAAGGCACTCAGTTTTTTTATCCATCAGTACCTACTAATATTAATTTTTAAGATTAAATTTATTAGAATAAGTTCCAAAAGTGTATTCCTTACTTTATGGACTTTGGTCTAAAATAAAAAAAAAAAATTTTATTGCGGATTATCATTGTGAATGTTGGACGATCTGAATAAGTGAATACAATGTTCGGCTATTTTAAGAAGAAACCGATTTTATATGTAGTCCTTTTGGGACTAAGACAGATTAAAATTGAGGACAAATAAAGACAAACTCACTGTTTTTAGGGTTCCGTAGCCAAAATGGCAAAAACGGAACCCTTATAGTTTCGTCATGTCCGTCTGTCCGTCTGTCCGTCTGTCCGTCTGTCCGTCTGTCACAGCCGATTTACTCGGAAACTATAAGTACTACAGTGATGAAATTTGATGGGAATATGTGTTGTATGAACCGCTACAAAATTATGACACTAAATAGTAAAAAAAAGAATTGGGGGTGGGGCCCCCCATACATGTAACTGAGGGATGAAAATTTTTTTTTCGATGTACATACCCGTGTGGGGTATCAATGGAAAGGTCTTTTAAAATGATATAAAGTTTTCTAAAAAACATTTTTCTTAAAGTGAACGGTTTTTGAGATATCAGCTCTCAAAGTCGTAAAAAGTATGTCCCCCCCCCTCTATTTTTATAACTACGGGGTATAAAATTCTAAAAAAAATAGAGGTGATGCATGCTAATTAACTCTTTCAACGATTTTTGGTTTGATCAAAGTATCTCTTATAGTTTTTGAGATAGGTTGATTTAACTGTAATTTTGGTTTGCTGCTACGGAACCCTTTGTGCGCGAGCCCGACTCGCACTTGGCCGGTTTTTAAGATATTTATTTATGTGCAACGAAACCAAACCGATACAAGTAACTTTATAAGATTAATATTTTCAGTTCTATTGCTCACGATGTTGCTGTTTCAATGAGTCTACATACTTCAAAATATTAATATATTCTTCAGAGCGCCTACACGGTGGTAGAAATTGTAATTAACCTATCAGTATATTTCCAAAATAATAAGTAGTTTCCTTTATCGAGGTCTTCATCAAATTCACAAAAGATATATTGATTTTCGTTTTCTTGTTTTGAATTATCAGCGCCATCTTTGCTTGGTGTGATTTTCTTACACTCTAAACTATTTCCTGCGTCCTCTTCCATTTTGCATGTTTTTTGATCCACCACTCCGGGCTTATTTTTGGGTGTAAGTAATGATTGTGACTGATTTTCTCCATCAGAATATGTGCCGTTTTGTAGTTCATCTGTAATTAAAAAAAAAAAATTATTTGAAGTCTTAGGCTAGGCTGTTTATAGTTATCGACACAAAGTCCATTGTGATGGCGGTACTGAAATCGTCTGTGGTTTTCAATAGCACTTACTTACTAAGAGGAGGAGAAGAGTTGTCATCTTCACGTCACTAAAAACGGCTGACTATGTATCTCATCCACAGATTCTGTAACAATAACCATAATAATAAATATCAAATAGAGTATTTGACTCAGCATTTACAATAAATCAATAGGAAGTAATAAAATAAGGCACCAGAAGATTAAATATTCCGAGGCACAAGTTAGTTTTAAATTGAAAATTCTAGGTATAACTTCCTAATGAAATATTGAAAATATCAGTATTACCTGACACGCTGCGGACTACACGGTTTTATTTTGTTCTATGCCGGTTAATCGAACCAAACCTTTATCAAAGCGTTCCCCAAAATACCGGTTTAAAAAGAACGGTCTTTCGAACAAAAATGCAGTTTCAAAGTTTTGCGCCAAGTACATGATAACTAGACAGCGGATTTCAGGTAGCGATTTAAATATTAATATGGATATGACTAGTGCAATTTTTTAAATACATGTCATGTGGTTTATAATCTATTATTATTACCTACATCGCACACCACAAACTTCACTGAATAATTAGATTAAATTAATGTTATTTTTTCAACAAACT
The DNA here is from genome assembly GCF_023078275.1 of Leguminivora glycinivorella. Classification (NCBI taxonomy): domain Eukaryota; kingdom Metazoa; phylum Arthropoda; class Insecta; order Lepidoptera; family Tortricidae; genus Leguminivora; species Leguminivora glycinivorella. The sequence goes on from NC_062991.1 coordinate 15,073,033, forward strand.
ACATTTAAAAAAAAGTATTTTATTCTAAATAATGGACTTTCAATTTAAATATATATAAGAAGCGAATTATTTTCATTTTTATATTCTTTGAGCCATAATAGAAGTTTTTACTGTGCAATGCGCAGAAGAAATATTAAAGAAATAAGTATAAATAAATATTTTTTTTATTTTTATTTATTATCATTATAATTTTTGCCCAATATTCACAAAAGCATCCAAAAAGGGTTTTACTTTTATGTTCCCATACATTTTTTCGTGTGTAGAAAAAATAATAAATATTGTATGCGAGTCATATTCATAATATTATTAATATTTAAATCGCTACCTGAAATCTGATCTCTAACGATAACGTTATGAATTTTTAACTGGTATCCGTTACAAATATTTAACTAGATGGTAAGGTTCGGGATTTCACTAATTGTGAGAAGGAACCCTAAAGATATATAAAATGGCGAATCTTAAGTAACACCGGTGGCTATTATAAAGTGTTTACTCTTATAGAGTATTTGTAAATGATGTGCTTACTGCTTTTACTCTTATAACAGCCTTGCTTAAGATAAGGTAACGGCGGCTATCAACGCGGGTATCGAAATCGACGTCCATTACCGCCGCATTTGCAAATACGCATTTTATAGGCAAACCGACCAATTTCTTAAAAAAAGTTACTCACACAAAGGAAGCCTGTTTAGTTGACTAACGCACATATAGACAATAGAGAGTGTGAATGAAAGAAGACGCTCGCTATTTGACAGTTTTTGCCACGGGGCCGCGAGAAGAGGTTGTGTCATACTGACGTGTGACGCTAAACCTAAGTGAACTCCAATCTCATTTAGTAGTTTACGTAATAATTATGGCAAACAGGTGAAAGTTATGCATTTCAAATTATTGTTTATAGTTTTCTACATGACTTCTGAGTACTTTTTACGTATTGTTTAGCCTGGAAATGTGTTTAAAGTGGAAATTAAAAGACAGCGGTGAAAGGCGCCATTTCGTGAGTAGATTCTATTACTGTGGTATACCACAGTAATAGTTAAAGTAGTGATATTAGTTCTTTTTGCTTTATTTTAAGTATATGTGATCAGTTATATAATGTCTTACAGCTGTTTCAATCTTGATATATTCGCGCTATCAAAGAACTATTTACGCGGTATGAAAATTATTCAACAAAACCTTAATTTTTAGCAAAAACTTCATGACTGATTTCGTAGTTTCTATGAAAACCGTTAATTTGTCAATTTTTTTAAACATTGACATAAAGTCTGATGCTTACTTACCAGTTATGTAAACTTGGTTTTAATATAAGGTTGCAATATTTTATTTTGATTTGTAATGAAAATACATCTGTATGACTTTGTTTTTATGGGTCGGAATTAGATTTTATAATACTCCAATTTATGCCTATTACCGATGGTACGATCAGATAACCCTCGGTAATAGAATATATAAGAATCTATTACCGATCCATGCAATATTTGTTTGGGTCGGTAATGGGTTCCTATAGAAGTATCTATTACCGAGCGACATATTTAGTCTTGTATCAAAATATGACATTTAGTGTACCGTAAGTACAGATTTCTTAGGTGAAACTGAGTTTTCTGTGGGTATTCATAAAGGAGGATAGTATTGGGATATGTATTTGTCATAATTTGTATATTCAACCGTCGGTATTAAGCTCCGAATTTTGAGATGGGTTTCTATTTACCGATGGCAGAAAAACACTGTCATTCATACCCTCGGTAATGAAATCTCAATTCGCGTTAATAGAACTGCAGCCTGTTCATTAACACGGTAATAGAAAATTTAGGTATGTTGGCTTCAATAATCATTTTATGACATATAAGAAACTAAAATGATCCTAAAACTCTTCAAAACTAATAGTTCAATAAATACTCTTCCATAAAAAAAATATTTGTGGTCGTTAATGAGCTTTGATACCCTTAATTTTTTGGTATCTTTTGAAATCTTCCTTAATACCACGTTAATAGGCGCCATTACCTTATGTCAAAATTAATTAACCGCATTTTTAGTACAAAACCGTTGAAATACAAGGGCGCATTAATAATATAACACATTTTATATCACATTTCACCATGAAATTGGATTCCCACACAGTTTTCATAATAAATAAGCAAATAATTGTAATATGTAAAAGTTAACTTACCGTTTACTAACTTGCAAAATGGATGACTTGATGATGATGTACACATAAATCACTACGAAAAGCACAATAAACTTTTAAAACAGCATCCTGTTTCGCCGTTATGAGTTTTACTCCCTTATATCTGATGATCACAAAACGTGTACAAGAGCTATTGCCCTTATTAAAGCTTTGAATATGATTCTTACAAGTATAATTGCCTTTATTAAAGCTTTAAATATGATTCTTATTAGTACATTAGCCTTTTAAAAGCACTTTTCTTGCCATTATAAGGTTAACTTTCTTATTGCATGCCATAATAAAGCACGTACAAGATAAGAAAGCTAATAATATAGCAACTACAAGGGGGATATAAGGTTTTTGGCCTTATAAGGTGTGCCCAAATGCCCTCTTGTAAAGGGTTTACAAGGTTATTATAAGAGTACTATTTTTGGCATTATAAGCCACTATAAGACTAATTTTTGTTAGTTGGGTTGTTCCTGAGGCATGGATGTTTTTATGTATATGTATGTACATAATATATGTATCTACATACTTAAGTATGTATATCGTCGCTTAGCACCCATAGTACAAGCTTTGTTTAGTTTGGGGCTAAGGTGATTTGTGTAAGGTAATGATGGTGTGTAATATTTATTTTTTATTATTTTTATTTTAAACAAATCACCTGATGTACAGCAATCACAGTAGCTTATGGATACTTCTACCACGACTGAAAGTCTTTTAAGATGACAGTACGCTTTTTTCTTGAAGGTAGTTTTATCGCTGTCCCGGGTTCGAATCCCGGTAAGGGCATTTATTTGTGTGATGAGCACAGATATTTGTTCCTGAGTCATGGATGTTTTCTATGTATATAAGTATTTGTATATTATATCATATCATTGTCTGAGTACTTGCAACACAAGCCATCTTGAGCTTACCGTGAGACTCAGTCAATCTGTGTAAGAATGTCCTATAATATTCATTTGTTTATTTGAAACAATAAATTTCAAATTTTTAGATTACTGTTGCTGTGTTTACAACTATACATTTAACTATATTTTATTTTATTGTAGAATAAAGTAAAGTTTTCATAATTATACTAAGTAGATCAGTTTAAAAACTCTCCTAACGAGCTCTACTATAAATAAATTTCCAATAGCTCCTAGAATGTAGGTTAAGCCGTGTAGGGTTCCTAGGCTAGCCCATTCGAACATTGTTCTATATCAAAATGACATCTAACTGGCCTAGCCAAGTCAATAAAATGTTTCTCTGACGCACTAAGGAATTGGTCCCACCGAAAGCGAGTAACCGAAGTCAAACTTACCCTAGTTCTGTGGAGCACTGTATACATACTTACACTATATGAAATGGAATGAAATGAAGTGCTACCTTTGATTGCATTAATTAAGTAAATAAATATCGATGATAGAAATAAACAAAAGACAATCGCCCCCGTAAACCACGGAACCTACTAGATTAATTTGGTTTTAGTTTTAGTAATTTTAATTTAATTTAGTTAATTTATTATGTTTTAGTAATAATCTATGGAATGTATTTCCGGCACAGAACTTTATTTATATAGAAGAAACAAGTTCATCTATTTGTATAGGGGCCGAGCGTGTCAAATTTTGTACTGAAGTTGTTTCTTGCCTGTAATTTTAAATATGTCTCAGGCTCTTGATTGTTCATAATTTTTGTGTTGTTGCAATTGAATATCACGTAACGAGGCATTTTTTATGTTTTGATTGACTTCAACTTACAAAAATTGACGCCCGAAAGCTGCAAGCTGCGAGTAAAGACGGACAACTCAGTGGATTTCACTGAGTTCATTTGACACGCTAAGTAGATACGTTTGCTTGATCTATGGTATATATGACATCTGTGGGTCACACATAACGCATTATCACTAAATAAAACTATTCAAATATCAATCTAATATCAGTGGTCGTTCGAATTGCCCTGTACGGAGCTGAAAAGGCTCTATATAGAGTGCACGCTCTACATATAGAGCTAATACTAGTTTGCAGTTAAAGCATTAAATAAACAAGGCTCTACTTCACGTTGGAGAGACTCTATGTTGTTGTTTTAAACTTTGCATGACGTGTTTTAACGCCGCAACGCTGTTCAGTATTTTTTCTACTCCCGAACTGTTATTCGTCATTTACAGGGTCGTGCATAGATATTTAAAACCCTACATAAAAGTCTATTCCCCAAAGCCAGCGTCCGCCGGCTTTCCGCGCATGCGCGCAGTATCGAAAAAACTGAAAACGCATTGTTTGGCTCTGTAACCATGGTAACGCCTTATAACGATACTGCGCTCATGCGCGGGAAGGCTTTGGGCAGCTGAGCTGATAGTGCAAACATTTGCGTCAAAATACAGGAAACAGTGTGAATTTCACGAAAGCTATTCAAGAAAACTATTGAAAACTAAGTGAATGGTCGTAGAAAAAGTATTGTATGCAACGGTGTTTAACTGAGTCAAAAAATACTCGTGGCATCTTAATAACAATTTTCGGCTTCGCCTCAAATTATTACCCACGTCACTCGTCTTTTTCGACCCCCTTTAAACGCCTGTTGCATAAAATACTATTTAGTTGGTTATTCTGACTATTTAATGTACAGTATTTTTAGTAATGACCCTTTTATGGTTCCGTACCAAAAAGGTACAACAGGAACCCTTATGGCGCGACTCTGTCCGTCTGTCACATTACTAAATATCTCTAGAACGACTAATAACTATCAACTTGAAATTTGGAATAGTTGTGAACATTGTAAACCTCTACAAATAGAAAGTTTCATTTTTTAAATTTATTATTTTTAATATTAGAAAATGGCGAAAATGAAAGGGGGGCAAACTGTAAATGTCAAGTTACTAGGTCAAGTGGGGTATCGTTAAAAAGAGCTCAAACTGCACATATCAAAACTATTTTTTATAATTTTTTTGTCGTGGAAAAAATCGTTTTTTGAAGGAAAATGTAAAAAAAAAACACCTTTCCCCCTTATCTCCGAAGTTTACCAACGAAAATTCATGAAATTTTTAACAAATATGGCTATAATAATAAATATTACAGGAAAAATAAAATTGTACACGTATCTTGAAAACTTTTTTTTTATTTATAAAAAACCTTTCAGATTTACATTTTCAATTTCACCGCCCTTGCGGGCGTTTATTGTACCTGTAATTTTTACATAATAACAAAAAAAGTACCTGCTTTCAAATACAGGAAATGGGTAACAATTTGAGGCGAAGCCGAAAATTCTTAATAAAGACGCCACGAGCATTTTTTGACTCAGTTAAACACCGTTGCATACAATACTTTTTCTACGACCAAGCACTTATTTTGAAAGAAAATTATAAATCAACAAATACCTACTTTCAGTCATCTTAGTTATCTAGGTGGACCGCCTACCATTTTGAATATGCAGTTTGAGTGCAAACATGAAAATAAAACTATCTATGGTATGGTTCTTTGAAGCCTGGCCACTAAGACGAATCGAGCCGAGTTGAATCGAGTTCTCATACATTTGAATACGATTCGACGCGTCGCCAATGAACGCAGCAGAAAACGAAGGAGTCTCGACTCTGCGAATTGGTTTGTTAAGTTGGTAGCAATGTATTTACTGAACTGTAACAGCTATATCGTGCTATTTCTACTAAATGTTTTCAGGGTATAGACTAGATAGACTTGTCCTGACATCTTTTATGTAGGGTTTTTAAGTTCTATGCACGACCTTGTAACTCACGAATAACAGTACGGGAGTAGAAAAAATGGTTAAAATCGGTTCACGCAATAAGTAATTATCCCATAAAAGTCATCTTCCATACTTTAAGCTCGCGCACATTAGTTTACTTAATTTGACGATAGATGTCGCTGTACGTTGAACGCTCATTTCCTACATCGCGTTTTTTCTGATATAATGGGGTCGGGTCAGGATCAGGAGCTCACTCTCCATCCCTTCAACTATCTTGACTTTAAAAAATCACGTCAATTCGTCGCTCCGTTTTGCCGTGAAAGACGGACAGACAAACAGACACACACACTTTCCCATTCAAAATATTAAGTATGTTCGAATCCAGCTTACCAAATAAAAAGCTTTATCACAAATTAACTTTTATCTCGTCGTGATAAGAATCATAATCGCTAGAAAAGTCACCGATCGATATGGGTATTAGTCGTGTTAGATAAGATAGTACAAACAAGGCATAAATAAAGGGAAGTGGGGATATGACGGCGATAAATTGTGAAAGCCGTATGGCGAAGGCCGAAATACGAAGATATACCGAACTTCTACACAGAGAAAATACAACCAGTTTTCATGTTCGTTCAACAAGTTTTTTGGTTAAAATAGCGCCTACGTGCTCTTTGGTTCAAACAACAAGCTACTTGTCATTTGAATCGGCAATACTTTGTCAACATCGTATTTTATAAAAACAACTTGTAATACATATTGTTTTAAACATACGTTTGGCTGATTCAAACGGATAAACCGCAACAAGTCGAACTTGTTAAATTCACAATGCAAATTTCTCTCAGTGTATCCGTCCGATATCGGAACCTGTCGGACCGATATCCCAAAGGTACATTGTACAGGCGCGAACTGTCAAATCTATGATTTTTCATTGAAACACCTTCCGACATCCGATATCGGATCGGATAATGTGAAAACGGCCTAAGCCTGTAAAACTCTTTGTGCAAATAAACATTATCCATACTAACCAAGTAAGGCCCAATGTACATTACAATGTACATAGTTGTTGCAATCTAATTTAAATCTTTCATGAACCGAATAAAGTAACATTTCTTTCGTTTCATTGGTTTTTGAAACAAACGAAATTCTCACCAATTTACTTATAGAACTGGGTTCAAATTAAATATGGGAAAACTAACTATGGTGGGCCTTACGAGGCTAATATTATAAATGAGAAAGTGTGTGTGTCTGTTTGTTTGTCCGTCCTTCACGGCAAAACGGAGCAACGAATTGACGTGATTTTTTAAGTGGAGATAGTTGAAAAGATGGAGAGTGACATAAGCTACTTTTTGTCTCATTCTAACCCCCCATTTCCCTAAAATGGAGGGTGGAAATTTGTATGGAGCATTTCGCAATTTTCTAATTTAACGCGAGCGAAGCCGCGGGCAAAAGCTAGTTATGTTATATATTATATTATTCGCTACGTGTACAACAGTACGGCAGTATATCTATCACGCCTTCCCATAAGCGCATTTTTTGTGGAAATAGTTATTTGTTATACAAGGGGGCAAAGTTGTATTTTAACGCCGAGTGTGGAATTGAAAAACGAGCAAGTGAAAGGATTCTATAGGTGAACCACGAGCGAAGCGAGTGTATTCGAGAATAGAATCCTGAACTTGCGAGTTTTTTAAAAACTTTCCCCCTCAGTATAGCGAGGAAACTACAATGCAAAAAATGCGTTTATCACTGCTTCCAGTAGTTCCACAGGTGGTAAATCATCTTTATTACTAGATTCACCTACTTTTATCAATTTTAAAGCAGTTAATTTGACTTTATTCAAGGTCAAATTACTTTACCCACTAGTGGATAAAATGCATTTTTACCCGCTGGTATTAAAGGACAGAACACGTGTTTCCGAGCTAGTGAGGGGAAAACGTCATTTCCTCTCTGACCTCTTATAAAAACTCTATACTCAAAAACAGCTAAATGGATTTCCATACGATTTTTTTTATCGATAGAGTGATTCTTGAGGAAGGTTTAAATTAGGTTAGTAAGTTCTATGTTAATAGGTTGAAATATTATTAAATTAAAACGGTACTTAATCGCGTAAAACTTATGTATGTACGTATGTAGGCAAAGTGGCAACCCTAGTGTAAAATGACTAATGAGAATCAAGTGCGGGTAGTTCGAAAAACTCGTACAGCTAGAAAATGTTGATTCAACTCCCAGCCAGTCTACCCGTGACCACGGACGAAATGTCACGTCCGAAACGTCGGGTTAAATATAAACGTCAGTTTTACGCGATTAAGTCCCGTTTTAATTAAATAATATGAGTGAAAATCGTGTTAGTTTAATATACAGAGTGGGGCCTGTAACAAAGGCGAAGAATTGAACAGTAGGCTATTCTCCTTATACTGATCAACATTTGTTCAGTGCCTTTTAAAAATTATGAAGTCTTCAAATTTTTAATTTTTCATACAAAATAAATATTAGCTTCAATGTACACCATTATTGTTGTCATTGACGTTGTCTGTCAGAAGTTTTTTCAGTTTCATTATTGTCTGTTAGACTTAACAGAATTCGCAATACATTACCTCTTAGAAAAAACTTTCAAGGGTGATAAAAATCAATATACAAGTTATTTTTAAAAGTCACCGAACAAATGTTGATCAGTATAAGGAGAATAGCCTAGAGTTCAATTCTTCGCCTTTGTTACAGGCCCCACTCTGTATAGGTTGACATTTGGCGATATTGTCAGAAAAAAATCACGCTGACTAGTAGCTGTAATCTAAAATGTTGCCTAATCCGAGTGAGCTATAATCATATGTGTATCGTACGACGTTTTTCAGTATATAACTAGATGGCCCTCTGAAGTTTCAATCTGACAAGAAAATCAAGAAATGAAGCATTTTACTCACGAGTGCGGGCAAAAAGCACTATCTGTTATTATATGTACTTATTTATCTACAGTATTTTGAGTTTTTCATGTTATCTTCAGTCAGCCCTACTATACTATTTTGCAAAAAAATTCTCGTTGATTGGACTAAACCCACTCATTCATAAACAAACAAACATGCAAGTTGTTTATCCAATCAGTGCTGGCTGTCTGTCGATAGGTACAACTTTGCTCCATATCCAACTTGTGCCGTTGGATTATTGTCCAAACTAATTGTATGAGACTAAATAAGTGTTCAGCTAAAGTTTTGTACGGTGGAAAACATACGATAAGTATGTTAGATCAATCAATATGAAATAGTACATCACGATACAAGTGCTAAAAAAGGAAGTTCGAAACGAGTGGCTATAAATTAAAACACGACCGAAGGGAGTGTTTTAAATCGACACGAGTTACGAATTTCCTTTTCGCGCGTGTATCGTACGATATTTTTCAGTACAGAAAGTTTCGACCTAGCATATAATGAACCACTTCTTGCACTAGTGCGTAAAAAAACACCATTTGTACTGAAAAAGTACTTAATGTTATGTTTAGGAACTCAAGTCAAAAAAAACGATGGTTCAACTATTAGAATAATGTAAAAGTGCCCCCAAATGCAAATTAACAAAGGCTCTAGAAACAGCATAGTTGCTAAATCACCACACTATAAAGGATTTAGGCCCAAACCTGAGAGGACCTACAGTGACAGACAACACTTCGAACGTTGTTCGCGATGGGACCTCAAAAAGAGAACTACAGAAAGGAGACCCCCTGCCAACACCTTTGAAAAAAAAATGATAAGGGTTTACTTACAGTAATCATGACTGATTATGTTAGATTATGATTATGTTAATTTTATGCAACACTTTATTCAAAATTTTAGAATGTTGTTATGCGATTAATTGATTATATTAATTTTATGTTACATTATTTTCTCTTCAAAAAATATTTCTAACACCTATTTTACTAACCAAAACTGTACCATATTCTCAGAAGTCGAAAGAAGACAGAAATTTCAAAGAGTTTTTTATAGAATAATCATTCAAATTGAAAACAAAAATGGCATCTAAGTACACGATGAGTCAATAAAATCAATCATGGAGGATCAATGAACTTTAAGTGCGTTTAGATGTATCGCATCCGACGGTATTGATTTAAAACTGTCTCGAGTGGACGAGCTTATAGTTCACTATACATTCTATCTGCTGGTTGACAGTACACAGGGTGATTGTTGGCGACTGGCTGGTGCGCGACCTCCTTAATAGTTTAAAATTATGTCACTTTCAAAAACTGTTCTCATGTTATGAAATATGATTGATTTGTCTTCAGTCTGCCTTCTGTCACGAAAGTATAAATAAGCTTATGTTTGTTTACCAATATCAATAATTAAAATTAGTGCTTTTATTACGTGTTTTCATCATCGTACGTCAGTAATTACAGTCCACAACCCCGCTAGCTATCAGTGATTTTGTAACTTTTGTCAGTACATACTAGCCAAAATTTGCATAGTGACTCAGGTCTTACAACGATGGATGGATCGTGTGGAAAAGGATATGAGAAAGAAAGAAGTAAGTGCTGAGATGACGAAGAAAGAGAAGAATGGAAGAGGAAGACAAGTCCCCTTCTTCCTCCACTCCTCTCGATCTTGAGCTACAACTGGCCAGTCTGTCAAAAAGGGGTGCGTACCGATCGATATAACTTTTCTTGATATATTTTTAGTCGTTATAACGATCATTTGATATAATTATTGAATCATATAACAACAAACAATATACTTACAAATTGTATAATATTTATTTAATATAATGATTATTTTTTCGAATAACATTTATTATAACATACGTTGAGTATAATGCTCATTTCCGATAATAAATAAATTGTATAACACAAATTCTTTCTAAAGCACAGTAAGAATAAAAAAAATTGTACGATAAATTAGATCCATCATTTACCAGAAAAGTAGATTAGGTTAGAACTGTGACCCCTACACACAACGCGTTGCTACCAGAAAAATAGGTTAGGTTAGGTTAGAACTGTGACCCTTAAACATATGTACTGCTATCAGAAAAGTAGGTTAGGTTAGGTTAGAACTGTGATCCCTTGAAAACAGATTAAAATTAATTCTTGAAATGTTTTATACTGTTTGCTAGTTATTATTATAATAGTCGTATATCAATAGATAGTTATACCATATAACTGTTATTATAAATAAGTGTTATACGAAATAATGATTATACAAAGTAAAAGTAGATATTTTGTGGTTATACCAAATGTTAATTATGTCAAATGAGTGATTATATCCTTTAAATATATACCAAATGTTGTTATATCAAATGTTACTATATCAAAAAAAGGTATACCAATCATTACACACCCGTCAAAAAGGAGTCCAAGTTATCCCGCCATCGCCGGCGAGGTCTGCCGGATCCTCTGTTCGACTCATGGGGCTCCCATTCCGTGGCTATCTTGGCCCACAACTCCCACAAGTCATTCGGCATACGGCAGACATGTCCAGCCCAGTCCCACTTTAACTTGGCCGCTTTTCGAGCTACATCAATTATCCGAGTTTTTGAGCGCAGCGTGGTGTTTCGGATTCGATCCCGTAGTTTCACACCTAATATGCTGCGCTCCATAGCTCTCTGGCAAACCCCGAGTTTGGACTTCTGAGCTTCCGTCAAAGACCAAGTCTGTGCACCGTAAGTGAGGACTGGAAGTATGCACATGTCCATGAGCCTACGTTTAAGTGACAGAGGTAGGTCTCCCTGAGGTGTTTCATTGACCAATAGCTCTTCCAGGCGTTCTCGGTCCGTCTGTGAACTTCTTTTTCTTGTCGCGCCTGGAAAGATACTATTTGAAGAAGAAGAAGCAGAAGACTTTTATTATGGGACCAATGCTGAAATCGCGAAATTGGCTGTTCCATAGAAATGAGCGGCATCACGTCAGCCGAAATAAATAATAAATAAATAAATAAATATTGGGGGACACCTTACACAGATCAACCTAAAAGCCCCAAACTAAGCAAAGCTTGTACTATGGGTGCTAGGCGACGAATATGTGAATATTTCCCATTATTAGAATAATAATGTTTAGCTGGGATCTATGGGACATCTGTATGCATTTTTTTTATTTAAATAGGTAGACGTTTGACCACGATCACACTGATGGTAAGTAATGATGCGGTCTACGGTGGAGCACGCTTACCTGTGAGATACGTATTTATTCCCATACATTCTATTTGATTTAATTTACAGGATTATATTGCTATTCAACCCTTCATAAAATAAAACAAGCCTATTTATTATCACTTCTGTCATTTTATTTCATTCTCACGATCATAAGGTACCCTGATGTTTCCGTCAGTAATTTAATGATTTAGAAGAGTTTTACGATTTTAAATTGATTTTATTTTCCCTTGTTCCTCGTAGATAACCAAGTTTGATAACTGGTTTTGTATGATGAGGAAAAATCATTCTTAGCGAACTGGGTTATGAAATAAGATTTTTTTTTCTTCGTAGAAAACCATTATTTTTTGCAGTTTTCATATTCGGGTAAGCTAAGAAGGAAAAAATCTTCGTAGAAAACTGCGTACAATAATGGTTTTCTATGAGGAAAAAAAATCATATTTCATAACCCAGTTTTTTTTTTTTTTGATAGCCCGTTTATGTGTCCCACTGCTGGGTAAAGGCCTCTCCCCGTGATTTCCACAGCTCCCGTTGGTGTTCATAACCCAGTTAGCTAAGAAGAATTATTTTTCCTCATCATACAAAACCAGTTATCAAACTTGGTTATCTATGAGGAACAAGGGTATTTTCCTAAATCAGTTAAACTAGGTACCTACTTAGTAAATTTTTATTTTGAGAGTTCGACGAAACTTCTAAAAAAAATACTTTACATGTAATTATTTTGGTGTTCAGCAATCAAGTGTTGAACGTTTCAAACACGTTCCTACAAAAGTAACACAATGTTTAAACGCTTACATTTCGCCTTCGCTCCAATAATACTCTCACATAATAAATAATTAGTCCAAACGCTTGCCAAAGTCCACGCCGATCGGTAGAAGTGGGTCAAAATCAAGCAACTGAACTAAATGAAGCCAAGAGGTTTGTCACTAGGCGAAACTGAATTACGAATAGCAATGTACGGTCACCAGCATAAAGAAGTGATGATTTCTGTACCTTGTCGCTTTTAATCGTTTGACAATTTCGTATGACATTTCAAACAAGTTTGTAATATGACAAGGTACAGAAGACATCACATATTTATGCCGGTGACTGTACTAGTAATTTTAATAGGCTAGTTTCCTATAGTTAAATAAAATATTTTATCCAGTGCACGAAATAAAGCACCACATAATTAGAAGAAAAACATGAACAGTAGTTATGTTTAAACATAATTTCTATTTAATAAGCCAAAGAGAAAGATATAAAGTAAATGAATTGACCATGACGTCACTCCTTAGAATTTCATAGTAATTCCATATTAGCAAATCGTTTTGACAGTTCTTAAAAAGAAGCTGATTTGACTAGTAGGAAACTAGCCTATTCTCATGCAAATTGCCAATGAGGACATTCTCTTAAAGATAAGGATGTATCTACGGAGTGTATTTTTGATACAATCATATTAAACTTAAACGAACAAGTTAGAAAGAGACAAAAAGTAACCTATGTCACTCTCGATCCCTTCAACTATCTCCACTTAAAAAAATCACGTCAATTCGTCGCTCCGTTTTGCCGTGAAAGACTTACAAACAAACAGACACACACACACGCTTTCCCATTTATAATATTCAGTACTAATTTTCGCCCGCAGCTTCGCTCGCGTTAAATTCGAAAATATAGGATTGTTCCATACAAACTTCCCCCCCCTTTTTTAGGGAAGTGAAGGGTTAGAAAGAGACAAAAAGTAGCCTATATGTAGCCATATCACCACTTAAAAAATAACGTCAATTCGTCGCTCCGTTTTGCCGTGAAAGACGGACAAACACACAGCACACACACTTTCCCATTTATAATATTCACTATGGATACTCTAGCTAGTAATTAACCCTTTTTCTCAATCATAGAAAATCATATAACCACTTTAATTAACTAAGTGATCCAACCATCTAATAACCAGGGCACCCCATTCCCATTCCCAACAAATAACTTTTTTCTTAACCAGTGTAAGAAAGTGAAAGCTTACATACTAATCTAATACAAATAGAGGTCATGTTAAACTGGGCACCTTAGTTAGGATAAGGATTAGTTTCCCCCCATCATAAATATTCAGTAAAGAGACACGACAACTTATATAAACAAAAGTAAGGACTGATGTTTTCTGATATTGACTTTTTTGTAGATTTAAGTTGGAAAATCTATAGGTATACAGCGTGTATATTCCATACGAGCGAATATCTTAATAACGATTAGTATCGGACCTAAAGGAGCCTTTAGTATGAATAGGTAGACGTTTGACCACGATCACACCTGATGATAAGTGATGATGCGGTCTACGGTGGATCACGCTTACCTATGAGATACCTATTTACTCTTGCTTTAAAGAGACCTGAAGTTTGGTTATCTTACAGTTACCGCCTATCAAGAACACAACCAGTCTGTCTTATCTCACTCACACAAGCGTGGTACGCGTTCACCTTAGCCTACACGAGCTTAGACTGTGTGCGCAGGAACGCGTTTCTTTCACACATTTGATCGCAAGTGTCCGAGGTGTGCTTATACTGACGCCTGAATTCTTGTAAGGGGTAGCCAGAACAACAAACTGATCAACTTTCAGTACCACTTAGGGCACATCACATCAATCAAGGGGTTGAAAGAAAACAAAACCTTTTAAAAAGACCAGGCCCCGTAGCCGAATGGCATTTCTCCGACGCCAAACGAAAGCGATACGCCGCTGGCTCTGTCGCGCCAATACGCAAGCGCGATAGAGATAGATATCTACTAGCGCTTCGTTTCGTGAGCGTTTCGTGAGCGATTGTGCCATTCGGCTAGCCACCCAGTCACTGCAATGTAACAATTTTCGTTTTCTTGCAGCCCCTTTTATGTGCCAAGAGTGTCACTGAAACTTGGAAAGTTTTATGTGCTCTGCCTGCCCCTTATGTGATACAGGCATGATAGTATGTATACTATGTATGTATGTAAAGAAGACCATTATAACTGGGATTAGCCTTTTCAACTTTATATTTAGGGCTGGTTTTTCAATCGCCAGATAAATAATATCTGTCAGATAAATGTTAGCTGTCATTGTCATTTATACGTGTGATGAAAAGGATAGTGATAACTTTATCTGGTAGATATATTTGTCTGGCGACTGAAAAACCGGTCCTAAGTCATATTAACCTACTCTTATTGAAACAGAGATTCTAATTTTTAACCCCCGACGCAAAGCGATGGGGTGTTATAAATTTGACGTGTCTATCTGTGTGTGTATGTCTGTGGCATCGTAGCTCCCGTATTTAGTGATTTTTTCAGATTTTTGTTTGAAAGCTGAATTAGTCTGGAGTGTTCTTAGCCATGTTTGTTGGAAATCGATCCATACGTCGGGGGATTTTTCATTTTTTTTTATGAGACAGACTTTTATATCTGGCTAACTGAGACCCCTACCTTTTAGTGCGTTTTCACATTATCCGATCCGATATCGGGTGTAGGACCGATATCCCATACATTACAGGCGCCATCTTGGATTTTTTCCATTGAAATCCTTCCGACATCCGATATCGGATCGGATAATGTGAAAACGGACTAAGGGCCAGTTTCATCAACCATATTCGACAGACACATCATCGTCACGTCGCAGAAGTCTATGAAACTTCTTATACAATATTAACGAATGCTTTAACGGTGATAGACGGTTTGATGCAACCGGCCCTGTGTAACAAAGTTTCTCGTCACTTGAAATCCCATTTATCCAGGTTTCACTCTGACCGCAGACGGATTCCTACTGTAACTGTTTTTGTTAAACACTGAGTTGGATATTTTTGGAACTTCTCATTATAGAAACACGTGTGTACTTGCCGAAGTGGAACAGCTGATAGAAACTATGAAATGTTTATGTTAGACTGGGTCCTTATTCGACTGCCGGCTTAGCCGAAATGACAAACGTCTAATTTTATAAATAAAAATAATTGATTTTTTTAAGCACATTATTGCCAAAATGTTTTACTTTTCCTAGGTCTCAGATAAGTAGACATAAAAGCTTACCATGAGCGTCTAGACATGAGTCTGAGCTTGTTCTAAGATTATTTACTGTTTTATTTCGGTATTTGAACATGCACACATGCATTTTATCACGTTTATATCAAAGTTTCTATGCAGCAATTAAATTTTTAATTATAATGTAGATTCTACTACCCACGGTGATTTCAAATATTGAGCGAGTAGGTAGATAATAATATTCCATTCCAGCACTATGTTTAATATAGCTTTTTTATAATGCATCTTAAAATAAATACCAATAACAAAAATTACTTACCAATATACTAATCCTATTCACAACACACAAGCACACACCATCACTACACTTTTCCAGAAAAAAAAACAATCAGGCCATATTCCGGACAGCCAAAATTACCTCGGCCTCGGTGCTATTTTGTCACCGAAAGCGAGCACTCCTAAAAATAACCATTACGAACACGCGCACTTTTTCAAAAAAGGAACGTTAACTTTTTAATTTTACTGAACACTGGCCGGTTGTGAAAAAAAAATGTTATTTTTGAATTAAGAACGGCGGCCGGGCGCGTCCGCGAGCGGAGCTCGGAATTCGAATTTAGGTTAGAATACGCGGGTATGGCGCCACACAGACATGCGCAGATGGGCAGACGGGACAAAGATTGTGGTGGAGATGCGACAGAGCTTTGTTTGAGCTTTCAGGAGCTGTGACGTCATCAAGTTTGTTAATAAAATGTTCACGACTATTTTGTGTAAATTGATAAACCTTATGACTTCAGTGAGACATGCATTTGTCACATTTGTTCGTAAGAGATATATTATATAGAAAGTTAGTTTTAGTTGCTATTACGATTGTTAGGATCTACTTTATGAACACAACAGGGTACGTACCCGAATGGCAAAAACGCTTACGAAACACTCACGAAATGAAACGCTCGTAGATATGTATCTTTATCGCCCGTGCGTAGACACGCACGACAGAGCCAGATTACCTTTCGCGGCGTTTCTAATCTATATCTCCAGCCGGCCACCAGCCGGCCTATCCAAAATGACAATCGTTGACGCTAGACGCCGATCGAAACGCAGCCTGGCTCTGTATACGCTCTGGCGCCGTAGCCAAAACCAGCGCCGCGCAAATATGCAAGAGCGATAGAGATAGATATCTACGAGCGTTTCGTTTCGTGAGCGTTTGTGCCATTCGGCTACCTACCCTGTTACGCAAATACGTACGATATTATCGTAAGTGTCTGTGCATTTGGCTACGTTCTTTGGACAAAGTGACAATTGTCGACGCTACGTGGCAACGCTATGTTGTGCCATTACAGAAAAATCATAAGAAGAGCTAGTTACGATACGCTTGCGAAGCGTAAGCCTTTCCGGGCAAAAATTATGTAATACCGTATAGCCGGATTAAGTCTAAAAAAACGTACCTCAAAGCCTTTGGGGGACGCTCGGCTAGTCTTTCCGGGAAAGTAGCATCTACGAAATCTACTCTGTGGGGACACAGGTCCCGGCAGACTGGTCGGCGTTTGCTTTCCGAGCTGAAACACTCCGCGTGAAGTTAGCGGCGCAACTTCACGGCGGTCAACGTCATCTGTGACAGTACGCAGAAATAGATTTTGTCACAAGGGAACATAACCTAACCACAAAATCTAAATTTTGAAAAAAACCCCGATATAGTGGACCGATGTCACAGTTTCGTTTTCTTTCAACCCCTTATTTGCCAAGAGTGGCACTGAAACCTGAGTAGTTTCATGTGCTCTGCCTACCCCTTCATGGGACACAGGCGTGATTGTATGTATGTATGTTGTATGTATAGTGGACCGATTCCCATAAAAAATGGCTAAGTACATCCCGACTAATTCAGCTTTCAAACAAAAAAAACGAAATCTAAATAGGTTCCTCTGTTCGAGAGCAACGATGCTACAGACAGACATACCGACACGTCAACCTTATAAAACTCCGTTGTTTTTGCGTCAGGGCTTATAAATGACATAAATACGGTCAAACAAATCTTGTCACTAAAAGGACGCGGCAAATTGGAAACAAGCTTCGGGCCGGGAAAGTGTGTGTGTCTATTTGTTTGTCCGTCTTTCACGGCAAAACGGAGCGACGAATTGACGTGATTTTTTAAGTGGATATAGTTGAAGGGATAGAAAGTATACTTTCTTAGCAGGATACTTTTTGTCTCTTTCTAACACGAGCGAAGCCGTGGGCAGAAGCTAGTAACAATATACATAGGTAACTTTTTACTGTTTACTCTATAAAGGATGTAAATTTTAGATGTCAATCTACAAACTTTAATCAAGGTGTAACAGATAAGACAGACACACAACAGCCATAATTTACAATTAGAAATAACAGCCTAAGTTCGTCCAAAACTTTTAAAGCTCGGCCACACATGCGCGTTTTAATAGCGTAGGCGGAGCGGTAGCGGAGCGTCAGCGGAGCACAACGATAGCGGTGCGCCAGACGAACGCAGCGGACGCCGGCGGGAACTAACGAGCGCGGATTGCGAGCGGAACGCCAGCGTTCCCCCGGCACACCGCTATCACTGCGCTCCGCTATCAAAACGCTTTATGTGTGGCGGAGGCTTTAGTGCCAAAAACTGGGTGGGTTGTTTGTTCAGAGTCGTCTTCCTTTACAAAGCGTAATAACGCTGGAATCCGCTACGAGCGTAAAGCTACGGAAAAGTTGGTAAAAATGCATAAAAAAATGAAAAATGAAATGAAATAAAAAAAAATATTTCAGGCGTAATCCCATAGATTTGTTAGTAGGTAGTTAAAGTCATAAACGTTTTCAACCTGATAATATAATATTATGTCTGAATTACAAAATGTTTCAAAACTCATTTGACAAAAACTGGTCATGTGAAATGTAATTAAGCTAACAGGTAGATACAACGAGTTTTCCATCGTTAGTTATCTTATCTGATAAGCGTAGAGGGGAGGCAATATACTTTGGAACCCTGTGTACACGGCACACGTACACTTTAAGTGCGTTTTCACACTATCCGATCCGATATCGGATGTCGGACCGATATTCCATACATTACAGGCGCCATATTGGATTTTTTCCATTGAAATCCTTCCGACATCCGATATCGGATCGGATAATGTGAAAACGGACTTGGGTTGTAAAGAAAATGCATCACGTCTAAATGGGCAATTAAAAAAAATTGGGACTCAAAATTAGTGAAAGTTGTTAACAAACATTAACTCAATGCTTTTGTGACGGCAATTAAGCATGAGATTTCAATAAAAATATTGCTTTTGTGTTAATTACATAAACTATAAGCAATAATCTACATTTAGAACATGAAGAAAAGTAAAATTTTGCATAGAATTTATTTATTGCATAGAATTGAAGAATAGAAGTTGGTTTTTGGACAACTTTTATTCTTAATTGTAGTCACAAAACTGACATCGGGTTAATTTTTGTTGACAACTATCACTAATTTGGGTCTCGGTTTCTGAAAATTCCCAAATCACCCTAAGATAGGCCTCTACGAAAAAGTGGCTACAATGCTACGGGTTTAGAAGCACTACGTAGAGCCATTCATCTTAAATTGTTATCTGAATATTCTGAATATGATATTTTGTACAAACATAACCTAACCACAAAATTAAAATTTTAAAAAAATCCCCGACTGCGGCATAATAGACCGATTTTCATGAAACATGGCTAAGAACACTCCCGATTAACTCAGCTTTCAGACAAAAAGAAACTAAATCTAAATCGGTTCATCCGTTCGGGAGCTATGATGCCACAGACAGACACACACACTAACAGACAGACAGACAGACAGACAGACAGACAGACAGACAGACATACAGACATACAGACAGACACGTCAAACTTATAACAACCCGTCGTTTGCGTAGGGGGTTAAAAACTTAAAGGACTCATTCCAAAAAAATAAAATAAAGAAAAATGCTTTGCAAAAGAAATCTATTCTACAGCGTTCGAACTTTATTTTTTAAAATGTTTAACAAGAAAAATCCCACTATGTAAAAGAAGTACTTATGATTTCTGTATATCATATTTTCAAAACTATTTTTTAGTTTAAAAAACTACTTGAGTTATATTTGGTTTTAATAGTAAATTTGGTTGAAAAATTAAATGAAATGAAAATGAAATATTTATTTTTCAACTTCAAGTAGCCATATTACAATGTGCATATGAACGTCAAATTAAGCTACGCCGGCTCTAACCCTACGCCTCAGCCTCAAGAAGATTTCAGTTCCCCCTATGGGACCGGCAAGAAACTCGGCGGGCTACTTCTTTTCAAAACATTACATCTTATAATTAACATACATTCAATAACAAGATACAATTTAACAGGCAAAAGTATTCGTCATTAACAGACTAAGGTACTTTATAGTTTAATCAACTTTTCTCAATTCACCTTCCTTTTCACGAACTAATAACTACACAGATAACATGTAATAACACTCTAGCTTCTAATATATCAAATATATGTTATCGTGTTTATCATAACATAAGGAGTGCTGGAAAAATCAATACGACCTTCTATCTTTCATGAGTTTCATGCTTTCATAACTTTGTGACAAACATACTGACACATACAACTGGGATTAAAAGAGGGTCGGTAAATTTTTATTAATGAATCTTACATCGTGACATGAATAAACCGTTTTGAATGATTTACGGTTATTTTCATTAGACTTATATTGACCGGGATATCGACCTTGATTACCTTTTTTCTACTTATCGACTGTAATCTGTCAATTAGGACACCACAGACTAAACTATAAGTGCTAACTTTTCAGTGTTGGATACTCTATGGCAGTTCCGACTTAATTATAATAAGCTCATTATAGTTGACTTTAGTTAACTGTAATAATTTCAAAAATAGAACTTCATACAATTTCTATACTAATTTGCAATACCTGGCAAATTTTCCTGCATCTGAAACACATTTTTTTTTATCTGTCGCGTTATCGGCCAATCAGAGACGGTTATTACAAACAATTGGTTGCTAGGTAATTCGATGTTGATACAACGGTGAACGACTCTATTAAACATTAATTTTAACTTGCATGAATGATGATATTTCCGTCCATTGATGATGAAGATGATGACTCGTTGAAAAAGTATTGTATACAATAGTGATATAATTAAGCTTTTCACTCTCGTACCGTACTATTAGGTCACTCAGCAAGCTTCGTGGCCTAAACATGGTACTCGACTGAAAAGCTTTGTATAAAATACTATTAGATTTTCGTCGAGCTCCCGATATTTCGACGCAGTTCCGCGGCAGTATCGTTGTGAAATATCGGAAGCTCGACCAAAATCAAAAAGGTAATCACGGTCTATAATATATCGCGGTCAATATAAGTCTAATGAATAAACCGACTATGTTAATCATGTTTCAGCCGAAAATATATCTCAATAAGCTTATTAAATATCCATATCCATAGTATAGTACAGTATTATATATAATATAGTATAGAAAATTGTAAATGGGAATGTAAAAGTTTCTGTTTATACTGTAAAGCAGAAATACCGTCACGCTACCATGACGCGCCATGCTGCGGCCATAACAACTATTTTCTTCATACTATACTGTTAAGAATCGTTTAAAAACCCCAAGTTTTTAATCCTTTATCTTATATTCATTTTTTATTATTCAGTAATTTTCATTTAATAGTTTTAATTAATTTAGAATAGCTGTCAAATAATAATTATATTCAATTTGCATATTTTTTAATTCAAATATTCAATATTGTATTCAATCAAGTTGACATTACGCATTTTATAAATCATTTGTATTATTTTTAATTCATTAAGCATTCATAATTCATTATTTATTCAATTTGTATTTTTTAAATAAAATATCAGTATTTTTTTAACTTCTGATTAGCAGAAACGTCTGCAATCGATGCCGTTAGGCTTAGAATAAATTTAAAAGTGGAAAATGTCTGCCTTGGGTGAGTTTTGAACTCACGGCCTCTGGATCGATACTCCAGCGCTCTGCCAACTGAGCCACCAAGACTTCAACCAAGCCAGCGAAAAAATATCAGTATTGTTTAAAATCCTTTTAAAATCACATATGTAATTCAAGTTTGTATATTCAAATTTCACCTATGGCAATGTTTACAATTTAAATTCAAATTTGACAGCTTTTAGAGCTTTCAAAAACTTACGATTTTGTTACTGTTCGTTGTTATTCCGCTCTCAAACGACAACATTCACTGTACCACTTTCTTTATTCTTACAATTCGGATTAAACCAGCACAAACTACAGTCCGCTTATCATTTACCACCATCAAGAACACCTGAGACCAGCGAAGATTTTAGCCAATACTGAACTGTCACCCCATACAGCAGAATAACAGCGCCATCTTGACAATAGTCATATCGTCACTACTTTGAAAAAATCTCGTATCTCACGCTGCTCCTCAAAGTTAAAACGCAGTAAGTCTATATGCATTCCATACATACTTACTACAATTTTCTTTTCATTGACAGACGAATATACAAGTTTTTTTTTTAAAGTAGTGACGATATATTTTCGGGTCAGGCTTCAATTATGCAGAATTTTTGTCAAATGATAATCATCAATTTTTTCAGTCTTTAAGGCAACGGGTTTTCGAGATAGAAAACTTGGATAGCATATTACTATACTATATTCTTTTAGTGGCTGTACCACAGATGTCATATATACCATAGATCAAGCAAACGTATCTACTTAGCGTGTCAAATGAACTCAGTGAAATCCACTGAGTTGTCCGTCTTTACTCGCAGCTTGCAGCTTTCGGGCGTCAATTTTTGTAAGTTGAAGTCAACCAAAACATAAAAAATGCCTCGTTACGTGATATTCAATTGCAACAACACAAAAATTATGAACAATCAAGAGCCTGAGACATATTTAAAATTACAGGCAAGAATCAACTTCAGTACAAAATTTGACACGCTCGGCCCCTATACAAATATATGAATTTGTTTCTTCTATCTAAATTAAGTTCTGTGGGCTGTACATTTTTAAATTGGTCACTCATCGTTAATTCGCTTCTACTCATTTCCTCAAAGGTTGACTGGAAGAGATCCCATTAAGGGATAAGTCCGCCTACATTGTATACTACTGACTCTGTAACTGTGTCTCTTTTGTTTCCTTTATGTACAATATAGCTTATACATACCAGTGGCGGCTGGTGAAAATTTCTGCTAGGCAACACGGAGCAAAAAAAAAACTAAACATTAGGTACTTTCCTAGTACTTTATCAATTTTAGGCAAGCCGATGGGAATCGGCTTGTATGGACCAGCCGCTGCTGATACATACAGTCATACATATATACATACTATTTCTTCTGTAACTAAATGTGTAGAAATACAAATAAGCAGTTCCTCATTTGACGCAATACGATTTCAATGGATTAAAATCTTTGTATAATATTTTTTGGAAGTTTACCATGACTTCCAAACGAACTTATTTACAATCCACTGTTTACAATGTGTCCAAACAATGCGTTTATGTTTTATAACGGCAGCGGGACGTTTTTACGACGTTTACGTTGCGGTCGGTGACGTCATCAACATGGCGAACGAGGCTGTCTTCTCCGAAAAGTTTATTTATAGGCTAGTTTCCTACTAGTCAAATCAGCTTCTTTTTAAGAACTGTCAAAACGATTTGCTAATATGGAATTACTATGAAATACTGAGGAGTGACGTCACGGTCAATTCATTTACTTTGTATCTTTCTTATTGACTTATTAAATAGAAATTATGTTTTACATAACTTCTGTCCATATTTTTCTTATAATTATGTGGTGCTTTATTTCGTGCACTGCATAAAATATTTTATTGTAAGTATAGGATACTAGTCTATTATTTTTGAACCAAAAAAGTCACGTTTGACACTGATAGATAAATCAGGGATGTAACGGAGCTCTGCTTCTGCTTCCGTTTCTGCGGAACTTCCGTTTTGTGGTGGGACATGAGCGGCGTACATCGTTATTCGTCATCTCTCCGCTTGCCACGTGCTGCGATAATCAATTATTCCGTTAGTATGATTTAGTGGTGCAGGGCATTACACCAGCAATAGGTAAAGCCTGACCAGTAATTGACTACGCGCCATCTTGCGGAATTTCCTTAGAACTATTTTCTTCATACTAAACTGAACTGTCACTCCATACATCATAATCACAGCGCCCCCCTGATAATAGTCATATATTTCTGGTCAACCTTTGGGTCCCCCCATTTCTAGCGTCTCGCGAGCGTAGCGTCGGGCCAACTGTATGGGCAGAGCGTGACGCCGCGTCGGCGCGACGTCGATAGTCATATGTTTCTGGTGGACCTTTGGGCCATATCTAGCGTCTCGCGAGCGTAGCGTCGGGCCAACTGTATGGGCAAAGCCTGACGCCGCGTCGACGTCGGACCGACGCGGCGTCTTTTCCATACAGTTGGCCCGACGCTACGCTGGCCAGACGCTAGATATAAAGCCGATATATTGTCAGTTTTCACGTTATGCCATGATCTTTCCGTCAATGGAAAACAACACTATGTCCACATCTTTATTTTTCTCATAGCATTCGTTGAGTTCGTTGTAATACGATATTTATCGTAAGTTGCAGGCGTCCGGACGCGTCCATAATTGGTGACGATGACCGCTTTCCATCAGGTGGACCGTATGCTTGTTTGCCACCGACGTAGTATAAAACTTAGACTACCAAGGGTAGCAGCGGTTTTGACAATATACAATATACGATGATATTTGAAATATTTAACCCGTATTAAGTGCGTTTTCACATTATCCGATCCGATATCGGATGTCGGACCGATATCCCATACATTACAGGCGCCATCTTGATTTTTTCCATTGAAATCCTTCCGACATCCGATATCGGATCGGATAATCTGAAAACGGTCTAAGGCGGGGCTATAAAAATCGTTGCAAACTTAACCTGGTCCAACTCTAGGCCCCCGCCGTCGATGACGTCACCTGATATGACGTAAACAACGCTATCTCGTTCGAAGGACGAAATCGGTGTTTTAGCAAGTTCAGCCTCCCCTTTTATCAGTTAATTTCGCTTAAGTATGCCATGACATAATTTATGTATATGCATCTAATCTATACAGAGTGGGGCCTGTAACAAAGGCGAAGAATTGAACGGTAGGCTATTCTTCTTATACTGATCAACATTTGTTCAGTGACTTTTAAAAATTATGAAGTCCTTAAATTTTTAATTTTTCATATAAAATAAATATTAGCTTCAATGTACGCCATTATTGTTGTCATTGACGTTGTCTGTCACACTTTAAAACAGAATTCGCAATACATTACCTCTTAGAAAAAACTTTCAAGGGTGATAAAAATCAAAATACAAGTTATTTTTAAAAAACAAATGTTGATCAGTATAAGGAGAATAGCCTCAATTCGTCTTTGTTACAATGTAAATGAAACGCTGGCGGCCTAAAATTGCATGCGACTTTAGATCTGGAGGTCGCGGGTTCGAACCCGGCTCGTACCAATGAGTTTTTCTGAACTTATGTGCGAAATGTCATTTGATATCTTCCAGTCGCTTTTCGGTGAAGGAAAACATTGTGAGAAAGCCAGACAAATCCCAATAAGGCCTAGTTACCCTTCGGGTTGGAAGGTCAAATGGCAGTCGCTTTCGTAAAAACTAGTGCCTACGCCAAATCTTGGGATTAGTTTTCAAAGCGGACCCCAGGCTCCCATGAGCCGTGGCAAATGCTGATAACGGATGATGATAATCTATACCTTTAAACACATCGGGATGTTTTTACACAAAAAAATAGTATCGTTTTCTGAGTGCATGCAACATGGATGTTTTCTATTGCGTGATTGGCGTGAACATCCATGATAGGAACAAAAATATCTGTGCTCTTCACACAAACAAATGCTTTCACGTGGATTCGAACTTTGAACCCAGGACCGCAGCTTAGCAGGCAGGTTCTCTACACACTATAGGCTAGACCAGTCGTCACTGTAGTACCTATTGTTACTGCAACGTTGACAAATCATCATCATCATCATATCAGCCCTTTATCGCCCACTGCTGAGCATAGGCCTCTCTTCTAGTATGCCACTTCTCCCGGTCCTGGGCTAGTCTCATCCAGTTGTGACTCGCAGTTTTCCGGATGTCGTCGACCCAACGAGCCAACGACAAATGAAACTAGTTTTCTCCTATAAATGAAATAGCAAAGATTAAAAAGTAGGTTAATAATTTATAGCTGCAATCTGCGATTATTTCGATTGCACATAATACTTTTGCTTGCAATGATTGTAGAAATATTACACATCGACCACAGCGTAGGTAATTCTATATACGCTGGGGAAACCTTTATAAACATCCCACATAGCCCGTATTTCGACACTATGATCGGTGGGTAAAAAGTACTTTTTTCTATTATCCCTTACAATGTTTTACATTTTGCTTATACTTATCGCAAACGTAATCTTCAAGCAAGCAAACAACGATCGTCTTAGAGCACATTGATTGTAAGAGACCGCCGACCGATTATCCGTATCCCTCTAACATATTATCCGTATCCGTATCCGTATCGCTATCGCTATCGCTAACGCTATCGCTATCGCTAACGCTATCGCTATCGCTGTCGCTGTCGCTGTCGCTATCGCTATCGCTATCGCTATCGCTATCCCTATCGCTATCCCTATCGCTATCCCTATTGCTATCCCTATCGCTATCCCTATCGCTATCCCTATCGCTTTCCCTATCATTTTACATGGTTTACTACTTAGAACAAAGAAAGGAGCAAAATGGCGGATATTGAAGTAACAGCGGGCTATATTTCGTGTTTTATAATAGTAAAAGCATTCTCACATTATCAGTTTGTGAATCGGATGTCGGATATGAGTATAATTATGACCACAAATAAACAAAATGAAATTGTGATTTATGGGCCATTTTTTTTTCACTTTTTTTGTAACATGGGTATTTTTTACGCGATTCATACTCAGAATCGAGAGGTCTCGATCCTGATAGGGGAAAAAAATGTCCCAAGATTTCCATACACTTTTTCGAACCTTCCATTCCGTTACCGCCATACAAAATGTATGAAAAAATGGTAACGGAATGGGAAAAAACCTTGGGACACTTTTTTTCTCCTGCTTGCAAGAGCTCGCGATTCTGAGTGGAAATCACGTAAAAGTTTCCAAATCCAAAAAAAGTGGGGTGGACAACTTTGAAAAAAATGGACCATGTGCACATTTGACATTACAAATTGAATCCCATGATCCCATCCCTCAGTCGACTTCTAAGCAAAATGAAATTGCGATGATTTTGTCCTTGCACTACAAATAGAAGCCACACACACGGCAGGATAATACATACTCATCGCACATACATACAATCACACCAGTTTCCCAGAGGGGTTGGAAAAGGGTTGATAACATTCTTAACTCGTCACCACACAGGGCAATTTATAAATGCCCAATGCAATTATTAATTTGTTTGGAAGATGATCATGCCTCACGCTTAGAATAAATTTAAATGCCTCAACATTTATGAGTTCGTTCGACTTATAGCCTAGGAACCATCCGGTCTTGCTACTACTGGGAAAATAACTTAATTCTATAACAGTACTTTTTATGTCACCAAAAATTAAGTTTGGTAATTTGAAATAGTTTTTTTAGTTAAGCCACCAAAATTTGTGACAAAAAACGTATAATAGAATAAAAAAAATATTATTTTAATTCACTAAAAATCAGGCGAAAATGGAATCAGGACTTTTGTTTTAAATTCGACTACTTTAATTTATGACCTTTATAACACATTAAGAAACCACCTATTTTTGTGAATGATACTTCGTAGTAGCAAAAAGCGGACTAATTAAATCAGTTATGACACAAGCAATAAAAGGACAAGTGAAGTTATGGTTGTTTTGTATATACATTATGTGTTGAAACACTATGAAAACTGAAACCACCCCAAAAACAAGACGGATGTTCAATATTTTACTAGCTCGGAATAACATTCACGGCAAAAATTACATAAGCAAAAAAATTGGAACAGACTTTTCGTTAGGATCATAATAAAGAAGAATAAAAATTAATCCACCTTTAAATGCTCGCCAAGAAGCGCTAAAACCACATACGTACGTACTGAAATAAGTATTTTCATATTCTTCTTATAGCCTAGGAACCATCCGGTCTTGCTACTACTGGGAAAATAACTTAATTCTATAACAGTACTTTTTATGTCACCAAAAATTAAGTTTGGTAATTTGAAATAGTTTTTTTAGTTAAGCCACCAAAATTTGTGACAAAAAACGTATAATAGAATAAAAAAAATATTATTTTAATTCACTAAAAATCAGGCGAAAATGGAATCAGGACTTTTGTTTTAAATTCGACTACTTTAATTTATGACCTTTATAACACATTAAGAAACCACCTATTTTTGTGAATGATACTTCGTAGTAGCAAAAAGCGGACTAATTAAATCAGTTATGACACAAGCAATAAAAGTACAAGTGAAGTTATGGTTGTTTTGTATA
This sequence comes from Leguminivora glycinivorella, assembly GCF_023078275.1. Taxonomy (NCBI): domain Eukaryota; kingdom Metazoa; phylum Arthropoda; class Insecta; order Lepidoptera; family Tortricidae; genus Leguminivora; species Leguminivora glycinivorella. Next base: position 15,101,463 of record NC_062991.1, read on the forward strand.
TACATTATGTGTTGAAACACTATGAAAACTGAAACCACCCCAAAAACAAGACGGATGTTCAATATTTTACTAGCTCGGAATAACATTCACGGCAAAAATTACATAAGCAAAAAAATTGGAACAGACTTTTCGTTAGGATCATAATAAAGAAGAATAAAAATTAATCCACCTTTAAATGCTCGCCAAGAAGCGCTAAAACCACATACGTACGTACTGAAATAAGTATTTTCATATTCTTCTTACCTACAAACTCTCCACCATTGACGATGTAATTTCCTGCATTATTTCAAAAGTGACTCATGTGTTCAACCGCATTTTCATTACATCATGGTATAATAATATATTTCGTCGCCACTACTATCGCTTAAATAGCTCAGGTTGTACAGCGTAACGTAAAATGACGGACGGTTTCACGGTTCTGATGTCGTGGGTTCGATCCCCGGCAGTCGAAATGAACTTTTTTTGGTTTTTATTTTATTTTTCTTTTACCGCCTTTTTACCCCCTTTATTTAAAATATTGTTTTTTTTTTGTTGTATATAACATTTTATTTAATGCTGTGAGTAATTTAGGTACAGTCAAGATATTTAATTCACTAGCCATTTTAAAATGTTATTAGACACATGTAATGCAATAAGGTCGAAAACTGTATTTCAGTATTAGTATTGATTGAAGGTAACCTAAGGTTCAACATCGTTCCTCCCCGCAACCGCAATACTCTGTCTTAGCTAACCATCGCTAGACGTTATGCCCTTGTAATAAGGATTACAAATGTACAGTGACAGTTGTCCGGTATGACTCATAGATTTATATAATTATTATTAAGCTAGATTGAGTTGTTAGGCCAAAAAGTGTGTCCACATGAGAGGGTAAAGTTGGGGCTGGTGTCCCTCTCGCACTTATTGCCACTGTCAAAATTATTTGAATGACGTCATCACTGTCATTATTTGGGGATACCAGTCAATATTCAAAGTTACTACCAAATCTACTAATACCGAATTATAGGTTTTTTTAATTGCGCAAATCTTTGGTTTTATGGCTTCATAATAATGACTTACCAATTCGCTACAAGGTATTAATATCCTTGCCTCGATCGATATAATACAAAAATCATTTAAGAAGTTTATTAACTTAGTTATCATACAGGTAAAAACACTACTACTATAGTAATCTCTTTAACACTGGTCACACGTGCGAGAGGGACACCAGCCCCAACTTTGACCCTCTCATGTGGATACACTTTTACTATCCTAATAAGAACGTTTTTCTGCACCGGTGATAAAGTTCAATTTATTATGGCAAAAAAAGTGTGAGCTCAGTCCCTATTGAAAGTCCATGGTATGACTCAATGAAAAATTGGCTAAATAGTAATCTGAAAATAAGCAAAAAGGGTAGAATATATTTCTATAGGTTATTTCGTTGGATTACATTACAAAATGAATGTATAATACATTATAATACTCGTTGTAATTGTATAGATTTAAATAAATAATTTTATTAGTTCAAATTAATGACCGTCAAGGAACAAAAACTAATTGAGTCGCTATTAGACCGTTTTCACATTATCCGATCTAATAACGGATGTCGGAAGGATATCAATAGATGAATCCAAGATTCCGCCTGTAATGTATGGGATATCGGTCCGACATCCGATATCGGATCGGATAATGCGAAAACGCACTTTGGTCTACATTTTACACTTTTGAAAACCAAGATTAATTAGAGTCAGTTGTATGGTCGGTATGTAGTGTAAATAAAAAGTCGAAAAGTAGTAGGTTCTTTCTATACTTTTTGCTATGTATTTTATATTTCAATAGGCAGGCTTCTGTCTGTACCCATATTACAGTACTTTCAATATGTGCTATCCTATAATTAAATTCGGACACTCGCGTAGACACTTCTAATATTATTTGAATGGCATTATTACCAACATTAAATCTCCTTTTGAAAATAAATTTTAAAGAATATCCCACTATCAGATCAGAGCCAGAGAGAGAGAGATATTTAATTTAAAACAAATGACTATAATAAATAAATCCGATTAACCTTTGGGTTGTCTGCTGTCGAATTTAATTATTTTCATAGAAAATATTTTTATTTGTATCCTTCCAGCTCGAGATTCTTGGAAGCCCTGTAAATTTTTCTCTGTGACAACAAGATATGACATGTCAGGAAATTTACACATACATACATTACATACATTTATTGTAATAAACGTAGTACAAGTGACCAAGATAAAGATGATACAGTAGGGTATTTTTAAAGTTTATGTAATGAAGAAGTAAAATTGCGGCCTTTTTTAGGTATTTCTATTTATGAAATAAATTGGAAATATCTAATACCTACATACTTATTATATATTGGTAGCGGCTCCATTCGTTCAATATTCGTTCGCAATTCATTTTGACATTTAAGTCATTTGAGCATATTATGACAAAAGGTATTTTGATAAAGAGTTTTTAGTGTGTCGCAGTTCCATTTGCAATTTTGATACTTAGGTCTTTATATACTAAGTTGGTTATGGCATGAACGTTTTTTTTCCTAAGCAGATAAGAAGTTAACGTTATTAGCATCAACAAGAATGTTATAAATGCAATTTAGACCCAGCTTTTTAAAACATTTTTGTTATGAATTGTGCGTCCTTGTATTTAATGTCATTGCAGTAGCTTGTACTTATCAACTTATAATATAAATAAAACATAAAAAAAATGAATTAAAAAAGCTGTAATATCTACGGCCTATGTATGCGACGACTGAGATTTGAACCCGTGACCTGTGGCTTGTAAGTCTATCGATAATCGCCGGGGCTATACCTGGCCGTGACATATGGGTCGAAATTAGACTTTGCATAGCTTTCGCGTGTTTGTAACAAGCGTTGCTTCAACGATTCTGAAGAATGGAAGAATACATTTCACAAGATGACGGAGATCTGTCAAATGGTAGAAGAGAAAAACGTGAGATAGATGTATGTACTGACAAGTATATACTCTTTTCGACGACTGTCAAATCGCATGCCTAAAATAAATATGTAATTTTTTAAATTACTTTGGACTTTATTATCGGTGGGAAACGTCTATTTTTAATCTACCTAAAATATTACTTATGTAGAAATAGGCATGTAATGAGGAGGAACACTCAAAGGATACGACAGATGGCGCCACCCTATTAGTCCGTGAGACGTGACAGCGAGAAGCTGATAATTATGTTTTTTTCTCTCTCTCTCACATATGAATGACAGTGACATGCCTAGACTCTTGCATAGGCGCCGCCTGGCAGGTAAAATGTCAGTGTACCTCCTCATTTACGTTAATGTGTAATAGAAGAACAGAATAAAAAGCATGCGACACGGCTCATCACCTACTCTCGGCCCAGCGCCACTGGCGTGGTGGTTTGCTATATGGATTCCTAAATGTAAGACACTAAGGTACAAACCAAACCACGCAAAAAATGTAAATATATTATTAAATAAAGGTCAAACTTATTGGGTGGATTATCATGCTGTTAATATTGTTAAATAGGGACAGTAAAAGTCAACCTCGTACTATTATCTGTTCCTAATTTGCCCGGTCAAATATTTAGATTTTTTTATTTCCATATAAATATATTGGTGGTTTTTATATGCTAAATATCTGAAATATTATGTGCTATTCATTTCTGCTTAAAAATATCTGTTGTTATATTTGCTCTAGAGCACGTTAGAAAAAATTCAAAAATTCTATATCATTAAAAAAAGTCTTATTTCCCGTCATATATTTAGGTGGCTTCGGGTTGTAAACCTTAAAACTGATTTTTTTTTACATGTGTCCACCATTAAATTACTGTGAGGTATTTTGCTGAAAGAAAACGCTTATTTTTTGGACGAGTTTTTTTTAATATCTTCCATTCCAAACTAACCTAGGTTTTTTAAATTGCTTAAACGCTGTATAGAAAAAAAACTAGAATTATTTTCAAAAATATCGCACCGTTCTTAGGCTATTAGTGCCTTGGATGAGACGAACTCATAACCTCTGGATAGATACCTCAGCGTTCTGCCAACTGAGCCACCAAGACTTCAACCAAGCCAACGAAATTCTCCAGAGGCCGTGAGTTTAAGTCTCACCCAAGGCAGTAATTATCCACTTTTAAGCTTATTCTAAGCATGTACGAAAGAGTCAACCATTTTCCAAGTAGGTTAACAGTATTATGACTCGTCTGCGTGTTGTGTGGTTCATTACTTACGGCACTGAAAAGGAAGAGCCGATAAAAGCAATTGCAGGGCGATATTTCACAAAATGTTTGCTAATAGCTATTGCAAGCGAGGTTATGTAGAGGTATGTTTGTACGAGGGCTGCGTGCGTAGCCAAATGCACAAACGCTCACGAAACGAAACGCTCGTAGATTGTTGCGTATTGGCGCGACAGAGTCAGACTACCTTTCGCGGCGTTTCGTTTTCGTTTCGCGTCGTAGAAATGCCATTTGGCTACGGGCTCTGCTACTTATGTTTCCGGAATGGACCACTTACGGGAACAATATTGAATATAAATAAAAATAAATATTGGGGACACCTTACACAGATCAACTTAGCCCAGCAAAGCTTGTACTATGGGTGCTAAGCGACGATATACATACTTAAATAGATAAATACATACTTATATACAGAAAACATCCATGACTCAGGAACAAATATCTGCGCTCATCACACAAATAAATGCCCTTACCGAGATTCGAACCCGGGACTAGTCTCTTTTCTCTGCTACGCGCTAGATCAGACCGGTGATGATAAAGTTTAGGGACAGCGCCATCTGTGTACGCTAACGCAAACTAAACACTGCGTTGGTTCTCTTTATAGTCATACTCTGTCGCCCCTCGCTCGAGTCTTCATGGAACAATGTGACCAACGGCTATTAGGACGCTGCGACTAAGTATGGATTCACCCGGCAATAGATGTCGCCACCTGTTACATTAGTATTGTTTCGTTAGTACTGGGTATGTGCAAAGTTAGTAGTGAGGAGAGGAGAGTCAGAACAAGATATGTATTTTGAACCCTCATCTGAACCCTTGAGCGTAATAACAATTTCATAGGGGCTTGATGTTTAGAATAACATAAACTTGGTAGTTTTTTTTGCATAGGTACCTATGTAGTAGAGATGTGCCGAATATTCGGTAAATAGTCGGTATTCGGCATTTTTGGCAAGTTTTCAATGTTCGTATTCGGCCGAATAATTCGGTTGCATTGCCGAATATTTAACGAATAAACAAAGTAAATAACTAATGAAAATCTTACGTATTCCGTTGGATGATAAGCTCCTATTTTAGTAGCTTTCTATTAAGGCACTACTAAAAAGAGATAATTAATTACCTATGCGTCAAAATGTAAATATATTTTTTTTGTAAAAAAGTTAAAAAACCGTAGAGAGAAGAATTCAGAGTAAGTCATAGTTGTAACAAATGTAACCTTTATCAATCATTTAATAATTAAAATATGGCGTGACCGAATATTCGGCCGAATGTTCGGTTAGGTAAGAGCTGGACCGAATGTTCGACCGAATAATCGTATTCGGCAAAGTCTATATTCGGCCTTATTTCGGCCCATCTCTACTATGTGGTGATAAAGACTTTCGTGTGAAGGTTTTATCATACTATTTTACAAAACATCAAACAAGCCTGTATGATCTACAACTAGTATGAATAGCAGAGCAGATTTATGATTTAGGTACATGATGAATAGGATAATTATATTTACCTAAGTAAGTCATCACCTTAATCAGTCATATCGTCACTACTTTTAAAAAAAATTGTATCTCCGTCTGTCAATGAAAAGAAAATTGTAGTAAGTAAGTATGGAATTCATATAGACTTACTGCGTTTTAACTTTGAGAAGAAGCGTGAGATACGAGATTTTTTAAAAGTAGTGACGATATGTAACTCCGTATAGGCGGATAAAGTCTAAGAAAAAAACGTACCTCAAAGCCATAGAGAAAAAGGTACGGTGGCCTAGATGGCGTTACACCTTTGGGGAACGCTCGGCTAGATGGCGTTAATATTAATATTTGACATTTTAAAATTTTAACACATATCAAGCTAAGAATATGGGCCAAATTGTCAAAACTGAGTTTCAAAAGTTCTAAGCTTGTGTCGAGAGATGGCAGTCTGTGCACTGTGATTACACATTTTACTTTGACAGTAAGTCTCTATAATATATACTTGATCCTGAGTTTCCTTAATTCTACTTAATTCCACAGAAAAGCAAATGCTAATTATCCACATATATTTCAAGAAAACCTGGTTTAGTGAAAAAGTCAGTCCTTTTCCACCTGGCCCAGAACGAACTCAACTTAAATTGCCCATAAATTCTAAAATAGGCCAAGAATGTACTATAAAATATTCCTAAAAATTCAGCTTACAGCAGAAACCCCGCGCAAATTTATCGTGCAGTTGAAAAGTTCTCTACCGTCGCGGTTTGTGAATAAGTTTGTACTGGGCTTGCTTAGTTCCGGCGTTGGCCACCCGCAAATGTAAATTTGTCAAGTACAATAGAAGTGATTTGCAATGCAGTGCTACGAAATTTTGCGTTTTTGTGGGAAATTCCGTGGGAAATAAGGAGTTGAATGTACGTGTTCGTTATTGTAAGGATTATTATTTATTAGCCTAATTGTTCCTCTGATAAGGAATGGAATGAACTTCTGTTTTCTGTTTTCCGTAACAAAAATATTTCTATTTTTATTACTCAGAATTCTTCATAATGCGAGTAGGTATAACTTGTACGTCTACCTACCTTGTGTATGCAAAATTTAATTTTTTGTGACTTGTCTATTTAGATTTAGAAGTTAAAAATCTGCTACATTGTTATTTATCATTCTGTTTTCCAGTGATTATTACAAATTTTCGTAGACTGCTGGTTAATTAGTAATATATAAAGTCGACTAGCAAAACTGCTACATAATTTTGATACTGCCTTACTTTTTTCTGAAAATTTTGTTGGCCTCCTAGACTATTGCAGTGACTTGGAAATCGGAGCTGCATTGCGCCAAACAAACGGCCCAGTTTGTACAATCCACCGATAAACACTCATAAAACATAAATAAAGCTATTGAGAAGAATAACTTGCTACAGGAAATAAAATCTACGGATGTTCATTTTTTTCTTATTTTGTAGGTAGTGACTTATGTGACCTTTTTGAAACTTGTCGCTTTCCATAAAGACGAAATCCCCTTGTATCTTAATATGAATTACTTGTGAGGTCGGCCTTATGTTTAACAACAATGTACATAGTACTTTTTGCTTGAAACCGGCACATATTAAGACGATACGGTAGGGGTCAATTCTCCATACAAACGCTCTCGACTATTTCCTCCCTGGTTTTTGAAGATAGAGCAATGATTTTTTCAACACAGATTGTTATTATTTTTATCTGTGTCGGACCGTTTTGATTTTTTTGATATTCTGCTTCTTAAAGACTCTAGAGCCAATCAAAAATTTCCAAAAACGGCATTTTTCATTGTGGCGCAAATAAGGTGTGATACTCAAGATTGGTAACAATTAACCAAAAAAACTAAACGGTCCGACATAGATTATTTCATTGTTATTCAGATTCTCAAATTTCGTTCCGATTGATTAAGTTATGAAGGAGGAAAGAGTCGAGAGCGGAACCTCGATTTTAAACATTTTTTTGAAATATCTTTTGACTGAGTTGTTCTTAATGATCAATTTTTTTTTCGATAAATCTAGTTAATAACACTTGTATATTTAACTAAAATTACCGAGTTGAAAGGGGGCTCCTTTCCATTTTAGCATTTTCGCTACCGTATCCTCTTAAGTGGCGCCTCTGCATAGAAATTTGTTCGTCAAGGAGGGTCAGTTTTCTGTACTTTCGAGAACGTTGTTACGTTGTATGCAACACAGTCGAGATTTGGACCCACAATTTTCGGTCACCACAATCATGTATATATATAACCATATATATCTATGTGGTAATGAAGAAGATCTAACCTACAAAAACGCATGCTAACTGCACATCATAATATTTATGCTTAATTGTGTATAGTAAAAAAAGCAACAGCTGGGTAAACTGATAGCAAAATCCTATTTAGGTATATTACCTATTTTATTTTCGCTTGGATATGTACAGAATATAAAAACTGTACAAAACTAAAATAAACACAAATAGACACCGGGGCAATCTAGATAAAGGCATGAAGGAAATGTTTTACTTAACTATTATTTTGTTCCATCTTTTTTCGGAGACACCCGTAGAAAATAACGTAACCTCCAAAACGCCATCTAATAAAACCCATGGAATACACAGTTTATTTCAATCGACAGACAACTTTAACGACTAAATAAATCATAATGCCGGGATAAAATCGATAAAACGATTTCCTAACTATTAACACTGCCAAATGTCACTTTTCGCGCCGAAACGTCAAACGTCATTCCGCCATCTTGGCCCGTTATTGGCGCGTTCATAGGGGTTGTTTCGTGGCAGCGGACGGATATACAGCCGTCCTTCTCTAGTTACATAATAAGGAAGTGGGTGAGCAGTGTTTAGTTTTGGAGCGACGTCCGCATGCGGCTCAGTTAGGGGGAGTATTGATTTTACAAGGAGTTTGCGGCAGTACCCCACACGCCGGTGTCAACGCGAAAAACACATCTCCGCGCGACGCGAAAACACTGTTCCTTTTTCGAAATCCGATTCGAAATTTGAAATTACGAAATTGGAAAAAGTAACGCGGGTACCGTTCGAAAATCAGTGGAAAAATAGTGCTGGGAATACATTTTCGTAAGTTTGTCTTGTCTTTTTTCTAATTCAAGGCCCCATTTTAATCAGTTCTAAGTAATGATGCGTTTTATTACTATCTTTAATTTACTAAGTGTATTTTATTGGAAAAGTAAAAGTGATTGGACGTTGACTTGGCTTTTACTTCATTCAATTAGTAAAACAGCTGATTTATCAACTGCTGACTAAACGTCAAAAAGCAAAGCAAATACGCCCTTGTAATTCATATTGACATCTTTTTTCTTTACTTTTCTATTATAAAATATTTCTTCGTCTTTTTCAAATAGAAATTGTACTTACCAATTAATCGGCACTGTCACATGTTCTATTATTAATCTATAATCGATTCACTTCACTAAATTTTCATTTCATCGAATCAAACATTCTGTATTTAAATATTTAAAACATAATTTACCAACACTGGCAGGTAAGAAAAAAAAACTATTTCGAATTCTAATTTTAAAACGCCATCAGAGGCTGATAACGGCAGGAAACTGGCATCCTTCTAAGACAGATCTGAGATGTCGCATGGGATATGACGTCATGGATCGTTACCAACACCATGGGTGATGGGTGACGTCACATGTCCTTCTAATAACCCATTGATGGACACAACTATATGCGCTAGCTATGCTATCAAATTTGAGGGCTTATTGCGCATTTATTGACCTGAGTTTGGCTAAGAATCATTTATTGGGAGCGAAGCCAAAGAAAATCATAGTTTATTTTCTTGTGCTAGTTTTATAATACCCAAGAAAAGGAATGTGTGAGTAGAGTAGTCATTTTTATTAGTCTCTCAATGACGAAACTTATTTGCCATAGTAAATTTTGTGGTTCTACCACTGTCATCATTGCCGAACGTCCCTGAATATTTAATTTGTTAATTTTAGACTTGTGATTAGAAGCCTAACAGTGTCAAGAACTTCAACTACCACCGTCATCCTTTGTCCGTTTTTGCACATTAAATGGAACTTATGTAAGACATTGATATATTTGATATAATTTAAAATACGAGTATTTTTATGCGATAATACAATTTACGTCAGTTAAATTCGTATAGAGATGAGAACTATGGGTTGTCTTGTAGAAATGCTTTTGCTTTTAAATGTTTCTTCTTCTTCTTCGGATCAAGTAAAACTAAATTTTTGACTGACTGTATGTGGAAAGAGAAGACTTGTGGAATATAAAACCCATAGATTCTATGACTTTGCTTTCCGCTTAAACACTAGATTTAACACATTGTCAAAACTGTCAAAGCTTTAATGCCTAATATGCCGATAGACATCTTTTCTTTTTCAGTGGTATTTATATTCCTAATACCCTATAATATTGAATATAATGCTAATGAGATATTCGATAGAATCGAGTTGTGCCTAAGAGGCCACAGTACTGGCTGTTGAAGGAATACTGTCATATTTTGTATTTGGTATAGCAACCGATTCTTTGATATGTTTGTTTACGTTTTGTAAGTCAGTCGGTCAATAACAGTTCTCATGTAAACATTGAATAAATTCCTGGTGTACACTTTCTTGGTTTCCTTGTGCTATAGATCTCTGCTATATAGTGTTAGACCTGTGGGATATCCCCCACAGTGGTTATGGTCCCTCGTACGAATCAAGAATTGTGTTAACAGTAAAAGGAAGAAATTTTCAGCGGAAATGAGTAGTACTGTGAAAATTGACCAACTCAACGAGAGTAATTATGAGACGTGGAAGATCCAAGTAGAAGCAGTGTTAATAAAAAACGACGCCTGGGGATACGTGAATGGGAGTATCAAGAAGCCAGCTGTAGAAAGTGGAGAAGCCGAAGTAGCGAAATGGGAGACAGGAGATTCCAAAGCTAAGTCTGACCTAATTTTATCCATAACTCCGAGTGAATTGAGGCACCTGAGAGGTTGCAAGACATCGCGTGACGTATGGTTAAAGTTAAAGGATATTCATGCTTCCAAAGGACCTGCGAAAAAGGCTACACTGTTGAAAGAGTTGTTACTGCGTAAATTGGATGAAAACGGCGATTTGAGGGAACATGTTTTGAGATTTTTCGAAGTAATAAGCCAATTATCTGACATGGACATTGAAATGCCTGACGATTTGACATCTATAATGCTTCTGTATAGTTTACCGTCCAGTTTTGACAATTTTAGATGTGCAATAGAATCTAGAGATGCATTGCCAAAGCCAGACGCACTGAAAGTGAAGATTTTAGAAGAGGAACATTCCAGAAATCAGAAAGAATGTGTAGATAAGGCACTTCTTGTAAGAGGAAAGAGATCTTCTAAGCCAAAGAGTGGCATAGAGCAACGTCAACGCGCATGTGATGCCCCAGAGCAGGCTAGTTCGAAATTCAATTATAAATGTTTCAAATGCCATTTACACGGTCATAAAGCCTCGGATTGTACTCAAAAGAAGAAGGAACAACGTAATGATAGTGCAAAGTATGTGTCGAACTCAAGTGATTTACATGATGTTGATTCCAATTTTGTAACATTCAATTGTGTTTCAGATGCTAATGCTGTTGGGAACGAGAATGGAAATTGGATCGTTGACAGTGGGTGTACGTCACATTTGTGTAACGATGCAGATAAATTTGGTACTTCATTACTACCGTTGTCCGGTAAGCTAAATTTAGCAACGAATTCGAGCACAGACGTACAAGGTAAGGGGACAGTTAGATTTTCTTCATGTGATAATGGTTCTAAAACTGAAGTGCAATTGCCAAATACATTATTTGTTCCGGATTTGCGATGTAACCTGATTTCAGTAGCAAAAATTACCGATCAAGGTTATAGCATTACGTTCAACAAAAATATAGCTAGTGTTCAAGATAGCTATGGTAATACTAAATTGGTCGCAAATCGTAAAGGTAATTTATATTACGTCGAGGAACATTGTGGTGTAGTGTCAGCGATTTCTGAGCGAAAGGTTGACGTATGGTCGTGGCACGAACGTCTTGGTCATTTAAATGCGAAAGATCTTGTCCGAGTTTTAAATAAATCTGGCATGAATTTAAAGATGTCAGATGTAACTGAATTGTATGATTGTGACATTTGTGCGAAAGGAAAAATGAGTAGGTTGCCATTTTCTAGCTCGAGTGGGCCATGCGATGAGAAGTTAAAAATCATACATTCTGACGTCGTAGGACCCATGCAACACACGTCAATAAATGGAGCGAAATATTTCGTAACATTTATCGATGATCATACCAGATGGTGTGAAGTTTATTTTCTTAGCAAGAAAAGTGAAGTCTTCACTACGTTCAAGGTATTTAAAAATCACGTTGAGAACCTGTTCGGACGTAAAATAATTTATCTTCATACAGATAACGGAGGCGAATATTGTAATCGAGATTTCGACGAGTTCTTGAAAGAAGAAGGAATAGCGCGAAGATTGACAATTCCTGGAGTTCCTCAACAGAATTCGGTAGCCGAAAGGAAGAACAGGACCCTGGAAGAGATGGCGAGGTGCATGCTGATTTCATCAGGACTTTCCCCTGGTTTCTGGGCAGATGCTGTAGCAACAGCTTGCCACATAAGAAACCGTTGTCCAACGAGAAGTCTTGAAGGTGAGATACCCTATGAGAAATGGTTTGAACGACCTGTGAAGTTAGATTACTTACACAAGTTCGGATCTAAGGTACATGTCTTGGACAAGTCAAGCGGGAAAGATAAGTTTGCCCCAAGAAGCCTGGAAGGAATCTTTGTAGGATATCCTCGAGATCGCAAGGGTTACAGAATATGGATGCCAAAGCAACGACAAGTTATCATGTCAAGAGATGTGAAATTTCACGAAGCAAAAAGTGAAGAAAGGGAGAACGTGAACATAAACGTGAAGATTGATCCGTTTGAAATCGATAAGAAAAGATCGACAAATACTACAAATCAACCTTTATCGGTAGATGTAGAGTTCCATCCGGCTCAGACTAGTGGAAATCCGGTAGAACAGATCTCTGATCACGAGGATGTGAACATAAGGTCATCGAGTGGTCGTGATCCTGAACCCGAGAGAGAAGAGGATATTCCTGTTGAAGCCCGTCAAATGACAGATGTTCCAGGTACTGTCGCAGAACCATCTCAACATGATCATCATCAAGATGAAGTTCATGTTGATGGGGGAGGATAGTGAAGAGAGGTCCAGGGCGACCGCGGCTGGAAAGAGGTCATGTTGGGCGTCCTCGGAAGATATACAACACAGTTATCGTGGAACCGGATCCTGTTATCGTAGAGCCAGTGATTGTCGTAGAGCCAGAGATTATCGCAGAGCCAGAAGTTGCCATAGAACCAGAGGTTTCTGCGGAAGAAGGCTTTGAGTCAACTGAGGAGTATGGAGACTGCGAAGATTTCGTTGGAGTTGCCGAGATTAGTCTGAAAGAGGCCTTATCAGGTAACGAGCGAAAAGGATGGAAGGATGCAATAATGTCAGAAGTCAAAAGTTTAATTAAAAACGACACTTTTGATATCGTCAAGAAACCCATGGGCCGAAATGTCGTTGGTTGCCGATATATTTTAACGACGAAGTTAAATATCGACAAGACTGAGAAGAAGAAAGCTAGACTGGTGGCGAAAGGCTTTAGCCAACGTTACGGCGTCGATTACCAGAAAACCTTTGCGCCAGTCGCTAGACTTGATTCAGTGAGATTATTAGTTGCACTTGCAGTGGAACTGGATCTTGAAATTCATCAGTTGGACATAAATACGGCATATTTAAATGGATTATTAGAAGAAGAGATATACATGAAAGTACCAGATCTTCTTGACGAATGTTTGCAAGATTTAACACGATTGGAGCAGCCAGGTTCATTCATATATGAAAGAGCTAGCAAGTTGTTATGCGACCTGAGGTCTGGAGGCAATGTATGCAAGCTCAAGAGGTCGCTGTACGGCCTAAAACAAGCTGGTAGACAGTGGAACATCAGACTGGATGAACAGCTGAAGTGCATGGGATTGCAAGCATCTTTAAATGAGCCATGCCTTTATTTTAAAAATATAGACTCGCAAACTAAACTCTTTGTATTAATTTATGTGGATGACATACTCGTCGCATCGCAAAGAGGTGAATGCATCGAACATTTCAAAAAGGAACTGGCCGAAAAGTTTGAATTGAAAGATTATGGCATTGCGAAGTATATGTTAGGCATAGAGTTTGACAGATTTGACAATGGAATGAAATTGTCACAACAAAAATATATTGACGATTTGTTAATTAAATTTAATATGAATGAAAGTAAACCGATATCTACGCCTATGGAATTTAAGCAAAAGATAGAAAAACCGGTGAATAAGTGCAGTGCGCGTGAACAATACCCATATCGCGAAATTATAGGTTCGTTGATGTATCTTTCTACGGGAACGAGACCTGATATTACGAATACGGTGGCTGTATTGAGTCAATTCCTGGATTGCCCTAACGAGGAATGTTGGAATGCAGCAAAGCGTGTCTTGAGATACCTGAAGCATACGAAACAATATGGACTTATTTACAAAAAGACAGGTAAATCATTGCATGGTTATTCGGATGCTGATTGGGGAGGTTGTTTGATAGATAGGCGTTCTTATTCTGGTTATGTTTTTATGTTAGGAGCTGGTTGTGTAAGCTGGAGATCAGAAAAACAGAGATGTGTGAGCACTTCATCTTGTCAATCGGAGTATATAAGCTTGGCATCGGCAATGAAGGAAGCTATATACCTGAACAGTTTGCTTACTGAAATTGGGTTACGTAAGTATGCACCATTATCTTTACATGTAGATAATCAGGGGGCAATATGTCTTGCGAGCGATCCAATGTTTCATTCTCGGTCCAAACATATTGATATAAAGTATCACTTTGTGCGAAGTGTATTAAAGGACAATAAGAGTATTGAGTTAAAGTACTTACCGACCGACTCAATGCTCGCCGATATATTAACGAAGGCTTTGCCTAGAGAAAAGCATTATACGTGCATGCGCGGTTTGGGCATTGCTTGTTAATTGTTTACATTTTTAATAGTTGTTCTTTGATATCACTTTAGTTTGTTGTATGTTTTATTGTGTTACAATTTATTTTGAATATGCACATTAAGGGGGCGTATTGAATATAATGATAATGAGATATTCGATAGAATCGAGTTGTGCCTAAGAGGCCACAGTACTGGCTGTTGAAGGAATACTGTCATATTTTGTATTTGGTATAGCAACCGATTCTTTGATATGTTTGTTTACGTTTTGTAAGTCAGTCGGTCAATAACAGTTCTCATGTAAACATTGAATAAATTCCTGGTGTACACTTTCTTGGTTTCCTTGTGCTATAGATCTCTGCTATATAGTGTTAGACCTGTGGGATATCCCCCACAAAGGGCATCACTTCTTTAACGCAATAAATTATTCTCAACTTGATGACTACGTGACCATTGTATTCTTAGACTTACAGTCACCGGGATATAGACCGTGATTACCTTTCCCGTTTCCCGTGATTATAATACATGCAACTGCGCCGAAATATCGGAACCTCAATAAAAATCAAAAAGGTAATTACGGTCTATATCCGGGTCAATATAAGTCTAATGAAACTAACCGTGAATCATTTATTCTCATTGTATTCTTGTAAATAGAAGCGTAATTTATCCAACTCAGTAACTTTTATGTTTCGTGCCCTAAAGTCACAACACAAACACACACAGGTAGGTAACTTTTGTCGCGCACAACTTCAGTAAGTATTATGCGATACGAGTAATGTTGGGTTTTTGTCAAATGTTACACGAGTTCTGGAATTATTTTGTGAGAGTTTAGACAGTAGTTTCTTCTTTGTATAACATTTGACATGACTTATGTTTAGAGGTGACATTCAGGCTGTTTATTCACTATAGTAACAACACAAGTAACTGAATAAATAACCTTCATATAAATGGCTTCTTGCGAAGTGTATGGAGGTCTTTGACATTTCAATTTTCGATTACTCTTTAAAATATTCATTTAAATTGTATAATGTCATTTGTGTTTAATACGATTAACTCATTTAATTTCATAAGTATTAATACTATATCCGTAATAGCTTCTCTCCAATTCTGTACCTACCATCTCCAATTCTCCTTCAATAAAATTCCTTAAAGGTTAACTGGAAAAGATCCTTTAAAGGATATTGTATTATTTTCTGGTACAATAAAGTGTTTTACTAAGCTACTACTACTATTACTACAAATACCACATACCATATGAAACCTCCCCTTTTAAAGTCAGTAAAAAGCATACGTGAAAAAAATGCAATCTACAAGACCAATACCGCTGCACCGACAAAGACACTTCCACTAGGTTGCCGGTAATTTGGCTTTCTTCCCGGGCCTGTAAGTTTTACTCTATTTTTATTGCTGTCCTATGCTTGTAGATTACTTTTCTCTGTTTATAGCTTGTGAGTTTTAGTTATAAGACTTTCTTTTGTAAGATCTTCCACTTCCCCAACATCATTAGGTATACTCTTAGAATAAATTAAATTATCTTCATGAAGAATATTTTAATTTGTATTTTTTAGTGGTCACACTCACACTACTATTTATTTCAGTTTATCGTTAGGTACTTTCTTGTTCACAATATTTATGAAGGCAGTGTGTTTCATAGTTCATTATACCTTTATTAATACCTGTTGCAAAATCTGACATAATGTTACCTGCAGTGATAAGAGAAAATCATAAATATCATTGTCACAATTTTTGTTAGTGTGTGTCTGTCTGTGGCATCGTAGGTAGGATGAACCGATTTAAATTTAGTTTCTTTTTGTTTGAAAGCTGAATTAGTCGGGAGTGTTTTTAGCCATAATTAGTGAAAATTGGTCCACTATGTCGCAGTTTTTTTCCAAAATTTTAATTTTGTGGTTAGTTTTAACCCAACACAAATATATTTGTCTGTATCTTATTTTATGTGTCTGTCACCGTAAAATTGTAAAAACCGTTAGTTTATAATTTCACTAGCGAGATTATGAACTAACGAAATATTGTGAACTGTAACGTACAGTTCACAATTTGACGGATTATTTTTACGTTAGATTATAATCTAACGAAGCGAAACCGTCAAATTATAAACTGTCATGGCGTCGGAATGAAGCTAGCGCTCTGATTGGTCGGCTTTATAGTAGATCGTTCTGTGGACATAACGTGACTGACACAAATACGGTTCACAATATTTCGTTAGTTTATAATCTCGCTCGTGAAATTATAAACTAACGGTTTTTACAATTTTACGGTTACATGTCCATCGTGAGCAAAGCAATCTTTTCCTTGTCCCCTTGTAAACGAAATAGTGTATCGACAAGCCTTGGAATTGAATCTGTATTTGTCTAAAGAGTTCTGTTTGCTAAAAGAATGTCTTTTAAAGTAAACTCTACGTCTTCCGAAATAAAGTCTTCATTGGAAAAACCTTAAATAACTATTAGAATGTTTGAACTTGTGGGCAACTTTCATGTTACATTTTCAGTCAGATGAAAAAGTTATTTAAATCGCGCTTTAGGTTTAATTTTATACAGGATTCCGCCTTACAACTTTTTTGAATGAAACCATTACTGTAATATGAAATCTACGTTGTTATATTTATGTCTTTTTACCGACATTTTAGTTTTATATTCGATTCAAGTTCCGACGTTCTATTGATAAAATTGTAAGCAGAGCTATATCCCTAAATACATGAATGTGTGATATTAATATAAGATTTATTACTGTATCTCATAACGTTGACATCATATTTCTAAGAAAGTGCAACTGTCCGGGTTGCCATGTAAATGAAACTTTTAAGCATCATAGACATGAAGGGATAAAGTCCTTTTAAATGTATTTTTTTCTAATTTTATCCCAATTTTGATCTTTGTTACAGCGTAGGGGCACATGCACGTAGACTTCTGACCAGACCGTTACGTAGACGGCCCGCAAGGCTGCTGCCAAATGATCGGCTCAATTTGTTAACATTAACATAAGAATATTGTCCGAATTTCCTTACTCTGTGCAAAGCTATTGTCTTACATTGTCTGGGCCGCCATTTAAAGCAAACAATTCAAAATAGTGTAGAAATTTCCAGAAAACTGCTCAAACACCCAAGACTCAAGTAATAAAGTCCTTTTCACACACAAATCTACCCTGATTTAGACTTTAGACTTGTTTGTTGCAGCGGCACATGCGCGTAGCCTCCTGACCAGACCGTAGACCGCCCGCGAGGCAGCTGCCAGATGATCGGCTCATTTTGGAACCTGTGCCGTGCATGTCCGTCCATGCCCGTCGATAAGGTGAGTCTAGTTTTAGCCGTGTTTGAAACCCACGACAACACCTGGCAGGCAAGTATGGTCGCGCGATAAATGATAAAACATCTGGCCGTCGCTGTCGCACTTACTAATAGTGCGATAGGGACGGCCTGATATTTTATCGTCTGTCGCGCGACCATGCTAGCCCAGTAGGCCTAGCACATGATGGCCGTGGGAGTATGTCGCCGCGAGATAGATGACACGTCTTTGTCTAATTGTATTAATGACATAAGGACGGGTAGTCTATCTCGCGGCGACATACTCCCGCGGCCATCATGTGCTAGGCCTGCTGGTTTCAAGACTTAGCCATAAAGCGTGCAAGAAGACACAATGGGGCTATGGCGCATGAATTTGCCACTAGAGGCGCGCGTGAGGTCCAAAAAAACTACTACTACTACTGGTTTTGGCGGGCATCGTGACATAAATTATAATTTCTTTAATTTATCACTTCAAAAGTGATCTCTTTCGTGAAATCATCGCAAATATGGATTATTTGGCGATGATTGTGAACGCTTTGAAAGCGGAATTAAGAAAAAAGGGGCGTTAAAATATTATGATAAGTTATTTATAATTAATAATCCAGATAATAATATCATTTATAATTAATTAATGATATTTAAAACATCTCTTCTCTTCTTATAACTCTTATAAGTCACCTTTAACTTTGACAGCTGCTTTATCTCTGGACCTTACTCACCAGTGGCGCCAACTGGTGAGCAAAAAAACGATAGTCCCCATTGCGATACTGTCTCTTCGACGATGGGGCATCAATTAACGTGTATGAAATGCGGACGGATAGGTCTATACATATAGCCACGAAAAGAGTTGTCTCTCGCATTCAGACGCTGTATAAATCATCTGTCAAGATCATAGAGGACAAGCGCGGATCCAGCTTCATGCCCAGGGGGGGGTCACGTGGTAAAGGCCCGGGCCCCAGGGGGGAGGGGGAGGGGGAGGGGTCACGTGGTCTATTTGTATGGCCAACTTAGGCTCCAGGGGGGTCATGACCCCCATGACCCCCCCCTGGATCCGCGCATGATAGAGGAATAACTAAGGGAAGAGTTGTACCTCCATACATCAGTGAATGCGGGTTATTTGTGTAGGCAATTAGGCATAGTTAAGTGACATCTAGCGACAATCACGCGTCAATTACGCGTCAACTAGCGTAAATTATCAGTACTGCTACTTGTAAATAGATGTCGCGACGAACGAAGAGTCTAATGCTCACCAATTTTTGGCTAATATTACAATAGTATTCATCAGTATTCTGTTTTCAATTTCTTCTGCTTGTAATATAAATTGTAAACTATTCTAGTATAATTTTTTTTGCAGACGAGACACTGTTGACACCTCGAGTAGTGGTATTGATAATTCACGCTATTTGACGCGTGATTGTCGCTAGATGTCACTTAACTATGCCTATACAAATAACTCGCATTTACTGATGTATGGAGTTACAACTCTTCCCTTACTTATTCCTCTATGGTCAAGATGTACATTAAAATCTCTGTCAATAGAAATTGTCAACAATGTAAACAAACCATTACATAAAATATCGACATTTTAACACCATTTTATTATTTTAAAGGTTGAGGATCATAATGTGATATGAATTGATTAAATAACACATGAATTTAGCCAGTATTTGATGAGTTAGAATGGAAATTAAACTACAAGGTTTGTTTACATTGTTCACAAATTCTATTGACGGCGACTTTATAATTTATAATTTTTTTGTTAGATAAGTAAGCCAAAAGAAACAAACTAAAATTATATTGCCTTTAATTCTAAATGCGGAGGCAGGTTTTGGTACCACAAATTTATTTTAAACTGCTCATGAGAACATTTCGAATTCTAGAAACTTCTCTTTGGTGCATTGCTAAATACAACACGAGTGGATACAATTGTAAGGTGCCAAATGAAAGCAAACATTCTAAGTTATTATTATCACCGACATGTCCAGTTTATCATTTATCGCGCGACCATACTTGCCTGCCAGAAATAGGTAATCATCATCATCATCATCAGCCAATCGCAGTCCACTGTTGGACATAGGCCTCCCCAATTTCATTTAGGGGGGTTTGCCCATAATCGCCACGCTGGGCAGACGGGTTGGCGATCGCAGTAGGTTGGTGTTGTGCTGATAGTTGACGGCGCTGCTGCCCACCGCCAGCATGTTGACCTTAGTCGCCTCTTACGCCTTCCACGGAAGGAAATGGGTTGAGCCTATTCTATGCCGGGCCCACGCAGCCAATTAAACAGGTAATATCATCACGTTAACACCTCAAACGAGGCAACTCTGCCGAACACTTTACGGAAACGACCCATTTTGTCCTTACACAAAAACGTATCCTTTACCAGGCTATTTCAAATGTCATAGAACTGGATAGCGATAAATCAGACCTAGCCCATTCCAAGAGTACGTTGATTTGGATTTCATTTTGACATCGTTCGTAGCGTTCAGAGCGTTACTGCAAGAACTTTCATTCCCGCTCAGCTGAACTGTGACATTAACTGTCAGTTATGATAATTTCAGCCCGCTCGACCGATACCATATTCAAGCAAAGAGCATACTACTGTCTCATGGCAGTTGGGTATTCACAAATAGTGATAAGTAGTACCAAAGACATATAAACTCCGTATAGACAGACAAAGTCTAAGAAAAAAACGCACCGCAGTACCATACAGAAAAAGGTACGATGGCCTAGATGGCATTCAACCTTTGGGGTACGCTCAGCTAGATGGCGCTAATATTCATATTTGACATTTTAAAAACATATCAAACTAAGAATATGGGCCAAATTGTCAAAACTAAGGTTCAAAAGTTTTAAGCCTGTGTCAAGAGATGGCAGTCTATGCACAGTGATTACACATTTTTACTTCGACAGTAACTCTCTATAATACTCGATCCTCTTTGGTAGTACCAAGTACAACTAGGGAACAAATCAATAGTTATTTGTTTTTCAAGGGGGCAAAGTAGTTGTTTAACCGCACGTGCCAATATTGATACCCAAGTAAGCGAAAGATTCCAATATTAAACCGCGAGCGTAGCGAGTGGTTCAAAAAGTGGAATCTTGAGCGTTGTGAGGGTTTCAAGGCACGAAGGTTAAACAAACTTTGCCACCGAGTTAAACACAATTTTTTTTACCACACCAACACGAACAAAATATTGACTACAAAACATTAAACTAAGTAGTTTTAGTTAGTTAGTTACCAGTTGGTGTGGTGAACATTGTTTTATTGAATATTTTTGATTTGTACTTTTTTTCAAGTAGTCACACTACTATATTATATAATTTATAAATTGAAACAGATATCATACATCAAAGAAAAAACGGCAAGGCCCACTACCGAGCTGGGAATCGAACCCGGGTCTTCAGCTTACGCGGCTAAAGACCCGTGTTCGATTCCGGCTCGGCCACCAGTGGGCCTTGCCGTTTTTTCTTTCGTGTCTGATATCTATTTTTATTTATAGTACCAAGTAGTACTGAATAACTACCAAGCCGATAGCTGTCAGCTCTTTATTTAATGTTGAGAGTGTGCAATGTAGAGTCTAATTGCTTGACGGCTGATATAGCGATTCGTCTGTTCATTTGCCAAATAAAAAAGTCAAAAATAGCAGTAGAACATTCCACATCCGGAACGAGGAGTCAAAATAGGATCAAACGTTCCAATTTTCGAATGCGGCGTTAAAGGTTCGGGTCTAAACGAGGTGATGATTTGTCTTTTGCCTGACTACTTCAGAGGGTTGTATTAGGACCCTTACATTATTATATACGTGAGGTAAGTTTTGAGTATTATTATCTACTAGATTTTGCCCGCGGCTTCACTCGCGCTAAATTTGAAAATTACGGAATGCTCCATACAAACTTCCACCCCCAATTTTAGGAAAGTGGGGGTTAGAAAGGGACATAAAGTAGCCTATGTCACTCTCCATCTCTTCAACTATCTCCACTTAAAAAATCACGTGAAATCGTCTCTCCGTTTTGCCGTGAAAGACGGACAAAAAAGACACACACACACACTTTCTCATTTATAATATTGAGTACTAGCTTTTGCCCACGGCTTCGCTTGGGTTAGAAAGAGGCAAAAAGTAGCCTATGTCACTCTCCATCCCTTCGACTATCTCCACCTAAAAAATCACGTCGATTCGTCGCTCCGTTTTCCCGTGAAAGACGGACAAACAAACAGACACACACAGTCACACACTTTCCCATTTATAATACTAGCTTTTGCTCGCGGCTTCGCTCGCGTTATAAAGAGACAAAAAGTAGCCTATGTCACTCTCCATCCCTTCAACTATCTCCACTTAAAAAATCACGTTAATTCGTCGCTCCGTTTTGCAGACAGACACACACTCTTTCCCAATTATAATATTTGTATTTGTATGGATATATAATATATGGACGAAAGGGTATTATTATTATTACTTATACGCGATCGAGCAGAAAGGATTAATGTACCTTCGTTATTAAAGGATGTATTTTTCTGAAAGATCTTTTGATCGCGACGCGACGCGACGAATATGGAACAGGGTGGCTAGCCGAATGGCACAATCGCTCACGAAACACTCACGAAACGCTCACGAAACGAAGCGCTAGTAGATATCTATCTCTATCGCGCTTGCGTATTGGCGCGACAGAGCCAGCGGCGTATCGCTTTCGTTTGGCGTCGGAGAAATGCCATTCGGCTACGGGGCCAGACTGGCCTATTATAAGTTTAAGAAAAGGATCAGGCCCCGTAGCCGAATGGCATTTCTCCGACGCCAAACGAAAGCGATACGCCGCTGGCTCTGTCGCGCCAATACGCAAGCGCGATAGAGATAGATATCTACTAGCGCTTCGTTTCGTGAGCGTTTCGTGAGCGATTGTGCCATTCGGCTAGCCACCCTGGATAGGGATTCCTATCTATCAGCTGAAACAGTGAAGTAGAATTTAAATCGCTAGTAGTGGATAGATATTATCAAGGATAATTTGTATAGTATTTACAATCTTCATACTAAGAATCTTACCTCATTTTTTTAGCGCCACCTATTAAATACTATCATAACTAGGTACACTGATGTTGCTTACAAATTATTATTTTTTTCAAAATGTGTATTGACGTGATATCATGATATTAAAATGAAGAAGCATACGTCATTTGTTATTGTAAAAAATAAAAACAAGCAAAAATATTTGGGCAAAATATGATTTTGGCCACTTCCAGGCTGCGAAACAGCGCCATCTAGTTTTAAACCTAAAAGGCCCAAACATTTCATGGGTACGCTTTTTTGTATAGGCTTTGTCTGATGTCCCGGTATTATATCGTCCTAGATATTTCACGAAATCGAATGGTCGACATTCAAAAATCGGCCCCCAGGTTACAAACCAATCAAAAACATCCCTTCTGACGCTGCAAATTTTTACGCTGTGGTCTATCATATCATTGACCAAAAATTGTCCTTATTTCTTTACTATAACGTAGTTATTGATAATTTATTCAAAACCAATTCATTAATTACAACATAGTAAAAACTTACAACTAAACACTAAACTTATACTACAAATCTTACAAATAAAAACTTATACTAATTGTTTGAGCCAAATAAAAATTTGGCTCAAATAGTCGCCAGTGGGTAAGATGGCTGGCCGCATTGCCCCGCTGGATAGCTATACTTATCCGCTGAGCGAAATACTGGCCAGCCCTCTGGTCACCAGATGCGTCTATGAGGCGCTTGGACAGCTCCTCATAAAGGCGACGCGCACTAAGGCCCCCACGGCCCCAAGGTTTCAACCCCAAACGCCGCAAATATATAGCTACTGCCGAGGTTGGCATACTTGCGACGTTTGAGGTCTTCAGCCGAGGATGCAGCCGCACCAGCACCAACTTTAGTGCTTGGAATATGGGACGGAGCTAGGGTGTCTACACATGTAGCATCCCAGACGAGCGGCCGACCCATACTTCCATACTATAAGGTTGACAAGCAGTATCTGATATAATATATACTGAGCAAACCATAAAATCACTTACAAAATTGAACTTTATTCCATTAGGTTGTCCAAGAGAAAATCATGTTATATGCCAAAATGTCGCTCCGCTGGACTTAGCCGTTTAGCATGTAAGGCTTCGAAAAATGCCGGCTGTAGGTTACATGCCCTTTTAATTTAACTGACTAGTTTTAAACCTTAACACATTGACACAAAGTCTACCATTAGTCAGCAGATGGTGTCCACGGTTATCTAACTGGTTATAAACGATAATACATTGACTTTTTTATGAGAGATAGGAAAATCATTTCACTCGATGGAAAGTGCCGATGCAGCCTAGGATGAAGCATGTTTACCCGAAACATGTTTATTCACTCTTGATTTACTACTACTTAATGGCGCAGCGACACAAAATGAGTCTTGGCCTCCAACAAGAGTGTTCGCCAATTATCTCGATCCTTAGCGACGTCCCTCCAGTTTTCTGCTTGGAGATCGTGCAGATCCGCTTTAACGGCGTCACCCCTACGATATCTAGGTCGTCCACTTGGCCTCCGTCCTACTGAGAAACCTAGCCCTTTTCGCGCCACGATCATCCTCCATTCTTAAAACGTGGCCGAGCCAACGGAGACGATGGGCTTTAGTCTCGCCGATGACTATTTAACATCATGCAGTGCAGCCACAAGGTCTTCAATTTCGGCATTTTTGAGGAGCCTAAGACTACCATCCGCTCTCCTCACGGGGCCGAAGGTCTTTCTTAGCACTTTCCTTTCTGCCACTAGTAGCTTGTTTTCTTCTTTAATGGTCAGTGTCCAAGTCTCGCATCCGTACATGAGTATTGTGTCTTGATTTAAAAAGATCAAAATTATAGCACAGAATATATAATAGTACAAGTACAGAAGGCTCACTCCTTTGATGTTCACAAAACGCCGCCACTCTAAATTCTTACCTACATTAACAAACGGACCGCACGCGTGCAGACGACATTGAATTATATTGCGCCGCGCGAAGGTCATCGCCACTGAATGGGCCGCGAACTCGCGGCCGCCGGCATGTACTTGTAGCGCGGCGAAAGGATCGCGGAGTGAGCCGCCCCTGATTATAGTGGGCTGGAAAAAGACATGCAGGAAGTGAATTCCACTACTTACACAGCCGTTCGCATTATAAATCTAGATGCAACTAGTTTAGCAAAGATTATTATTAAGGGCGAAAATAAGTTAGTTATTGTGTACGATGTTCATGGATCAGCTGGTTTGGAGACGGTTGCCTGTATAGTAAGGCTACTTCCTACGATTGGAATGTTTACTTACTTACTTACTTGGCTGGCGCGATAACCTAAAATTAGTTTTGGCCTCCAACACAAGAGCACGCCACTTTGCTCGGTCTTGAGCGGTATCGCGCCAGCCTTCGCCGACGCCGAGCTCACGGAGGTCTACCTCCACTCTATCCGCCCAACGATATTTTGGGTGACCAGCAGGACGGCGTCCATTCGGTCTTCCCAAGTAGGCTCTTTTGACTGCCCGATCTTCACTCATTCTTTCAAGGTGACCTAGCCATCGGAGACGATGCGCTTTGGTTGGAATGTTTGGTAAATTGAAATACTTATTGGATACTAACGGCCCACCCGATCAATACGCACGGGGATTAATTCGTGAAAATCGTTAAACCTTGTTAAAAGATGCGACGAGTGGAGGGACTGCCTTTTAAGAGGTCGTGAAACCCATGACATGTGCTGGTTTCAAAACTTAGCCCGAAAACGGGCAATAAAGGCTCATCGAGGATCGCGCTGGTGCAGACTCTAATTTAGGTTTTTTGTGACAGATGTGGCATTTTAGGAGTAAAACGGATTGACCGAATCCGAAACTCTACGCTGCGCTTAAAAACACGCATTAGGTATTGATGTTGGAGTCAAGACCGCCAAGCTGAAATGGGACTGGGCAGGCCATGTTTGCCGTATGCATCCACAGAGGTGGGCTAAAGTAGCCACAGTATGGATGCCGTAATACGGACGAGGATCTGGCAGGCCCAGGCGGAGATGGCGGGATGACCTGGACGTGTATCTCAACTGGCCGGAGATCGCCCAGAACCGGGACGAGTGGAAATCAAAGGGGGAGGCCTTTGCCCAGCAGTGGGACACAATATAGGCTTGAAATAATGTGGCAGATTGTGCTGATCACGAATCGGGCTATATAGCCACAAGCGGCATTGTCGCTCGATCAGAGATGCATAACATCTCATACTTCGCTGTTCATTGCCTGATCAACAAAGAATAAGGGTTCCTTTTGTACCTTTTTGGTACGGAACCCTAAAAATTGACGCTGAGTAATAATGTTACTCGACAGAATTGTCAGTATCAAATGTCAATGTTTTTGTAGTGGAAACAGACCACAGGTCGTATCAAAACCATTTCAAACTTTCAACAAGTTTTGCATTAAGAATCTACCTCGAATGAACCTTGCCCTTTACGAACCTATTTACTTTAAGGGATATTTACTGAAGTCAACGCTCGCCTAACTTTGTATAGATACTTGTGTGTTCCACTGAGTAAATAATACCATTAAGTAAAGTAATTTTCACCTCATTAGCTCGGAAAGGACTTTTTTATTCTTTCAAAACAGATAGCAAAATCGCATTTTATCCACAAGAGTGCAAAGAATATTTGAAATCCGAACGTGTCATTAGTTACTTTTTTAAATATAATTTCTTGTAAAGGCATGTCCCAGACAGGACAATTTTCTCCCTGTGCTTAAATTGTCTTAACAAATCATGTGATGTGAACGTAAAAATAATTTCATATCGAATTGTGTCCGACTAAAAACATTAAATTCAAACAATTTTATAACATAATACAATACAATACAATACAAATCCACTTTATTGCACAACCTCAGAAATGTACATAGGAACACACACATTACAATAAATTTTATTACAGAGGTAAACAACAGGCGGCCTTATCGCTAAAGAGCGATCTCTTCCAGGCAACCTTTGGGTAGTGGAAAAATGGTATTCATAACTTTAACTAATTAGGAGGTGCAAAAAAACTAAATTAAAAGTAATTAATTGTAGCTAAAAAGCATATACCTACATAATACATATAATACCTACACATACATATACATACATACTACTTACATATTATATACCTACATACATATATTATAATACATACAATATTTCGTGCCAAACGTGTAAGTGGAGAATTTACAGAGACACTAATGAAGGGACAAATAATAGTCTTTCAGATGGGATTTAAAAGTAGCAAGGGATTGAGCGCGTCTCAATTCGACAGGAAGAGAGTTCCAGAGCCGTACAGCCCGAAAAGTGAAAGAAGAATTGTAGAACATAATTTTACCATAAAACACTTGAAATCGTACAAGAAATTGTATTCTTGACTTTTCCACTGTACTTATTCAGAACGCACCTTAAGTAACATTGCAATCTCATAACGCGTGAAACGGAACGCACCCAAATAGATTTTTCATCTTGGTTCTTAATTTGAAACTTTTGTGGTGTCGGTGGGTGCATCGTAGAAATTGTAATAAACGCAAATTGACTTATTTCTGTGCAATTATGTTCCAGTTGTTTTTATTGCGTGTTTCCTCGCTTTAGTGAGGTGAAAAGTTATGTGTTACACACGGGATGCAAAGTTATTTTACTTCGTGTGTATTGCAACACTCTCTACGCTCAGGATTCTATTTTTGAACTACTCGCTTCGCTCAGGATTCTATTTTCGAACCACTCGCTTCGCTCGTGGTTCAACCGTAGAATCCATTCGCTAGCTCGTAGTTCAACCCTAGAATCCATTCGCTAGTTCGTGTTGCAATTCCACACTCGGTTAAAATACAACTTTGCTCCCTTGTATATATAACAAATAACTATTTCAGTACAAACGGTGCTTTTTATCGCACTAGTGCGAGTAGTGTGGTTCATTATAACGTACGATACACGTGCGAAAAGGAAATTCGTAACCCGTGTCGATTTAAAACACTCCCGATTCGGTCGTGTTTTATTTTTAGCCACTCGTTTCAAACTTCCTTTTTTACGCACTTGTACCGGAATGTTCTATTTCAGTAGATGGTGCTTTGAATATGTTTTATTTCTATGTTAAGCACAGAACTCGGAAAAGAGGGATTTGCCTTATAATATAAGACATGTCATTATTAATATATACTAGTAATATATAAATAATTGATCCTGTCCATTGGTTTATACGTAAGTAGTCATATAGTTAGTTAGTTAGTTTTATTGGGCATTTTCCGCAAGTCGACAACTATTGTGCCTATTTTGCGTGATAGTAGTCATATATTTCATTTATTCTGAAAACGATTTTTTTTATGAAATAAAACTGAAAGAGGATTATATCGCGTAGTATAATGAACATTAATATATGCGATATAATCTGAAGTTAAAAAAACTTCTTCTGGGCTGGTGACGTTTGCCGAATGCCTAATGAGTTGTGGGCCAAACTCACTACAGTGTGGGAACCCGAAAACTCTGATCGGGGATCCGGCAGACCCCGCCGGCGATGGAGGGATGAACTGGACTCCTTCTTGGAGGAATGGTCAGGAATAGCACTGGATAGAGATCAGTGGAGAAATTGGGGGGGAGGCCTTTGCTCAGCAGTGGGACACAACGGGGTCCAAATAAATAAATAAAAAAAGTTCTATTTTTTACGAATAGATCTAGCATTCAGTACGTATATTAATAGTAATACACATTTTAATAATACTTGTAAGACATCAGTTACAACAACATAGTTAATTAATTCGCAACGCGAAGAACACTTAATCCTAAGGTCTAAATACACGTAGAACGTAGACCCTTGTAGCCTGGATCTACAATTAATTGTAATACAAGACAGGTGTCCACGTAATGTTGTAGGATTAAGTCAACGTATTATACACAGAGTTACATTAATTGTAATACAAGACAGGTGTCCACGTAATGTTGTAGGATTAAGTCAACGTATTATACACAGAGTTACATTAGGAACCCGAAAGATTAACCAAGTATACTTGTAAAACTTACAAAAGAAGCGCTGGTATTAGCCTAGCGGTATAAATAGCGTGGACTTTCAATCCGGAGGTCGCGGTTTAGATCCGCGGCTCGTACCAATGAGTTTTTCGGAACTTATGTGCAAAATATCATTTGATATTTACCAGTCGCTAAGGAAACATCGTGAAAAAACCGGACTAATCCCAATAAGGCATAGTTACCCTTCGGTTGGAAGGTCAGATGGCAGTCGCTATCGTACAACTAGAACCTACGAAAAATCGTGTGATCAGTTGTCAAAGCGGACCCCAGGCTTCCATGAGCCGTGGCAAATGCCGGAATGATGCAAGGAGGATGATATTTGTAAAACGTATAAGCATCATTTATAAAACCTTGTTAAAAGTTAAAATCCATCGATCGATTGCGGAAATTAAATTACAAATCATTAGTCTTCTTAATGAAATTCCTTCGATTCGTCGCTCCTGGCTTTTTCCACGGAATAAATTAGAGGGTTATCAACCCTGGGAGACACCCGGTAGGGCATTTATTTACTTGTGTGATAAACACAGATATTTTGTTCCTGAGTACTGCGGGCGTAGCCCGGACTAGTGAGATAAACTTTATCGCATCGGTGCCTCCCTATCGCACTTACAAATCGTGCGAAAAGGACGACCTGACGTTATATCGTTTTCCCCTCACTAGCTCGGAAACACGTGTTTTGTCCTTTAATACCAGCGGGTAAAAACGCATTTTATCCACTAGTGGGTAAAGTAATTTGACCTTGAATAAAGTCAAATCAACTGCTTTAAAATTGATAAAAGTAGGAGATTCTAGTAATAAAGATGATTTACCACCTGTGGAACTACTGGAAGCAGCAATAAACGCATTTTTTGCATTGTAGTTTCCTCGCTGTAGTGAGGGGAAAAGTCTTGTGTTACACTCGGGTGCAAATGTATTTTACTTCTCGTGTGTTAAAAAACTCGCAAGTTCAGGATTCTATTTTCGAACCACTCGCTTCGCTCGTGGTTCAACTATAGAACCCTTTCACTTGCTCGTTTTTCAATTCCACACTCGGCGTTAAAATACAACTTTGCCCCCTTGTATAACAAATAACTATTATCACGCGACTGCTTGTCTGCCTGATGGTTTTCTTTGTAATAACTATCCTGTGCGCAACTGTGGTACCCTCCCATTGTAGACATTTCTTTAGTCACCACTAGCATTATACATACATACATACAATCACGCCTGTATCTCATAAAGGGGTAGGTAGAGCACATGAACTACTCAAGTTTCAGTGCCACTCTTGGCAAAAAGAGGTTGAAAGAAAACTAAAATTGTGACATTGCAGTGACAGGTTGCCAGCCTCTCGCCTACGCCACAATTTTAACCCATATCCCACAGTCGGCTTCTACGACACCCACGGGAAGAAAGGGGGTGGTGAAATTCTAAACCCGGCACCACACGGGCTAGCATTATGTACCTATTTATGATTACCTATGATTTTTAGGTCCCAAAATCTTGTGCCAATTTTAGAAGTGAAACTTGTAATGCGACTTCCAACAGTTCCAACTGAGAGCGTTAAACGTTTAACGCTCAGTGTTGCCAGCTCGAATTTTGAGAAAATGCTAGACTGATGCCAGGAATATGCCAAAAATATGGCAATTTTTGAAGTGAAACGTTTGAACTTAATAATTTTAAGTTTATTACGAATAATTAAAATATTTATTTGTAATAAACTTAAAAACTACACATTATGCACAAAGTGTGACTAAAAACTACAAATGTACAAGGGATGTACAAGGATGGGATGTACCTACAAATGTACAAGGGTCACAAAACTTAAATTTTTGTTAACAACTTACGCTCATTGGGGGGTCCCAAATTCTGAAAATGCCCACACCCGTAAATAACAGAACATCAAAAAAATCCAATAAAATTCTTCAAACAATGCCTTTATCAAATAAAAACGCACCAACGTCTTTTGAAAGCGATCGAACGCTCTATTCAAACGAGTCCATTATTAGCCAATGAGAGCGCGGCTCGCGGGACGCTGATTGGTCGCATTTCCATTATCGCCTTACGGCGCCCTCCCATTGGTCGAGGGCGACGACCTTTGCCTTGAACTCCGTTTTAATCAACCCGAGTTGCAGATGATGAGTTCGGAATCGATTCAGTAGGTAGTGTTTTTTTTTTCGGAAACGTCCAACGTGGTCGGAGCCTATGCTAAGCTGTTTCTTTCATGCCAGTTCTCTCTTGTATTCTTCTCGCACTTTCTTTCTGCATACATTTTCTTTCTGTCATTCTTCATCTTTTGTACTGTCTGTGGGTGGGACTCCCACCTAGGACAATCTAAAAGTAACAAATGAAATAGGTATAGAGGTAAAGGTTTGTGAGGTCTGCTGATCACCGTTATAGTTGTTGACATTACAAAAAAAACTGTTAAGTACTTAAAGAAGTTTGAAAACAGCTAAACTCTCTCATCTAAATATATAAAAGAAGAAACTGACTGACTGACTGACATATCAACGCACAGCCGAAACCGCTGGTCCTAGATATTCCAAATTTGGTACGTAGCTTCCTTATAAGCTGTAGAGGAGCACTAAGAAAGGATTTTTCAAAATTCACATCCTAAGGGGGTGAAATGGGGGGCCAAAGTTCAACGTTTGAATAAGATTACTTTTAGTACGCGAGAAAAGCGCGGGAAAACGCTAGTAGATACATACTAGTAGATACATAGATACACCGTGTTTTTTTTGTTTTCCGTTAAATTTGATACGTAGCTAGGTTCATTATCAGGAACCACCCTATATCACTTTTAGTTAAATTCGCAAAAAAAAATTTTCATCATTTTCATACATAATAAATGAATTTATTAGTGTGAGAGACCCTTAAGAATTAAATTCAAGTTAGTGTCAAGTGATTGGCGGCACATGTCAAAACAAATAACATTAGGAACTGGTAAAGGCTGCGGCACACGTGTTCAGTAATTATCTTAATATTTTTAATAACTCGATAACCGTACAAGTTAAGACGCTAGTTTCCCAGAGAAATTAATTGTAATAATTGATCCAAAGAACTTCCCATACAGTTAACGGAATTTAATAAAAACAGGGTGCAGATAACGCTAAGAACAAGGAGAGAAACAAAGAACAACACAAATAACTCAGGTACATACGTTTTTGGCCCCGAAAACCGGGCTATAAATATGACCTAAGTCTAGCCCCGTGTAACCCACACAAGTGCCATTGTCGCAAATAAGCTGCATATTGTCTATGTTAAGAATTTCACCACCCCTTTCTTCCCGTGGGTGTCGTAGAAGGCGACTATGGGATATGGGTTAAATTGTGGCGTAGGCGAGAGGCTGGCAACCTGTCACTGCAATGTCACAGTTTCGTTTTCTTTCAACCCCTTATTTGCCAAGAGTGGCACTGAAGCTTTAGTAGTTTCATGTGTTCTGCCTACCCCTTTATGGGATACAGGCGTGATTGTATGTATGTATGTATGTATGTATTGTCTATGTGGAGCGTGAAATCTCAGATCCGTGCACAATGCCAAGATTTTAGCGGTGAAATATGCTCTGTTTTACGGCTTCAAATGAAAGTATTTTATGAGGTTTTTTTTTTAGAAGGGTAAGTAATTCATTTCAAGTGTAAGTATGCAGTTTGTGAACCGTGGAAACATATGTAGTGCCTGCTGTTTTATTGCAATGTTTTTATTGTATATTTGATGGCATGAACTTAGCCGTGTTATGTAGAATAATAAAATTATTTTGACCACAACAAATGATTAAGGCTTACTTTGCTATTCGAAAACAGATAGCAAAATTGCATTTTATCCACAAGAGTGCAAAGTAATTTCATACAATTTTTAACTTGATATCTTGCGCTGGCTGGTAGAAATTACCTATAAATGATGATTTTGAATTATAAATATTGAACAAATTGATAGATTTGATTTAGTTTGATGTTTTATAGTCAGTATTTTGTTCGTGTTGGTGTGATGAAAGATTTTGTGTTTCACTCGGCGGCAAAGTTTGTTTAACCTACGTGCCTTGAAACCCTCGCAACGCTCAAGATTCCACTTTTTGAACCACTCGCTACGCTCGCGGTTCAATATTGGAATCCTTCGCTTGCTCGGGCTTCAATATTGGCACGTGCGGTTAAATAACAACTTTGCCCCCTTGTAAAACAAATAACTATTACCCTCGACACCCATACACTAGAAAGTCACGTAGTTGTACAAAATTCGGCGCAATACTTTCCAAGCTATCGATTTTAAGAAGTTAAGAACGTAGCGCTCACAATTTTTAAATGTGATGTGTAACACCACACCCCTTAGGCTAGCGATGTGCCATTCTCGAAATTTTCCCGAGAACAGCGTGCGTATCCAACAGCACAAACGCCCACGAAACGCTCACGATAATATCTCTTTCGTAACTATCTATCTCCATATCGCCATCGGCTACGCCCCCAGAGAAATTTATCAGAAATATCCGGAAATGTTCTCTGGGAGCTACCTTTTTGTCGAAAGCTTGACAAATTTTACTCCTTTTTAATCGCTTAGTAAAACAGAATGTTCTCAAGAAGGTTGGAAATTACTTCGATAATAATTCTCAGAAATGAAAACATTCTCATCGGCACATCACTACTACTCACCTCGACTTTTAGGGATTCCGACGTAAGCCCTAACGTGTTACCCTCCGCTGCCCAATGACCTGTATAAAGTACCGATAAGTGCCTGTAATCAACCGCTTACGGGTTAATGGAGGATTTTACTTCCATTTTCCCTATATTTTACGGTAAATAGTTATTTGTTTTACAAGGGGGCAAAGTAGTTGTTTAACCGCACGTGCCAATATTGATACCTGAGTAAGCGAAAGATTCCAATATTGAACCGCGAGCGTAGCGAGTGGTTCAAAAAGTAGAATCTTGAGCGTTGCGAGATATTGGTATCAAGGCACGAAGGTTAAACAAACTTTGCCACCGAGTAAAACACAAAATTTTTCACCACACCAACACGAACAAAATACTGACTATAAAACATCAAACTAAGTTAAATCCATCAATTTATTCAATATTTATGATTCAAAATCATCACTTCTAGGTAAAATCTAGCAGCCGGATTAAGACATCGAGTTAAAATTTGTATGAACTTTGCCCCCTTGTGGATAAAATGCAATTTTGCTATCTGTTTTCGAATAGCAAAGAAAGCCTTTACCAGTTGGTGTGTGTGGTGAAAAGCTATTTTTAACCCCCGACGCAAAAACGACGGGGTGTTATAAGTTTGACGTATCTGTCTGTCTGTCTATCTGTCTCTGTGTGTGTGTCAGTCTGTGGCATCGTAGCTCCCGGACTGAACACGCCTACCGTATATAACCGGTGGACACTCTATTTAATAATGCAAACATTGTAAAACATGGAAAAATGAACCAGTTACATTTGCCCCCCAGTCGAGATTTGTCCCGCTGTACCTTACCTTCGTTTTAAAGGAGTTTTTGACTTCATTCATATTAGTCAGCTTATTTGTATAGAGATCCCGTATTCTATTATTAATGTATCAATTAATCAATTACTTGACACCTATTCTAGAATTCTATTATCTCTCCAACAACTTAGTTTTTCATGCCCACGTTGAATAACTTATAACATTACTAGCTGCCTGAAGGAAATAAAGTTCTTCCGGTCCTACAGTGTATAATGGAAAGCTTTAGGCTTAACTTCTTGAATAGACGGTAAAGTGCGCTTTGCTGGCTTTAATTAGAAACGCCAAGTTTCCAGGCGCGAAGCAGGCAATGAGTTGTGAGGTTATCTTCTAGTGTTTTGAATCAAAATGTTTGCTTGTATAGTCGTGCACCTACTTGCAAGTAAGTCAAATTACTCGTACCAATGAGTTTTTCGAACTTCGTGCGAAATGTCATTTGATATTTGCCAGTCGCTTTTCGGTGAAGGAAAACATCGCGAGTAAACCGGACTAATCCCAATAAGGCCTAGTTACCTTTCGGGTTGGAAGGTCAGATGGCAGTTGCTTTCGTAAAACTAGTGCCTGCGCCAAATCTTGGGATTAGTTGTCAAAGCGGACCCGAGGCATGAGCCGTGGCGAATGCCGGGATAATGCAAGGAGGATGATGATGACACTTGTAAATACACTTCCCCGTATTCTAACGGGCTAAGAATTTGACTATCACCTTTTCTTCCATGGGTGTTGTAGAAGTCGACAGCGGGGCTAAGGTTCAGTTACTCGTATAGCGTGGATGGACCGGCTATGAACTTGTCACTGATTACTACATAATTGCTAAGGGTGGCACTGAAACTTGAGCCGTTTCGTGTGCTCTGCATATCCCTTTTGGACAAATAGGCGTGAATTTATGAATCTACATATATTATTATTACAACTAGGGAACAAATCAAATTATTTTATTGATTATTTTTTGATTTGTTCTTTTTTCAAGTAGTACGTCGCGTCACACTACTATATATAAATTATAAATTGAAATATAATTATATCATACACGAAACGTCTCGGCGGCGGGCGTGTGGTCTAGTGGTAAAGACGTTAGCCGCGTAAGCTGAAGACCCGGGTTCGTTTCCCGGCTCGGCCACCAGTGGGCCTTGTCGTTTTTTCTTTCGTGTATGATATCTATTTCAATTTATAATCTACATATTTATTATGTAAATACACTGTTGAATGATGATATAGTATCAATGTCAATTGGCTCAAAAATAGTCGTAATTTTTTTTTCAATTAGTAGATGTATCCCTTAGGCCCACTTGCACCAACGAAAATGGAGGGTTAACCCATCATTTTGTATGGAATTTGACAGATGACAGCCCACTAACCCTGAGTTAAGTGGTTGGTGCAAGTGGTTAAAGCTATCAGTCAAATATTGAGTCAAAAGAAATTTGTAGTTGGTAGGTACACCATTTTAAG
Source organism: Leguminivora glycinivorella (assembly GCF_023078275.1). Classification (NCBI taxonomy): domain Eukaryota; kingdom Metazoa; phylum Arthropoda; class Insecta; order Lepidoptera; family Tortricidae; genus Leguminivora; species Leguminivora glycinivorella. Next base: position 15,137,355 of record NC_062991.1, read on the forward strand.
CTAACTTTGTTTTTATAAACACCTATTTTTCACCGACTGATTTAGACTTTTAGAGTCAGCTTTGCCCACGTTTCTGGCTCGGCCTTAATCCATTAATAATCCCGGTTTTATCGCAATATTTATTACCCACCGCGATAAAACTTAGATAAATCCTCGGTAAGTACGACCGTAATAGGAATATTACGGTAAAATTAAGTACCTGCAGGAAATAAATAAAGAAATAGTTATTTGTTATACAAGGGGGCAAAAGTTGTATTTTAACGCCGAGTGTGGAATTGAAAAACAAGCAAGTGAAAGGATTCTATAGTTGAACCACGAGCGAAGCGAGTGGTTTGAGAATAAAATCCTGAACTTGCGAGTTTTTTAACACACGAAAATTTAAATACATTTGCACCCTAGTGTAACACAAAACTTTTCCCCTTACTATAGCGAGGAAGCTACAACGCAAAAAATGCGTTTATCACTGCTTCCAGTAGTTCCACAGGTGGTAAATCATCTTTGTTACTATATTCACCTACATTTATCAATTTTAAAGCAGTTAATTTAAATTTATTCAAGGTCAAATTACTTTACCCACTAGTGGATAAAATGCATTTTTACCCGCTGGTATTAAAGGACAAAACACGTGTTTCCGAGCTAGTGAGGGGAAATCAATATTGTGGGGACACTTAAACTGAGCAATCTAGCCCCAAACTAAGCAAAGCTTGTACTATGGGTGCCAGGTGACAATATATACCTACTTATATACATATAAATTACGCCTATATTCAAATTATTGTTTCATTCAAGTCATCGCTGTCATTAGATAATTATAAAGATACCTTAATAAGGCCCTAGGAGTATTAATGATAAGGCCCGACCCATGGAGACGACTTGCTGGCTTGCTGCACGCAATGTCACTCAATATGTCGTTAAATACAAGATGCCTCAATAAGGCCATAGGAGAACAAAAAATAAGGCCCGACCCATGGAGACGACTTGCGGCACGCAATGTTACTGACAGTTAACGACTTACTTTCAAAGGGCACTGGGTTTCATTTGCATTTTTGTCACTCAGGGATTTGTCGATAGGCGCTTGGGGTACGACAATGAATTTAACAAATTGTAATGAGAATAAGTATTATCCATACTAAAATTATACTAGTAGTAGTAGAAAGTGTACTAGTATGTGTCTGTTTGTTTGTCCGTCTTTCACGGCAAAACGGACCCCCTGCACTAGTCTGCAATAAAGAGTTTTTAGTAACTTCGTAAAGACCCATGCCAATTTTGCTTGTTTGAATTGGCACTACTTTTTCCTCTGTGACAGCAGCCAAAAAAGAGTTCGAAGTGATTTTTTGGTAACCTTCTGAAGGCTTTAAATTGAACGTATAGGTATACAAGTATCTTGATATCTATAATGATAAAATTAATATACTCAACACGACAACCTTTGTAAGCATAGTTTACTAAGCCAATGCCAATGTTTCAAAAACAAAAACAGCATTTGGCAAACTGTCTAAATAAATAGCTTCATATTTTTCAGAACCGTAGTTCTCTTGTTACGCCTACTCTCGTGAAACCCTGAAATACTGACATTTAGAAAACCGCGCCACATTTCAACAAAGGCCTTATTTTTCCAGTAATTTGTCAAAAACATTCCCAGTTCCATTGTGTCCCATTTCCTCACAATGGGCACCCTACCGAGTGGCCACATATTGCGTGAAAGGCGGGACAGTGCCGAAAGTGATTTATTTGATTACAATTCTGTTATTGATATTGCCCTTTATGAAAAGGGAAGAGAATAAGAATTTTAGAATACAGTTATAGGACGTATTAAAGATATTGAGGTGCAAACCAATATCGTATAACTTTAAACGAGCAATTCTTGTTTATTTATTTACTTATATATACCGGCGATCTCGGAAACCGCTCTAACGATTTCACTGAAATTTGTTATGTGGGGGTTTTCGGGGGTGAAAAATCGATTTAGCTTAGTCTTACGTCAAGAAAAACGCGAATTTTTGAGTTTTCATGCGTTTCTCTTTCGCATTAATTAACGCAAAATACGTTCGCTAATTTCGTCGTCAGAGCATGGGCGACGCGTAGCTCCGTCTTAAGAGCGTCGGTCTAATAATAACAGGAGTCGGGGTTTAAATCCCGGCCAGGAAAAGGTTTTTTTTATTATAGTTGGTTAGTTAGTTGGTACCCGACGAAATTTCTCTAGTGTATGTTATCTCTGATAAAGCTAGGCGCCTTTAACCGACTCTAAGAGCAATGTGTGATTGCACACATTCCCGATTTCCGGCTCGGTCACCAGTGGACCTTCGTTTCTTCTTTCGTGTATGATATCTATTTCAGTTAATAATTATTCGTATAAGATACTAGCTTTTACCCGCGGCTTCGCCCGCGTAATAAAAGTATTCATTAAGATTTTCATTTGGATCCGTAGGGACCGTAGGTTTCTCTGTAGGTATATTTATCTGCGATTATTTCGATTGCACATAATACTTTTGCTTGCAATGATTGTAGAAATATTACACATCGACCACAGCGTAGGTAATTCTATATACGCTGGGGAAACCTTTATAAACATCCCACATAGCCCGTATTTCGACACTATGATCGGTGGGTAAAAAGTACTTTTTTCTATTATCCCTTACAATTTTTTACATTTTGCTTATACTTATCGCAAACGTAATCTTCAAGCAAGCAAACAACGATCGTCTTTGAGCACATTGATTGTAAGAGACCGCCGACCGATTATCCGTATCCCGCTAACGATACCCATATTATCCGTATCCGTATCCGTATCGCTATCGCTAACGCTATCGCTAACGCTATCGCTATCGCTATCGCTATCCCTATCGCTATCCCTATCGCTATCCCTATCGCTATCCCTATCGCTTTCCCTATCGCTATCCCTATCGCTATCCCTATCCCTATCCCTATCCCTATCCCTTATCAAGATGTTTAATGATATAACACTTTAAGTTCTCGCGCTTTGTACACATATTTAAAGTCACATACAGGTCGAACGCGATTAATTAACATTATTTTTACCTTTTTTCCCAACGTTTCGGCCAGGTTGCACTGGCCGTGGTCGCGGAAGACTGACGTCCCAGCAAAATGTCACCGGAGATGTAAACAACACAAAACTACCCGATATTAATTTATATAAATGTTCGGGGTAGACAAATAAATATAATCTACCCGCTTTTAGTTAATGTTTATTTCCCACCATGTTTATTTTAAAGGTAAAAATTATGTTAATTAATCGCGTTCGACCTGTATGTGACTTTAAATATATGTTTAATGATTTCTTATCAAGTGCTAAAATATAAAGTTTCATGGTTTTATCATTTAAAATTAAGAAATCCCATACAAACTTTCAACCTCTTTTTCAACCCCTTCATCCCTTTTTTTCGAAATAAAAAGTAGCCTATGTTCTGTCTCAGGGTCTAAAGATTGTCTGTTCCAAATTTCATCAAAATCGGTTGCGTGGTTTAAGCGGGAAAGCGTAACAGACAGACAGACAGACAGACAGACAGACAGACAGACAGAGTTACTTTCGCATTTATAATATTAGTATGGATGTAACATTGCATAAAATAATGTATATTTGGTATATGTTGCAGGAAGCATGTACCTAGAGTCAGTCCAACACAAGTTGGTAACGATTTTGACAGCGTGTCTGGTACCAATATTATTTTAAACATCTAACTTCGATGACATTATGACGTTTACTTCACCCTTGCAGATTGCAAGTCTGTCAAAGTCATTGCCAACTTACGTTGGGATGACTCTACCCCTTGTGTATTGGATTCAGGGATTTTGGAACCAGCCTTTTTTTGTGCAAATTTAAAAACTCTTACAAGGAGTTTTATAACCCTTAAATGCATAGTGATGTATATATGCATCATGCATTTTTGAGTCTATTGACAGCATGTCAAAATTCAAATTTGAATAAATCTTTGTCAAGGTCATGCATTTAAGGGTTAAGATACTGCTCGTAGTGCTTAGTTAAAACTATCGTCTGCTAAACTTAAAAGTATAAAGTTCTAAAATGTTTTTAAGCCCGCTACAGATTTATACTGTTTCCAATTCGTAATTCCAGTAAACTTTTCGTTTTTTCTTTCCGAACTTTATTTTTCCTTATCACATCGCTTTTCTCGTTGCATTCTTATTAAAAGCGACTGAAATAAACTTAAAATTATAGGTATATGGTTTGGAGCAGTAGTTTTCAATATATGTATTATGTAAACATCACAAATACTCGCGACTATAAAGAATAAATTATTAACTTTGAGAGACTCATAAAAATCCACTAAAATTTTAAAATGAAACAACTTTGACGCAGTTAATGCGACTCGAATACGGCCCCAGGTTCGACTCAATCAAATTATCAACCTTGTCCGATGTGATCCCATGGGCTTGGATTTCGCCTATCATTAAAATAATTAATTCGCATAATTTGAATTTTGCAAAACAGATTTATCGGTAACATAATTGTTGACAGCGGACGGCGAACTTGAATAAGCATAATGGGCCTAAATCTGCACCCGGCCGCGCGCGGCTAATCCTCTTATTTTTATGCTCTGAGGATACACATGAATCTGCATAATTGATATTTCAAAAACCTACCTTGTCATCCTTAAGTTGAAGTCCAATATAAACTAACAGCGATCGACGTGAGAGTCAGCCAGAAAGTTGCCAGATTTAAAGTGCTGGCAGGCATATGCGGGATTATCGATTCGAGTGTGATGCCAAATGTATCGGCTCGGAGTCGGATTTACTTACTCATCTATACTCTGTACTTTTACGTATTTTTTACACTACGTCGGTAGCAAACAAGCATACGGTTCGCCTGATGGAAAGCGGTCACCGTCACCTATAGACGCCTGCAACTCAAGGAGCGTCACGTGCGCGTTGCCAACCCATTAGAAACTTGTACACAAAAAAGAGTGTACAAGCTCTAAAGAGGGTTTGGGTTGCCGAGGACAATAGACGGAACAAATTAGTTCCGTAAGTCCTTCCGTCACCGGCACACCGCACCCTCGTTGAGCTCTGGCAGACTTACTCACCGGCAGGAACACAACACTATGAGTAGGGTCTTGCTAATTGGCTGTGGTCTTCTGTAAGGCGGAGGGTACTTCCCCAGTTGGGCTCTGCTCTAGATTCGAGCGAGATGATATCCTGTAGTGTGCACTGTACGTTACACACACCTTCACGTAATCTCTCTTTATATTCCGTAGGTTAAGGATCATATATCAGTAATAAAGCATACATCCAACCAACAAGTTGTTTCCATCAACGCTCCTCCTTTACATGGCGACCCCGCCAGTGCGACCTGCTGCTGCACTGGCAGCGCTCAAGGCCGCACTGGCAGGCCTCCTCCTTTACAATCCGATGTGCTGTGCCTTACCACACAAAGGGGAATATCATTCGCTATGCTCTACCCCCTACAAAAAACGTATTTAAAATAACGTGTTCTTGACGTTCAATAACTAATTTGTCAAATTTCGGGTAATTAAATATTTATCAGTTATACAAAAACCAAGCAGATATGTCACTGAGCGACCTGTTTTTATAATTTACGGTACTTTTTTAATTTTCTAAGGATATAATGTTTTTGGATTCCGTACCAAAAAGGTGCAAAAGGAACCCGCTCTGTCCGTCTGTCTGTTTTTTTTTATCGACTTTTATTTCTTATATAACCGATCATTGGATTTTAATTTAGACATTAAACAGTTTTCTGTTTATCATAATTCGATATCGTAGATATAAGGCCCGTGCCTAGATACCTAGGCAACCCAGCAGTGATTTTGGGATTGGTAGAATAAGGCCCTCCTATGTTCCTGGATGTTGGCAGAAGACCGGACGAGTTGGAGTTGAACGTTTACCGACAAGAGCACAAATCTTGTTAGAAGAAATCGTAAACTAGAACTGTTCCTTTGCTAATCCGCGAATAGGTCCTATTCAGGAATTATCTATTCGCGAGAACGTTTAAGGAAGTAAGTTTGCACAATTTATGTAAATAAATAAATAAATAAATTTTGGGGGGGACACCTTACACAGATCAACCTAGCCTCAAACTAAGCAAAGCTTGTGCTGTGGATGCTAGGCGACTATATAGTATATACATACATGGCTCAGGAACAAATATCTGTGTTCATCACACAAATAAATGCCCTTACCGGGATTCGAACCCGGGACCGCGGCTTAGCAGGCAGGGTCACTACGCGCTAGGCCAGGCCAGACCGGTCGTCAAATTGTCATCAAATCATTGTATTGTTACTAATGTAATCTGTATTATCCTATCACTATCACATATTAGGTACTTCTGTTGTTTCTCCGAGAAAATAAAATTAAAATTTTGAAAAAACCCCCGACCGCGACATAGTAGACCGGTTTTCATGAAACATGGCTAAGAACACTTCCGACTAACTCAGCTTTCAGACAAAAAACTAAATCTAAATCGGTTCATCCGTTCGGGAGCTACGATGCCACAGACAGACACACACACACACAGACAGACAGACAAACAGACAGACAGACAGAGAAACACACAGACAGACACGTCAAACTTATAACACCCCTTCGTTTTTGCGTCGGGGGTTAATAAAATCTTTCAACAATTAATTTTCACTTAATTGTCAAATGTATTTAGTTTAGGTACTCGAAAACGAACAGTAGTAAATGCATTATTCAGAATCCTAAGAAAAACCGTCAAAAACACAGGTGACTGCACCCTTATCAGACCAACATACACAATTAACCAACAAATAACATTCATTATTATGTATTTAGCATTCGCACTGCGGTCAACCACCGGCCGAAATAAAAAGCTTTAAAAACTCAATCATTCCATACACACTTACGACTTTTATATTTAGTAAGGTTACATTTTAGGTTGAAACGTACTAAAGTGTATGGATTTCATAGGCTCTTATGTCGTTTTTCTGTTGAGATGGTTACTCTAGGCTAACGGCACTGCTGCACTAGTAAAGTTCTAACTTTAAAAAGGTCTTATGTTAGCATGAGGTTTGTATAAAGATACAACGATTATAGTGTTACCGTCGTTATTGTCAAAAGGTCGTATGTAAGTAGGGCAGTAGTATGGAGATACGACGTTTTAGTTGTAAACTGAGTGGAGGTCGTTAATCCTGTCAGCCGTAGAGAAATTTTACACGACTTTTATAAATTTTTAGAGACTTTTAAGATGTTAAGAAGTTGTTGTAGATAACTAACCACGGTAACTTTGCATTTATTTTAACACTTAAGCAAAGAGTAGTCTTTTCAGGAAGTAGGTCGGAGTCGGACATTAAGGACTATGGTTGTTAGTAGATACCTTGAGTAGGTATCCTTTGTAACCTAAATAAATGCAAAAATGGTAGGTACAAACACTACGAACCCAGTTCCCATAAATATTTTTATATCATTTACTTTTACATGAATATGTAGGTAAGTATAAGAAACTAAGACTAAGCATAAAACTTAATAGCTAATAGTTAGCTTATGTACAAAACACTTTCATTTAGGTGAAAAAAGTACCTTGAAATAAAAAAAATATTGCACCATAGTCATTGAGGTATATGTACTACGTACTAGAGGCGACGTTGCTAAGAGAATTTTTACACAACGCACTGCGGTCCACTGGACCGCAACGTTGTCAGTCCTTACCGGGTCCTTGCGGTGCAGTGACGTGCCGTGATGCATTTACTTTCCACGTGAATAATGCCTTCTTGTGTGTTTAAAAATTGTACTAATCACTCGAGGAAATCAAATAAAAGCCAAGGTGTGACATTTCATCGGTAAATTAAACAAAAAACTCGTCTATAATATTTTAAGATTGAATATTCTACAAACTCGCGAGCGGGCGCGACACTGCCGCCATTTTGGTGACGCAATCATAGACTATAAAAAGTTAACCGCGCAGATGTGCCATTTACACTGTTCCTACTACATATGTAATGTGTTTCATCTCTAATAGAGTTGCGAAATATAAATATTTCTATTTGGAAAATTAATAAGTAACTACTTACTATTTCATTAATTATGTTACTAAAATATATATAAAATTTTTTTTTAATATATATAGTTAATAGTTTTTGAGTAAAATTGTATTTTTAGCACGCTCACTTTTTGCAGTTTTCTTCGGCCTGGTCATGAAAAAATGGAACAATTTATACGCTTTGTCCAAAAAAATCGTGCTGAGGAAACTTGGTTACCAACTGACCACACATATATATGTTCATTGTGTATTTTAAAGAAGAAGATAAATACAGCACATTTATTTTGTATTAATCTGTATTGTTTAAGTTGTAAATAAATAAATAAGTTTGACTAGAATATCCGTATTTAACTAGAATGTAAAATTCCCGTTAGGCAGAATATAATAATGTGTCACATCTGGTGGTAGACCTACTCTACGCGTAAATAACCGCTCCCCGCACCCCGCGCATTTGTCAGCATGTGCAGTGTTTTTGCTTGGCAACGTCGCCTCTAGTACGTAGTACATATACCTCAATGACCATAGTCTTAAAAATTAAATATAGGTAGGTACAGGCTATATTTGACGTTTAGTTACGAGGCTTTGATATAATTGTTATATGTATTATAAATCCATACTAATATTATAAATGGGAAAGTGTGTGTGTCGGTTTGTTTGTCCGTCTTTCACGACAAAACGGAGCGACGAATTGACGTGATTTCTATAGTGGAGATAGTTGAAGAGATGGAGCATATGTCACTATATAGGCTACTTTTTGTCTCTTTCTAACGCGAGCGAAGCCACAGGCAAAATCTAGTATTATAATAAAGAAATTTCCATACACAGAAAGAATTATCACTTTAAATATCATTGGGTGGATTAGGTTGTATTCGCGAATTAGCAAAGCAGAGTAGGTAATTTTCTACATATTGATGGATGGATTTTCGTAAAGTAACGCCTGATTCCATCGATTTAACCTCGTAAGGCCCAATGTACATTACAATGTACATAGAGATGAAATCTAATTTAAACCTTCTATAAACTGAATAAAGTAGAATTTTGCATTGTTACATTGATTTTTGAAACAAACGAAAATCTTACCTACCAATTTATTTATTTATTTAAACTTTATTGCACATAAATAAATAAAAATGTACAAATGACGATCTTAATGCCTAATGACATTCTCTACAAGTCAACCATCGGGCCAGAGACAAGTAAAAATGGTGCAAAGAGAATGAAAAATAACAGATTAGAATTAATCGAAAACAGCTGAAGTACTATACAAAATAGTGATAAAATAGTGATTTATTTACAGAGTAAGGTTCAAATTCAAAATGGGAAAACTAACTATGGTGGGCCTTACGAGGTTAATGCGTGAAAATACCACACAAATCCGACATAAACTCATCACGAAAGGTCTCATTAATACTTAATATAAATCGCGCGATAAGCCCGCCTCCTCTGCGCCGAGATTTACACTATTAACGCGGTACGCCGGTAGCTTTCATGTGTTAATAGTTCATTTCCGACCGAGGATGTTATCCGGCTTGCCTGTATCTAACATTCTTGGGAAATAATTAAGTAATCTACGTTTGTACACGCGTTATTATATCGCTATTGCTGCGACATGTTTCGGGACAAATTTGGAGGACCCTCTTCAGCACATAGGAGTTCTCGCGGCGGCTAAACTCCGTGACTGCACGCGCCGGTCGCTGCTCCGCTCGCTGCGCGCGTGTTGATAGGCGTTCAGTCCAAGCCAGAGTTGTGCCGTTCTCGAGAACGTTCTCATTTTACTATGGAGAATATTCTCTTGAGAGAACATTTCCCATACAAACGGGAGAACGTTCTTGGGAATGGCACAACAACTCTAGTCCAAGGAATTTTATCCACCGCGCCGCGTGAAGTGAACTCCTATGTGCCTGAAAAGGGGTCTCTAAATTGGCCCGAAACATGTCGCAGCAATAGCGATATAATAACATAAGTATAACCGTAGATTCCTAAATCATTCTTGGGAAATTATATTTTGTTCAAAGTTAGATTTAGATTGAAATCAGAGTAAGATCAGTTATTTTGTATACCGTGACGTTACAAACAAGCATGCAGCCGGCGTTGGTAAGCGGTCACTGCAACTTTAGAAGTAGAACTCCTTTTTTGAAGAACCCCTTACTGTAGATGTATTAAGACTCAGGAAAACTCAAAGATGAGCTGAGGACGAGCTCTTTGCCGCAGTTTTCCACAACCGGCCTCCCGCGGCATGTGGGTAACGATTTTGCAAGCTCAGATAAATAATTTGGAGCATAGTCTATCTTACTTAGGTACTTAGCTGGCGATGGCGCTATGACCCAAAATGAGTCAGGGTCCCCAACACAAGAGCACGCCATTTTGCTTGGTCCAGCAGTTAGCTAAATGACTAGGTAATTGACGCTACGCTACTTGTCGATCGAACGCAGGCTGGCTCTGACGCGCCATCTACAGAAGAACGATATGAACAGATAGCTTGCTACGATACGCTAGGTGCGTTTGTGAAGTTGGCTGTTAAGGTGGTGGTATTGCTTTCGACATAGAGTATCGTATGAAACCTACAATCTACGGCAGGCACGCGCAGGCACGCGCAGGCTCGCGCAGGCCCGCGATGGCTATAATGGCAATTTTTAGTGTAAAAGGGTCAGGGCGATTTCAATTCCCTCCCCGCTCTGCCCATTCACGCTCTGCCGGTGGAAAACCACCTTTATCAATGACATATGTAACTCCGTATAGACAGATAAAGTCTAAGAAAAAAATGTACCTCAAAGCCATAGAGAAAAAGGTACGATGGCCTAGATGGCGTTACACCTTTGGGGAACGCTCGGCTAGATGGCGATGGGTTTGAATATTTGACATTTTAACACATATCAAGCTAAGAATATGGACCAAATTGTCAAAACTGAGGTTCAGAAGTTTTAAGTTTGTGTCGAGAGATGGCAGTCCATGCAATGATTACACATTTTACTTTAACAGTAACTCTATAATACTCGATCCTCTCTGGCTGTTATCCAGCCGGGCGATTATGCTTCCAATTTTGTCAATTATCAACGTATTTTAGACGAGACACCTGTCACTCTCCTACTGACATACTTGCCAGAACGTAACTGATGCTTTATTCACGTAGATAAGTGATAACATTGGAAGCATAATAGGCCTGCTGAGCGACATCTGCCGGGTTAGCCGAAATGACAATCTTTGACTCTAAACGCCGATCGAAACTGTCTCTGTCGCGCCACTAACAGAAGAGCGATCATGGAGATCAGCCTCACTCCATCCACCCAATGTTATTTAAGTGATAGTTTTTCTATATTATAATTATGGAAATATTTATTAAAAATAACCCTGTTTCATTGTTGTTGAGTTTTCAATGTGGTCACGAGTTCACCATTAAGCCAGAAGCCAGATGATTTTTTTTCTTTTTTAGATAGCCCGTTTATGTGTCCCACTGCTGGGCAAAGGCCTCTCCCCGTGATTTCCACAGCTCCCGTTGGTGTGCTATTTCTGGCCAATTAGTCATGAAGGTGTCAAAGTCATCCCGCCATCTCCGTCTGGGCCTTCCACGTCCGCGCTTAATTTGAGGCATCCACTTGGTGGCTATGCTGGCCCACCTATCCGGGTGCATGCGACAAACGTGGCCTGCCCAGTCCCACTTTAGTCTGGCGGTCTTCTCCCCCACATCAGCTATTCGTGTTTTGGAGCGCAGTGTAGTGTTTCGGATGCGATCCATCCTAGTAACACCTAAAATACTGCGCTCCATTGCTCGTTGGCAAACCTTCAATTTGGACTTCTGACCCTCGGTGAATGACCACGTTTGGGCACCGTAGGTGAGGACAGGCAGAATACACATGTCAACGAGTTTGCGCTTCAGTGACATTGGAAGGTCGCCCTTCATTAGCTCTTTCATGGACCAGTAGCTCTTCCATGCATTTTGAACTCGGCGCTCAACTTTTTTTTTTATTTTTATTTATTTATTATTTAAATAAGTTACATTTATTTTATTTTATTTCCTTTATTTATCTTTTCTCTTAGATTAGGCTATTTTATAATATGATTATAAAAGTAAAATACAAAACCACATACAAAACAATACAAAATATATAAACACATTATAAAAAACCTAACCTAGGGTGCCGCCAGCAGCGGGGCAGGGCCCAAGCTGCCGGTGGTTAGGGCTGCAGAGAGAGGAACCGTCGGACTATCCGCGCCGTGTCCAAGATCACCGCCTTCTGCATCTGGCCCTTGATCCAGCCACCTAGCGAGAGTCTCTTAAGATGTTGGTCGAGACTCTTCGCTATGAGACCGTTCGCTGAAACGACTATCGGAACAATGATCGTTGAATCAACATCCCACATGGCGGTTATCTCGTGAGCCAAGTCTAGGTACTTACTGGACTTGTCCTTCTCGGCTTTCACGAGATTCTCATCATGGGGGATGGTGATGTCAACGAGCACTGCCCGGCGTTGCAGTCGATCTATTATCACAATGTCAGGCTTATTGGCTACAATAGTCCTGTCAGTGATAATAGATCGATCCCAATAGAGCGTGGCACGACCATTTTCAAGAACTGGCGCAGGTAAGTACTTGTAGTACGGTACTTCGCGGTCCACAAGGCCGTATTGAAGAGCAAGTTGCTGGTGAATAATCCTGGCTACGAGATTATGTCTGTGCAAGTACTCGCCGTTAGCAAGATGAGAACAACCGGAAATGATATGCCTGAGTGACTCTCCGGGACGGCGGCATGCCCGACAAATGTCGACCGTACCGTCCTTCAGGATATATTTCCGGTAGTTGTTCGTCATCATAACTTCGTCCGCAATTGCACAGGCAAAACCCTCGGTTTCTCCGAAGAGGTCCCCGAATCGTAACCAGTTCACCGATGCGAGCAGGTCTACATCGGGTCCCGTGAGGGCCTTGTAGAACCGCCCGTGTAGCTGCTTGCTCTCCCATACCGCCTTGCGGTCCGCAGTACTTAATACCACAGGTTTGCGCCAGTTCTCTTTCGCCAAGGAGAGCGGCGTGAGGTTTCCGTCAACTGCCACCACATCACGATGCATCCCACACTCGTTGTTAAGGAAGTAATTCCTGAGATTGTACACCTCATGGTTGTGGAGATCTTTGGCGTTTAGGAAGCCTCGACCTCCGCACTTCCGTGGGATGTACAATCTCATAACAGACGAGCGCGGGTGTAACATACGATGTGTGGTAAGCAGTGAACGGACCCTCCGATCCAGGGCGTCCAGCTCAGTCTGGGTCCACCGTAGTATGCCAAAGGAGTATGTGGGTAGAGGCATTACCCAGGTGTTAAAGGCGCGCACTTTGTTGCCTCCTGACAAAAAACTGTTAAGGACTTTTGTGAGCCGACTGAAAAAGCGCTCCTTCACCGACCGTCTAATGCCAACATCCTCAATACCCAACGACTGTGACATACCAAGGTACTTATAGGTTTCTGATTCAGAGATAGATCTGAACGACATCGTCTCAGAAAGTTGTAAATTTTCTGAATTTACAACCTCCCCCCGCTGTACATGCATGACCGCACACTTATCGACACCAAACTCCATTCTGATGGTGGTACTGAAAACTTCTGTGGTTTTCAATAGCACCATCAGGATTTTATTTATTATTATTTATTTATTATTTAAATAAGTTACACAGCATAACAGTAAAACCAAGGCACTGTGAAACTAAAAAATAAAAACAATAGGTATAGCACATAAATAGTAAAAAACAGATTAAAAACAGACGAGAAAAAAAAAAACAATATTCTATTTAGGCGACGACGTAACAGCGTGGCTCCGTTGCGTCGTCTGACACGGCGTAGGGTTCGGCAGGTTGCCCCGGAACCGCCGAAACACAACGCCCTTCGGCCAGAAGTCTGCACTCGCGATGGTGTCCTGCAGCGGCCGCGGCACTCGCAACACAAACGAACTGAAGTGCACGTAGTGGCGCGACTGTAGCTGGAACACCCTCAGGTTGTAGCCAGTCTTCTGGCGAACGTACTCCACCACCTCATCAGCCCCGGCGGAGTAGTGCAAGCGCGACACGTAGAGCGCCCTACTCGGTGTAGCAATCCGTAGACCTGAATTCACTGGTTCCGCAGTGCCACACATAGTCTTACGAGGCGCCCTACGCGCCTTGCTCTTCTTTTCCACCAATGTGAATCCCTCCTCATCCACATTGGTGCGGGCAGACTTTTCCACATGAGGAGCCCGTGATACCTTTACAGGTGCATTTACCCGGTTCGTTGCGACGGACTCACCGACGACGTCAGCATATGCACGCTGACGCAAGTTCGTTGGGACATGTGGCGGACGGACGCGCGGGGGGCGCGCGGGCGGCGGATCGGCGCGTGCGGCACATTTTACTGCGCCGGCAACAGGCAAACAAACCGACTTGACACGTGTGTCAGCAGGTCGATTATCAGACTTGAAATTTGAAGCCGCAGTCTGAGTTGGGGCAATTCGCAAATATTTTACTTCTTCACGTAACTCAGAAATAGTAATTAGGCTAGCTTCAAACTTCGTATTCATTTCCGCTAAACTTGTTCTTAGGGCCACGATTTCCTTAAACAAGCTTTTGACGTCGACGTTGTCCGGATTGTACGACGAAATGTTAGAGATATCCGTCGCCACGAACTCCGGAATCCGGTCGTTGAACTCTTTGAGGATCTTCATTATGTCCTCCAGGCTCTTCTTCCCAGTTTCGTCCCCTCTTCGGTGAGGTACATAGGTGCCGGCTATTCCAAGGAACTCACACAACATTTTCTTCGCTACACAGATGTCTTCAACGGTGAACTTCGACGCGCGCGAAGACATCTGAACAGAAGTCACTGCATCCATCGCTCCTTCCCGCAGCAGTTTATTTTTCTCTTGCAGAAAGGCGAGGAACTCATTTACGATGGGTTGACCCCGTTTAGAGTCTGCCATCGTGTCGATTTGCCGGCAGCGGCAGAACCGCGCGATTTCGCAATTTATAATTAAATTAAATCATCAATGCGTCTACGTCGCTGCGCGCATTGGACACGACTGCCGAATGATATCTGCCGCAAGGTTTTAGATTTGTAGCTTTCCTTCGGAAAAGGCCCTCATATTTCATCTGCGGATGGTAAGCTACATTGAATGGTAAGTATTAAAAAAAATAACTTAACCCTTACTATTTCTGGCTGAAATCCAACGTCCACCAATATTACTTTATGGTACCAATTTATGACCACTCTAATTAAGATTTGTTAAAAGTAGGTTACAAATATACAACCATTCGTATCTTGTTCTTAGAAAATTGTTTCTTAGAAACCATGTAGCAATAACAGACTAAAAGCCGCTACACAACCCCAGACACGTGTAGCAATAAACACACAAAAAACCCATAAAAACTGTCTACTTTTCCGTGTACGCCTATAATAATCCCAAATATAGCCGGCATCATTCACATAACCTTACACTCCCAGCTTTACCTACTGTAATTCGACCTCAATCATCTTGAAATGATATCTAAATTATAGTCAAAATTATACTGGCTAGTTTTATAGCTGGCCAGTAAGTTTGGTGAACGTGCGTACGCCCTAGACTGTGGTATTGATCCCACCACCGACCACCACTCCCACAGCGGTTTCCACAGTCGGCCGGCGCCACGCAGCCACACCACTCGAAAATTAAAAACAAACAACCATCTTCGCGCGCGTTCCATTTTCAAACGCATTTTTTAATTTGTTACTTTTTAAAACCAAGTGACGTTCGGATTCCAGGTGATAGTTGCGTGTGTAAATAAGTGTGTTTTATAGCGTGTGCGATTATTACTCAATTTAAAACGTGAATGTAACACCTTAATTGCAACGTATGAGTCACGATACGACCCAATTTACCTAGTTAGTGCTAAATTGGACTGAAAGCGGCCAAATACCAGTGTCAATTGAATATTTTCACAGCTTATCCGTGCATGCAAAGGAAGATATCAACTATCTGATGCAAATTATCTCGGTTATCGCGTCCCCTCGCTCTAGTAAGCCACTCGACCGTCAGTTTATCGCTATCAGCTGATGCAGTGAGTAAAAGCGGTGAAGAAAACTGATTTCTTTGAAAAACAATAGAGATTTACATAGTCTGCTCACATAGCAGTGAGTCAGTCGGCTTGGCGAGCTGCGGACGCGGGTAATTGTAATTGCCTAGTTTTTTGCGGTTTTTAAAATCGAACGCGTCTTCCTAGTTTGAATAGGACGCGGTGACGAAACGAATTCTTTTTTCGAACATCGATTTAGTTTTTTGTGTGTTTCTTGCTTGGATAGTGCAATGATGGTGTCGTGATCAGCGTTTTTGCCTTTCTTATAATGGAAAGAAGCGTTTTGGCGGACACTAGACACGTTTCCTGGGCTTCCGAAGTGAGTACCTATTACGAAATTGAAATGTAGATAATTGAATTAAGAATAGCTTATTAAGCATACTTGTTATTTTGATTATGTTTTACATTTGAAGGCCATGGCTAAAAACCGTCTAAATGTGTATCTTCCGGCGAGATGTTATTGACATGCATTCTCATCTGGTAATTATCTGTATTCTGCTGCTGTTTTTTTCGAAACTAAATAACTTTAAAATACATAGTCAAACATATTATACGTCGGAGGTTAGACAATTGTCCTGCTTTGTCACATACCATAAGGATGACATTTCCTTGTATTATAGTACGAATAGCCTGTCCAAACGTCCTTATGGCAGTAGAGGAACATTTTGCTTGGAAACAACAGATATTATTACATGCTCTTATATCTCTACATACAAGATATCTGATATTTTTGCTCAATTACTTACGCAAGAATGTTACGTTAGACATATCGGAATTCAGAGCTACTTTCCACAAATAGTTTATTGTACTAATTAAATTTCAGCAGTAAGCGGATCTAGACGCGTCAATCACGCCTATCAGTTCCTGAATCTAGGCTATTGTTTCACGAGATATAACTATACCTAGTCCGTACAGTGACCTTTGACCTTCCGCACTTGGGTAACAATACCGTTTCTGCCTTAACCGTGCTACTAAGACACAGTATAATAAAGAGTAATATCGTACAGTATGGCCACTTCCGCTCCCCGCTAAAAGTGCCGCCCACCCGCTCTCAGATACCTCACAGTTACCGTCTGTTAAAAACGCGACCAGTCGACCTGTCATATCTCACTCATAAAGCATGGTATGCTCGTTCACCTGACACAAGCTTAGACTGTGACTGTGATCGTAGGAACGCGCCTCTTTCTTATATATTTGATCACCATTGTCCAAGGTGCGGCTAAGATGTTACTATTATGACGTGGTCCTGTCAACATCAAAAGTGATGTCTTCAAACAAACGTCTTTAACACTGACATTATCGTATCTAGATCTAATATTTGACGTAATGTTAAAGTTTGAATGGAACCGTATACGTGCGAACTTTAAAATTCATTGGAATGTTTTCAAATACATACCTACTTCTTTATGAAGGAATTCATAATTCATAATTCATAATTCATAATTTATTGCATATCATGTGGTACAAAACAGGTGTTACAATAAAGTAGGTTCACACATGAACCCTGTTAGGGTACAGCAAGTGTTCCTTATAACTAAATTACAACTAGGAGGTGCAGGTACAATTCATAAATTACTGTTAATAATAGGTGTTACATTAATTAAGACAGTGAGTCATGACACCCTGTAAGGGCACACAATAATACCTACTTATTCTATAATAATTTAGTCCATGCATGTTACACATAAATGAATTAGTAGGTGTATTAGTAGGTTATGTCTAGGTTGTCTGGAAGAGATCGCTCTTTAGCGATAAGACCGCCTCTTGTTTTACCTCTTGTTGTTGTTTATACTTGCTATGTTGTTTCGTGTATTGAGGTATGCAATAAAGAGTATTTGTATTGTATTGTATTGTGTATATGCAGGGCCTATATAAACATTGGCCAACAAAAGCAATCAATTACTATATTATGACAGTGTTATCTCACCATATTGGATATTGACAAGTGATGTAGCTTTATCAGATCGTAGATAACATATAAGAACGATAAACTTTGCGAGAAAATAGGTTTATTTATCTTGGAGGGAGGATAAATACTTCGATTGTTTGTACAAAACTAATTACTTGACACATACTTAGTATACTTCTTTGACCCTAAAGTAGACATACCTACATTTCATATAGCAATAGTAGCAATGTAGTGTATTTTCACCCTGTCCGTTTTCACATATCCGATCCGATATCGGATGTCGGAAGGATTTCAATAGAAAAAATCCAACATGACGACTGTAATGGATAGGATATCGGTCCTACATCCGATATCGGATCGGATAATGTGAAAACGCACTAAGGCTGAATAAATGCAATTTTCTTCCCGGTCATAGTCTTTCCAGAGTAAGAAATGTAAACTTTCCGAAAAGGGTAAAGGCACCTCACATAGGGGTATTTCACTAACAACGCTGGCCATTACTCGATACAAATAAGAAAAAATAAAAATAAATTAAAATAGCATATTTGGATTGACACAATGGAACTACTTATAAAAATGTACATAAATAATTTTGGCCAGATTTTTTAGTCAAATACCCCTATGTGCACCTTATTGTTGATGAAGGCGTTATGATATTAAGTCTATACTAACAAGTTCTATGGATTTGTAATTAGTCCGAAATAAACAATTTTTTTTTATGAGCAATGTTCGTATAACGCGACGCCAGTATGGCCACTCCCGCTCCCCGCTGAAAGTGGCTCCCACCCCTTCTCGGTTACCTGACAGTTACCGCCTGTCAAAACCGCGAACAGTCGACCTGTCATATCTCACTCATACAAGCAAGGTACGCGTTCACCTGCACGAGCTTAGACTCTGTGCTAGGAAGTCTAGGAACGCGCCTCTTTCATACATTTGATCGCCAGTGTCCGAGGTGTGGCGGGACGTAAGCGCCACCGACTATTTATGGCCGGTTCACACGTATTAAGTTGTCAAGTATTTAACTAAATTTTAACTTAATTTTAAGGTCCCTTTACCCAGACAATTGCACATAAATATTTAAAAAGTCTTTGCCTACGGTGGCGTCGTTGATCGGGTCGCCACCTTCCCGAATGAAGGTTGAGGGACTTGATGGCTGAAATACGCGTCATACTCGTGAACGGGTGCTGTTTATTAAGACCGGTCTGTTTCAGCTAATAGGGGCTATACTATACTATATCTACTTGTGACTTTAATTTTGAGTAAGATTACATTGAGGAACTTTGTTCGGTCCTTGTTTGTTTATTTTCTTTCTGACTCTTGGAGACCATATACATTTCTAAGAAGAAAATCAATCTCTAAGAAAAAGAACGACACCACCTCAAGCAAAGACTTTTAAGCGAGCATGACATGTTCAAGCTGCCGGGCTGTATTGAATATTCAAATAATTAGAAGTCAATAACGTACAACTATTGTAAGACACAACGTTCCGTGCTTGTATGTTACATATCTTAAATTGACGTAACTAAAACATAATCTTGCCTTTCATTTACATGCCTTATCATCGTCCTTGCGTTATCCCGGCATTTGCCACGGCTCATGGGAGCCTGGGATCCGTTGTGACAACTAATCCCAGGATTTGGCGTAGGCACTAGTTTTACGAAAGCGGCTGCCATCTGACCTTCCAACCCAAAGGGTAACTAGGCCTTATTGGAATTAGTCCGGTTTCCTCACGATGTTTTCCTTCACCGAAAAGCGACTGGCAAATATCAAAGAACATTTCGCACATAAGTCCCGATAAACACATTGGTACGAGCCGGGATTCGAACCCGCGACCTCCGCATTGAAAGTCGCACGCTCTTACTGCTAGGCCACCACCGCTTTTTTTTATTAACGTGCCTACCTGTCAAAATCGTTTACAAAACAACTTTAGCCATGACAAATTGCAACACGCACTTAACAAAAAGTGCATAACGCGATTGTCTACGCCGCAAGAAGTTAAATGAGATCTCAAGGCCGTCGGTGAGTAATACCAAGCCATGACGAATTTTATGAAATGAAGTAAACTGTAGAAATCTAGAATGCAGACTAGCAATGTACCGAAAAGAAGTTTCTAAAATATGGATGACGACTACATAAAAAAAATGGCATTCTGTTTAGTCCGTCAGTTAGATCGTCCAAAAATACTGAACACATATTTTTCGCTTTTTCTAATTAATGAAAAAATAATGTGGGGATTTGTGACGTCACTTGTAATTAAAAATTGTACCTAAGCGTGTGACGTCACACGAAACTTCAACGCACTGTACCGTCGTCATTTTTCGTTTACGAGAAAAAAGAAAAAATACGTGTCTAAAATTCTTTGATAATCTAACTGACGGACTAATTAGTTTTTTTTAGTCGTCTCGCCTATATCGAATGTTCTTGAGGAAATTTCTTCGAACATTTATTAACCATCTTTAAGCGAGGCGTAGATCCGTCCCTGTCCCTGTCGCACTATTTGTAAGTGCGATAGGGACGGCCTGATGTTTTATCAGTTAATCTGTTGTCTAGTATTACAAACTGTGTTTATTTTAGGGCTAGGTCGATTTGTGTAATATGCATAATTTGATAGATATGAATATATATTATATACATATCTACTACTCTAATAACCACTTAAAGAAATAAAAGCAATAAAATTTAGCAATTTCAGTTCTAATTGTGTAAAACAAAGAAATGTGGGTCACTCAGAATTGGGTAAATTATCGATTACAGTGTAGCAACACTGGCTCGTTGGCACACATGTTACCATCTTAGATGTCAATACAAACTTCTATTGTGTATATATTTATACATTAACTCAAGCCTGTGTTCCCAAACGGGAGAGGCAGAGCACATAGAATTACCTAATTTTCAATGCCGCTCGGATCTTGGCAATTAAGACGCTACAGGAGCGAAAATGCTAAAATGGAAATTTTTGTTAAATATACTAGTGTTATTAACTTGATTCTATTTAGAACAACTCAGTTAAAAGATATCGCGAAAAAATCTTTCAAATCGAGGTTCCGCTCTCGACTGTTTCCTCGTTCAAAACTTAATCAATCGGAACAAAATTTCAGAATCTGAATAACAACGAAGTAATTTGTGTAAAAAAAATGTAATAGAGACATAAAGTACAGATTCTAACGACCAATGTTGTGACAATAAATAATTTATCTATCTTTATCTATCTACTTTATTTATTTATTTGACTGTGTGGTGACGGGTTAAGAATTTCACCACCCCCTTTCTTCCCGTGGGTGTCGTAGAAGGCGACTATGGGCTATGGGTTAAATTGTGGCGTAGGCGAGAGGCTGCCAACCTGCAATGTCACAGTTTCGTTTTCTTTCAACCCCTTATTTGCCAAGAGTGGCACTGAAGCTTTAGTAGTTTCATGTGCTCTGCCTACCCCTTTATGGGACACAGGCGTGATTGTATGTATGTATGTATGTTATCTATCTAATACGTTGTGCGAGGAAGTCGTGGTCAAAGAGCTAGTCGAAGAAACAATGACTGAAGCTATGTGGCGAACAAAACGCAGTGTGTCTCTGTCATACGATACACTTACTAAGGCGATTGTGACCCAACCTTTCGATCGCCAGTTACGTCAACCAGACAATGTTAGTCGGCCAAAGTCGTTTCGCTTGTGCCAATGTACTTTTGGACAAAACAAAATTATTGTCCCGAATCTGTAAGTTCACATTTTTGACACATTTGTTTTGAAGTATGTTGAGATGTTAAATAGTTAAGACGTATCATTTGCCAAATCTAGCGATTAATTTCGAATTGGTTGATTCGATTAGGCCCTATGTACAAGGAGGCGCTTAAACAAATATACGATTTCTATCAACTTAGGTACTGAAATGTCATTTGAATCGAAATGACAGTCTCTACTCAAAAGTCGTACATGTCAATAGTACATTGCTACAGAGGCCGGGACAAAGGCCATTTCCCGCCGAGGTATGTATAGTGTTTTTCTCAAACATGGTATGAAATAAATAAAGTCTACTGAAAATAGTAACTTTGGATGGCTGTATCTCCTAAACGGTGCGTCGTAGCGCAAAAATAATCGAATTTTCGTTCCCCATTGATACCCCGTATACGCTTATAAAAAAACAAAAAATTAAAAAAAAATTCAATTCATCAAATTGTACGAAAACGCACCCAAAATCAAATATTGTCTAGGGCCCGTACCAGTTGCAGTCGGCACGTCTATAAAGCCCCTTATAGTTTTTTTGTAATTGGCTAAATACCTGGATGTTATGTCACTATTATCTGTGTTTGTAAATTAAAAAAAAACCGGCCAAGTGCGAGTCGGACTCGCCCACCGAGGGTTCCGTACAAACTTTCTTTCAAACTACCTAGTAAAAATAATCTCATATTTTCATATAACTCCAATGACTTGACTAGAAGACAAAAGTATAGGCACTAATGAGTATTATAGTGTATAGCGCCATCTCCCGGTCAATTTGCTAACTAATTTGCACGACCTGGTTTTTCAGGGATAATTCTTTATAATATTAACCGATTTAAACAATTTTTACTTTATTGGACAGAAGATGGTTTACGTAACATCTCGTATTAATTTTAAGTACGATATACATCCGCAAGGGTGGGTAAATTGAAAGTAAAAATCTGAAAAGTTTTTTGTGAATTAAAAAAAAAGTATTCAAAATACAAACACGATTATATTTTTCCTGTAATATATAGCATAAAACCAATGTTTACTAAAATTTTCATAATTTTTCGTTGGTAAACTTCGGAGATAAGGGGGAACGGTATTTTTTTTTACATTTTTCTTCAAAATTCTTTTTTTTCCACAACAAAAAAATTATAAAAAATAGTTTATTTACGTTCAATTTGAGCTCTTTCCAACGATACCCCACTTGACCTAGTAACTTGAAATTTACAGTTTGCCCCCCTTTCATTTTGGCCATTTTCTACAATTAAAATTAATATATTTAAAAAAATTATACTTTCTATTTGTAGAGGTTTACAATGTTCACAACTATTCCAAATTTCAAGTTGATAGCATTAGTAGTTCTCGAGATATTTAGGAATGTGACAGACGGACAGACAGACGGACAGAGTCGCACCATAAGGGTTCCTGTTGTACCTTTTTGGTACGGAACCCTAAAAAGAGGACTTTGCCGGCCTTGGCCTGCAAGGTTTGTATGAAATTCCATTATCTATCAATCGTCCTAGCCGCACCTGCAATGTCATACTTCGCTGCCAATTATAAGGCACATAACATCAATATTTCATACCATGTTTGAGAAAAATCATTTTAAAACTGTATGAATAAATGATATTGGTAGATCACATGATCACATACATCAAAATTATTTACTACTAACTTTTATCCGTGGCTTCGCGCGCTTTAAATTCGAAAATTGCGGAATGTTCCATACAAACTCCCACCCCCATTTTAGGGAAGTGGGAGGTTAGAAAGAGGCAAAAAGTAGCCTATGTCACTCTCCCTCCCTTCAACTACCTCCATTTAAAATAACACGTTACGTAACACGTTTTGCTGTGAAAGCCAGACAAACTAACAGACACACACACTTTCCCATTTATAATATTAAAAATATGGATATGGACATTATAAGGTATCTTTTTTTCTATCTTCTTGGTCCGACACAAAAAAAGCGTGTTACAAAACACGGAGAAACTAAAAAGCCAAAAATAATAAACCTTCGAATTCAGATTTCTTATCGGAATGCAATAATCTAAACATCCAAATTATAAACAAATCAATTATTTTTGTAGTCGGTACCAGACCTGTTCGTCGCCTTGCTATTGCCTGTTTGCCCCACCCAACCATACGCAGGCTGGCCCCGACTCCAAAAATAATTGATTTGTTTATAATTTGGATGTTTAGATTATTGCAATCCGATAAGAAATCTGAATTCGAAGGTTTATTATTTTTGGCTTTTTAGTTTCTCCGTATTTTGTAACACGCTTTTTTTGAAGGCGGTTTTATTTTTTGTTAAAAAGTTAATTTATTTGTTGATTTTTAGTGGTTCCTAGTGATATTATATGTATCAGTCCGAATATATGTACAGTAGTGAAAGAATTATCCTTTAACTCCTAACCATTGAGGAGTTGACCTTCCATCATCAGCTCAGCCACATAAAATTATTACCATCAGGCGTAAATACTGGTGTACCTTTGAAAAATACACTAAAAACATTACATGTGCCTATAACATTTGAAGAGTTCCCTCGATTTCTCCAAGATCCCATCATCAGACCCCGACTTGGTGCCAATGGGACCATCTCGGGGTTATACCCGTTCGATCAAAAAAAAATTTTGAAAATCGGTCCACGATTCTCGGAGATATCGAGTAACATACATACAAAAAAAAAAAAATCAGTCGAATTGAGAACCTCCTCCTTTTTTGAAGTCGGTTAAAAAGACTTCACATACCTAACTATTATCAACTTTGTGTAGGCACCTACTTTCTTACAAAGCATTTTCTTATAACAACCTAGTAAAACTTTGTTTTTAAAGTTATCGTAATGGACTGAAACACTTCAGTTTACTTCCATTTCATCTTTTAGAGTAATTGCTTCACAGTAACAAAAGTCATTTGTGTCTTTACACGTTATTATCTAAAATTGTACACAAAATACTTTTCTCATGTAGGAAATTGTATGTTAATTTCTACTCAGAACTCAGAAGCAATGCTAACTCTTTCTTTTTAAAATAAGTCGAGAAAAAAATAAGCTCCAGGGGGCCGATTTTTGAGTCTCACGGCGTTCGAATTTAGAAAATTGTCACTGAAAATAATAGGCAATTCACCGTTTTCAACCGGTATTTTAGTGACAGTGAGACTCAAAAATCGGCCCCCAGAATGCTCAATAGATACATTTTTTTCAGTCCATTATCGCTGTTCGTCTTGCAAATTCAATAAAAAGTGGTAAAAAGAAATAGGAATAACTGAATTTTCTTTCTACTACCTACTTAATTCAAAAGTATGTTCTTAATTTGGACAAGAAATAAATAGAATGCGATCTGGGGGCCGATTTTTGAGTCTCACTGTCACTAAAATACCGGTTGAAAACGGTGAATTGCTTACTATTTTCAGTGACAATTTTCTGAATTCGAACGCCGCCGTGAGATTCAAGAATCGGCCCCCTGAACCGATGTTTTGAACATGTTTTATCAAGACTAGACCGGATCATGTTACATTTCTTCAACTTTATTTACCTATTTTGGGTGTTCTTTATCTACCTATATGGGTGCCCTGAAAATGCAGTGTCTCTTAGACACGGTTTACTCTGAGCGGTATCCTATTTGGTACACCGGTTCACTTTTTTTGTATTGTGTTGTATAACCTATGTATTTTTCTTATACCAAATATATATTTTTTATTCTTTCTTTTCTATTTTAGTTGCCTAATACGGTATCAGAATTCATAAATCCAGCGGCACTTTCCCAAGTTAAATTATTTGGTACACCGGTTCACTTTTTTTGTATTGTGTTGTATAACCTATGTATTTTTCTTATACCAAATATATATTTTTTATTCTTTCTTTTCTATTTTAGTTGCCTAATACGGTATCAGAATTCATAAATCCAGCGGCACTTTCCCAAGTTAAATTAGGTTGTTACCTAGTCATAGAAACGAAAATGAAACCCCACTAAACAAGATAAACTGTGTGAAGTAAAGTTCAAAAAGCATTGTTCGTTGTGAGAATAAAGTAACGTGAGAATATCGATGAAGTTTCTCTTGGAAAGCAAGAGCTGTCGCTGGGGATATGAAGAAAAGTGTCTTCACGTTTATAAATAGTACTTATTCTGGCCATTCTGGGAGACCTTACTGAAACTCAATAATGTGCCTATTTTCCAGAGGTACCTTGCTTCACTCTGTAGTTTTATATTTGTATTTATATATTTTTTACATTTTGGCTACAAATAGTGTCAAATGCTCCAATGTCCTATCCAAAATTATATATTTACATCACTTAAAAAAATCAAATCTATTAAATTAATTAATTAATTTGATATGAAAAAAAATGTACTTTATTCTTTATTTTAATAATTCTATTGTATTTGACGACCGGTCTGGCGCAGTCGGTAGTAACACTGCCTGCTACGCCGCGGTCCCGGGTTCGAAACTTCGAATCCCGGTAAGGGCATTTATTTGTGTGATGAGCACAGATATTTGTTCCTGAGTCTGAGAGTGATATTATAATATATATCATTGTCCGAGTACCTACAACACAAGCCTTCTTGAGCTTACCGTGGGCCTCAATCTGTGTAAGAATGTCCTATAATATTTATTTATTTCTTTATTCTACGGTAAAATTGTATTGTATGTGCCTAATCTATAATAACCTAGTTTTAAGATTACTAACAAAGATATGGGTCGATAGGCGTGAAATAAAGAATTACAATTTCAATAATCCAAAGCCCGGTGTATCTATACATACCTATAGACATATGAAAGAGATTGTAACAAAATTAAGAAAAATGTGACATTTAAACGCTATAATGAGATAGGTATTAATTAGTATCTGATGTGAGACAGGTAGAGGATGCTGTTAATGACTGCAGGATGGGCATCCGGTCGCCATCTTCGTATCCAGGCAGGGAACAGTAGATTGTGTAAGTAACAAGGGAGTAAAATGATATAGGTATTTACGGCGAGGGCGTACATTGAATCCTGAGCGAAGCAAAGTATTATGCAATCACATTACTTATGAAGAAATTTATGTATAATAATATGTTATATAACCATACAAAAATTAGGTACTTATGTAAAAATTTCAAAAAGGTGTCCATTGACAGAAAAGTATTACTTTCATAGCAGGGAAGAAAAGTGCCATTTTGTTCCCTCCTAGCAGGAAAGAAAAGACCCCTATCCGAAATGGTGATCTGAAAACTTGTTGTTAACTTTGAATTTTGTTATTAAACAAAGATTGATAGTACATAAATACTGGATCTATTTATTTACAATATACAGACAAATACTATAATTTAATTAAAAGTAACTTAAAATAAATATTTACAAATAAACTAACTATTAAACCCTCTCCTTATCGTTTCTGGTGCAATTGTACCCATAATACTTATGGCGTTACCCCTTTGGATGGTTATGGATAACTTTTGCACCAAAAACGAGCGTGGGCCCTCTCCTTTATGCCGCGCACAAACTCTTTGACAATGACGTAATGTCATTTAGTATTAGGTTTGTCAGTAGCTTTTCTATGTAGTAAAACATCGTGAAGAAACCAGAGTACAACACAATACAAATAATTTATTCGTAGGTATAAACATACCCATAACAATTTAAACACATTATACTTAAATTATAGTTTGCTGAAGCGCTGGTAGCCTAGCGGTGAGTGCGTGCGACTTTCGTTCCGGAGGTCGCGGGTTCGAACCCCGGCTCGCACCAATGAGTTTTTCGGAACTTATGTGTGAAATGTCATTTGATATTTGCCAGTTGCTTTTCGGTGAAGGAAAACATCGTGAGGAAACCGGACTAATTCCAATAAGGTCTAGTTACCCTTCGGGTTGGAAGGTCAGATGGCAGTCGCTTTCGTAAAACTAGTGCCTACGCCAAATCTTGGGATTAGTTGTCAAAGCGGACCCCAGGCTCCCATGAGCCGAGGCAAATGCCGGGATAACGCAAGGAGGATGATGATGACTTAAATTATAGTTTAAGTTTAGTCTTCGTGCGTTTTCACGTTATCCGATCCGATATCGGATGTAGGACCGATATCCCATACATTAATACAGGCGCCATCTTGGATGTTTTTCATTGAAATCCTTCCTACATCCGATATCGGATCAGATAATGTGAACGGACTTAGTTTCTTATATAATTATGTAAATGTGTTCATGTAAATAAAGAAATTATAGTTTACCACGGAATAGTCCCACTCAGCATATTGCTAACCATAAAGTCGACGCTGATCTTCCGCCGAAACCATTTGTGGCCCACGGACGCAATCCTGCGACATGGCCTTGACAATAAACTTGAAGGCATCCATAATAAAGTACCTAATGCCTGAAGGGCCTAGCCCACTAGGTGGGAAGGTCAGATGGCAGTTGAATTCTTACGTAACTGGGGATTAGCTGACGACGCGGACCCCAGGCTCTCAAAAACCGTGACAAATATAATATAGCGCAAGGAAGATAGCTTTCTTAAGAGGGCTTTCGTGTTAAAAATAGTGAAATCGCAACCGAGCGCTTGATCATACCGTGTGTGGTATCAAATTAAAGGGCTTTGCGAGTAGTTTATAAATATTTATTTATTTATTTATTTTATTTTATTTTGATTCATGGAAAACCAACAGCGCTAAATGTATCTAGAAATTACTATAAAAATACAAAACCAATTACAGGTTTTCACTATATATATATATATATATATCACATTATAGGAGTTTTTCTACTTGGTCTAACAAAATATGAGAAAATGTCCAAAAGTGGTAATAATTGTACCGGTGAAGGCTCGTTTTCAAAAAATTGGCAAAAATCAATAATAGCAATTTATAATCACTAAGGCATAACAGCAATTTAAGTAAACGTTACAGATTAATTTAGTACAAAACTTACTTCGATGTGATGTAGATTTTCAAAGAAATTGTCACTTAATTTTAGGTAATTTCTGAAAAAATTGAATTCGCCTTAGGCTAGTTTACTCTTTTTCAAAAACTTAAAATAAAAATCTAGTCTGAAATGATTGTGGTACAGGATATACGAATTATAAATTTACCCGTTTTAATATTCAAAATTGTCCAAATTTTACAAATAAGATCGACTGATTCAGCTCTATACGTGCGTTTTTCTAAACGTGCATTAGAGAAAAATTCATAATTAATTTAGTGAGTTAGTTTTCAAAAATCCAGTCTTATAAAAATCAAGATAATAAGATGCTCTAACTGGAACTTGAATTAAATAAATCTATTGGATAACGGAAAGTGTAGTATTTCACCGACTAAAACTATCAATTTTACATTCTTTTGACGTTTTTCACACCCTTAAAGAAAGCCTTAAAGAAAATTAACCCTTTGTATACCGAAACGTGGATACATTTAATACGCATTATAGAGAAAATTGTAACCTTACAGTGCAGCCTTCTAAAATTTGTAAGGATAATTTTCCTTTATTGATGTTAATTGGCTAGCTTACAAGCGCGCAATTGCTGTATTTTACGCCTATTTTCTTTAATGTTGCTTTAAGACGATACGGTAGGGGTCAATTCTCCATACAAACGCTCTCGACTATTTCCTCCCTGGTTTTTGAAGATAGAGCAATGATTTTTTCAACACAGATTGTTATTATTTTTATCTGTGTCGGACCGTTTAGATTTTTTTGATATTCTGCTTTTTAAAGACTCTAGAGCCAATCAAAAATTTCCAAAAACGGCCTTTTTCATTGTGGCGCAAAAAAAGGTCAAAAAGGTGTGATACTCAAGATTGGTAACAATTAACCAAAAACGTTAAACGGTCCGACATAAATTATTTCATTGTTATTCAGATTCTCACATTTCGTTCCGATTGATTAAGTTTTGAAGGAGGAAAGAGTCGAGAGCGGAACCTCGATTTTAAAGATTTTTTTGAAATATCTTTTGACTGAGTTGTTCTTAATGTACAATTTTTTTTTCGATAAATCTAGTTAATAACACTTGCATATTTAACTAAAATTCCCAAGTTGAAAGGGGGGCTCCTTTCCATTTTAGCATTTTCGCTACCGTAACCTCTTAAAAAAAGTGAGAAAACTACATTTAATAAATATGATTTCAACATGTCGCCTAATGAAATACCTATGCTTGTTACATGTCGGTCGTGAATCAATAGGTACTTAAGTATTATATGTAGAATCAAAGCTTACACGCGAATAAAAAATGAGCAGAAACAATTTCAAATTTGGATCTTTGCGCTCTTGCGAAAAAAAATCATGAGCGCTCTAAGGAATAAGGGCTCTTAACCCACAGATAAAACATAAATAAAAGTGAACTTGAATGATGAATGCTGCCAACCTGACAGCGATGATAGTTCCTCGTTCATTTGTCTAGTCTATGACAACATTGCTTTTTGTTCGATTCAAAGATCGAGTAAATGAGAAAAATAATTGCATATTGTTGGGTTGAATTGTGTTTAAATTGGATTTTATGTGTCATTGTGTTGAAGGACAAGAGGCCAGCAGCAGCTACTAAGATGTGTTTTCTATCATAATGTTTTATAAGATTAAAACCAAGATATAGATTCCAATTTACTATACTGGGTCGTCACCACGCCCGCCATTTTTAAACCACAAACATAAATTAGGAGC
Organism: Leguminivora glycinivorella; assembly: GCF_023078275.1. Lineage (NCBI taxonomy): Eukaryota > Metazoa > Arthropoda > Insecta > Lepidoptera > Tortricidae > Leguminivora > Leguminivora glycinivorella. The sequence goes on from NC_062991.1 coordinate 15,167,624, forward strand.
CATGTATGAGCTGAAATTGTAGATGTGGTCATTATACAGTATATAACGTCGATATAGCTAAATAGGAATCTAATATGTATAGTCAACCAATTGTACCTATAGGTACATACAATTTTTTTTTCCTAAATTATAGACGTTTTTTACCTTCATACTACTCTTTATATAACTAACAATTTTTCGGAACGACTAATTCGCGCCCTTGAAATCTTCATAATTAGTCCGTTTTCACATTATCCGATCCGATATCGGATGTCGGAAGGATTTCAATGGAAAAAATCTAAGATGGCGCCTGTAATGTATGGGATATCGGTCCTACATCCGATATCAGATCGGATAATATGAAAATGCACTTAAAGAACCTAAATTACGTTTAGCGTCATTTTATATATTTGGGCGGTGCAATAAAATACAAGATAATGCGAAGTGCTGATATACTTTTATCTGAGATCATAATCACAAACTCAGGACATGTTTATAGCCACTTGATGGTCTCCAGTTCTGATAATAATGAGTAATCTTAGCGCAAACTCCGTAAACTTTAATTAATGACATCATCCAACCATAACATCTCTTTATCAGGAAGGTCAATAATTACGAAGGAATGTTAGATATGCGGAATGTATATTTCCATATATTTAATGGATAAGTAAGTATACTTTATTGCACCACAAAGATAACAGATTCAAAAATAACAGAATTACATTAATCATATAGGTAGCAACAGGCGATGTAAGCGATCTCTACCAGACAACCTTAGGGTACCAGGAAATAAAGAATAGATATGTATGTTGGGAATAGATGAAAAATCTCACAGTTACGGACGAGAGTCATCGAACAACGGAGAGATGTTCATCTTAGCCTTCATAAATATGTTGCCCTGTGTATACTTTATATACAGTCAGCAGCAGAAGTTGCGTAGCGGCCAAGGTGTTCAAAATGAACTTGACACGATCTTATTTTTAAGACAATAAGAGCGTGTTAGGATCATTGTGAACACCTTGCCTGCTACGCAACTTCTACTGCTGACTGTACCTATATGTATAAGTAGATAATAACAACAACACAGGTATCAAACGAGTCGTGAGTGTAGCCTAATTTTTTGCACTTATATAACCAACGATTTAAACCATTAAAATATCTCTTAGAGTTAAAATAGCTTCTCTTATTCGTAAAAAAACGCGGTAAAAAGCAAAGAGCTAGCCCATTACACAACTTGAGGTCTCGAGACTCTCGAGATCTCTCTAGCGCTCGGTCTACGCGCTCTCGCGAGAGTAACGTGACACAACTGCTGTTGATGTTGACCCAGTTGGGCAAGGTTTTGATTGTAGGATAAATGAAGAATATGTGGGGATAGTGGGGTTGTATGTCATCATTTTGTGGATTCGATAGAATCATTTTCACCACACCAACATGAACAAAAAAACATCAATCATATTTATTCAGTACTTACCTATTTATGATTAAAAATCATCATATTTATAGGTAAATTCTACCAGCCAGCTTAAGACATCAAGTTGAAATTTATATGAAATTACTTTGCACTCTTGTTGATGAAATTACCAGTTAGTCATCACCATCCTCCTTGCCGCAGCTCATGGGAGCCTGGAGTCCGCTTTGACAACTAATCCCAAGATTAGGCGTAGGCACTAGTTTTTACGAAAGCGACTGCCATCTGCCCTTCCAACCCGAAGGGTAACTAGGCCTTATTGGAAATAGTCCGGTTTCGTCACGATGTTTTCCTTCACCGAAAAGCGACTGGCAAATATCGACATTTCGCACATAAGTTCCGAAAAACGAGCCAGGGTTCGGAGCTTTACCATTTAGTTCTACCGTGTGGTGAAAAATAATTGAGCTCACTAACAAAAATGGAAGTCTATTTTGCTCCAAAGCTGTCCCAATTCGAATTAAGGACTCCACACACATTCGAGCACCGAATAAATATTAGCAGTGCCATTACCCCCACTCCCAGAGGAGTCGGTTTACCCCCATTTCCTCATGACGGACAGTAATACGATATTACGGAGAATATGCATGGTATTTTCTTATAAGGTTATTAGTTTTATGATAGGAAAATAAACACGAGCAAAAATGTGCGCAATGAAATTAAAATAAGATTAGATGTTTATTCGTGATAATAAAATTGCAAATATGTAGGTAAGTACGAACATCAAATGCGAGACATTTTCTTCCATTCAACTATATGTGGAGTTAATGCGGAAAATAATCCCTATTTTTTTCAACAACTCGACTAACTAATCTATAGTCTATACTAATATTATAAATGGGAAAGTCACACACTTTCCGTTTGTTTGTCCGTCTTTCACGACAAAGCGGAGCGACGAATTATCGTGATCTTTTAAGTGGATATAGTTGAAGAGATGGAGAGAGACATAGGCTACTTTTTGTCTCTTTCTGACGCGACCGAAGCCGCAGGCAAAAACTAGTAATATTATAGGCAAAGTGTGTCTGTTTGTTTGTCCCTCTTTCACAATATAGGTACATTATACAAACATTGAAAGCTCAGTAAACTCACAACATGCCGCATTATCATCTCAAAATGTAAAACCAGCACTCAGATTCTAGCTCAAAGCCTAAAAACCTGAAACCTAAATCTGAGAGCAATAACCCTTATGTAAGCAGCGAGGTATTGCGGCTCACTAGTGACGGGGGTATCGATAAAATGGGGAAGGTTTTAACTCTTTGAAGTTTTTCGTTGAGAGTCGGTATTAGGTTTCTACTTTTTAGTCGTTTAATAAGACGTGGATTAGGTACCTAAGTATAAAGTAGCACCAAAATCTACTGTAACCCATATCTACTGTATAATATCTACTGTACTGGACTTGCCGGCTGAGAATAGTACCACCCCATCACCTCCCGTGGGTGTCGTAAGAGGCGACAAAGGGATAAATAAAATAAAACCGACGGATGGGCAGCATTGCAGCGTCCGTCGAGGATGTATTTACAGCAGAGCTACTGCGGTCGCCAACCCGCCTGCCAAGCGTGGCGATTATGGTGTTTCCCTCCAAAGAACATCGCTTTGCGATTCTTTAGAGAGGCCTTCGTCCAGCAGTGGACGCTCTCTGGCTGATGATGATGATGATGATGAATATCTACTGTAAAGCAAAATCAAAAAATATCAAAATAATTTATTCAGCAAATAGGCCACAGGGGCACTTTTACACGCAAGATTTGGAAGCAGTCGCCCAGGAATCCCAGGATCGTGAAAAGTGAAAGATTCTTCTAAGAGCCCTATGCCCTATGCCCCTAGTGAGGGATAACAGGAATACATCATCATCATCATCAATTGCAAAAAAATCTAATCTTCTTTCTGTCTTAAAAAACTTTTTTCAATCTTGTGTGAGTGTGTTTAGTAAAACGTCCCACTTTGTCGGTTACCATTAAGGCGAGATTTACTTGTATCTTTATATAATAAACTGACAAAGCGGCTATAGCAATCGACAAAGTGGGACGTTTTTCCGTGCACACTATCACAATAATAAGTCTTAAAACTAGAGAATAGTTAGTGTATTCGACAAATAGATATGCAGAAATACTTAAACAGATTAAAATAAAATTATAAGATGTCAACATATAAAGCCTGACCAGAAATTTTTTTTTTTTTGAAAAAAAAAACAACTTAAACTAATTTTGTACATGAATTAACTTGCCAAACTGTTACGTTTAATGGCAAGATGCGCTCATTTTTTAAACAATCTTAAATTGTACAATCTTAAATCTTAAGTTGTAATTGTAATTGTATGACTCCGCGCCATCTTGCGGAATTTCATTAGAACTATTTTCTTCATACTATACTGAACTGTCACCCCATACATCTGAATAACAGCGCCCTCTTGACAATAGTCATTTATTTCTGGTCAGTGTGTGTAGTCGAATGCACAAACTCTCAAGCTCACGATGATATCTCTTTCGTAATAGCTATCTATCTCTATCGCTCTTGCATATTGGCGCGACAGAGCCAGATTACATTGCTGCGGCGTTTCGGATCGCAGAAACGCCATTCGGCTACGGGGCCTGACTTCACCAAAACATTAAACTCATTAAATTCATTTCTAATGGGGTGGCAACGCGCATGTGACACTGTTTGAGTTGCAGGCGTCCATAGGTTACGGTGACCGCTTTACATCAGGCGGGCCGTATGCTTGTTTGCCACCGACGTAGTATAAAAAAAAACATACTTTATCGATATCGTTGTCCCATCCCTAGTGCAGGGCAATTTCGACGGCGTATCCTCTGAACCCCAATAACCTGGTATTGGAGCGGTAACCTAATACTTGTCATATGAGGTTTCTGTCCATAAGCGGCGCTAAATTTTAGGCACACCTCGGACACTGGCGATTAAGTAAATATATGAAAGAGGCACGTTCCTAGCACAGGTCGACTGTTCGCGTTTTTGACAGACGGTAACTGTGAGGTAACCGAGAGGGGGTGGGCGGCACTTTCAGCGGGGAGCGGGAGTGGCCATACTGTATGATAATACTCTTTATTATACTGTGCTTTAGGTAAACTCTGGAATGAAGTGTTACGCGCTACCTTGAGTTTGGAGCACTGATTTAAACTTTGAAGATTTACACATATATAATAGTATTTTATGCAACTGGCGTTTAAGTGAGGCCAAAAAAGACTAGTGGCGTGAGTAACAATTTGAGGCGAAGCCGAAATTTTTGACTCAGTTAAACACCGTTGCATACAATACTTTTTCTACGACCATGCACTTACTTTTGAATAGTTTTCTAGAATAACTTTCGTGAAATTCGCACTATATCCTGTATTTTGACTTGTCGGCCTCCCCTGTGTTCCTGCCTCACCCTGTCGCTCGCACTCCCCCGCACCGCCGCCAGCCCCCGGGCCCCGGCGCCCCGTGCCCCCGCTATATCCATTAAAGGCTTCCTAACAATGCTTTAAGAGCTATATCGTATGTGTAGGTGCGCGGGGCGGTGGCGGGGGGGGGGCATCTTTTATGTAGGGTTTTAACGATCTATGCACGACACCATAAATGACGAATAACAACACGGGAGCAGAAAAAATTGCAAACGAGACTTAGTGCGTTTTCACATTATCCGATCCGATATCGGATGTAGGACCGATATCACATACATTACAGGCGCCATCTTGGATTTTTTCCATTGAAATCCTTCCGACATACGATATCGGATCGGATAATGTGAAAACGGACTTACTCGCTTACTACTTATGTTATGTTATTTATTAGGTGTTGAACGCCGTGTTCTTCTAGGCGAAGTAACGAATGCCAAAAAAGATGTTGGGAGGCCATTGTTTCGCTTCAAAGGCTGCGCCAAGAGGGACATGGCAACCTTAAAATCGACTACCAAAACTTGCGGAGAAGCGGACGGAGTGGCGAAAGTGCCTTGGAAATGATCGTAAGTTCGTCGATGAGACCTGGTTTGCGGCACTTGCTGACAAAAGGGAAAGAAGACACCATAGCGATACGTCGCAATGGGTTGCAAGCGTCCCTTGTCATCAGCTATGTGGCAAAATATGCCGCTCTCGCATAGGTCTCTAGTCATCAAAAGCGATGTCTCTTGGACATTACACCATAAATCGTCTGAAATAGACCCTAAGGCCAGTTGCTACCTAGTGTTAAAAACATTTAACGCGATTAAGTCCTGTTTAAACATGAATTTTGAGATATTTATACAGCCTGCCAAAGTAGAAATGAAACAATTTTTTTTATCATAGCAACACACTAGTTGCCACATGCAAAGCGTTGTACATGTACATAAACCGTGGCGCCGCTATTAATTTCTACTCGGTTTTGACAGTAAATACTACGTCAGTAGCAAACGTATGTTATGTAGGTGTCGGTAATTGCTTATTGTCGGGCGATACGTCTGCCCTTTTTCCTCCTGTACAACACTTAATAGGTATGCCTAGAATATGAGTACAATCACATCTACACACTACGCGGACAAAAATATCTGAACACAACTCTAAAGCCTCCGCCAAACATAAAGCGTTTTGATAGCGTAGCGTCAGCGGAGCGCAATGATAGCGGTGCGGCGGACGAACGCGTGGCGTTCCGCTCGCAATCCGCGCTCGTTAGTTCCCGTCGGCGTCCGCTGGGCGCAACTCCAGCGTTCGTCCGGCGTACCGCTACGTCCGCTACCATTGCGCTCCGCTAATGCTCCGCCTGCGCTCTCAAAACGCGCTTGTGTGGCCCAGCTTTAAGACTTATCCCGACTATAGACTCGTGCTTATCCATTTGTTATCCAGTGGCCATTAGCCACAAAAGTAGAACAAGATTACGGTCACTGTCTCTTGCTTTGATAATAATGAGTAATCTTCCTTAATCACGCTAACACTAGTTAATTACATCATCTATTATCAAACGTTACAATTATTTAATTAATTCTTTTCTTCGCCTTTTTATAAAAAAAAATATCTGAGAGTCGGACTTTCCCACAGAGGGTTCCGTCCGCAATAACAAAAATATTTTATGCGGAAGTCTTCAGCACAAAATAATTTTGTTATCTTTTACATTAGGTTAGAATCTAACCGTTAGATAATCATTTTATTTACTAATTTATCGTTTTAGATTATATTTATTCATCTAAAACGATAATTATTACTTGCTACGTATACATAATTATATGCTTGCTACGTATACGTATACATATGTATATAACATAGTTTTAGTCAACCTACCTACGACACCTACGTGTTGAAATAAGTATACACACCTCTTTAAATATAAAGCTCCACACGAGTCTCATTTAATTTATTTTTTACAACTTCAACAAATTAAATTTTGAAAAAAAAAACCCTACATAAATAGTAGACAGATTTCCATCAAACATGGCTAAGAACACTCCCGACTAATTCTGCTCTCAAATAAAAAAACTAAATCTAAATCTGTTCAATCCGTTCGGGAGCTACGATGCCACAGACAGACATACAGACAAATAGACCCCGTCGTTTTTGCGTCGGGGTTAAAAAAAAGGGATCTCAACACGGACGAGCAAAAAAGTAATCCTAGAGACTTCCGTGTTTTCCTTTCCAAATACGGAACCCTAAACTAAATCTCTTGAAACCTGCAGATATAATAACAGTACATTGGTCTTGTAACTCTTGTAATTAGTTGAGAATTCGCACGGAATGGTTCTCGTTGTAACAGTTATTTAATGATGCTGCACCGGTTTTTTTCACTACCAATGTATTTTAATGTATGAGCGACACTTATCTTTTTTAGTATAGTTATTTTTAACTTTGTAGGGTTCCCTAATCAACTATAGTTAATTAACCCTTAGATATATACGTATTTTTTCCTTTTTTTTGTCTTATTTCTGTAATGAGAAATTGAATGTCGTTGGATGGGGCTTTAAAAATGCTTAAGGGTCTCCAAAACCTATTTAATATTAACCAAAAAGAAATAAAACATTTATCCCTTTCCATCATTTGATCAATGTAATGAGAAATTGTAAATGTCTTTCTATAGGATGGGGCTTTAAAAATGCTTAAGGGTCTCCAAAACCTATTTAATATTAACCAAAAAGAAATAAAACATTTATCCCTTTCCATCATTTGATCTATGCTCCAAAAAAAAAATATGTAATATAAGCAGAGCTTGATAAACACATTTAATTAAAACTAATATCATATTCTAAAAAGGTACACGGTTCACAAATTATTCGTTTGCAAAACGATATCTACTTATCTCCATACTACTACTGATACCATAATAATTATGTACTATGACTATATATTATGTGAGTGTGTTTAGTAAAACGTCCCACTTTGTCGGTTACCATTACGCCGATATTTACGTGTATTTTATATGAATAAACTGACAAAGCGGCTGTAGGTATAGCAATCGACAAAGTGGGACGTTTTCCCGTGCACACTCACATATGATATTATACTGATGACCATAGTAATAACAAATCTATGGCAAATACATTACAAGTAGATATTTATTATGGTCCGGCAACCTAGTAATCTATAGATCTCTGCGAATTTTTATCTGTCTCGACCTAAACTAGGCTAACGTAGCCTGGCTATAAAACGTAGGCATATATAAGACTGTTTAGGCTATAAAAACAGGCACGTAACACGACTGTCGTGCCAGTGACCTCTCTCGAACTCCGCAGTGGTAATTCTGACGAGTAGGAGCAATTACACTGATTAAGTGGGAAGAAACTAAGCTAGTACTAGGCATATCGAGTATGAAGGGCCGGGACACCCACAGCTCTGCGGTGACAGAACACGTATTGGATTCGGACACGACGCACTATGTAAGATTTGATAGGGTAGCCGTACTGGCGCGAGAAAAGTTCTTCGTTCAGCGGAAAATACGGGAAGCTATAGAAATTAGTCGTCATCCTAATTTCAATCGTGACAGTGGTTGGTCGGTGCCACCGAGTTGGAAAACAGTTCTAGGCACTACGTCGGTCCCCAGTGTAAACGCACCCTTAACAAGTGACGTAATAAGTGTTGTGTGCAATCCTGCTTTTGACAAAAGTAACATAGTGGGTAGCTCCGATCTCGCCACGGTGACGTCGCCCGCGCCGCCGACCCCCCCTGTGCCTGTCCTCAGCAGCCGCGCGCACCGAGCAAGCGCCCGCAGTATGCGTCGCGCTCTCGACATGTAAAGGCGGGGTGTCGCTACTCTTGAGAAAGGCTCTCGAAATTGAGCCGAAACATGTCGAACGCTATATCGACTTAATACGTGAGTAACCCGCTTAAAATATTTTTAAATATATCGAGTATATATTATATATCGTAATGTATAATAGATGTGGGTGCTAAGACAGCCAAACTTAAGTGGGATTGGGCAGGGCATGTTTGCCGGATGCACCCGGAACGGTGGGCCAAAGCGACGACTGAGTGGATACCGCAAATTAGCCGGGGCAGAGGACGACCAAAGAAGAGATGGCGGGACAACCTCGACGCAGCACATTTTGCAGACTGGTAAGAGCGGGCATCAAACCGTGAGGACTGGAGAAAGGAAGGGGAGGTCTTTGCCCAGCAGTGGGACATCACATCATATAGGCTAAAAAGAAAAAGTAAGAGAAAACCCCTAAAATATTGATATATTTCTTTAAAAAATAGAGTGACATATATGCAACTATAGCTGCGAATAGCACACTAGTTCGATAAATTTTATCGCATCGGTGCAAATTATGACGTTTACTTAACCCTTGCAGAGGCGAGGTTATTATAGTTATTTGTTATACAAGGGGGCAAAGTTGTATTTTAACGCCGAGTGTGGAATTGAAAAACGATCAAGTGAAAGGATTCTATAGTTGAACCACGAGCGAAGCGAGTGGTTCGAGAATAGAATCCTGAACTTAGCGAGTTTTTCAATACACGAGAAGTAAAATATATTTGCACCCGTGTGTAACACAAAACTTTTCCCCTTACTATAGCGAGGAAACTACAACGCAAAAAATGCGTTTATCACTGCTTCCAGTAGTTCCACAGGTGGTAAATCATCTTCATTACTAGATTCACCTACTTTTATCAATTTAAAAACAGTTAATTTGACTATATTCAAGGTCAAATTACTTTACTCACTAGTGGATAAAATGCGTTTTACCCGCTGGTATTAAAGGATAAAACACGTGTTTCCGAGCTAGTGTGGGGAAAAAATCTTTGCAGACTATCTTGGCCGGATTGCCACATTTTACGAAGCAAACATCTTTTTATCAAATCACAGTCAACTCAACATTTTCTCATAATTAACAATCCTCTCATCTAACCAACCAGCCGTGCAGTAGCTCGTCTCCATACTAATTACAGACACATGTTGTTTAATTAATGGCGTGCATATGCCTGTGCATTCTGTTGCTAACATGTGTTCTGAATTATCATAGTCTGACCAAGGTAAGATCGTAACAATTTTGATAGCTGTAGCCCCGCCTAGGTTTTGGAAACATAGCTTTTCTAAACAAATCCGTTCGAAACCGAAACGTACCAAATAAATATTAGCTTCAATCTACGCCATTATTGTTGTCATTGACGTTGTCTGTCACACTTCAGACTTAACAGAACAAATCAAATTATTTTTAACAAATATTTTTTTTTGTGTTTTAATGAAATAGTCAATTCTTCGCTTTGTTACTATATATAAATTAAAAATTGAAATAAGATGTCATATATACATGTTTTTTTCTTTAATATATGACATCTTATTTCGATTTCTAACCACAAAATTTAAATTTTGAAAAAACCACTGACATAGTGGACCGATTTTCATCAAACATGGCTAAGAACACTCCCGACTAATTCAGCTTTCAAACAAAAAAAAACTGAATCTAAATCGGTCCATCCGTTCGGGAGCTACGATGCCACAGATAGACACAGGCAGACAGACAGACGTCAAACTTACAACACCCCGTCGTTTTTCCGTCGGTACATTTTGTGATTAGGTTATTTTGGTTTGTAATTAAATTTGCAGTACAATCTTCCGTACGAAGTATACGTTGTCCCTATTTATGTACGTCTGTGTAGGTTCAACTTAAACCTTGAAAACACCCTTAACGACTTAAACCATTAAGAAACGATTTCTCAAATATAAACGCCGGAAAGGTACATACTCGTATTTGATTTGAACACCATCCTTCGCTTTCGCTGCTGTAGGGTTTATTTTTAATACAGAAAACAGCTTTATAGCTAAATGCATGTAATAAATAAATAAATAAATAAATAAAATAAATAAATAAAAATATTTTTATTGCCATAACTACCAACATGAGAAAAACAAAATTGATAAAAAACTTAAACAATGTAGCAGTAGAAATAAGAATAATAAAAAAAAAACCTAAAATTAACATCAACTACATCTTAAACTATATTTACAGATAAACATTTGGTAGGCTTAGGCAATGGGTACCCGTCTCAGCTTGTTGCCAGATATATAGGTACATATACCCAGCGCTGGTTTTCAGATGGGCCCCTTTTCCTACGGGTCGGTCGTTCAGTTTCGGGATGCATAGGACAGACCCCCGTATCTTCCCCGTCTATTGTGCGTGTGTGTGCGTACGTGCGTACGTGCGTGCATGCGTGTGTGCGTGCGTGCGTGCGTTCGTGCGTGCGTGTGTGTATGTGTGTGTGTGTGTGTGTGCGCGCGCGCGTGTGTGTGTGTTGTGTGTGTATATAAATATAGATATATTATGTATGTGTGTGTAAAGTACAAAGTGCATGTAAAGTTGCTACATATATAAATTGCGTATAGGTATATATAAATGTATAGGTATGTATTACTTAGTTCTTTATGGGAGATTTCCTTTCTGTAATTTAAGTAAATGTGCTCTAATCAACTTCTTAAATTGCAGCAACGGCATAGGATTTCTTAGTGGTGGTGGTAGATCATTCCATATTTTCGTTGCTGCATATTTGAAACCTCCCCTAAAGAACTTTGTTTTGTGCTTAGGGATAAGCAAAGCGTACTGTCTGTGACTTCTTACTGGCTTATTTGCATCGTTTGCCCACTTCAGTTGCTCATAAAGATAAAGCGGTTTCCCCAACTCTAAGATTTTATGTAATGTACACGATAAATGGAGGTGTCGTCTATTTTCCATTTTTAGGATGTTTTTGACATTTAAATATGGTGTAATATGTGCTCTCTTAGGGATATCGTAACAAAAACGTGTACAAGCGTTCTGAACTCGTTGTATGGACTTTTTTGTTTTTGCTAATAACCTAGGACCATAGACAGTGTCTGTATAGTTAAATGGGGATAGTACTAGAGATTCCACAAGGATTTCTCTTACTTTTTCGGACAGGTATTTCCTACAGCTGTATAAAGTTTTTAGACGAAAGAATGCATTCCGTATCTTGATATCAACATGATGTTCGAATCTTAATTCTCCATCCATAATAAGCCCCAGATTCTTAGCAAATGGCACCTGTGGCACAGACTCCGAACCTATAACTCGGAAACAAATCAAATTATCATCAGGCATCGTAGCTCCCGAACGGATGAAACGGTTTAGATTTAGTTTTTTTTTTGTTTGAAAGCTGAGTTAGTCGGGAGTGTTCTTAGCCATGTTTCATGAAAATCGGTCCATTACGTCCATTATGTCGGGGGCCTTATCAAAATTTCAATTTTATAGTTAGGTTAGTTAACATAAATTTTGTAATTAATGTTGTGCTGTAATTTACTTCTTTATGGTTTCGAGGTACGTTTTCATTTCTTAGATTTTATCTGTCTTTACGGAGGAAGATTTTAAATACTTTTTTTTTCGAAATTTCCGATCCGTTTCGCCATCTTTTACCTAAGAGTATGAAACGTACTAAAACTAAAATCACCTACTAAAATTTGTAGTCAATATTAGACTTCGCCGTACGGAACCGAGTCGACCCATATCAAACTTTATATAAGTAACTTGAGTAAGTCCACGATGGGTCTAGTAGTTGAGTAATATGATTGATGTTTTTGTCCCTTTCAATCTATATTACGTCAATGTTACCGATCTTTATTATGTTAAAATATAGATATTAAGCTAGAAAAGATCCCTTCTAGGGATAAGCTCGCCTTTGAACCTCTAATCCTGGAAGTTCTACATTATATAAAGCTGTTGTAACAATAAAAAAATATATAAAAAGTATGTGATGTGCATACTGAAATATGTGTTATGTGGTTTAGGTAGTCACAGAGTACAAGTATTAACTAACTAACTATTGTGGCTCAGTGATCCAAAGTGAATCTTGGCCTCCGAAACGAGAGATCGCCACCTGTCCCGATCCTGCGCAGCCTCTTGCCAGTCTCTGACTTGAAGCCGACGCAGATCCTCCACCACACTGTCCTCCCAGCGGTACCTGGGTCGACCCGCCGGGCGGCCACCAGCCGGTCGACCCAAGAACGCTCTCTTGACAGCCCGATCGTCTCCCATTCTGAGTAAGTGACCGAACCAGCGAAGTCTGTGGGCTTTCGTTTCGCCGATGATATTGGGTTCGGCCACTAACTCCTCGATCTCAGCATTTTTCCGGACCCTCCAGGTGCCATCGTCTCTCTGAATAGGTCCCAGGATCTTGCGAAAAATCTTTCTCTCCGCTACCAGGAGCTGACTTTCTTCTTTCAGTGTTAGTGACCAGGCCTCACAGCCATACATAAGGATAGGCCGTATGACGGTTTTATATATCCGTAGCTTGGTATGTTTGCTGAGAAGCCTGGACACTAACACTTTATGAAGGGCTGCACTGCACCGCAAGGAGTTTTGGATACGTATTTGGATTTCCTCCTCTCTGGTGTTAGTGTCAGTTACAGTGCATCCAAGGTACCGAAACTTGTCGACTCCACGATAGACGGTACCTCCTACATGAAGACTATCTCGCCGGATGCGTGTGTTCTTGTAGCGTTTCATGTGTAGGTATTCTGTCTTTTCCTGGTTGATCCTGAGACCTAATCTAGACGCCTCTTGTTCCAGGACACTGGCTGCCTCCGCTACTTGTTCACGGCTTTCCCCTAATAAAGCTAGGTCATCTGCGTACCCTACCACCTTGTGCTTACCGTTCAGCTCTACCCCAATGTTCAAAGTCAGAACCTTCCGACCAACATGTTCTAGGGCTAGATTGAAGAGCACAGGTGATAGGGCATCCCCTTGCTTTAGGCCGGTCATAACCGTGAACTCTTCCGACAGTTCATTCCCTACTCTAACTCGCATTCTGCTTTCCCTGGTTGCTGCGGTGATTATGGCTACCAGTTTTTTGGGGATGTTAAAGTTGATCAGAATGGAGTATAGAGTACCTCTATCGATACTGTCGTAGGCCTTTGTGAAGTCCACAAACAATGAGTGCATGCTTTGTGCGTACTCCCATTTCTTCTGCATGAGTTGCTTGAGCAAGAAGATCTGATCCGTCGTGCTGCGGTTTCTTCGGAAACCACATTGATAGTCCCCTAGGATTCTTTCAGCGTGTGGCTCCAGCCTCTTTAGCAGCACGTTGGATAGAATTTTGTACGCCGTTGTAAGTAAAGCAATTCCTCGGTAATTTGCGCACTTCTTTTTTGAGCCTTTCTTGTGGACAGGACAGATAACACCCACGTTCCATTCTTGTGGCTGTTCCTCGAGCTCCCATATTTTTAGCAGAAGCTCGTAGATTTTCGATTGGACAGTGCCACCGCAGTTCTTCCAAATCTCGGATGGTAGCCCATCAATGCCGGGAGCTTTATTGTTTTTTAGACGCATGATGGCTTGGTGAACCTCCTCCGAGTACAAGTATTACCAGGAAAAAAAGGTCTCTGCTTCACATACTTGTAAGTGCAAAATTACTACCACTAAAGCAGTGCCATTTTAATAAATCCCTAAAAATCGGTAAATCGTCATAAAAAATTGCCATTTGTGTTTATAATCACACAACCAGAATTTATCGATTCGATTCCTGTGTAGAGTTAATTTAATCTCTTTTTGTATCCATCTTTCTCTCTGCTTAAAAGCTTATCTTATTTGCAAAGTTTTTATGAAGCTCTCTGAACGACCTACTAAGTAGTAAGTACCTAGGTACTATAGGTAACTACGTTTTAATAGGTCATTAAAACCATTACCATAATACGCCATATTAACGCACGACCAAGCAATTGCTTGTAGCAACTTACTTCAACACTATATGAAAAAGCAAAACCTTTTTAACATATAAATGGCACAATCTTCGCCCAAACCGCTGTAACGAGCCGATAGTGATTGGCAAAGATATCGATACCTTTACTTATATTTATTAATACCGGTAAGGCTTATCCGCCATCTTTGACAATATCGTTTACTACATTTTATATCGATATCGATGGACGATGAAGCTGGATATTTCACACTTGATAATTGGAAAATAGTTTATTTGATCTGAATTTAAAAAGGACTTTAAAGTTAAATTCAACAATCCCACAAAAAAAATAGGTATCTTAAACAATATGTTTTCTGTTTTCAAAAACGCAATTTAGATAATATATTATATGTAAAGATTATTTTTTAGACTAATTAATATTTGTTCTTACATTTTTATTTTCCATCTGTTTATGTTAGTAATTGCTCAAATTTTAAACTGTAAGAACAGGAAATATAGGAGAGAGATTGTCCTATATTTCCTGTTCTTAGAGTTTATCTACGCCATAAGTCTGTTTTTTATAATTTGGCTAAATTATTATAACTATTATCAAAAATAAGACGTGGTATTATTACGTTTTTAACTGTCTATGTGAATAATTCTGCGCTTTGATATGAAAATCGACGGGATTAAACCAGATCTATCTAGTTCCAACAAATATTGTTTGCTGACCGCCTGACACAAAGCAAACTTTCCATAGAACTACTTATTTCTACTCAAAATATAAACGTCAACTAAATGTATAGATCGAAAATAGGTAACATTTTGAAGGCTGTAATGACATTTATGCCCTTGTTCTAATATAGAGTACAAAGCAAACGTAAATAAACATACAACACGTGCTGGCCATAACTATAAAATTATTACGGGTATCGGAAATCGAAAGTTATGTCCAATATATGAATAGTTCCATGTACAGATGCTCACTCATAGTTACTCGCGCATTATGACAAGAGGTATAGACACTGACACCATTTTATTAATAGGTCAAGCGATAGGCACTCCTAATGCCGACCTAATGGACCAGTTTTTAGTGACTAAATGTATACATATATGCCTACCCACTTAGGGGACGAATTAACCTATTTTAATATAATTTTATGTTTGTTTTTAAGTAGCCACATTATTATACAAATAATTGTCTGGAATATATTATCCGAATTGCAGAATGTCACTTAGTTCCATAGATTTCATGTATTCGAGATAATTGACATTTGGATTAGCCTCTTAACTATAGGAAGAATGAATCCAGCCTCCAGCTCCGAGAATTTACCACATTCTCTTTAGTATATTCTATCCATTTCAGCTTGTTGTACCTGTTCTTTTTCTTTTGTTTCGTCAGTATCTAAAAATTCTTTATTGTTTCTTTTTGTATATTTTTCTTAAACTTAAAGAGTTATTAACCGTGAATGATTAAAATTACACATAACCGACAGTATTTTATATCCACATGTTTTATAGTATTTTACACGTGACTACAACAGTATTATTGTACATATAATATTTTAATCACACTAGCAATCAAAAAATATTAAAAAAAAATCTTTTTTCATAACTCCCTAGGGATTAACCCTTTTCTACGTATAACCCCTGCTACTCCTACGTGCAATCGCTCACTTACCAATTAAGTGTGATTTTTTTTTCTACTTCCGAGAACTAACCACTTTGTACTTTGTGTTGTGGAATTTATCATAAATGACTAGAATAACACTGACGAGGCGGAACGACATGCAAACTTGCTTTCTCGGTTTTTGCGAGATCAGCGTCATCTTACTTTGATAAATTCATTATTAATTGAGACGAGAATATTATCTGACTTCCGATCGGATAAGACTGTAAGAAGTAAAGTTTTCTTTAACATTTTTCTGGTAAGAGTAATTTGTAGTTTAATTTGAAGTCTGGCACGCCTGATGTTGTTTGTTTACATTTTATTTCGATGTACATAATAACGGATAAAAGTTGTGTAAATTAAAAAAGTCGTCCCTTCACGAGGATGAAATTATTAGGTATATAAACGTAGTTTATTCATTTTTGGAAACTTTACTTCTTCTAGAAGGTAAACAAAAGACTTGAATTTCATTTTTTAACCTATTAGAGTGTCCCACTGCTGGGCAAAGGCATTTTCCCCTGGCTCCATCCATAATTCTCCATTATCCGTTACTTCATATTCTACTAAACTTTACTCCACCACGAACTCTTTAAAAAGGATTGAATATTAAAATTAAACCAGTAAAAGTTGCATCTTGTCGGGATCAAGTTGTCTGCTCAACCAAGCCAGCGAAATTGAAAACATCGATAAACCACTTTACATCACTAGCCCGGATATTTTATCGCCCGCCCATATCGACGACCTATCGAATTACGCTCGATACTTGTACGAGTACCTACCTACCTATACGGATTATATTACATCACATCACTACACTAAATACTCACATGTACATCATCATTATATCAGCCCTTTATCGCCCACTGATGACCAAACGCACTTCTCCCGGTCATACAAATACAAATAATTTATTATGAATAACATAAGTGTACAGTGGTTTCTAGACTAAGAATTTTGTAAGGGATGATTTATACAAATGCCTAAGCTAGGATAGTTCCTGTGTTTCGGGCACGTAGCCGAATGGCACAAACGCTCACAAAACGAAACGCTCGTAGATATCTATCTCTATAGCTCTTGCGTATTGGCGCGACAGAGCCAGACTACCTTTCTTGGCGTTTCGTTTTCGTTTCGCGTCGCAGAAATGCCATTCGGCTACGGCACCTGAGCTAATCTCATCCAATTTTCCGTATGTCATTGACCCAACGAGCCAACTGAACGGATGCGAATAATATATACATACATACAATCACGCCTGTATCCCATAAAGAGGCAGAGCACATTAAACTACTCAAGTTTCAGTGCCACTCTTGGCAATTAAGGGGTTGAAAGAAAACGAAATTGTGACATGCAGTGATAGGTTGCCAGCCTCTCGCATACACCACAATTTAACCCATATCCCACAGTCGACTTCCACAGCTCCCACGGAAAGAAAGTGGTGAAATTCTTATCCCGTCACCACACGGGCCTGTCGCTACAGTAAATAGTATGTCCATAATCATGATTGATTTTTAAATGCTGCCTTCACATTGCTTACGTCGTACATATTCCCCTCAGGTAGTAGGCTAAACATGAAAATCATATCCCGTAGACCACACTTACCTAGATTACCATCTAATTTTATACGTCAGATTATCTGATCTTATCACATTGAATAAATATGAGAAGATTAAATTCCAATCTATAAACCTTTTTGCACTATTCCTATGCTAAGTAGCTACATCTTGTACAGTCAGCATAAATCAGCGGATCTCGGATCTCAGAGCATAACCAAAGACATACCTATATAACTCCGTATAGACAGATAACGTCTAAGAAAAAAACGTACCTCAGTACCATACAGAAAAAGGTACGGTGACCTAGATGGCATTACACCTATGGGGTACGCTCAGCTAGATGGCGCTAATATTAATATTTGACATTTTAAAACATATCAGGCTAAGAATATGGGCCAAATTGTCAAAACTGAGGTTCAAAAGTTTCAAGCCTGTGTCAAGAGATGGCAGTCTATGCACTATGATTACCTACACATTTTACTTCGACAGTAACTCTCTATAATACTCGATCCTCTTTGGCATAACTAAGTATAATGGTCTGATCTATATTCATTGTTTCCTGCTACCTAAAGGTTGTCTGGTAGAGATCGCTTCTTAGCGATAAGACCGCCTGTTGTTACCTAGTTATTAAGTGTGATCCATCTTGTGTATTTTTTTTTCTGTATGGTGCACAATAAAGAATATTATTATTATTATTTGTCTGTCTTTTCCATATCTCGGGACGATGGGGTCCCGGACCTTTGGGGGGCATGCGTGGGGCCGAAGCCAACAGCACAGAGGCCCTTTTAGACATTTTAATCTATAGGCAAGGGATACACGTGGCGGATACCATCCCCGAGCGCACAATATGATACAATCGGAGATGGTCCCCGCCAGGTGCAAAGACTATTGCAGTGCAGCACTTTTGTGCTGCGATGGGAGCTAAGGTCATGGGTTATTGTTTTGAAAGTTGGATGAACTGGTTAAAGGGCTATGGGAGGAGACTATCGGACACCTGCCGTGACAATTAGTCTCACAATTATAAAAGGCAGGCGGTGACTCGCCAACTCATTGAGTGGGCCCTGCAAAACGGCCGCACGCACGGTGCGACAACAGAGCAACACTTGAGAGTGGCTAAAAGGTTGTCGAGAGGTGAGTCTGCGGTAGCTTGGTTCCTGGTGTTCCATTCAGCAGGCCGCCGGCGTTATGACATTTTACACTTCCAACCTGGAGCATAGGTCCCGCTCTTGCGAATCCACTCTGGCCGGCCGGTTAAGGCAAGCGCAGAGGCGAGGGCTAGATGGAAGTGCCCTCTGGAATAGGGGTCCGCGGTGTCGCCACTCACCGTCAGCTCGCCACAAGCTGCCTCCGCGGGCTTATTATTATTATTATTATAATGCTAGAGAGCGGACAAGCATTCATATGTACACAGACATGGAAATGATGCGCGTAGTGTTTTGCGCAATAGTCTGATAGGTGTGACTGATGTGCCGACGAAAAGTTTCCAAAATTCTGAAATTTTCACATAGGAAAACTTCGGAAACTTTCCATGCTTTGTGTGGACAATTGTATGGAGGGAAACTTTCCATTTCATTTTAAATTCCTTTTATTTTACGTGAAAGTTTCGTGAATTTTTCAAGAAATTTACGATTTTTTTGGAAAGTTTCCGCAACTTGCACATCACTAGGTGTGTCCATCTACAAGTGTATGTATGGGTTCAAGAACTTGCAACAGGCGCATTCAATACAAATCGTCCAGCCCGGCATCTCCGGCATCTCCAATCGTCTTCCTTCTTATATCTGTGGAACAGATGAAACAAAGCACCAAAAGTATCATGACAACCTGTATCAAAAAATCCAGGAATGGAGTCCGGGAAAACATTGTAAAAAATGGAAAAAAAAATGGACCAGTAATTACAACTGTCAAAATTCACAATGGATAGGTTTCGCTTGTTTATGCTAATATACTAGAGTGTATTGAATACATATTGTTTATAAAAACGAGGTTAATATGTGATAGATTTTCTAGAGTACATTTGCGAGTTCAAATATGAAGCGAAATCTAAATAGTGTATGCATGGAAACAGTTACGTAAATTTTCATGTGTGTTTTCTTCTTTTCGCCGAAAAAAGCCAATTAGCGATTGTCATTTTGACAGTTTTGTTTGTCCTCTGCACTCTTATTAAAGACCATGCATTCTTCTAAAAGTTGTATTTTTAATGATTACCAAGTGAATGGTTATTGAATGTCCTTTGAATGGTTGGCTGGCGGTTTAGCACAATGCTCTCGCGCGCGAGTCCATACTTCAAGCCGCGTTAGTGCGTTTTCACATTACCCGATCCGATATCGGATGTAAGACCGATATCCCATACATTACAGGCGCCATGTTGGATTTTTCCATAGAAATCCTTCCGACATCCGATATCGGATTGGATAATGTGAAAACGGACTTAGATGTATAAACTCGCGCGCGAGAACGCGAGCTATGCTAGCCCGCCTGTATCATTCCTTGTAACTGAAAAACTTTACATTAAAACAACTTTCTCATTGTTGCAGCTACACTCGGAGTACCGAAGCACATACAGATGGCACCAGTACCGAGAGCAGCAGGGCGTGGTGAAGCAGCCAGCGGCCAGCCCGCCCTCCGCGCTGCCCATCCCAAGGGGTAATATCGCATTTACATTCAGCCGAAGTGGGTTGAGAAGTGGGAAATACGAGTGTGTAAACTGTAAACTCGATACAGCTCCAGTACTGCAGCAGGGCGTGGTGGAACAGCCGCCAGCTCGCCCTCTGCGCTGCCCATCCCACGGGGTAACTTCTTCTCTTCTGCTTCAATCATTCCCTCAATACTGAGGACCACAGGGTCTGTTGAAGACCACAGGGTTTGTTGAAGACCACAGGGTCTGTTGAAGACCACAGGGTCTGTTGAAGACCACAGGGTCTGTTGAAGATGACATGATGTTATACGATCCTGTACTTATAGAGGGGTATTCAAAAGGGGCTTATCATTGGGGTAATTTACTCTTATTTACTGATCTACTTTTTTTAACCAAAAACATCACTGTTAACACTGGGAGATCATCAGATCACATATCGGAAACTATAACTTCGATTCGGGCAGTTAGGCAGTAAACTTTGACTCGGTGACCTAAGCTGAGAATTAGCCTGTTTTTGTGTGTTTGTTTTTATTCTTGTAGAAAATCTATATAGCCAACGATTACAAACAGGATTTAAATCAGACCAATCCAGGACTTATCCACTCAAATTAACGATCGTTTATCTTCAGGTCCCATGGAGCCGGCGATGCCCCGTCGCAAGAAGTACCCGGGCGTGGCCTACCAGACCAACCAGCTATTCGACCCGGCGCCTGCTGACGACATCAGGCCACAAACTTCAGCCGATAGGGCACGGGTAAGATCTCTATAATTATACTCTAAGATCCAATACGATTCCATGAGGGTATGTCTTGGTAAAAGCACCAGACCATCTAGCTCTTCGATATGCTGACGACATCAGGCCACAAACCTCAGCTGGTAGGGCGCGCGTAAGATCTCCAATATACCCTAAGACGAAATAGGATCCCCTGAGGATAGGGCTTGGTAAAAGCACCGTCAACCAGCTATTTCATACGGATTCTGCTAACGACATCAGGCCACAAACCTCAACTGATATGACACGGGTAAGATCTCCAAGAATATATCCTAAGATCCAATAGGATCCTCTGAGGGTAGGGCTTCGTAAAAGCACCAGGTCAACCAGCTATTTGATACGGAGTCTGCTGACAACATCAGGTCACAAACCTCAGCTGATAGGGCATGGGTAAGATCTCCAATATACCCTAAGATCAAATAGGATCCCCTGAGGGTAGGGCTTGGTAAAATCACCAGGTCAACCAGCTATTTGTTACGGAGTCTGCTGACGACATCAGGCTACACACCTCAGCTGGCACGGCTAAGATCTCCAAGAATATATCCTAAGACCCAATGATAAGGCTTTATCCACGTGGATAAATGATAAAATTGGAATCATAATACGACAGCAGGCCACGCACCTCAGCTGATAAGGCAAGGGTAAGATCTCCAAGAATATGTCCTAAGACCCAATAGGACCCAATAGGTCTTGGGAAAAACACCAGACACAGCTGACCAAGCCGAAGTAGCAATCGATCACGCTCTGTTGCGATCGAAACGTAACCGCCAACACGGAAGTCCGAAAGAGAAAGATAACTATATAACGGTAAGGACTTAAGGAGCGTCAAAGATTTACCTCTTGGCTGGATGGTCAAGCAAAGTGATGTTATATTGCTCGGTTTTAATTATAAAGACAGCAGTTCTTGCCACGTCAATAAAACAAGGCAACGTCATAAATCTCACAAGACAAAAACGAAACCCTAAAAGTAGGCCACGGCCGGCAAGAAACATGATTTATGATAGACTTGACACCTTTGAGACAAGTGAGACAAGTCGGAAATCATAGGCATCATTGGCATCGTTTGCAATTGAGACTGCTATGTTTAAGTTTGCAGAAGAATCTCTTACATCCTCACATGCTTATAAATGATTTAGGTACCTAGTAGTAAACAAGCACATATTTCTTCGGCCCTAAAGCATTTACCCTAAGACCATTTTCAAATTATCCGATCCGATATCGGATGCAGGAAAGATTTCAGGAAGGATTTCAATGGAAATATCGGATAATGTGAAAACGCACTAAACGCACTATAATGTGCGAAGAACAATACCGTGAACTTTCCAAGAACGTTCGCAATTTCGGAAACTTTAAATCACTAACAAAAGTCCTTTGATTAGGTACCTACTTCTATCATGTGAAAGATGCCGCACTTGTACAGACTTCTGACACATTTTAACATTTCTTGTAAGTATTTTAAAATACTAGGGTACTACTGAACATACTTCAGCTCAGGTTTTGAAACCATTAAACCAAAAAATGTCATTTGTGGTACACTGAGCAGGATATTGACGTACGAGTAATAAATTCTCTGTTATTTTTAAAGTAAAGCTTCTAAAAGGCTCGAAATATAAAAATCAAATTCTTGACTTCTGGAACACATCAGAATAGCTCTGCTTAAAACCAGAATCCGTAGCCAAGAGTACAATAGTTAACGTTCCGTAGCGTATTGATACAAGAAAGACAGGTTGCGTATCGTTCGGAATGTTCACGATAGTTCTCTTGACTACGGGCCCAGGACTGATCAAAATGTAGCACATTAAAGATTCAGTAAACCACTGAGCCATCATAGTTCCGAAGCGATGTGAATGTTTCAGTGCCAGCTTGAAATACTATTTTAGCTCCAATATGCATAAGTGCTTTCACAAGATTGTCATCATTAAAATGACTTTTAAATGAATCCTGTTCTATGAATTTAAATTTACTTATACCTAGGGACATTTATTTTAAAGCACTTTTATTCAGCAGAATATGAAAAAAATAATAACTTATGGTACTATAAACATGAACGGATTAAAAAAAAAACAAAAATGATTGCTATTTCAATAGTACATTACTACAGAGGCCGGGACAAAGGGGGAGGCCGGATAGGTCTGAGGCGGGCAACCCCATTTCCCGTCGAGGTATGTATAGTGCTTTTCTCAAACATGGTATGAAATAAATAAAGTCTACTGATAATAGTAACTTTGGATGGCTGTATCTCCTAAACGGTGCGTCGTAGCGCAAAAATAATCGAATTTTCGTTCCCCTTTGTTACCCCATATACGCTTATAAAAAACAAGAAGTTAAAAAAAATTAAAAAAAAAACGAAAAAAATTTTTTTGTATGAAAACGCACCCAAAATCAAATATTGTCTAGGGCCCGTACCAGTTGCAGTCGGCACGTCTATAAAGCCCCTTATAGTTTTTTTTTTAATTGGCTAAATACCTGGATGTTATGTCACAATTATCTGTGTTTGGAAAATAAAAAAGAAGACTTTGCCGGCCTTGGCCTGCAAGGTTTGTATGAAATTCCATTATCTATCAATCGTCCTAGCCGCACCTGCAACGTCATACTTCGCTGCCAATTATAAGGCACATAACATCAATATTTCATACCATGTTTGAGAAAAGTATTTTTCAGTACAGATGGTGTTTTTTTACGCACAGTGCGATATTTTAAAAAACTTCGGAGGCTATTTTAAATGATATCAAAAGTTTTGAAATGCAATGCAATGAAATAGATTTAAATATAGTTTTTCCGTGTATTCTTCTTCATTCTAATGCACTGAAAGTCAGCTAAAAAGTAGTTTTTCCGACTGAAAACTCATAAAGTGGTTTAGATGTTATTGTGAATGTCAGCTCTACGCAAATGTCACTTCCCAAAAAAATTAAACTAAGTTTTTCGCGCATCCATAATAGATGTGATGTCCTGATTGATCTTCATTTAGTGATAAATTGTCTCATAGGTACTTGAGTTTGTTCTCTCTTTTCCATGTAGAAGAATCGTAGCTAAGATATTAATAAAATTGATTGTTACAGAGTGCTCAGAGGAACGAAGTCGACCGGGCCGGGCGACGTAGCAAGTCCGAAGGGCCCCGACAGCCGCGATGGACGGACACCGTCGAACCGAAGGTGAATACTGAACACACTGAACAAACACACGGATACTTATGACATACAACAATTGAAGGCATGTTTACAAAAACAACATAACTAATTTTTTTTTTGCGAATTTGAGTTATTGGTATCATAGCATTCGTCTAATAAGGATCTAAAGTAGAGCAAAAGTTAATGTCCAAATATGACCCCAATTATCCAAAATCAGACCCCAAAAATATACCCATTTTACAAAAACTACGTACTTATCTACATTGCGGATGTGAGGATTAAAATAAATCCAACAGTTAACTAAGATAAACTTGTACCTCTCTCATATAATACAAAACATAATTTCTATAGAAACTTGTTTTATTTTCTTACAAAAAGAACATAACTAACAAAAACAAAAAGGGCCATAAGTAACGAACTTGTTTTTTTTTTTTAATATATAAGTAGTCTAGTATTTGAAATGTGTTATCGTATATTTCGGAACTATCGGCCCCTTAATAAAGTCACCTATACAATTTTATCTCCAATAACTAATATACAAGTGGGGCCTGTAACAAAGGCGAAAAATTGAACTCTAGGCTATTCTCCTTATACTGATCAACATTTGTTCGGCGACTTTTAAAAATAACTTGTATTTTGATTTTTATCACCCTTGGAAAGTTTTTTCTAAGAGGTAATGTATTGCGAATTCTGTTAAGTCTAAAGTGTGACAGACAACGTCAATGACAACAATAATGGCGTACATTGAAGCTAATATTTATTTTGTATGAAAAATTAAAAATTTAAAGACATCATAATTTTTAAAAGTCACTGAACAAATGTTGATCAGACAAGATGTTGACCGCGGTAGACTAACAACTTCGAATGGAAGGTACATGCAAAACAATTCCTGCTATAGTGTTCGTTCTTGTATTGGATCTTGGTTAATTAAAAATAATCCTTTTCCCAACTATGTATTCCACCTCCCAAAATACAAGATGGTACAACAAGAAACTGATGACTTTTTCGGAACTTATGTGCGAAATGTCATTTGATATTTGCCAGTCGCTTTTCGGTGAAGGAAAACATCGTGAGGAAACCGGACTAATTCCAATAAGGCCTAGTTCCATCGGGTTGGAAGGTCAGATGGCAGTCGCTTTCGTAAAACTAGTGCCTTCGCAAAATCTGGGGGTTAGTTGTCAAAGCGGACCCTAGGCTCCCATGAGCCGTGGCAAATGCCGGAATAGCGCAAAGGAGGATGACAACAAGAAACTGATGGGATGTAACCTCGATCGGCTATTAAAGAGCGAAGGAAGTTTTTCAACTTAGGATACGAGGCAAAGGCCCAGGAATACGTTAAAGTAAAAAAGTTCCATAATGTCTGGATTACCCTTCAAAAGTTTGTGCGCGAGATTGCAAACACCAGTCTTATTTTTTATTTTATTAAGAACGGTTTATGAGTCAACTCGCGGTTATAAAACTGAAATTACACTAAGAAAAAGTTCTCTAGCTTTTGGATGAACGTTGAACGATTTTCACCCTAATACTTAGTCGTAGTGTAAATATCCTGGTATATAAATTAAGTATCCGACTAATCAGCACCCTTTTATCCCCTCCATTGCTAAAGATCTAGAAAACAACAATGGTAAAGGTCGTTCTGTCGAGTTCTAACTACGAGAACACTTATAGTACTAGCTACACAAATCACCCACCTTTTCTGTAAAGGATATTTTCCTTACACAACAGCTTTTATTATCTAACAGTACGCTAAAGTTTGTTCAGGTCGGACACAAAACGAAACGGCCAGCGCAAAGCAAACAGTGCCAAAATCAATTAGGCCACTGGCCGAAACTGACTTAATTATCCAATAAATAATACGAACGGACGGTTGACCCGTTTAATCGGGTTTCACGGAGTTTTGCTTCGTTATTGTTGTTTTGTCGCTAAATTTTGAGCGTGGTGTAATTATTGAGTTAAAATTTAATGCGAATTGTTAATAAGGTTTTTTGCTGTCAGTAGCGCTGTCAATTTAGCTGATCATTTAATAAAACCGGCCAAGAGCGTGTCGGGCCACGCTCAGTGTAGGGTTCCGTAGTTTTCCGTATTTTTCTCAAAAACTACTGAACCTATCAAGTTCAAAACAATTTTCCTAGAAAGTCTTTATAAAGTTCTACTTTTGTGATTTTTTTCATATTTTTTGAACATATGGTTCAAAAGTTAGAGGGGGGACGCACTTTTTTTTCCTTTAGGAGCGATTATTTCCGAAAATATTAATATTATCAAAAAACGATCTTAGTAAACCCTTATTCATTTTTGAATACCTATCCAACAATATATCACATGTTGGGGTTCGAATGAAAAAAAAAATCAGCCCCCACTTTACATGTATGGGGGGTACCCTAATAAAACATTTTTTCCCATTTTTTATTTTTGCACTTTGTGGGCGTGATTGATATACACATTGGTACCAAATTTCAGCTTTCTAGTGCTAACGGTTACTGAGATTATCCGCGGACGGACGGACGGACGGACAGACAGACATGGCGAAACTATAAGGGTTCCTAGTTGACTACGGAACCCTAAAAATGATGCTACGAGTAAAACAAGAAATGACAATGGAGCATTTTATGAAATACAGATGTAGTGCGACAAAAATTTCCTTCGTATCTTTACGGAAACGCACGAACGTGTCATGTTATTTCAGGCAGTATCAGTACAAGACGTACAAGACGTTAAAATAGCATGACAAATACGAACGTTTCCGGAAAAATACGAAGGAAAAGCTTTTCGCAATACATCTGTATTAGTCTATCGTCGTTGTCCCGTACAAACGCGAATTTTCTAAAAATTGACTAGTGTAAGAGGATCTTTATCTAAGGCATGATGCAGAATTTACTTATACAGGAAAAGTGATCGCCTGCTTCAAACGGCGAAAAAAATCACAACACACGAAATATAATGCGTTACTATGGTACAGCTCATGGAATGCTTCTAATTTACAATGCGGTTCCTCCTAATTCCTTCCTTAATTATGCTCCTCATCTTCCAGGGTACGAGCGCAGCACTAGGCGAGCCCATGGCCCCGAAACCCGAGCTGGTCAGCACGGAGTACCGCAACCAGTTCGCGTGGCCCAAGGAGACGGATGCACCACGTAAAAGCATCTCTATGGGAGCTCTGAAGAAGGCTGCGGTAGCTGAAGGTGGGTCACCTTCTATTGATATAAAATATTGACTGAAATTCCAAGGTCGTCGCTCTAATAGATGTAGGATGAGGCCATAGCCAAATTGATGGATCCTCTCTGTAGATGTCAGGGGATGATGTGGCTCCAAAGAAGAGCCATGTACACCGCAAGAATATCTCCATGGGGACTCTCAAGAAGGCTGCGGTGGGTGGAAGGTAGGTCTTATCTCCGTACCTGAGAGGCGTAACACTGTAAGTCTACTTTTCGTTTTTTTTACATTTTTTGACGAGGGTAAAGGAGCCCACACCGGTGGCACCTAAGCTAAACACGTGGAAGACAATCAACATCTTAGTATAGACATGAAGGTGCCTTGTTGAGACCGAATGGCATACGTTGTAATTCGTAAAGTTCATTCGCTGTAAAAACGCAGTTTTTTTCGTCTTGACATCTTGTTTGTGTACTTTCTTCGTGGCAACATAGCATTTTTATAGGAATAATACAGAGGGGTAAGATTTCATGGAATAGGTACACAAGAGTTACCAATATTTTAGCGGCGCATGAAAATTCAGGCAATAAATTTACGATAAGAATATCGAAAACCAATTTCTTCATCTTTATCGAGATAAATTCTGTACGTATTCTAGTCAGTCAATATATATTCATGAGTGTATTTAAAATGTAAACCTTCTCAATATCTGTTGTTCTGATTCATGTATTATGTAACAAAGCTTTGAACTCAGATTTCGTACTTAGCTCTGACGTCGTTGCTGGTTCGAAGTTTCATCTCAGGAATGTTTTTGGGACGCCGCCATTAAAATTAGCATATAGACTTTTCCTGAAATTTACTCGTACCTACTTATGTACTTTCTTATATTTGTACGTGTATTTTTTTACTTTTCTACTAATTTCTGTAGAGTGTTTGTGTTTAAATTAAAATACACATATATGTACTAAAAGCGTAGCAGAGATATTAAAGTCAAGATCAGTGTCGTAGCTTACATACCTATTACACTACAACATAAGTAGCCGATGTAAAAATAAGAATCTAAACTTTAATTAAATACCTAATTTCTTTACAACAGATTTATTTATTTCTCCTACCAATTTCACAAGGAGAACCAGAACGAAATGAACAATACCTCCAACTTTTTGTTTCGTCTGACTTAATATAAGCCACAGCAGAGATGGCGCTGCTGCATCTCAAATTTATGCAGATTCGCTTATTGTTTGCGACTAGCTCGCGAATTTTCTGCTTCATTTGAATTCAGCGTTATATTTTTGACTATACTTTCACGTTGCACTTAGTAAACAACACAATATATTTGACTGTATATTTTTTTTTATGTAGGTAGGACACAGTAGGTTTTGTTTTGTTTATTTATTTATGTAGGTAGGACACATGTATACATAACCTTACGCCTATACTCCCAAAAGGTAGAGCAATTGAAATTGCTCAAGTTTTTTAGTGTCACTTTTAGCAATTAAGGAGATGAAAGACAACGGAATTGTGATATTACAATGACAGGTCGCCATACCGTCATCACAATTTAAACCCATTAACATGTTCTACGACATCCGCGGAAGGAAATGGGGTGGTGAAATTCTTCATATGTATAATTCTTCTAATACACTACACGGGGTTCCGGCAAGCTGATAGTCACTCATCCCTTAAGTGTTTTCCGAGAAAATCTACTTATTATTACTAAAAAATACGCATTTCCTGTAGCATAAAGAGTACTTCAGAAAAAGGTACCCCGGTATGGCCTTGATCTATCGAAGTACTGGCGTTAACCTCTAAAAGGTAACAATGGGTCTCGGAATCGATTTAGTCTTATAGTAGTAATAAAAAACTGAAGGCCAAACTATTTCTTACATTGTGTATAACCAGTCTCAGACTAGACATTTTCACTCATTGTACTGTGTTTGTATCTCTGATGGTTTAAAATGCGTCAAATGTATTTATATTAAAGAAAGCTAATTAAGTTTTGGGACTAGGCCGCACTCTGTGAGATGTTGTCCCCCAATATTTCGTCACTCTAGTTCACAATCGTTCACAAACGCGGAAAAAAAGTCTTTTACTTTATGTTTAAATGCACTACTGTACCTACTAATTTTTACAAATTTGTATACAAGGGGGTCTACTTTTCTCTGACTGACTGTATAACCGTGAACAATGGTATCGATTTATTTATTTATAAAACTACTGATGTATTCCATTGTGACTTTTCTATTACAATCCTTAAACTATCAAGATACTTATTCTACTACTATTCGACTTCAGGTCACGTGGAAGCGGAGCCGCTCATGAACCACGCGGACGAGCACGACGGCCGCTACATCGAGGATTACCTCTGGAACGGACAGAAGCCTGGCGTGCAAAGGTCAGTTAGTTAAATTCATACTAAGGGGAAGATAGTTACATGAATAGTGCAACATCAGCTAACCTGGAGAAATGATCGTGACAACCGGGGAGCATAACTGTAAAGGCTGGGCGTCCGCTTAGGCGGAATCGTGCCGCGTCGAATGGAATCCTCATACATTTGAATGCGATTCGACGCGTCGCTAATGGACGCAGTTTCCCAAGAAATAGAATGCATTTCTTACGACGCGTCGAATCGTATTCACCCTTCTTAGGGCTCGATTCGCCGCGGCTCAACTTCGCCTAAGTCCGTTTTCACACTATCCGATCCGATATCGGATGTCGGAAGGATTTTAGTGGAAAAAATCCAAGATGGCGCCTGTAATGTATGGGCTATCGGTCCGACGTCCGATATCGGATCAGATAATGTGAAAACCTAGCGTCTCGCGAGCGTAGCGTTGGGCCAACTGTATAGCAAGCCTGACACCGCGTCGGCGCGACGTCGCCGCGGCGTCTTTTTCCATACAGTTGGCCCGACGCTACGCTCGCAAGACGCTAGTAGGGACACCAGGGTGGCTAGCCGAATGGCACAATCGCTCACGAAACGCTCACGAAACGAAGCGCTAGTAGATATCTATCTCTATCGCGCTTGCGTATTGGCGCGACAGAGCCAGCGGCGTATCGCTTTCGTTTGGCGTTGGAGAAATGCCATTCGGCTACGGGGCCAGGCTTAAGGCCTGAGTGAACGCTCGCTTGCAGCGGGGCGGGCGAGCGTACGCCCACCCTATGAAGCGTCGACTCAGGATACTTGTATGAGCTTCAATCGTTTGACATGCACTCCGTACGCTCTGGCCCAATTTTAGCATGCACACAGGCCTTACACTAAATAACGAGGTGTATTCCTATTGATCTTCGATACGCGGTACACGTTGCTTGTCGCAACTTGGGCTGTTTAATCGGAGATTCTAAAATTAAGCACCAATTGAAACTTTGAAGTAAATGTTGTATGAAAATGGTGACGAGTTATTTCGTCCACTAATATGTTGCATTTGTGTTTCAATTAGTGTCTGTTGATGAAAAATTGTTATCTACTTACAGTACCCTTGATACTTTTGACAACGGTTAACTGATGTTGTGTCAAAAAAATATAATCACATTCAGCATGACTATTACTTAATAAGAAAATATTTAAAACCATCTGTTTCAATCTACCCGTCTGGAAAATGGTTGAATAAAACTAATCAGTTTTAAACTAAAAAGTAACATGATTTTCAGATCAGTAAAACAAGTTATTAATAGTCAAGCCGGAACGCACTGATAACTTGTTATATTTTATATGACTATTATATGACCCCTTTAGTTACTTTAATAATTTCTAAAGATTACTAAAAACCCGTCACTTTTGTAGCCCCATTGTCTACTTCGTTAAAAATCACGAAAATGGCTTCAAGTTAACTTTAAAACATAAGTCACATCAAGTTATTTTTTCTTGGTATTCAATAAAAAAAAATACTTATTCCTATAAGGTCAATACGGGTAAGTGTGTCATAAAGCGAAGTGTTTCTGGCTTTCACTTTTTGCCTTTTTACTCATTGTCAGGTGGGTTTGCGAGTTCATACTTTTGCTACTTGCTATTCACGATTAGTGGTAGACGTATTGAACTCTCAATAAACACTGATCATTGTTTAAACAGGCCTAATGGAAAGGCCAGACACATTTCCCCCTATGACGCACTTACCCTTAACTTTGATGTCATTTTTATTTGCACATAATGAAGTAGACCTCACCTTGGAACTAAAAACTTGGTTCTGACACGAATTTCCAACCCTGTAGCTTCAGCTTATACTATTTCTATAATATTGTGCTTTCATTATATTTCATCCGTCATATTTTTAGATTGTTTCTTGTATATTTTCATTCGTTAGTCATTTTACTTATTAGATACCTATTAATTTTATTCATAGCAATATGAGTAACAATTTTTATCATTTTATGTAATGCGCATGGTAAATTTATTGAATAATTGTAAAATAACAAGTAATTATAAATTACAAGAAACAATTTATTTCATATCTTGTCCACGTATTTTTGTCAGTATTATATCATTTATATCAACCATCAAACAAGCTTTGCTTTTGCTAAAGCAGCTTATTCGCAGCCACTTCGAACATTTGACAAAATTAATAAAATTTAACACCAAACAATTAAATCACAACACACTTATAAAGCAAACATTATATATATTTATCTATTTTATATTAAAAAACCCGTCAATATCCGGACATATCCATGTATTATATTTATATAAAATAGTTCAATCTACTTTTAACCCAGTCATGTACATAAAACCTTTTCTTTTGTAAAAGTAATATTTTAAATCCCCAAACTTTTTCAGGTGAAGGAAAAAAGAGAAAAATCACTGCCGTAGCTTTCAATTCTATATGTCTAGCTTTGTGTACTACTAACCCGAGCGTGCGGGAAGCCTTTAATACGATCACGTTGCTACCATTTAGTGCTATAGTTGTCGTATAATAGCTATATTAGAGAAATAGTGCGTTGTTAGTGCTTAGTGTACAGTGCTCCTGTGACAAGCGCTATAAAGGTCGTACAAGAGGCTCCCCGCACGCCTGTTCTGCCATATCTCCTTCTCTCAATATGCTACTGGGTACCGCAGAACAAGTCTAAATTTCGTTTTTGATATTTGCTTACAACTCTCGACACGGTGGCGGTTCTAGGCCGTTTAGTACTAACACTAGTCCGGAATGACAGCTAATAGTTACATCTTTTATCAATATCGTTGTGTCTTGCACTTTTGTCGATGTGAACGTTCATCAAAATTTTTGTTAGATTATTGTATGTCGATGTATCACCTAACAACACCTGTAACACGTACGCAGCGTCGGCCGGCGCCGGCGCTCCCTCTAGACTCTTCTAGGAAGGCATCCTAACCTCACCATGCGAGCTTAACAATTATTTGAAGCATGTCTCCTCACTGACCCGGCTCGGCGCGAGCTCTTTCTTTTGCCGCATCATCATCGTAAACTCAAACCAAGCGTCTAAGACATGAAATGGAATTTTGCAGAAAATCGACGTTCCGTAGCGCGCTATCGGCCCTCATATCCAACGGGGAGGATCGTTCCAAAGATAATATGAAACGTTACAAAAGCGAGTACAAAAAGAAATTTAGACCGTTCTCTCAGTACGTGTACGAGGCGTCTAAAGGGACGTTTACGAAATGCAGGGGGAAAGGGAAGGTTGACGAGGCCAGCGAGAGGATGTTGAAGGAGTCCGAGGGGGCGAAGGGTGGCGCGGGGGCGCGGGTAGCACCGGCGGCTCCCCCTCCCGCCGACGACAGCGCCGCCACGCTGCGCGCCGCCGGCCTGCAGCCGCTCGGCCTGGCGCAGGGCGACTCCTGGTACCGCGAGGTGCTGGACCTGCGCAAGCGCGCCGGCGAGTACAAGGTCTGCGACCCGAACAGGGATGTTCAGTTCATCGTTTACGATGCCGGCCGAGGCGAAGCTCGACACCCGCGAAGAATCCTCCCAGAGAATCAAAAGAATCGACCGTAACTTATATTTCGTAAAGAGACTGTGCAGAAAAAAATTGCCAGCGGCATTTTTAACCATGAAGTGAACACCCTACATTAATAGAATAGCAGCCTTAAAAACTAAAACTTGAAAAATACCTAATAAATAATAAAAATAAAATCATATCATTGAGACATCACGCAGTAGTCGTTCATGCTTGTAATGTTGCCATTATTTGACAGTACCGCGGATGGGGGACCGAGCTGGCTCCGGAACACATCACACAGCTATACAATAAGCAAATCGAGCTCTGGTACCAGGTGTCCCGCCGGTCCTCCCTATCGGCCCTATCACTCGCTTCCACCAATCACAAGTAAGTGATGCACTGAATGACCACGGGGGACCAAAAGTAAAAGTCGTATACGAGTTTTATAAAGGTCAAAATAATTTTACAATGCCGTTAACACTTCAAAGGGTACCTATAAACAAAGAAGTAGTGAGTTTTAAGCAAATGTATATAATTGGATATATGTCTATTAATATAATATTATATGCTATATTTTTGCTTCTGGTCCTTCAAACCGGATACGCTTATATTTTTAAGTTTGCAATAAGGCGATAAGCATAAGGATGGCTTGTCGCAATGAGCCGAACACATGCCATGTAGCTTAGTTTATCATCAGCCTTGAATCTTATTATCTTATAGCACCTTTATAAGCTATTTATATGACCATTATCGAAATGCAATGTAGTAAGTCAACATGAGCAATTGAGCATGTCAAAATAATGAAGAAGGTCAATTACGTATTATTTATGACCATTAACTTTTGTAACAGTTGATTTTACCAGTCACAACTGTTTTATATATATGATGAAAGTGTAGAAGGATCAACGAATGCTTGTACACTTCACATACTATTTAAACAGATAAATTTTTTCTCTTGACCCTGTCTTTTACCCCAAATAAGGTTTTACACTCCAAATCAATCTAAACAGTCTTAAGCTGTGAAAAAGAGCAATGCAATAAAGAAAAGTTTCCAAAATTGCGAGTGTTCTCATGAAAATTGATTGCCAAGTTTTAGGATTAATTTCTGGGGTATTAAGTAGATGAGGTGATAACAAATGCCGATCAAAGGTCAAATGAAACGATTACCATACGTAACCTTAAAGAAAATATTTTCAAACACAACTTCCATGAGAATTTCCTCATGAAAAATTCCAGTCACCCGTTGACCACGAGCGCTGTAAAGTGTTCAAATCGTCGGGATGTCTTGTAAATTCATTATAAGCGATATAATCCGTTTCCATAGTTTTATTTCATGAATGAGGTGGCACACTCAAAGGTTATGACAGATGGCGCCACCCTATTAGTCCATTGCACAGATAAAGAATTTCATACATGAGAGCGAGAAGATGATGTTTTTTCTCTCTCACTCATATGAATGACAGTGACATGCCTAGACACTTGCACAGGCGCCGCCTGGCGGGATAAATTGTCAGTGTGCCTCCTCATTACCAGTAATTTACAGAGATTTGGAATACGTTCTGCAACTTGTACTTACATTGCTAGTCATACGGGTTTTCTCTCTAGGGCGCTACCACGAGACGAGAAAGACGGGAAGGACTCGAAGAACCACTCACCCAAGAAGTACCGGTCCTTCCGTTCAGCGCCGCACCAGTCCATCCACGCCAAGCTGCAGGAAGCGCGGGCGCAGGAGCGCTCCCCGCACAAGACATCGCCGCAGAAGCAGAGGAAAAAGCTGCAGGGGCACAGCTTCGATGAGGGGGCTCAGGACGGTAAGAATATTCTTCTTCTCTTCTTTAACTTAGCGTTTTCCCGGTCTAGTGTCAGGGTCCGCTTTCATGCTCAGTCTTCTTCACTTTGCCCGGTTTTCGGCGTACGTCCAACCAGCGCTTCTTACGGCCCATCAACATGTGAGCGGCAGCCATCTTTCCCATCGCTGTGTCTCGCTCCAATGTTCGGCCGCTGCCCACTGCTATCGCGCTTATACCAATGCCGTGAATGATACGTTAACAATAGTAATAATAACACAGGCGTAGGGATGTGATGAACTGATGACCCCATCGCCCTACTGGTTTTCACCAATCAGTCAACGCAGGGCAGCTTGTGGCGAGCTGTTGGGGAACAGTGACTCCAACGTACCCTGGTCCTATATCGAGTGGTCCTGGAGAGTGCTATTAGCAGTAAGGTGGTATCATTTGTCACCATATCTGTCACGTTCTAACAAGTATATAAGTGCGAAAGTGACGTATGACTGTAGAACGAAAGGTCAAATAAACTCACTTTTTATCAAACCTAACATAACTAACGTTGTTTTCATGCCTCAAAGAACAGACACTAGGCACAAGTGAAAAAAATTCTCCGGGATAATCTCAGTAATAAGGTAGCCGCAACAAAGAAGAAGTAAAAGCTGTCATAATTAATTATAATTAACAGCGCAGTATTAGTTCTCATCTACAAAAATCTAATTCGCATTTCTACAACATGGCAACACTTTTGGCTGGCAACATGGTTTGCCAGATTGTTTTTAGATCTTGGGAGCCTGGGGTCCGCTTTGACAAATAATCCCAAGATTTGGCGTACGCGTAGTTTTACGAAAGCGACTGCCTCTGACATTCCAACCCTTGTTAACTAGGCCTTATTGAAATTAGTCTGGTTTCCTCACGATGTTTTCCTTCACCAAAAAGCGACTGGCAAAGATCAAATGACATTTCGCACATCAATTCCGAAAAACTTATTGTTACGAGTCGGGGTTCGAACCCGCGACCTCCGGATTAAAGTCGTACGCTCTTACTGCTAGGTCACCAGCGCTTCAGGGGACGTCATGGCAGAATGCTAGCGATCCCTAGACGTCCCCTACACGACAGTGCAGGCTAAACCGATGTGGGTTTAGTGGGTAGGACGTTTCCCCCCCTTTCTCAACAAGATAATGGTATGGGAGATGAGAGTCCCACATAACCCCCGAAATCAATGGGGGTATGCGTAACAGCATTACCACATCGTTAAAAAAAAAAGGTCACCAGCGCTTAATCTAGGCCACCAGACCTTATTAACCATTACATCACTATTTCCAGGGCCAAAGACCGGCGAGCCGCGCGAGTTCCGCTCTCCGCGGCGGCGCCCGCGCTCGGCCGACCCGGCGCCCGCGCACGCGCCCCCCGCGCCCCCGCGCACCCCGCGCCGCGCCACGCCGCCGTCGCCAACGGACACGACGCGCCGCGCCCGCCCAAGCCCACTGGTAATTAATGACACTAAACAATACACGTTAAACTTTCCTGACACATATTCAAATAATTCAGCAATTCCCGAAAAGTTTATACATTAGGATCACGTCTCCAATTTTGATAAAAATTGGTAGGCTGATAGTAGTGATAGTCCATGATGCTGAACAAGATCCACTAGGTTTCCCAAAATCTCCTAGGTAGTTTGTATGAAACCTTCCTTTTTTGTTACTGAAAATGTATAGAAATCTGGTAAACAAGGAAGGTTTCATACAAACTACCTGGGACATTTCGGCAAACCTAGTGGATCTCGCTCAGCATCGTGGACTCTGTCAGCTTACCAATTTTTATCAAAATCGAAAACGTGATCCAAATGTACAAATATTTCGGGAATTGCTCAATTAATGAATCTACGGTTGTACTCACGTTATTATACTACTACTGCTGCGACATGTTTCGGGCCAATTTTTTAGAGGCCCCTACAGGAGTTCTCGCGGCGGCTAAACTCCGTGCACTGACCGCGCCGCTCGCCGCTCCGCCCGCTGTGCGAGCAAACAAAATGTCGCAGCAATAACGTGAGTACAACCGTATATTCATTAATTGCAGTAAACAATCATTCACGGATAATTTCATTAGACGATTTTCTTCTGAAGAATGTGCCCGAAAAATATCATAGGCCAACACACACAATATAATTATGTAGGATCAAGGGCGGCTCACTCCGCGATTTTATCGCCGCGCTACAAGTACATGCCGGCGGCCGCGAGTTCGCGGCCTAATCAGGGGTGGCGCGCGTTCTCACGGAACGCACGTTCGCACTTTCTAATGTTACTTTACGTCGCGAGTTTTTTTTAAGGTTCATATGCGATGTCCGCGTGTGGAATGGCTAATAATGCTTAGTTAAATAGATATCATGAATAAAATAAATACCATGGGACATGTTTACACAGATCTACCATTGATTAAGGCCCCGAAAAGATTCAATAAGGCTTGTGATATTGGAACTTAAACAAAAATTTATAAATACTATATATTTATACCTAGAAAGTACCCACGACTTGAATATAATAGTATAACATTTTATCTGAGTATTAAATCGTTTTAATCCGTAGGGAACCCTATCGCCGGGCGTCGCGCACGTGCGGCTCGTTTCTTTGTTAGAATTTTGTAGGCATTTAAAAAGGCGGCATGTCGTGAACATCAAAGCAGTGGGCCTTCTGTACTTGTACTATTATATATTCTGTGGTAGGATATTGATCGTGGGCGTCTCCTGAAGTCCAAAAACTTAAGTTCACTTTTATTGCAGAAATAGTCGTGAACGTAAGGACAACCTATCATTTTCTAAATGATTCTACAAGTTTGCTTAATATTAAAATATTAAGCTCCCCCCCCCCCCACACTCTAGCGTCCAAGCGTAGCGTCGGCCAACTGTATGGCAAAGCCGTCTGCCTGGCACCGCTGATAGCAGCAGGCCCAGTTGGCCCGACGCTACGCTCGCGAGACGCTAGATGTGGGGGGGCTAATATGTAACAAGAGACTGTCAAACCACAAAATACTCTTACCTGTATTTAGTTAATAATACTTCATACTTTTAGACGCCAGTTCTAGCTAACTTTCGTTGTCTATTTATCATACCATAGAGAATGATTCAAAACTTCTTCAGTGTATAGAAGAGTTCCAAATGTTGTGCTCCTGCCTGATGCCTGTACCCTACCCCATGTCATCTTTATAATGAGAATATAGCTCTACTGTAACTAACCATTAAAATCCATTGGGTCTATAGATTTTGCACGAGAGCTTCGTGACAATACCTCATCCTCGATATAGACTGTCTCTTTCTGATTAATACAATTAGAACAAGTAAGGTAGTCTATTTTACTGTCACGATGCTCCTGTGCTTTTATCTAGTCCCTTAAAGTTCACAGTAATGAACTAGAAAAACAATACGTTCAACTTCACTGAAAAATGAGAGCTTAGTCTTTCCCGTTTTTTGCTGCAGAACTCTTTGCGACTACCAGACCTGTTTACCTACCAACCACCCCCATGAAATGATTTTCATTTAGCTAGCTAGTAGCTGTGATCTTCCACATCTCATAGAACCTAGAGCGAATTCTCATTATGCAAAACATGTTCAGTAGAAATTTCTTCTGTAGGTTTGGCGTTGAGTAGAGGGGCTAATAGTAGGGTTAGGTCGTCGAGGGGCGGACGGTCGCCGTCGGCGCCATCTAAAGTCGTCAATGGGGTCACAATTGGGATCAATGGGGTGAATGGGGCCACAGGAACGCCAGGCCGGGGCCGCCGCAGCCGGAGCGTATCGAAAGTGGGCATAAAACTGGGTGCGTACCAACCTGTGACTGTTGCGTCGGCGCTCTCTTGAGTGGGTCCAGCTTTTCTCTTTTGTTTTCTGTCGTGAAAGATTTGGGCCCGAACGATCGGTCTTTTGCGACAGGTGAGTAAGATGGGAAAAGACTGAAGGGCTTTTCTTGAGGGATACGATGAAATATGTTCCGTATAATGAATCAGAATGGGCGACTTTTCAGCTTATCCCGCAATAAAAACCCTTCAATCATTCCCCACCTTACCTACAGTGAAATTAGTGTTTCAATGGTTATTTATCATTACTTCTCATATACCTATACGTCTTTCTAACTTTAACCTCTGCAAGATTTCGTTACAGTTTTTATTCTGAGTCAAATTTCATCTCAAAGCTTCTATTTAATTTGCCATGTTAAGTTTTTCTCTATCAATCTTTAATCCAGTAATGACAACTATTGAAACACCTAGGTCTTTGCCTGATTTTTGAATGATTTGAATACGAAGCATTCGTGTCCCATGCCTTGTTCTAATTTGGTTCAGCATGAGTGTTGCTTGTTGCTTGGTTTCAAAATTGTCGAGGTTCAAGTTTGCGTCAACGCAACGTCGGTCAGCACCGATTGGGAATGGCTTCACAGTGTGACTCGATTCTTATTTAACGTGAACTTGGTAACGGGAAATTTAACCTTATGAAAGCAGTTGTATAAGGACTTTTACAAAATTAAGACTTATTTTGAAATAACACAGCCACTTAGAATCACGAGCTCTTTCAATAAGTACTAATAGGAGAAAAAAGTGTCCCGAGGGTTTTTTCCCCATTCCATGACCTATTTTTTATACATTTTGTATGGGGGTAACGGAATGGAAGGTTTGAAAAATGTATGGAAGTCTTGGGACATTCTTTTTTCTCGTAGCAGGATCGAAAGACCCAGCGATTCTGAGTATGAATTGCGTAAAAAATACCCATGTCACAAAAAAGTGAGGTAGACAACTTTGAAAAAAATGGCCCTTATACAGCTTCTATTAGTTATTTTACAACTTATGTATAATTATTATACTTACACTAAGCGCTAGGTGATAAGTGAACTTCAAATTTATTGTACTTAAGTTATAGGTTCGATTTCCCAGAATGAAAATCGAGTAAACGTTATACAAGAGTCGTAATGTTTGTACGTCCGTGTGTCACCCCACGAGCACCGTCACAGTAGATTTTTGGGGAAAACTTTAACTGTAAATATATTAAAAGGGTAAATAAATTGATAAAGAAGTCTAAAGAAATGTATAACAATAAATAAAATATTGTGTTACTAAATAATAGGATGTTTTAAAACTTTGAGCATTGTATGTACTCGATACATTATGGAATCAGTAAAATAGCTTGCTGGTTCATATTAACTACATTCATGTATAGTGAAATTAGTGAATAACCAGACAAGTCTGATTCTATCATTTTACTCACATCATCCTCCTTGCGTTATCCCGGCATTTGCCACGGCTCATGGGAGCCTGGGGTCCGCTCTGTCATTTTACTCACAATTATGTAAAATAGACGAATGGTATTATTTTTTTGCATGCAATGTGTTTTGTTTATTAGGTAGGTACCTACTCAAATAAATCAGGGTGCTCAACCCGTATGCATTTAGGGGCACATACATAAATTTTGTACCTACTAGTATTAAGTAGGTACTTGCACCATTTTAAGGAAATATACCATCCTGATTTATCGTTAGGTACGCAGTGAAATCTATGTTAGAGTTAGAAACCTGCAAATAAACTGTTCACCCTTTAATCTGATTCTTTAAAACATGTTTTCTAGACTGTTCATTGTTGTTTTGTTTTTTTCTTCTTCATTTACGTTTTACAATTCAAAATTAAACTTGTAATGTCACCCATTATTTCTGTTTGACCACATAGACTACCATAATTGTATCGGCAATTGAAAATGTATAAATTTAAATCACTTAACCAAGTACGTACTGCCTACTTGTTGCAATCCCTAAATTTACGTAAAAACAACACAGTCCCTAAAAATCACACATCATTACACCATCACTAAGCCAAGTCGTATAACTAGGGCTGCCATCTCGAATTTCGCCAAACCCGGACAAAAATTTAAAAAAACCCGGACATTTGGCGTAAATCGCATTTTTTCCCCGGACAAGTCCGAAAATATTTTTAAAAACCCTAAAAACAGGGTGGCTAGCCGAATGGCACAATCGCTCACGAAACGCTCACGAAACGAAGCGCTAGTAGATATCTATCTCTATCGCGCTTGCGTATTGGCGCGACAGAGCCAGCGGCGTATCGCTTTCGTTTGGCGTCGGAGAAATGCCATTCGGCTACGGGGCCAGGACCTTTAATTTTCATCTATTTATTTTTTTATTTCAGACAATGTGTAACTTGCAATAAACAAAAACAAAAAAAAATTGTATTACAAATTATTTGTATGTAAACTGATATTAGTTAATCAGTTAACTTCAATTCGCTGAAGTAATTTTTATTAAGCAGAAACGTCTGCTAACGATTCTAAACATTTTTATATTAAAGGAAAAAATGGAAAAATTTACGCTTCCGGTGGGACTTGAACCCGCACCATTTTTGCAATCCGTGCAATGCTCTTACCAAATGCAAATGCTCTTGCTGTTCAATTCGCTGATAAATAATTAAATTCAATGAGGTGTTTCCTTACATGAAAAGTGTCCGGGTTTTCCCCGGACACTTCTTGACACCCCGCCCGGACGGCCCCCGGACGGCCTCCGAACTAGGACAAATCCGGGGAAACCCGGACGGATGGCAGCCCTACGTATAACCAACATTACCGCCGACTTTTTGAGACAACGACTTCTGGCAACTTGTTGCAATGCCATTTCTGAAACCACACAGTCCCTTAAAAGTGCACAACAATCACCGAAAAATCCTTGAGCTACCAACCATGTCGTATAAGTGATGTATGTATTTATCCGACATCACCGCCAACTCTTTCATGCGACGACTACTGACCTGACTGCTATGCCTAATCAAACCTTACAGCAATCTAAAGTCACTCAATCTAAAAAGTCCCTTATAAGTACACAATTACCATCACAAATATTTGAGCTTCCCAGCTCCCCGCTCCACGTAGCCGAATGGCATTTCTGCGATGCGAAATGCGGCATTTCGCATCGCAGAAATGCCATTCGGCTACGAGGCCAGCTGTAGGGACCATCCACACTCATAAGACGCATGTCTTGCGGCGCGCAACGGACGTCTCCGCCACGCCGCCCGAATGTAATTCAAAAATCGTCTCCTCAGTACATTTTGTATAGGAAGGACGTAAGACCCGCCCCCAGAAGCGGAGACGTCCGTTGCGCGCCGCAAGACATGCGTCTTATGAGTGTGGATGGTCCCTAAGATTATAAGCGCTGTATAACCGACATCACCGCCGACTCTTTCAGACGACGACATTCCCGCGCACCGCAGCGCGTCCGTCGCAAAGGACCACTTCTTTGACGACTCCCCCGTCGTCAAATCGCCACCGGAACCCACTCGCGTCAAGTCTCCTGAGCAGATGAACATGCGGTCCCCAGACCCGGTCAACTGGACCGTGCCCCTGGACACAGGGAAGACGTTTACCGTCACTCAGAACGTCAAGAGCGGTGAGTTGGGCCTGCTTAGGGTGCTAGGTGGCAAGTGTAGTTAAACGTGAAACTAATTTTACGACTGTTATACCTACCTACAATCACAGGCATTATCGCACAACAGTAATGACCGCAAAAATATTTGACACAATATTGTATTTAAAATATTGTAATAAAAACACAAAATACGTTTATTACCATGGCACAAAAATAGATCTATGGCAATGGAAAAAAAAACAAAAACTAAGAATGAAAATGTATGCAAATTCACTTAAGCTAAGTACATTTTTCGTGCTTTCGTTTCGTGGAGGAGGAATTTCTAGAGCCATGAAAACGTGTCAGTTATTTTTATTTTATGCAGTTATACTTTTGTGCAATGTTATTGCCGGTGACTGTTACCACTCTTAAGGCCGCTGTACACATGGGGCCAACGGTTAGACCAACCCTTGGTGGAACCCCTTGGCCAAGCGTGTAGAGGACTACTTGGCCGTATTTTGGCAGTTGGCGCTAGCGCTGGCCGGCCAACCGACTGGTGTCGGTTTTTTGTCCACCTATCAAAGGATCTTGGCGCCAATGGCCAACTGCGTTCACACGTTGGCGCCTCATCAATAATAGTGTTTATTTTAGGAAATACAATACCCTTGCAAATGTTTAATGTATTGGCTAAAAAAATAAATGTGCTTATCATAATATTCAAAAAATTGTTAATATTTCAGATAATTTAATTTTATCACGAGGTTATTATTTATTTATTAAATTTTGCTGACAACGTGAATGACCTAGAATTATCTAGCGTTTTCCATTCTACGTCCATCTTTTATGAAGGGCCAATGCCCAAGTGATTGGTTCACCAATGTGTAAACAGCGACTCTTATCTTGGCCAAGGGGGTGCTCCAAGGGTTGGCCCCATGTGTACAGCGGCCATAAATAAAGATAGACTTAAACGTGTAAATTAAAAAAAAAAGTTTCTTTTTAATTACGTATATGCGCTTGGTCTTTCAAGACTGTTGTGATTAGATTTCGGCGGTTTTTGTAAATACATTTAATTGAACTGAAAAGAAAACGTAAAAAAAGTTTCACATAAATTAGTTCTGTATAAAAGAGTATCTTTTTCGCACTTAATTTTGGTGATGGTTTTGCGTAATGTAGATGATATTTTTTTTAATAATAGGCATAAGTATAAGTTTTTGTACATAGGTAGGTACCTATTTTAAACGCTTTTTCATCTTTTTATAAAGTTAGGTTACTTACTGTTGTTATAAACGCTTTCATTTTAGCTAGAATACTATGTACACCTAATAAATGTAAATCGTTTTTTGTTGTTACATACTTGAAATCTTTTTCTACTAATATTCTGGTAAAGCCACTTCGTCGGTACAAATAGAGGCGAAATGTAAGTTGTCTGCAGGAAGAGGTAACTCTTCCCGCCTACATGTTTTAAATTTCCTTTCTTTTCTACTGACAAAATGTCTTGCCAAACTATGTATGTAACAGGTAATAAATTTACGTAGACTTTAGATTTTTTTTATTTAACTATCGGAGAAGATACTCTTTTCAGATAAGTATAATATAGTAATTTAAATTAAGGTCGGTTGTTAGCCCATAATGTAGGAAAAATAAGTTATTCAATACCTAGACAAAATTAACCAGAGACAATCATGCCATCACACATTCATTTCATTTGGTTATAACTTTTTTTTTATTCCTTACCATGTTTTGTCTTATATTTACTTATACGAATCTAGTTGATTCGTGAAAGAGAGAGAAGAGTATTTAGTATTTTTTTAACTAAGTACCTATATATTTGATAAGTGGATTTCTATGGCGATTCATTAATAAAAAACTTGGTATCTACAACGCTAAAATAGACAAAACATTTTTTTTATTTACACTTTTTTTAATAAGCCAGTAAAAAACTACCATTCATTGTATGACGTGTGATTATAGTATAGCAACACTAGCATAACGGTAGAGCTTGCCACACACCAATTTGATTCAAAACACACGATCATTCGTATTTAGAACACAAAACTCATTAAACGGCATTATCCATTTCAAATAACATCGCATATTTAATTTCAGATCATCTTATAGAACATTTGATTTTAACTTATGTCCGCAAGACAATCTTAGTGAAATAGTTATTTGTTATACAAGGGGGCAAAGTTGTATTTTAACGCCGAGTGTGGAATTGAAAAACGAGCAAGTGAAAGGATCAAATCAAATCAAATCAAATATCTTTATTGCAGTAATATTACACATTACATTTGCTTTGGTTTATTGCAGTAATATTACACATTACATTTGCGTGGTTCAACTATAAAAAAGGATTCTATAGTTGAACCACGAGCGAAGCGAGTGGTTCGAGAATAGAATCCTGAACTTGCGAGTTTTTTTAACACACGAGAAGTAAAATACATTTGCACCCGAGTGTAACACAAAACTTTTCCCCTCACTATAGCGAGG
Organism: Leguminivora glycinivorella; assembly: GCF_023078275.1. Lineage (NCBI taxonomy): Eukaryota > Metazoa > Arthropoda > Insecta > Lepidoptera > Tortricidae > Leguminivora > Leguminivora glycinivorella. Next base: position 15,212,581 of record NC_062991.1, read on the forward strand.
AAACTACAACGCAAAAAATGCGTTTATCACTGCTTCCAGTAGTTCCACAGGTGGTAAATCATCTTTATTACTAGATTCGCCTACTCTTATCAATTTTAAAGCAGTTAATTTGACTTTATTCAAGGTCAAATTACTTTACCCACTAGTGGATAAAATGCGTTTTTACCAGCTGGTATTAAAGGACAAAACACGTGTTTCCGAGCTAGTGAGGGGAAAAATAATTAACCTCTAGAGTCCCACTAAGTAGTACTAAATAAATTGCATTGAACTTGAAATCAAACTTAAATGTTTGTTTGCCACCATGTGGTATAAAAAGATCATCAGTTTTATTTCGTAAGTACTTTGATACAATTTAATTACCAATTTAACTCTTGGTGGCCCCCTAGCACTTAAAATAAAATAGCAAAAACTAAACGCAACCATTTTGACATATTACAGAAAGTGGCGCGAAAATTCGACCATAGACACGTTGCGCAAATTAAAAAGTCTAACGCCATCGCCATTTTGTTTTGCGGACATAGAACGTAACGTTACTCACGTTTCACATCACCGGCCATACAACTCGCTCACCACATTTCAGATGAGACCGTAAAGCGCCCTAGCTCAGAGTTTAAGGGTGCGTCGATGGCAGAAGACGGACCCAAGGCCCAAGGTACGCCGACCACCGCCGTCGCCTAGTCATCGCCACAGTGTGACAGACCATGCGACAGTGAACTCTCAGACAAAGTCTCGAGATCACTGCCACATAAGCAACACACACGATCGACACCAGAAAACTATAATCTGTTTTATATAATTATATTTATTCGATAGTTCATGATTAAATTGTGTTAATCCAATAATTGAAATGCTTTTATTCATTTATCCGTGCTCTGCTGAGGCGTCGAACACGTATGTATCCACTTGTCCGTGTGTGTGTCTGTTTCGATGTTTGCGTGCACTTCACTTATTTCGCACTTATTGATTCATCATTGGCTCTCAGGTGCTCAATTGGCAAGCGTCTATCTGTGATCCTTTAAAAAAATCCTATTTGTAGTCTGCTTGTGCTAAGTTAATAATATTGTCCTTATATTTTTGTATTTAAACTGAATCTGGATCTTAGAGATCTGGTAGAATCGCAGTAGGTATTATTTATTATTTAACAAACGCTCTATTCTCAAAATTATCTACGACGATAAAACATAGAGCACTTGTCACTATCACAGATAAACGCATAAACAATCAAATTGAACATCTATGATGTCACCTCACTTTGCATGCTGCCTGCCCAGGCTATTGAATTCAGTCGATTCAACATTATTTCGTTCAACATTTTTCATCGATTATTTTTTCAGTCAACTAAGCCATTGTGTCTGTTTTAGCCAACATAGTATAATTTAGGTCGTTTACCTACTGACTTGATTGAATAGTTCTTCGGTAGACATATAATATGTATCGGGAAGATGCTAGTTCGAAAGAATGAACGATATTGTATATTTATGTACCTACTTAGTAAGTACTTAATGACGCGTTATGATTGTCACGCTAATCATACAATAATTATGTTATAATTCAGCTATAGATTTAATTGGCATCTTTTTGAATACTTCGTTATCGTTACATCCAAATAAACAATTATTCATAACAACCATAGTCTAAAAATTATATGAAACCTTAGAAGAGCTTCCATAAGAGAGGTCTGTTCCTAAAGTCCTAAAGTAAAAAGGTAGAAATATATTATCTACTGTAGATATTTTGAAGCTAATTTCATCTCATAATAATCTAATTTCATCTAAAGCTAATTTCATCTTATAGTACCATTATAGAAATTAGCTTGCATGTCTGTTATTACTAAATTACAAAAAAAAAAGATTATTTCATTCTTTGATATTTCGAATTCTGGTTCTCCATTTGAGAGACGCATGTTGTATAAAGTTCTTTCTTGACTTTTAACGGATTATCTTAGATTATTTTGAGTATTTATAAACAAAACGTGGGTCTATATTATTATATTTAGATCACTAGGCAGGCCCCGTAGCCGAACGGCATTTCTACGACGCGAAACGAAAACGAAACTCCTCGAAAGGTAGTCTGGCTATGTCGCGCCAATGCGCAAGAGCGATAAAGATACGAGTAAATATCTACGAGCGTTTCGTTTCGTGAGCGTTTGTACATTCGGCTACGCAAGCGGATAAGTACTTATTGTGCTTCATAATGTATTGCGGAGAAGTAAGTACCTTTATAGAAGCACCAAATATACTCGTAGGTAGAATATCAATGTTAATTCAAAGAAATGCTAGGTTATTGTATAATAAAATAATATAACTAGATGTTGTTCAATATCTACATGTGCTTAGTGTTAAATAGGAAGTTTCAAATAGGATATTAAATTAACGTATTGTTTTTCGCCTAAAGTTCATTCATAAACCAAAGATTCCAATTAATAAAGACAGTTTTTCATTATAATATTCTCATTTGAAACTTCCTCTTCCAGATTCTCCTAAAGCACTTGACTAAATGTACCATCAACTGTTTCCAGAAATCGCTCCAATCCACCACCAGCAGATGTCGCCCATTCGCTCGCTAAAGAAGAGCGACTCCCCGAATAGTCTCAGCAAGCGCACCGACAAGACCCCCACCACCCCCGTCAGCCTCACCCCCATCGACGAGACCAAAGCCCTCGACATGAACAAACTGAACGGGGTCAACGGAGTCAACGGGGTTAACAGCAATCAGCTGACCCCAGAAACCCCCGTGCAGGACTTTAAAGAAGTCGTCAAGAAGTCCACTGAAGCGACTCAAGTCGCTCCAGGGGTAGTCGATACGACTGTAGTGAACGACGGGCCGACGGACGGTCTCACCGCCGCCGAGGTACTCGACAGGGCCCGCACGAGATTCGACAAGTTCTGGGGAAAGAAAGAGGAAGACAACGTGTAGATTGGTCAGGAATTGTTCGAGTTCAATATTGATTGGATTTGGAGTATTTTAACGAGATGTTGGTCGAGTCGTTTTATTGGGCTGGATATGCGACTGTACGCTTCCTTGTGATTTGTATGTTACAAGATATTCGCGGCATTGTTGAATGTCTATGGTATGCAATGCAACTGCATAGTTTGTGGTTTTGAGCTTGTTTATATCTGATTGGATTAGAAATTAAGGTCTTGAATATCTGAAAATATTGACTGGATTATTTTGTAATGTAAATCAAAATCTAAGCTCAATTTGAACAACGTGCAATATTGAACATTGGACAGGAACGTAGGAGAAATAAATGCAGTATTTAAAAACTGTTAACTTAAGATAATGCTTCGCTTTATAACGACGACTGTAATACGTATGTATTTTAATATTTATTTAATGTTATGATGGATCACAGTCTATTTAATAGGAGTGTGGTGGCTTGTGATAGTAGCGTTGAATATTTAATAACTTCGTATTAAGTATGATTTGATTTTATTATCTAAAATATTGGATACCTACGTGGTAAGATGTTTCAGGTAAAGCCACGTCGCACTTTTTCGCAAGGTCCCTAACCATTTCTCTCATTCAGTTGAAATCACTGCCTATAAAAACATAAATATGTATATCTATATGTATTTAAAGTTATAAGTTCTATTCACTGATTCATTTAGTAACAATATACAAGTAAATCTGTATTGTTTATTTTCTTAAACTATTATTAATAGATTATTTTGTTACTTTTATTTACTAAACTGTATGTATGTATAAATAGGAATATCATATGTATGTAAGTATAAAATTTTATATAAAAATGGCTAATCCCGAAAGAAAATAAAATAAATAAATCATTACTACGTAAACGTACTAAGTTACATTCTACGGGTGAACGAGGCGAGTCGTGTTAGGTAGGTACTTAACCTAAAACCGCAGATGATTCAAAATTTTATTTATTTACTTCGATATTAGCACAACTAAACCGTCCAACCAAAAAAAGTATTATTGTCGAAATTTTAATATGATTTATTTGTAAATTAAACATTGTTTTAATTTTTTGCCACCTTGAATCCGAACAAGCATTAATCAGCCAATCGCAGCACTTTACTATTTGGCGCGATTTCATCACTTTTAAGAAAAACTTTGTTGTCTTTGCTTTAGTTCTCAAAGAAAACTGTACCATAATTTCTTGACATCATTTTATATAATTTTGTCCGATAAATAATAACTAAAAATGGATATAACAAGATTTACACGAAATTCTTGCCGTTTCTGTTTAACTGAAAGTGATTTCAATGTGTCCCTACTCGGCAACTATGCCAGGAAAACCCACATAGTGGAAAAAATCCTAGCTACTTTGAACGTCGGTGTAGAAGACACAGATCCGCTCACGACGATCTGCTACAAGTGCGCAGGCAACGTTGAGAGGTATTACGATTTTGTAACAGTTATAAAGAAGAGTCAGAATCGCCTGAACTGCAACAAACGCGAGCGTAACCTAGGCCTATTGGATGAGTCCTTCAATCGCCGTCGCGTGACCTATGTGAGAGAAGAGCTGGACGCCGGCGATTACACTTTCTCTTTTCTCGAAATACCGGAGGAGAAAAGAGAAAAGTCCTCTAGTCCTTTATTCTCGTATATATCACCACAGAAACCGCTTGTTAAAGACGAGACAGACGTGTGGAAAACGCCCCGAGAAGTCTGCCAGAGCAAAAAGTCTTGTGAGAAGAAGCGGCAAAGGAATTGCTCGCGAGACTTGTTCGAGACTCAGTCGCAAGAAGAAGAGCAGCCTAAAGTTTTCGATTGGAAACTGACCCCTGACGACAATATTATAAAGAGGGTCAGAGCGAAATTCGGGTGGTCATAGTCGAAATCAGCCGTTATATAGCATTTTTTTATTTCTTTTTTTTATTATAAAATTGATGTTAAAGATGAATAGACTAATTTTGTTATTCCTTACATTCCGTAGACAGGGTAAAAATATTTGTTTGTAATTTTAATGAAGTTGATTTTAACAAAGGTTTAAGACGCTATGCGTTAGCAAATTGTAACTAAAGTCCGTATTTCGTATACGACTTTCATTAGGTTATTATTAATTCCTAGTCACGATGAAGGATACACAGCAAATGCAAGAAAAACTTTTTAATAGGTACTTTACAATATCCATTCCAGGCTACGTACCCGAATGGCACAAACGCTCATGAAACGAAACTGTCGTAGATATCTATCTTTATCGCTCTTGCGTATTGGCGCTGTTAGAACCTACGTAAGTTTATTAACTATGAAGTTCGTATGTGCACCATTATAAACTCTACTGGTTGAAAAGAATCGTCTTCTAGACAATGTCACACAATGTAAACATGTCAGTTTGGTTCAGTTCGTTTGCCTGTGCGGTCGGCACAAATATACATTGGAAAACTATCTAGTATTTTATTTACTGTGTCCACGGATATTTCCAACTTGGTAGCAGATCATGCAGTAAATTTTCTACGATAGTAATAATTTTCCGAAGTGTTCGCGAGAAATTTCATCAAATTATTTTCAAAAATTTTCGCAACAAAAACAAAAGATGGCATCTGCCAGTCAGAATGGTTTCATCGAAAAACTGTCTGGAATACAGAATTATTCATCTTGGAAGTTTATGATGCGGATGGTGCTTATCCACGATGATCTTTGGGAATGTATAAGCACGCCTGAAAATAAAAATGAAGACGCGAAGAAGCAGGAGAAGGCGCTCGCGAAAATCGCCTTAAACGTACAGCCTTGTGTGTTTCCACAAATTAGAAATGCCAAGACGGCTCGCGAAGCGTGGAGCAACCTGCAAAAGGCATACGAGGACCGAGGCTTGTCACGACGGCTCGGACTGCTACGCACATTGTTCGCCATCAAACTGAGCGAATGTGGTAGCATGGAGGTTTACGTCAACAAGGTCATGGATATATCGCAACAGCTGAGCGACATCGGGAAGGCATTGGAAGATGACTTCGTGGCCGTGATTTTACTCAGTGGCTTGACAAGCGATTACGACCCGTTGATAATGGCTCTAGAAAATTCGAACACGTCACTGTCAAGCGAAAATGTCAAAGCCAAATTGCTTCTAGAAAATTCAAGACGCAATGAGAAAAGTGAAGATGCTACGGCTTTTGCAACTCGGAAAGCACGCAACTCAATTAAATGCTTCAGATGCAAAAAGAGTGGACATACCAAGAAGGATTGTCCAGAAAACTCTGACGGCAAGAAGAGTGGCATGAAAAGCCAGACGATGCTTACTGCATTGGCCGCAGGAGCCAACCGTGACGTTTGGTACGTCGACAGTGGTGCGGCACAGCATTTCTGCAACGATCGCAGTTTTTTATCAGATTTTACTACTGATAAATCAAAGAAGGTATACATCGCGAATGGTGAAGCCTTATTGACAGCTGGGAAAGGAACTGCTCAAGCTTTGTTAAAGGACAATAGTGTGAGATCTATAAGTAATGTGTACTTAGTACCTAAATTGTCTGCAAATTTATTATCTGTTAGTGCTATGGATAGGAAAGGTTACGAAATTGTGTTTCGTTCTGGCGTGTGTAAAGTTTACGACAAAGGGCAGGTTTTAGCTACAGCTACCCTAAGAGATGGTATTTATCAACTCGATGCCATCGAAACTCTTTCTGCTTTGTGTAGCGAGCCATCTTCGCAGGCTATGTCTTTGTCTTTAGGTACAGGTGACAGCGTAGCGGTGCCGGCAAGTTCTGTTGCTGAGAGCGTGAAGCAAGCGCCGCAGTTCCCTGCTACTGGAAGCCAGTCAACACAACAAGTTTGGCATCGACGTCTATCTCATCTGAACGCCCGCAGTATGGAGTTACTGAGAAAAGGTATGGTCACTGGTATTTCTTATGACAACAATAATTTTGAGTCGTGTGTTTCCTGTATTTTAGGTAAACAGACTAAGTTGCCATTTCCGAAGAAATCTGAGACCAGGGCTAAGGAAATCCTTGGATTAGTTCATAGTGACGTCATGGGACCACTACCGTGTCCGTCCATAGGTGGGAAAAGATATTTCCTGTTGTTCATTGATGACTTGTCAAGAAAAACATTTGTTTATTTTCTTAGGCGGAAGGAAGAGGTTTTTGAGATGTTTAAAGAATTCAAAGCTCTCGTGGAAAACCAAACCAATAAGAAAATAAAAGTTCTTCGTAGTGACAATGGTGGTGAATATGTCAATTCTAAATTTCAGAAGTTCCTGAAGGCGCATGGAATTCGACATCAGACCACGGTTCCAAGGTCATCAGCTCAGAACGGAGTCGCGGAGCGCGCGATAAGAAGCGTTACGGAGAAAGCCAGGTGCATGCTTCAGGAAGCAGGCTTGAAGAAGGAATTCTGGGCAGAAGCGGTCAACACCGCCGTCTACCTTAAGAATCGCTCTCCGACTAAGGCTGTGATGGGCAGTACACCAGAAGAAAAGTGGACAGGTAAAAAGGAGAATCTTAGCTACCTGCGCATTTTTGGCTGTCAAGCTTATGCCCTTCAGCACAAACGGGACAAACTAGATCCCAAAAGTAAGAAGTATATTTTTTCCGGATACTGTGACGATACAAAAGGTTACAGATTGATAGATCCGGAGAACCCGAAGACTGTCATAAAAGCTAGAAACGTGATTTTTCTAGAACATGCTTTTTGGAATGACATTTCATCGGATGAGTATGACAGTTCACGTTACACTCAGATTAGTTTGACGAACAATGTAACTGTCGCTGATAATACTCAGGTGCAACCCGCTTTACCCGTTTTACCCCAAGAGCCCGCAGAAATATCTGATGAAAGCGCTCAAGATAACAGCGTCATTACAACAGATGATTCTGAGAGCAGCAGTGAGACCCCAGATGACCCTGCGGATGAGACGTATGTCCCAGGAGATTCAACACTGGAAGACTTTGAAAACTCTACGGATGGAACGAGTGAGTTTGAGTCTGCTAATATAGCAAACACTGTATGCAGTGACAACGGGGACCCTCTAACAGTTCGCGAGGCGCTGAGTGGCCCGGATGCGAGTAAGTGGAAAGCCGCGATGGCGGAAGAGTATAAATCCTTCATCGATAACAAGTGTTGGACTCTGACTGACCGCGATGCGAAGCAACGGCCTGTCAAATGCAAGTGGATCTTTAAAAGAAAGCTTGGCCTCGATGGGGAAATACTGAGATACAAAGCGCGCCTTGTTGCAAAAGGTTATACCCAGAAATACGGTATTGATTACGAGGAAACGTTTTCTCCTGTAGTAAGATATTCCACTATACGTACGTTACTAGCTTTAGCAACGGAGCATAACATGAATATCGAGCATCTTGATGTAAAAACGGCGTTTTTGAATGGAGATTTAAAAGAAACCGTTTTTATGGAGCAGCCAGAAGGCTATAAGATTAAGGGCCAAGAAGATAAAGTTTACAAGTTGAATAAGGCCATATACGGACTGAAGCAAGCTTCGAAGTCTTGGTATGAGAAAATAAATGGCGTTTTGACAAACAAAATGAAGTTCAAACGTTTATCTTCCGAACCTTGTGTTTATGTCAAGTCGAGCGGGAAATCCATTATTATAATTGCGCTCTATGTTGATGACATAATGTTGTTTTCTTCAGCTGATTGCCGAGATACGGCTGGAATCAAAGAAGAATTAAAGAAGGCCTTTGAAATCAAAGACTTAGGGCCAGCTCATCACATTCTTGGAATGAGGCTTTGCAGACAGAATGACGAGATTACTCTAGACCAGTCAAGCTATATTAAGAAGGTGCTAGAACGATTTCATATGTCGGACTGCAAACCTGCACGAACACCTATGGAAACAGGTCTGAAGCTCGTGAAATCTACAAAGAAATATTGTACGCACGACTACAGAGGCCTGATAGGATGTCTAATGTACATAGCGGTATGTACGCGACCAGATATTGCGCATGCTGTCAGCTCACTCAGCCAGTTCAACGACACGTACGACGAGACTCACTGGAAGGCGGCGAAACGCGTTCTTCGCTATCTGAAAGGTACGCTTAATCATTGTTTAACTTTTCAGAAGTCAGGTTTAGACATCGTCGCATATGCTGATGCTGATTTTGCGTCAAATGAGATCGATCGCCGATCTTATACCGGTTTTGTGTTCAAAATCGGAAATTCTACTATCTCATGGGAGAGTAGGAGACAAAAGACAGTCGCTCTTTCAAGCACGGAGAGTGAGTACATGTGTCTGTCAGATGCTTGTAAAGAGGCTCTCTTTCTACGCAAGTTTCTGTTCGAAATTTACGGGGTACAGTATAGGATTACTTTGTTTAATGACAATCAGTCTGCACTGAAATTGTGTGCTAATTCTATGTACCACGCCAGAACGAAGCACATCGATGTACGGCATCACTTCATCAGGGAAATCGTTGAGGAAGGTACTGTCGTTTTGAAATACCTATCAACTGATGAAATGGTGGCCGATGTTTTAACGAAACCGTTAGCAAAAGAAAAACATGATAAGTTTGTTAGTCATTTATTTGTATCATTAAATAAGTGACTTGGCTCTAAGCAATATACTATATACTTGTGAAGGTATAGTTTGTTTTAGATCCGTTTCATGTATGTTTTGACTATTTGTAGTTTTATATGTTACGGATACTTTACGAAATTTACTGATACCTTTGCTATGCCTATTTTTGTGTTGTAGGTAATGTTTTGTTTTTAGACAGCGGATGTGTCTAATGTATTTGCTTAGATTACTATGTGTTTAATGTATGTGATGTACATGAGTTTATATTGGTTCAAGGGCCAATGTTAGAACCTACGTAAGTTTATTAACTATGAAGTTCGTATGTGCACCATTATAAACTCTACTGGTTGAAAAGAATCGTCTTCTAGACAATGTCACACAATGTAAACATGTCAGTTTGGTTCAGTTCGTTTGCCTGTGCGGTCGGCACAAATATACATTGGAAAACTATCTAGTATTTTATTTACTGTGTCCACGGATATTTCCAACTGGCGCGACAGAGCCCGACTACCTTTCGCAGCGTTTCGTCACGTCATGTCGCAGAAATGCCATTCGGCCACGGCCCCTGATAACACTACAATGTAAAACATTGAGTAAAATGTCGATTTTAAACTAATTAGTATTTTTCAACGTTTTGAGTTCCTAAAGTCCATTAACATCCATCCATACATGTATTTTCTTTGAAACATCTGGTAACGAAATGATATTATAATTTATAAGGCTAATGAATGTAATGTTAGGTATATAATGTATTTAATACATTATTTAATTTTAATAATACATTTCAGGATATGTCAGTTAAATTTTTGTAAGTTCCTATTTGTTGATTGTTATTTTTTCACGCACAAACTGAATTGTCATCTTTTTTTTAAACATTTGTTTTTAATTCTATTCATGTGAAGCCAGTATCTTTTTATATAATTTAGCAGATAAATTCAAAACTACTGTCTTGATTAAAGTATACCGTATGAGCCCTGCTGTATGTAGACTCCATAGTTGGTAATGAATGATAGCTTTGCTACTGGTTTATAATAGCGTGTGTTTATTTTCAGTTGTTAATTCAAAATGAACACCTAAATAAAATTTTGAAAGTATGCTGCATATTTATTTTGCAATTAAACAGACAGACCTTAACCACCTTAAGTGCGTTTTCACATTATCCGACCAGATATCGAATGTAGGACCGATATCCCATATATTTAAGCCGCCATATTTGATTTTTGCATCCGATATCGGATCTGATAATGTGAAAACTCACTAAAAACCCATTCATAAGTTTCGAGAACTCGTGTGAGAGTTTCATAACATTACATTGCGATATTCGTTTGATGATTTGTATGTAAATGTCAACAGTCCAATATGTTACTGATTTTTATAGATTGCCTTCTTATTTTAGTCCGAAATTAGATTACGCAAGTAATTACCTATCTAAATTTCTATACCTATAAGATTGTCTGATTGCGACCTTTAGGTCTCGAGACACTCGGGCATTTGAAGTAAAACAATAAATAGTTAATTCATGACTTTATTTCATTTCCATATCAATTCATACACCGATTAGTCTAGAGAAAAATAACTCGTCGCTTCCTATAAGAAACCTTATTATACAAATCACATTCATTTACGCCAAGATATTCAGTACTCTAAACAAGTTTAATACAATACTGGCATCAGTAAAACTGTCAATATTTCTAAGATCACATTTCAAATATTGATAATATTGTAAGTTTTACTGATGTTAACCGATTTCAAAGACGTGAGATAATACTACACTAAACCTTTTAAGGCCGACCGCGGACGATACTTTATCTTAGTTAAATCGTCTGCAACTGACCTAACTTGACCAGTCGTCAACCCAATTTCTGTTTATAAAAATGAACCGCTACCCCATAAGGTTTCCATTATTTGCAAGTGCGAAAAGAATACTTTAGCACTAACCAGTATATTTAAAATTAACTATGCTTTCTGCTAAATCCCTATGATAAATACAAGAACAATTTATATATTAGAAATTTATTCAATATTTCAGTAAAGGTAAATTTAAATTTCGTTAATTTTGTATATATCAGCTAGGGCAACATCATTTTAATGATCGTTAAATATGGTTAGTATGAAATAATAAAGATTCTTAAGGAGCTCGGTTCATAACTGCAGTAGAATAAGAATAAAATCGCAGCGCATCGAATTTACATAGGTAAGTAATTATAAATAGAGTATCAGACTGACAGTCAAGTAAAAAGGTTTCACATTCAATAAAGTTGCAACACTGAAACATGGTGTAAACATCAAGATATACAACATAACTTTTTTTTAAAGCCGTGGTCCCGAAATCAATTTATTATGCTCAAATAAATCTACATAAAATTCATTGTTATATTGGTCTTTAACGAGCAAAAAACAATAATTGGGCAAATACACATTACCCTGTACTACCATGCACGAAAACATTAAAACAATTTAAATGAGTATTGCTAGGAAATTATTCCTATGTTAAATCATACTACAAGTCACTCTGAAGCGCTTTATGATGACTAGTTTTTACTGCATTCGAAAAATACGTACACTAGTGACATAAGAAAAAATTGTCGTGAAGTTCATGAGAAGGCAGTGTATCGAATATCCTTCACTATGCGTGAAATAATAAAAAACGACTTAAGTTAGTTCTTTAGATTATTAGTTGTGTATAGTCTTGTAAGGTTATCTTGACAGAAGTTATACATAGACTTTACAGTGTGTGAATTAAAAATGAATTAGAATGTAATAGCGAAGAATCATCTACACAAAATAAATTGAACCAGTTGTACTGAAGAGATGGTTTTGTACCATTTTCCTTTGATATGAGACCTTGTTTACATTGACAGTGTTCGACATGCATAAAACGCTTCATTGTGCCATCAGTCAAAAAATGAACATGCCAAAATATATTTTGAGCTAAACAAATAATATGAAAACATGAATCCATAGCTTTTCTACCAACATGTTACAAGGGGTATTACACAATTTCTATATTCATTAAAACTATTGTAATACCCCCATTTATCAAATAAACTTAAACCTTCTTTAAGAACTGGTAAAATTATTTACATTACAAACATATTTAGTAGTCAGGTTGATAACATTTAGAATTTCGTTTAATTTAATACAACACAGCATAAAACTGAATATTTAAACTAGTTTCAACAAATATTTGAACAAGGAAATAAGCTGAAGCATAGCCAACGATACAAGACATATATTATAACAGGTAGAAAATAGATACACTAGGATGTATTTGTATAGTAATGTAACATTTTTGTTAAACCATCAAATCAAAAAATGTCACCATAAACGCCAAGTTTTTACTTCAAATTTTAATATCAGATTCTCAATATAATTATGATAGTGAATAAAAATAGCTGATCAGTAATGAAGTGTTATATGTTTTAAACGATATTTCCCAATTACTTACGTAAAATAGTACGTCTTGATTCGTTGCTTTATTTTAATTGTACAAGATCTGTGAAAGCTACCAATTGTATCTTTAACTACATTTGCAACACTGGAACACTTTGAGTTATTATAATATCGATGAAATGAACAAAATCACTTGTAGATTCTTGCGTACCATCAAGAATTCACAAGTAACTTCACGAACAACTATAAAATTTTACACAAAGTAAAATCATTAAAAATAGTTTTTGTTAAATGGAATGTTAAGGTGAATTAGTGATATTTCTATACTAATTTAGACGTCACTAATATTTAGAATAACGGCTTTTTATTAAATTAATCATTCGTATTTGATCGTAAAAGGTGAATCAACAATTCCCCAAATGCGCAAAGTTTTTGTCTCTATTCCACATACCAAGATAGAGTGAAATGAAAGATCTGATTATGACCAAAGACAAAGTGTCTATGCGCATTTGGAGCAACTTAATTAGAAACACCAGATTTTATCGATGATAACAAGTATATTCGGAAGACGATTACTGAACCTTCTTTCAAAGAATTAGAAATGAAGGTAAAATATAGAAAACATAAGTAATCTTATAAGAAAAACAGAAGTGAAATGAAGGTTCTACTCTATGGCACTAATTATCGATGTTTGTTGAAAAAAAAAGTTAGTAGGTAGTTGTTTTTGTCTATCAGGGTTATATTTTTTTACAAAAAACAGCATTCAAGCCAAACTAGTCGTCTATCGGCTATTGTAAAATACCAAAACAATAAACATGACAAAAACGATAGAATAAAAAGAAAAAGAAAACGAAAAACACGTCAAAACAAAAACTAGGAGAAAGTTATGGACATGCTTAACTAACTAATAATATTGCAAGTTTAAAAATTCTAGGGCGATTTAAAAAATATATCACAATATTCACTAATCTAAGAAAACATACTTGCAAAAACTAAACGCTAACTTGAGATTAACACGATTTCATGGGGATGGCTGGACGAGCGAAATTTATGGTCCACGATTTAAGGTTGATATCAATTTAGCTCATATTTTGTTAGATAATATTATCCTACTAGGAACAAACAAGCAACAACCAAACCACCGTCCCCAAAACTATCTAAACTTGCCCTTTTCAATAAAAATACTAATAAACATTTGTTTACGCCTCAACTTTGTAATACTGGAAAAGCGGCTCAAATAAAATCGTGAGAACAAATGTTACACCTTAAAATGACTCTAAAGCTATACACAGTCTAAAGGAAGCTTACAGCGATTTTTTTGTTACATTTTTATATTTTTAACTGTCAACACGACACCGAAGTTAAACGCCACCTGTCGGCGAACATTCTACAATAAAGACTGCATTCGTACCTTACGTCTAACGTTCTTTCACTCATTAAAATAGCATAAAATCACATCACTCGGTACTATCCTAGGTAAATCAAATTCGTTTGAAGCGTCAGGTGACCAAGGACCTATCATACACTGCATTCAGAAGAGTCAAGAATCGTGGTTACCATACATAGACGTTCCTTTACATCAAGTCACAGATCTCAAGTTACTTTTTACGTAACTTACATGTGAATAGTTTTTATTAATTCTTGTAATATGCAAGAGGAAGAAAAGAAAAGCGCACGCTTCTGGTCAAGCTTTAGTAGCTCATCTGTTAACAGCTAATTTCCAATATGTAGTTCCAAAAAGTTCTATAAGTACTTACCCGAAGCGGCAGTTTTTTTCACATTTACTTTTAAATTACTAAGTAAAGCGTCTATGTGTGTCAACCTCGACTCACATCTAGTAGCCTATTTACTAGTGACAATTGTCGCCCGACAGTGACACTTCCTTGTTTATTGCCTGTTCAAAAAGAAAGTATTGCCATTATTATTTATCAACGCAGAAATAGGCACAAAATAGGCTACTTGACCCTTAAAAAGTCTGTCTTATATAATTAAGTACTGCTCAATTGACCGAAAAAAAATATTACCATATTTTATTACGACCACTTAATCAGGCAAAAACAACATTAGCCATGTTAATCTATAGATTGTCTGTGCACGACGTCAATCGAATTGAACACAATATTTTCTGACATTAATTATAAGGTATAAAGTTCATTATGTCAGTGATTGACTGACATAAAGTTAAGTTAGGTTCTATGACGTCACTACATGGCTGACAGCGTTTTCGGTGGCCGAAGTTAAAAAAAATTACACACATTGTTAATCGAAAATACGTAGTCATCAATGTCATCATACACTTTTAATACCCAAAATCTTTAAGCATTGATTTCTTATGTCAAATACTACAGAAGACAATCATTTATTGTGCCAAATTCGATATGAGTCTAGTAGCCTATTGCCGCTATTATTTATCAACGCAGTAATAGCATAGAGGAATAAGTAAGAGAAGAGTTGTAACTCCATACATCAGTAAATGCGAGTTATTTGTAGTGACATCTATCGTCATTCACTCGTCAATCACGCGCCAACTAGCGTAAATTATCAGTACTGCTACTCGACACTAGGTGCCGACACTATTGCGTCTGCCAAAAATGTAATATTAAAACAGTTTACACCTTATATTTTAAGCTGAAGTAATTGAAAGCAAAGTACTGATTAATACTATTGTAATATTAGCTAAAAATTGTTGAGCAATAGACTTTTTGTTCGTCGTGACGTCTATTGACAAGTAGCAGTACTGATAATTTACGCTAGTTGGCGCGTGATTGACGAGTGAATGACGATAGATGTCACTACAAATAACTCGCATTTACTGATGTATGGAGTTACAACTCTTCCCTTACTTATTCCTCTATGGTAATAGGCACAGAATTGTCAATGTCAAGTGTCACTGCGGGGAAAGGCCATGGTAGATCGTTATCGCATCTTACTTCTCCTGTGACGAGGAGCTGGAGGCGCGCCCCCGTCTCCTCTTGGTGTCTTCGGTCTCGGGGCCCTTGTCGGAGCCCCCCGCTTCGCTCAGCTTGCTCGGCGGCTGCTGCTGTGTGGGGGTGTTCCCGCCCTGGATGGAGAGAATAAATAAAATAAATAAATGTTATGGACTTGGACAGATTGACTGAGTGAACCGAATCCCACGGTAAACTCAAGAAGGCGTGTGTTGTGGGTGTTAATTAACTACAGAATAGGCGAGACGACTAAAACAAACTAATTAGTCCGTCAGTTAGATTATCAAAGAATTTTAGACACGTATTTTTTCTTTTATCTCGTAAACGAAAATTGACGACGGGACAGTACGTTGAAGTTTCGCGTGACGTCACGAATAGGTACAATTTTTACTTAGAAGTGACGTCACAAGCCAACACTCCGGAACTTTGATGCTCTATTACTACATATTATAAAACAAAGTCGCTTTCTCTGTCCCTATATTCCCATGTATGCTTAAATCTTTAAAACTACGCAACGGATTTTGATGCGGTTTTTTTAATAGATAAGAGTGATTCTAGAGGAAGGTTTACAACTTTACTTGTAGGTATAGTACCGTAGGTAGTGTAGTAGGTAGGTAGGTAGGGAACGCTCAGCTAGAGGGCTCTAAATATGGCTCTAATATTTGAGATTTTAACACATAGCAAGCTGGGCCAAAATGTCAAAACTGAGGTTCAAAAGAATAAGCTTGTGTCGAGAGATGGCAGTCTATGCACTGTGATTACACGTTTTACTTTGACAGTAACTCTCTACAATACTCGATCCTCTTTGATCAAAATAACAGCGCCCTCCTGACAACAGTCATGGCTTTAGTACAAGCTTTCCCCTTAATTGCTAAGAGTGGCACTGACACTTGAGCAGAGTAGTGCTGTTTTCTCGTTTTCTTTCCGTCCTATCTCTCCAAGCAGCATAGTGAATATGTTGGAATAACATTACACCACCGTATTTTCCACCTATAGTCTAAAATAAACTAACCTTTTTCCGATTGGCCTTCTCGGCCTTTCTGCTAGCTGCTTATCGTCTTCGTCCCTATCTCGCATTCCTTTCCGTCCTATGACTTGCAGCTTGCAGGCGGTGCTGGAACAACATCCCACCACCGTACCTCTAAAAGAAACTAACCTTGGATATCCTTGCTGGCGGCTACATTTCTGAGCTCATATAACCCGGTAACCTTCAAATTAAGAGTGAACAGGCATCTTCTGGGCGAGCTCACTCCATCGTAGGCCACGTCTTTGCCTTTGGCTAGTCTGTGGCCAAGTGTAAGCCTATTTCGAGGGTTTACTGGTGAAACCCAATAAATTGAGATAATTTGTCCTTGAAATAGGAACATTGTGGAAATTGCACAAAGTTCGATTTCAAAAATCAGTTTGCTCAACTTATCGGGTTTCGATTTATAAATCGAGGGTTTACTGGTAAGATATATCTTTTACTAATTGGCCTTCTCGGCCTTTCTGATAGGCTTGTCGTCTTCGTCCTATCTCGCATTCCTTTCCGCCACATCACTTGCAGCTTGCAGGCGATGCTGGAATAACATCCCACCACCGTACCTATAGTCTAAAATAAACTAACCTTTTTCCGATTGGCTTTCTCGGCCTTTCTGCTGGGCTTGTGGTCGTCTTCGTCTCTGTCTCGCGTCCCTTTCCGCCCCATCACACCCAGCAGCTTGCTGACCATGCTGTTCTTGGAACGGCCTTCAGTCTCCGTCGGCTCTGGACACTGGAAAATATCAACATTATCATATTATGTTAATTTAAAAACAACACAAAGAACTATTGTCCTCGATTACAAGCTAGTCATGAAACAAAAGTATCATCCGATATTGTCTTCGGTTCGGTATTGTATCCGATGTTGATCTAGATAACTGATATCTGTAGAGTTCGATCCAACTCTTCTTTTTATTTCTTTTTTTTTACTTAGATTCCAGACCGTTAAAAACAAAAACTTGTGATTAATTTAAGGCACCACGTTTATAAACCAGAACCTCAGCCTTAACCTAGAACACGCGGACAATCTAACTGAGTGATTTAACATTAATATACCTACCACAAAATGAAAATTTTGAAAAACCCCCGACTAGGGTTGCAAATTGTTTTTTTTCAGAATTATGAAAAAAAACCATGCACCATGGTTTTTTTTCTAAATATTTTTTTTTTCAAATGAACAAATAATACGACAATAACGGTTTTTCTTGATTTGTAACGTGTCAATAACAATAACGTACATTTTAATTCGATAAACATTCAGTATACAAACATTTATTGGGGAATCCCCGATGCAGCGTGGATAGGCGGTGGCGTTGCCAACAGTAAATAGCGATAACTACTAACTACAGATTGTGTAAATGTTAGTTTTATAAAACCAGAAATTAAAGCTATGAAATTAAATTTTTTTAATAGTTAATATAAAGTCTAAAAAACCGTATAAAAGTATTAACAGTTCTGCAAATTTTGAGATTTCGACCTTTAGAAAAAAAACATACTCCAGAAAAAAAAACTGTTTTTTTCACGTTTTTTTTTCATGTTTTTTTTCAAGCCAGAAAAAAAAACCGTTTTTTTGCAACCCTACCCCCGACACAGTGGACCGATTTTCATGAAACATGGCAAAGAACACTTCCGACTCTCAGCTTTCAAACAAAAAAAAAATCTAAATCGGTTCATCCCTTCGGGAGCTACAACGCCACAAACAGACAGACACGTGAAACTTATAACACCCCGTCGTTTTTGTGTCGGGGGTTAAAAACAAGTAGTCTAAATAATACGTCAAGTAGGTACCTTCATCGCGTCCACAGACTCCTGCCTCTTCACCATTTCCTTCTTCCCCTCCGCCTTCTTCTCACTCTTCTCCTGCTTCTTACTCTCCTTCTCCTGCCGCTCCAACTTCTCTTGTTTCTTCGCTTCCGCTTTCTCCTGCCTACTCTCCCCTCTCTTCACCGACCCCGTTCTTTCCATCGCCTTCTCTTTCGGAGCTTCTTTCTCTTCTTTCAACTCTTTCTTTAAAGACTCTTGTTTCTTTAACTCCGGTTTTTCCTTCTTCCCTTTTTCCTTCTTATCTTCATCTTTGAGACTGGAGTCTGACTTCTTCCTGGCTTTTTCTTTAGGTTCTGCAGGCGTTTCTTGAGTCTTCTTTTTGTCTTCTTGAGTCTTCTTTTTGTCTTCTTGTGTATTCTTTTTGTCTTCTTGTTTCTGTTCTTTGTCTTCGGAGAATATTGAGCCGGTGTCCGTGCTAGAACGACTTTCGTCGAGACGGAGGTTATCTGTAGAAAAAAACATAATTATTAGTAATAGCAAAGACATATGTAACTCCGTATATACAGCTACAGTCTAATAAAAAACATACCTCGGAACCATACAGAAAAAGGTACAATGGCCTAGATGACCTTTGGGGGACGCTCGACTAGATGGCTCTAATATTAATATTTGACATTTTAACACATATCAAGCTAAGAATATGGGCCAAATTGTCAAAACTGAGGTTTAAGAGTTTTAAGCTTGTATCGGGAGATGGCAGTCTATGCACTGTGATTACATATTTTACTTTGACAGTAACTCTCTATAATACTTGATCCTCTTTGGTAATGTAAATAAAGCAGTCAATGCCTGATATTAGTGATATTTTAATTTCTGGACGGGACAGCGAGGCCGAAAAGTTTCCAAATTTCTGCCGGAAACTTTCCATTCTTTGATGGATATTGTATGGATGGAAACTTTCCATTTCATAAATTTAAAATCCCTTTATCTTTCGTGAAACTTTCGTGAATTTTTCATGAAATTTAAGATTTTTTTGGAAAGTTTCCGCAACTTGCACATCACTAGGTGCGAAGAATTAACTGGACAGTGAAAGTGAGGCGAACATGAGGCGAACGACTTAATCGGACAGATCAGTTTTATGGACGTTTTTTGTCAATCGCAAATTCTCTCGAAGTATCCAGGTCTACAGAAGTGTATGAAAGAACTGAAAAAATGGTTAATTAAGAATGCGTTCCATTGACATTATACGAGGGTTTGCTGGTGAAACCCGATAAGTTGAGCAAACTGGTTTTTAAATTTGAACTATGTGCAATTTCCACAATGATGTTATTTCAAGGACAAATTATCTCGATTTATCGGGTTTCACCAGTAAACCGTTTTCGTACATGAATTTTGTGCCAATCCAATTGTTATTATTTAAATTATTTTATTATTTTTCATGATTGTATGTCCCTACTTATCATTACTTATCTTTTAATGTAAACATCGACATTCAATAATTTAATTGTGTATATGAAAACTGTTGTGACGTGTAATGTATGTGTGCATTTACGAAATAAATGAATATGAATATGCACAAAATAACGACCTCATGTGGTCGCGCGCGGACTTCAGCCATGAATGAGGAACCGAGTTAGATGAAAGTGTTTTTCACCACACAACTGGTAAAGGCTTACTTTGCTATTCGAAAACAGATAGCAAAATTGCATTTTAACCACAAGAGTGCAAAGTAATTTCATACAAATTTTAACTTCATGTCTTAAGCTGGCTGGTAGAATTTACCTATAAAGGATGATTTTGATTTATAAATATTGAATAAATTGATGGATTTAATTTAATGTTTTATAGTTAATATTTTGTTCGTGTTGGTGTGGTGAAAAATTTTGTGTTTCACTCGGCGGCAAAGTTTGTTTAACCTTCGTGCCTTCCTCGCAACGCTTAAGATTCCACTTTTTGCAACGCTCAAGAATATTGGAATATTTCGCTTGCTCGGGTATCAATATTGGCACGTGCGGTTAAACAACAACTTTGCCCCCTTGTAAAACAAATAACTATTTCTTACCAATAGTCAAATCTCTCGAAGTGTCCAAATCCACAGAGGTGTCAGGAGCGAAGGATTCGTCGGACAGTGAGAGCGAAGCGAAGGAGTTGGACGCGTCGAACGTCTTCTCGAGGCTCGTCTTTGGCGACGACGTGAAGATGCTTGGAGTCATCTGCTTTGCAGGTGTCCTGTGAAAAACATATTGAGTGAATAAAATAACCTAACCACAAAATTAAAATCTTGAAAAACCCCCGACAGCGACATAGTGGATTGATTTTCATGAAACATGGCTAAGAACGCTCCCGACTAATTCAGCTTTAAAAAAAAAACTAAATCTAAATCGGTTCATCCATTCGGGAGCTACGATGCCACAGACAGACACATTGTCGCCTGCGGTATTTCCGGACCGATACGACCTTCAAATCTTCAAGAAAAGAGCGTACACCCATCTTAAAGGCCGGCAACGCACCTCCAACACCTCTGGTGTTTCGGGTGTCCATGGGCGGCGGTGATCGCTTACCATCAGGCGACCTATCTGCTCGTTTGCCTCCTATCCCATAAAAAAAACACACACACAGACAGACAAAGAGACAGACACGTCAAACTTATAACCCGTTAAAAAAGTCATCATCCTCCTTGCGTTATCCCGACATTTCCGCTTTGACAACTAATCCCAAGATTTGGCGTAGACACTAGTTTTACGAAAGCGACTGCCCTCTGACTTTCCAACCCGAAAGGTAACTAGGCCTTATTGGAATTAGTCCGGTTTCTTCACGATGTTTTTCCTTCACCGAAAAGCGACTGGCAAATATCAAATGACATTTCGCACATAAATTTCTAAAAATTTATTGGTACGAGCCGGGGTGCGAAAAAGCGCTGGTGGCCTAGGGGCAAAAGCGTGCGACTTTCAATCCGGGCAGAATCTAGTTTTTCATTTAATTTAACTTTCCTAGAGTATTTCTCTAAAAAGAGATCCAGATATAGAAATAATACTATAGGGTCTAGGTTACTGACCTGTTAAGTGCGATCTTCGCATGATGCGTCGGCGAATCCTTTTCTTCCGCTATTCTCGGCAATGGAGGTTCCTCCTTATCTTGAGGGGGAGGAGTGGGGGGTGCTGCAGGGGCGGGGGCGCGCCACACGACTCCTCTTCTAGAAGGAGGCCCGGAGACAGAGACAGAGGTCACGCCGCCGCAGCAGAGAGGGGAGATTGAGCATTTGGACTCGGCTGAGCGCGGGTGCAGTCTGGAATTGGAGAGCTGTTGTAGTTTATGTGAGCCTGGTACTTTCAACTAATTCAATCAGCCAATAACACCAAAAAATGACAATAGGGATGACGACTACATAAAAAAATGGCATTCTGTTTAGTCCTTCAGTTAGATCGTCCAAAAATACTGAACACATATTTTTCGCGTTTATGAAAAAATACAATGAAAATTAATGAAAAAATACAATGATATAGAGCATCAAAGTTCCAGAGTGGGGGGCTTGTGACGTCGATTCTAAGTAAAAATTGTACCTAGACGTGACGTCACGCGAAACTTCAACGCACTGTACCGTCGCGTCGTCATTTTTCATTTACGAGAAAAAAGAAAAAATACGTGTCTAAATTTCTTTGATAATCTAACTGACGGCCTAACTAGTTTGTTTTAGTCGTCTCGCCTACTAATTATATAATCATGTTTTGATATGACTTTCAGCTTCACACACTGATGTTATACACCCAAGCAGTTATCCTGCTATAAAAATCATATTTTACACAACACACCAGACAACAGTACCAATTATCAGAAGGAAATCCTTCTCTTACAGAGAATAACCAACGTCTATGTTATAAATAATGAACAACAAATTCACGGCATGATCCCATAAACATGAATGACAGAAGGAGGTAGATTAAGCACACACACACACACAAAGTCCAAAGTGTTTTACATGGCGAATGAATGTACCTTAACAGACACAAAAGCAAGGACCTTTCGACATCCATTTGGTTATGAGGGATTCCCATGATTTCTGAAAAGGCATCATATCCCGGCTCATCCATGTAGGGATAGGGATGCCACCATTATTTGGGGATGGTAGGACGTGTTCTTTTGTCGAAGCTTACGCGTTCTTTTATCTACTTTTTCCCCCGTGTGCTGATCTGCCATACAGTAAAGTCACCTGTCAGGAGATAGTGCGCGTCGCAGTAGTGGTGAGGCGGGGTCGCGACGTCTGTCAGTTGTGAAGTTAGCTACAAGGGCTAGGTACAGGAGTGAGGTTAGCTACAGACCTGTCAGGGGACAGTGCTCGCCGCAGGAGCGGCGAGGCGGGGTCGCGTCGCGCCCAGGCGCGGCGGCCGCACTCCCGCGCGGCGAGCGGCGACGGGCTGCGCGCCTCGCAGCGGCTGTTAGTTGTGGGGTGAAGTTAGTTACACAAGCACTGATGCATGTAATCGTGGAGTTGTATGTATGGTACCTAAACGCGAATAACCCAACTCAATTTAAAATCAGACAAAAGAGTTATGAAATTGTAGTAATATTTCGCCAAATTGTTTTTTTTTTGCATTTTCAGTCATGAAATCATAATAATCTATAATTTAAACACTTACTTCCATCGTTTCCTGGACTGGACGGAAAGTAATACTTTTATAGGCAAAAATATTTGCTAAAATAATTAAAGTAAATATGTGTAATAACGTCAGTTTTGTAACGCGATTGGCCGGGTTATTCGCATTAATTTTATATTTAGCCTTAGAACAGACGAATGCTTTTTGTATGGTGAAATAAAGGCTCCATATAAAAATCTAAAGACTAGAATAGAAATATTGTTGAGACAGAATATGGGATACATAAATAAATATGAGATTATCTCCCAAACTCCCCATAGAAAAAATATAGATAGGTGAATATCATCGTCCTGAACATAACAGTGGAAATGATGTATGTGATATGGCATGTGCCCGTTGAACATGTACAGTGAAAGCAAACGTATACACCGTGATTTGAACAGACAATGAATAATGCTTCAAGATATTTTATCCATAAGAGTTATGAACAAATATAACCACACCTATTAACGAAATTCGGACGCATTAACGCGAATTGAATTGAAAGTAAATAAATGAAAAATATGGTTCTCTATTTATCAATTTCCATTTTTTTTTTCAATAAAATTGTAGTTCAAAACAAATTCCCATTCTTAGCACTTAAAAAAACTACAACTATTTGTGATCGACAATGAGGTCCCACTTGCCGGCATTATAAGCGATGTTCGTGGTTCGTGTACAAATACGACGCCGCCGGACGTAAGCGCCATCGACAATAAGGTCCCTTTATCCAGATAACGTCACATTTATTTAAAATATGAAATGTCCCAAAAATGCTTCAGTTGAATCGCTTATACAATTTAATCAAAGTGGTTTTGATGCAAAAAATCTAGGAATCTTTAAAATTTCTACGTATGACTGTTTGTTTCTAAATAAAAGAAAAAAAATACGAGATAAACCTCGCGACAGCGTAAATGATAAAGTGTACAGAATACGAGACATTGAAGCGTACCTGGTGGGCGACTGCGGCGGCGGCTGCGGGGAGGGGGAGGGGGTGCGCGCGAGCGGCGACAGCGGCATGTGCTGCAGCGACGCCCGGCGCACCTCCGCGCCGCCCGCTACCAGCTTGTGCTTCAGACCGTGGAGCGATGACGGCCTGCACATGCAAAAATAAATCATCCCACTCATTACAGTGAGCCTTAGCTGCAGGAAAACTCAAAATAAGTTTTTCCTGTACCTTTCTTTCCAGTCGTCTACTGCTCTCCGAGACGTTTCTAAAAATCCCTTACTCGATGGAGATACGACGTTTCATAATAGAGTTCCTATGACCACCTTTCTGCTCCATGATACCATGATATTGCATTGTCACGTGATTTACATGTGTGTGCAAAATTTCTGCTCCATCGGAAATCGGGAAGCGGGTCAAACTTAGCTACTACGATTTGACCCAAACTAACACCCATACTAATATTATAAATGGGAAAGTGTGTGTATGTGTCTGTTTGTTTGTCCGTCTTTCACGGCAAAACGGGGCGACGAATTGTCGTGATTTTTTAAGTGGAGATAGTTGAAGGGATGGAGAGTGACATAGTCTACGTTTTGTTTCTTTCTAACGCCCCACTTCCCCAACATGGGGGTGGAAGTTTGTATAGAGCATGGAGAAATTTTCGAATTTAACGCGAGCGAAGCCGCGGGCAAAAGCTAGCAAATTTTTTTTATACCACGGCCCGCCTGATGGAAAGCGGTCACCGTAACCTATGGACGCCTGCAACTCAAGGAGTGTCACATGCGCGTTGCCGACCCATTAGAAACTTGTACACTCCTTTTTTGAAGAACCTCATACTGTAGTTCATCAGGAATACCTCGGCAGGGAGCTCATTCCACAGCCGGAGCGTTCGTGGGAGGAAATTCCTCTGAAACCGCACGGTGTGCGACCATTTAGGTTGCAAGGTGAGGATGAGCGCCCTGTCGACGTATGTACATAAGTTATATTTTTAGGGCTGTTTAGTAAGTTTTAAATGTCCGAAATGGCAGTGATATTCCAGTGTACATACCGTTGGTAATGCGTGGTGGTGGCAGCAGCGTGCAGTGGGCTGTCACCACACGGTGACGAGGGTGCCGACGGCGAAGCTAACTCTACCCCTGACACCATCTGCAAAATGATACAATGTAATAACAAAGTCACACCTTCGGGCCGATCATTATTAAAGTCGGAACCCGCAAAATGCGATTTTTTTTTCTCTTGATGGCGTAGTCAGGTAGTTTAGTTAGTCAGATACAGTGACAGAGAAAAATACCCGCAATTTCCGAACTTTGCTTTTCGCGGTTATACTCCAGGCTTCCAAAAAACTGTGTTAGTGAATTTAGACTTATATTGACCGGGATATAGACCGTGATTACCTTTTTGATTTTTATCAAGCTCGAGATATTTCGACGCAGTTGCATGCAGCCATCATGATCACGGAAAACAGTTTGCCGTGATCATGATGCATGCAACTGCGTCGAAATATCGGGAGCTCGACAATGATCAAAAAAGTTATCACGGTCTATATCCCGGACTCCCGGTCAATATAAGTCTAATGAAAATAACCGTGAATCATTCAAAACTCTTAATGTTAGTGAATACCAGAAATCTTTCAAGGTCCCGATATCTCATCACTTTAGTTTTTAACTACAGAATCGTTCCACCCGTTCCATGCAAATATGAAAATCAAAAATGCCTTACAATTAATGTTTATGGAGTTATGAAATGCTCGGTTAAGTTATGTTAAAACGTGTATAAAGTTACCTGATGCATCTCCTGCGAAGCCCTTTTAGTAGAGATCCTCCTGAACAGCGAACACCTTCGCCTCGGGCGCGGCCTCGGTGGAGCAGAAGCTCGCCTCCCGCCACCGATTCGTCGCCTCCCGCCCGCCTGTATACACCGTACTCTTTACTCTTTGCTAGCTGATTATATCTCGTACTCTTTACTCTAACGACATTCCATTCCAGCTGATTATATCTCAATTTGACGCAAGTGTCACTCACTTTTAACATTTTAATTGCAAACCCCTTATTCATAAACGTACTCTAAAGTTCCGTTCTAAGTTTTTTTTCTTTCAACCCCTTATTTGCCAAGAGTGGCACTGAAACTTGAGTAGTTTCATGTGCTCTGCCTACCCCTTCATGGGACACAGGCGTGATTGTATGTATGTATGTATGTACTCTAAAGTTATCAAGCCAATAAAGTTCGTTTGTCCTATTCTATCACACCAATACGTCGGACAGAGACAAACGAACTTTATCGGCTTGATAACTTTAGAGCACGATTATGAATAAGTAGGTAAGAGTTTTTGTATTATGTACAATTTCAGTATCAATCATAACACATACCAAAATGATCGCCCGTCAGATTTGAGCGAGAAGACTTTTTCGAAGATTTTTTCTAGCATATGCTGTGTCCTGTCACGGTCGCCATAATTGTCAAACAATACATTATGACTTTCGATCATTATGTCAAACAAAGGGATCCGGTATGCCCGCTATTAAAAAAATAAAAACTTAACCTACCAATGATCCGATCTCTTATTTTTCTAACACGATGCAAATTACCAATCAAGTCATCCGTTACCAATTATTATTCAATCAACATTGAAAAGTCGATTAATTTATGATTATGAATGTAACAAGTCAAAAACCAGTTTAAAATGATGTGATTTTCCCAAAATTCCAAATGTTTGTTTAATGTTGTTTACCTGTATGGTGGTCTGATCTAGCGGCGTGGCACGGAGTGTGGCGTGCGGCGCTGCCAGCAGCAATCGGAGAACCTGCGTATAGGGAGAAATGTTTAGTTAAGTAATTAAAAAACCTGCGTATAGGGAGAAATGTTTAGTTACGTAATTTTAAAAAAATCGTTGTATGAAGATCCTTATTTAGAACACTGTTTATTACTATTTAAATTGAAGATTTTTTATTGAGAAACAAACAACATAACAACTATAAATAAGCTTAGAAATAATAATAAATAAAATAAATTAGATTAAATTAAAAATAACTTATAAATAAAAAACCTCGCCCAAGTCGCTGCCACCGGGCAGTGTGCCCAGAATTTTTTTCCATTTTTTATTGCCACGTTGGATGGCAATGCTAATGCGTTGAGCAAAATATTGGCCAGCCCTCTGGTCACCTGTGACGTCAATAAGGCGCGCCGCTAGTTCTTTGTACGAAATAAATGAATGAAATTTAGAATGAAATAAATGATCTCTTTCATTTTGAGGTTTAATAGACCATAGACATTTTGACACTCGAAAAAAAATAGGGCACACCACACTCGTTCAAAGGTGAGATATAAAATTTACTATTACCCGGGTTAAACAGTTTACTTTTCAGTTAATAGTGCATTGCATTCAGTTCCATTATTTTTAAAGCGCGTTAAGACTAATAAATTCATTTATTATGTATGAAAATGATGAAAATTTCTTTTTTTTGCGAATGTAACTAAAAGTGATATACAGGGTGGTTCCTGATAATGAAGCCTAGCTACGTTTCGAATTTAACGGAAAACAAAAAAAAACACGGTGTATATTTGGTGAAAGGTTCAGGTAGTACCTGCGTGTGCAGCAAGCCCTGCACGGACTCGCCGTTGAGCTGCGTGATGAGGTCGCCGGCGCGCAGCCCCGCGGCCCAGGCGGCGCCCTGCTCGCTGACGGCGGACACGAGGTGGTGCATGGTGTAGTAGTCGGTGTCGCCGTAGTACACGCGCACGGTGTGGATCGTGAACCCGAAGCCGCGGGGGCCGCGCCGCACCACGATCGGCGGCTTCGATGACTGGATCAGCCTGTCCAGTCAAATAAAACAATTCAGCTAAACGAGTCACACATACGAGTATACTAGTCACTAGGACTAGAAGAGAAACTAATATTGGCAGGGTCGCCATGTGAAAATACCAGTACCGATGACTATACTTGTGTCGCTTAATTTCAAAACTGGGTAAATCCATTTTGCTATAAGATTGATTATCTTTCAGATCATATTACATTTTTTATATATTCAACCGTATAT
The DNA here is from genome assembly GCF_023078275.1 of Leguminivora glycinivorella. Classification (NCBI taxonomy): domain Eukaryota; kingdom Metazoa; phylum Arthropoda; class Insecta; order Lepidoptera; family Tortricidae; genus Leguminivora; species Leguminivora glycinivorella. Next base: position 15,240,747 of record NC_062991.1, read on the forward strand.
TCTGCTTATATATGCCAATATATTCTGCTTTAACAGAATGGATTTACCCAGGTTTTAAGTCAAGCGACACAATTTAAGTTGCAGTTAATAACTTTTTTTCTCTTTAATTATTTACAATAAAAGTGGTTAACAACAAGCGAAAATGTCATATTTTTACGTAAAGTGAGCCTACTTTTTAAAATACAGCTCAAAAATTACTTTTAGAGCAAGCGTTAATATATTATGACCAAAGTAAGAGCAAAGAGGATTGAGTATTATAGAGAGTTACTGTCAAAGTAAAATGTGTAATCACAGTGCATAGACTGCCATCTCACGACACAGGCTTAAAACTTTTCAACTTCAGTTTTGACAATTTGGCTCATATTCTTAGCTTGATACGTGTTAAAATGTCAAATATTTTTATTAGCGCCATCTAGCCGAGCATTCCCCAAAGGTGTAACGCCATCTTGGCCACCGTACCTTTTTCATTATGGTTTTGAGGTACGTTTTTTTTCTTAGACTTTATCCGTCTATACGGAGTTACATATGTCTTTGGTAAGAGTAACCAATTCAATGTTATATTTAATACATCTGTAATTAACTATTAAAATAAATATGAATAATCGGGGAAATATTGCAAAAAGGCAAAGGAAAGTGTGTGAAGCGAAAGTGGTTTGTCAGGATCGTAGTAAATTAAATGGAAATCCGTGATCTCTGCCTACCCCTTTGGGAAACAGGCGTGATTGTATGTATGAATGAATAAACCGCCACTACAAAATGTGTACAGCAATAGTGGCATCTACTCACGAGTGATTATGATGTGCGAACGGCGAAGGCGGGTCTCGACATGGTGAAGAGTCTCGCGATGAGTTGGTGCTTGACGTGTTGCCGGCGCAAGGAGATCCCGCGCCGCCGTGTGTACCCGTGTCTTCCGCTATTGAAAACAGGAATTTTTAAATTACCCCAAATCCAAAGCTGTAAGAACCTCTTTTTGACACATGACAGCGTCCTCAAAACGTAAACTCGAGCAACCTAATGAAATTTTAAATAAAATCCTGTAATAATATTAAATAAAATCAAGTATTTAAAAACAATATTTCGCTTACTTTAAATTATAATATGACATATTTATTTTAACTTTGGATCTTCGTTCAGTGAGTCATTTCAACTATATTAATTTATCACGCAGGATTTACTTATTATGTCATTTATTATTCATTTTTATTTTAAATTAGTACTTTTGTGTCTGTCATTTCGATTCAAATGACATTTCAGTAAATTGACAGAAATCGTATACTTAATTTAAGTTAAAGTTTAAGCGCCTCCTTGTAAACGTTTTTAGTGGTTTAATCGATTCAACCAATTGAAATTAATCGTTAATTGGCAAACGATACGTCTTAAATAACATCGTAACATAGACTTTAAAACAAATGTGTCAAAAATGTGAAGTTACAGATCCGGGACAATAGCTAAGTTCGAGTCTTCATATATCCCTTCTGTGACAATAAGCTCGTTTTCCAACACAATATCTACATCCAACCAGCCAACTGGGGGAGTACCTCCGCCTTACAGAAGACCACAGCCAAATAGCACTAGACCCTACTCATAGTGTTGTGTTCCTGCCGGTGAGTAAGGCTGCCAGAGCTCAACGAGGGTGCGGTGTGCTGGTGACGGAAGGATCTACGGAACTAATTTGTTCCGTCGGTAACACAAACCCTCCTTGGAACTAGGACACTCTTTTTTGCTGTATACTTAGCGCAGTAAAGATGAGTGTACAAGTTTATAATGGGTTGGCAACGCGCACGTGACACGCCTTGAGTTGCAGGCGTCCATAGGTGACCGCTTTCCATCAGGCGTGCCGTATGCTTGTTTGCCACCGACATAGTATAAAAACATCAGGCATTGGGTCTGCTTACCTGGGTGTATAACCAGGGATAAACCAGAAGTAGATGCGGAGCGGCGCATAGCCTTCGGAGCGACGAGCGCCATCGGTTTTGTCTTCTCGGGACGATCCGGCTTGTCAACGCTCTTCGCTTCTTTCTTCGGTGCGTCAGACCTGAAGGAGAACATATTGATAATTTCATGAATGTAGGAAAAGTATTACTTCTAGAGAATACTAAATTACTTGTAGGCTAAGGTAACTACGGAGTGAAAGTTCCATGAGTATAACCAAAGAGGATCGAGTATTATAGAGAGTTACTGTCAAAGTAAAACGTGTCATCACAGTGTAAAGACTTCTATCTCTCGAGCTCTCGATAGTAGCTTAAAACTTTTGAACCTCAGTTTTGACAATTTGGCCCATATTGTTAGCTTGATATGTGTTAAAATGTCAAATATTAGCGCCATTTAGCCGAGCGTTCCCCAAAGGTGTACGCCATCTAGGCCACCGTGCCTTTTTCTCTAGGGCTTTGAGGTACGTTTTTTTTTAGCCGTCTATACGGAGTTACATATCGTCACTACTTTAAAAAAAACTTGTATTTTCGTCTGTCAACGAAAAGAAAATTGTAATAAGTATGTATGGAATGCATTTAGATTTACTGCGTTTTAACTTTGAAAAGCACCGCGAGACACGATATTTTTTTAAAGTAGGTAATGACGATATGTCTTTGTCAATATGAAAGGCAATCGTGTCCCTCTTTCCCTAATAAATAGAAGTTAACTTGAGAACTGCTGGTGTACAGTATTCTAGAGGTAAATAGTAGTGGGTTACTCACGCCCGACTCGGCTGCGCGGGGTGCGGGCGCAGCGCGGGCCGGCGGCGGGCGGCGGGCGACACGTCGTCGGAATCCGTTTGAGACGACTCTGCCGTCGACGCTGAACCGCCGGGGATGATCATCTGCAAAACATTACTTGTTAAATGGGAAATAGGATGACGACTACATAAAAAATGGCATTCTGTTTAGTCCGTCAGGTAGATCGTCCAAAATACTGAACACATATTTTTCGCTTTTTCTAATTAATGAAAAAATACAAATGTATAGAGCATCGCTCGCAGACTTGTCTGCACGATAAAAACAAATTTATATAAAGACTGTTGAATATTTAATATGTTGTATTCACTTACCGGACACCTCGGGTGATGGTGCAAAGGTGCAGTAGGTGTGCTTGGAGGCCCGGCGCTGTCTGGAGTACCCGGCCAGCTATCCGTACTCTGTGAAACAACACACTATCATTACTCATCAATTCACGTATAACCACAAAATTAAAATTAAAAAGAAACCCCCGACCGCGACATAGTGGATCGATTTTCCTGAAACATGGCTAAGAACACTCCCGACTTACTCGACTTACAGCTTTCAGACAAAAAAAACTAAATCCAAATCGGTTCATCCGTTCGGGAGCTACGATGCCACAGACAGACAGACAGACAGACAGACAAACTTACAGACACATACACAGACACACACAGACAGACACGTCAAACTTATAACACCCCGTCGTTTTTGCGTCGGGGGTTAAAAAGTAGTATGTTCTGGGGTGACAAGCGAACTAAAGTTTACTCTTCTAGTCCTCCTGGCCGGGTCGCCATGTGAGATGAGGGTTCGGATTAGAGTAGATACGAGTGTTTATTTTTGATCCTTATATATGGCATCGTAGCTCCCGAACGAACCGATTTAGATTTAGTTTTTTTTTGTTTGAAAGCAGAGTTAGTCGGGAGTGCATGTCTCATGAAAATCGGTTCACTGCGTCGGGGTTTTTTTCTTAATTTTAATTTTGTGGTTAGGTTATTACCCGTCTGGTAGTTAACTCAACGATTTTGAACCCGCCGTTTAGGAACCGTCACACGTGAAACAAGGTGCCGATAGGTAGGTTATTCACAGTCGCGAACGGTAGCATTTTGAGAGCACTATTAAATCCAAGTTTTTTTAGGGTTCCGTAGCAAAAAGGTACAACAGGAACACTTATGGTGCGACTCTGTTTGTATGTCCGTCTGTCACATAACTAAATATCTCGAGAACTACTTATGCTATCACTTAGTAATAAGGAATAGTTATGAACATTGTTTTACTCACTAAAAGAATCAACCGACACCGCTGAAGTGTGTCTTCGCCACTGCGGCGATGTAGAAGAAAGCGGCAAACAGTCCCGCTTCCTCGCCCGCCTCCGTCGCCGCTTCCGCTGCCTCTTATCATGTACATCCACGACACACTTATAAACACACTACTTACTCTAGAATCATGCGATACCGCTGAAGTGTGTCTTCGCCATTGTGGTGAAGTTGAAGAGAAAGCGGCAAACAGTCCCGCTTCCTCGCCCGCCTCCGTCGCCGCTTCCGCTGCCTCTTATCATGTACATTCCACGACACACTTATAAACACACTACTTACTCTAGAATCATGCGATACTGCTGAAGTGTGTCTTCGCCATTGTGGTGAAGTTGAAGAGAAAGCGGCAAACAACCCCGCTTCCTCGCCCGCCTCCGTCGCCGCTTCCGCTGCCTCGTCCGTGTCCGCTTCGCTGTGGTTGTAGCGGTCGCAGCGGCCTACACAATAAACAATTCAATTGATTTCGTTGTCGGACGTCAAACCGTCAACATCTCAAGTATATATATTTATATCCATACTAATCCATACTAATATTATAAATGGGAAAGTGTGTGTGTCTGTTTGTTTGTCCGTCTTTCACGGCAAAACGGAGCGACCGATTGACGTGATTTTTTAGGTGGAGATAGTTGAAGGGATGGAAAGTGACATAGGCTACTTTTTGTTTCTTTCTAACCCTCCACTTGCTTTTAATGGGGGATGGAAGTTTGTATGGAGAACTCCACAATTATCGAATTAACGCAAGCGAAGCCACTGGCAAAATCTAGTGTTATATACCTCTATAATGTATGAAATTGTCTATGGCATTTCTAAATAACTACTTTATGGCATTTCTAAAACATCTATATACGAAAGAACGAGTTGGTTACTTATTACGAAAATATAAATTTAAACTTACTGTCAAAATAACTAGTGTCCTCGTCGTTTTCGAGCTGAGGGATAAACTCGGCTTTCCGTCGTAAAAGGTTATTCCAGTCCAGACCGTAAAAGTACACGTGTTCCTGTTCAAATAAAATAGGTTTTACTTATAGGTATAGGTACAAAAAAAAATCATACAATGATGGGAGAGGCATACTGAAAACTTTCCTTTCTTTGGATATATCCGAAATCATGAAAAACTTAAAAAACATCGACATTGATCTCGTGGTCAAAGCTTCAGTACGACCTGCGTTTTCTTATTAGAAGTAAAAATAAACGATTTCAAGCATATATTCACTAGATTATTTCGACGACCGCTGGCGTTGACTTCATCAAAATTTGTGTGAAAGCATTTAGGAAGTATATAAAATATATTATGAGACACAAAAAGCCTTCTTGAATACAAAAAATTAATGAATCTACGGTTGTACTCATGATATTACATCGCTACTGTTGCAACATCTTTCGGGACAATTTTGGAGGCCCCTCTTCAGACATAGGAGTTTTTGAGGCGGCCACACTCCGTGCACTGAGCGCGCCGCTCGCCGCTCGGCCCACTGCGCGCGCGCTGGTAGGGCGAGGTCGGGGAGCGCAGATCAACCGTACAACCGTACGTTGTACAACCGAACGTGAATACAACCTTAGATTCATTAAATATTTGAATATGGTATAAAAGTTTAACGTCTATAAGAGCTTACCTTGACTTGATGCGTGCCACCGGTCCCGAGTCGGTCCCTAGGGTTTCTTGCGAGTAGCTCAGTGATTATCGCTCTCGCCTCCACCGCTATAGGGAAGTCTTCTTCCGACGGCCATTCAATATCATCTGTGGACATAACAATAAGTTAGCAAGCGAAAATTTTCTCCGCTTTAGGTTTAAATAGGCCATTGTCTTTCGCAGGCTGCACTTCTCAACAAATTATCGTGGTTATCCATACTAATATTATAAAAATGTGAAAGTACTGTGTGTCTGTTTGTTTGTCCGTCTTTCACGGCAAAACGGAGCGACGAGTTGGCGTGATTTTTCAAGTGGAGATATTTGAAGGGATGGAGAGTGCCATAGGCTACTTTTTGTTTGTTTCGCGAGACGACTTGGACGCATTCTACACAAAATGGTGTAGAACACCGATGACAGGATCGAGTGGCATAAAACAAGGTGCTCAGAGTGGGACACTAAAATAGGCGTGGAGTCCCTCCGCACTGAAGACTCAAAACTTCGTAATGTGGAAATGAAATTTAAAAATTCGAGTTGGCAACACTGAGCGTGAAGCGTTTAACGCTGTCAGTTGGGAGACGCATTAGAAGTTACACTTCGATAAAAAAAATATTCTTCAGTAACTACATTTTTACCAAAATGGGCAAGGTACACGGATCCATAATCTTATTTTAATCTTAGCGATTACATGCTCACAAGACTTTTTGATTTAAATGACTTTAAAATGATTAAGCAGGCCGGCAAGCATGATCGCGCGATAAATGATATAACATCAGGCCGTCCCGTTCGCACTATTTGTAAATGTAGTAATTTAGAAAAGGACAAGCAATCACCAGACAACTTACCATTAACAGTGTGAGCAAATAATTCTTCAGGTGTGTCTCCGAAGAAGGGCACGCAACCAACTAAAAATTCGTAGAGGATGATGCCCATCGACCACCAATCCACCGGTTTACCATAGCCCTGAGGACAAATAATTAACTGTATTATAATATTTATGATTGAATATACTATACTTTCGATAGAAAATTAAGAAAATATTTATTTATTTAAACTTTATAGCAAAAAATACACAAAAATGTACAAATGGCGGACTTAATGCCAAAATACGGGACAAGGTCGAGATTATGACGGAGACCGGATACGAACCGGTATCAGATTCCGTGTATCTCTTTGTTATATTTGTCCAAACTGATGTTAAATAAAAAATATTCTATTCTATTCTATTATATATCTCTATATCGTAATCAGTAATCGCTTGGGGAATTCGTATAACATGCGCAAATAAGTACTGCTTAAGTGCTCACCCTAAGTCAAAGACATATATAACTCCGTATAGACAGATAGTCTAAGAAAAAAACGTACCTCAGTACCACACAGAAAAGGTACGGTGGCCTAGATGGCATTACACCTTTGGGGTACGCTCAGCTAGATAGCGCTAATATTTATATTTGACATTTTAACACATATCTAGGCTAAGAATATGGGCCAAATTTATCAAAACGGAGGTTCAAAAGTTTTAAGCCTGTGTCAAGAGACGGCAGTCTATGCACTGTGATTACACATTTTACTTCGACAGTAACTCTCTATAATACTCGATCATCTTTGCCTTAAGTATAAGGACTGAGTGGGCGCTTGGTGAGGAGCGTTCAGCGGGGCGGGCGAGCGTGGAGTCAGGACACTTGTATGAGCTTCAATTGTTTATGACGGCCTAGCCACGACAATGGTCTAAGGCGGCGAGCGGGGCGGCTGGGCTGCGCGGGAAACGCGCGCGGGCGCTAGCCATGCCACGTACTTTTAGAAGCGGCGGCAGGGCCTAGTAGAGGCCAGGACCTGGAGGTCTAATATGACTCTAAAGTGCATAGAATGCTTTAATAAGTCAATTAAGTTTTGTACAAGAAAATATGTGTGATAACTGAATACAGGACATTTATTTTATGGCTAGTTAAATGATACTTAATATAAATAAAAAATCAGAAAAAAATTAAGAGTAAATACGAATAAATACTATACAAAAATATGTTTGAAAACGTTATTACATACTACACACGCGAAAGTACATTTCAATTTTTAGTAAATAATGGTTTCGGGTTCAAGACGCTCATAATAAAAACAAAATCTTTTGTTTCGCGCGGAATCGCTAGCCCCATCTAGCCGCCTAGGCCGGTCGCGCCGCTGTAATGTCGTAGCACCGCCCGCGCGGCGCGCTACAGTTGTTCTCGTCGCGCGCCGCCCCGCGCGCCGCTCCCGCGGGTAGGCCCGTGAAACCCGCGCGCGATTTCGAACAGCGGCGCGAGTCGTGGCATGCCTCGCGCGCGCTGCGTTTTTGTTTTTGTGACTTACCGCTTGCCGCTGCCGCAAAACGCCTTAGACCATTGTCGTGGCTAGGCCGTGACATGCACGCTGCATGCACCGCCACACTGCACGCCCAATATGAGCGTGCTTTCAGGCGTAAAAGATTGCATATAATCGGCCTATTGGAACGCGTACTGCCATAATATAACATTTATGTTAAGAGTATTCTTTTATAAATTGAAATAGATATCATACACGAAAGAAAAAACGACAAGGCCCACTGGTGGCCGAGCCGGGAATCGAACCCGGGTCTTCAGCTTACGCGGCTAACGTCTTTACCACTAGACCACCCGCCCGCCTGCCTGCCTGCTAATGGTAAAGACGTTAGCCGCGTAAGCTGAAGACTAGGGTTCGATTCCCGGCTCGGCCACCAATAGGCCTTGTCGTTTTTTCTTTCGTGTATGACATCTATTTCAATTTATAATTTAAATTCCTCCTCCTCCTTTTTGCTGTGTACTTAACACAGCAAAGGGGAGTGTACAAGTTTCTAATGGGGTGGCAACGCGCATGTGACACTGTTTGAGTTGCAGGCGTCCATAGGTTACGGTGACCGCTTTACATCAGGCGGACCGTATACTTGTTTGCCACCGACGTAGTATAAAAAAAAAATATAGCAGTGTGACTACTTGAAAAAAAGAACAAATCAAAAAATATGTATTCAATAGTTCCCTAATAGTATTCTTTTAAATAACTAAAATAGCGTGTTTGTGCCTAGTTGTTATACGAACCTGTCTGAGTATGACCTCGGGCGCGATATACTCCGGCGTGCCACAAACTTGCTTGTCAGAAAACTGGCGCGCTTCTCTGTCAGCGTATTCCTCGTACAGATTTGTCGCCACTGTCAACAGAAATATAGATCAAGAATACTGTTCATTAACACTATAGTATTTATTGAAGTGAAACTTCTCTAATGAAACTTCCAACTGACAGCGTAAACATTTAACACCCGTTGCCAAAAAAAAATGTTAGACTGTAACGTAAATACGTTACGTAACCTAGGCCATATTACGGCTGGAACTACAGCCCAGGCCGGGTTACGACGGTTCCGGAACCTCTTCACAAGTTCCGGCGGATCCGGAGCGGAGCTGCTGACGTCCCTCGGCGCGTTCCGTCTTCAGGCCGCAACGACACCAGCATCTTCAGGGGAGTACTTGCGTGGTGGACCTGACCTCGGAGCAAAATCAGAATCGGCCTTACGAACCCACACCTAACGACCTTTGTTCGTGTGCTCACGCGGAGTTACGGCGAGAATAAACCAGTTCTTTATTTTAACTCGTTTGTTTTATTCCATCTCGCCGTCAACCGTAGCAAGACTCATGCCAGGAATATGCCAAAAATACGGTATTTTTTCAAGTGAAACTCTTGAACTTGTCCGTATGAGTTTAAGTTTGTTTTTTTTTTCAATAATTTGAGCTATTAGCAATGTAAAATATTTAAAACAGGAAAAATATGAAAGTAACTAATCGCAAAAACTTGACAGTCATTTGACAGAATGTTTTTAAGGCTATGTTACGAAGTTTCACTTCTTCCGCGCGAATCGACTCCATGCACATTTTTTTTAGTATAATACAGTAAAATGGGATACTTACAAGACATAAGACCCATCTTGCTAAGACCAAAGTCTGTCAGCTTTATGTGTCCCGTGGCAGTGATCAATAAACTGAAACAAGAAGAATTCAAATTTAGATAATGATGAATTGTCGCCTGCCGTATTTCCGGACCGATACGACCTTCAAATCTTCAAGAAAAGAGCGTACACCCATCTTAAAGGCCGGCAACGCACCTCCGACACCCCTGGTGTTTCGGGTGTCCATGGGCGGCGGTGATCGCTTACCATCAGGCGACCTGTCTGCTCGTTTGCCTCCTATCCCATAAAAAAAAAGATTTATTCTAATATTTTGGTAAAGACCTTTCAAGTCTCCGAGTTTCTTGTGCTATAAAAACGCATATATTATTTGTGCCGTTTGTATATCCGAGGTCTTTATAGAGAGTACGTCGTAGACGTCGCATCGGACCGATAGATGGCGCCATCGTTCGTTGTAAGTCGCTCCGGCGTCTCACCGCCGCGATGTTGGTAGTCCCGTTTTTCCCCACCTGCAACACAAGGCCCCCCGCGCCCCGACTCGCCACCAGCCACCCTCATTGTTTCGTCGAACGCCGAAGTGACCGGTTGTCGCGTATTCCGTTCGAACATTTTTACAGCATGGTGTCTCGAAATTAATCTTTTAGTTTCTATTTCCTTGTTATTTCTGGTCAAACCAGAGTTATTCGTGTTTTTATTTAAAAAGTGGCTTATAACGTTTCGGAATTATGAAATTTTTCAATTTCATCCGTCAATTCTTTCTTCCCTTTTAATTTGCGCTCGTTCGTCTTGAATAATGAGATATATTATGCCTCGCTAGCGATCATTATTCGTCTTTCGGGGTTCTCACTATAGAAATGAACGAGCGGTGCTTTATGATTCTACCCACTTTTTTGTAAGAAAGTTCCATGCTGCAAAAATCGTTACCGTTAATCAGTTTTCTTTTTAAACTATTCGCATTTCCGAGACTAAAGTAGGAAGTGTTATCCGCGTATTAAAAGTTTCGCGCGAGAATATAAGCGGTAACGTAGGTAAGTTGCTCCGCCGGGGACCACGTGCTCCGGGGACCACGTGCTTCGCGACCGCGGGCTGCGCGACCTGCGGGCTGCGGCGGCGGCGGCGGCGGGCGCGGTGGAGGAATACCGCGCTTCAAGGAGGTTTGAATTTCTCCGACGAATGGGTGAGCAGATTCATATTATTTTAGAAAGAATATGTTCGGTTTCCGATTCGGTGCGGAGGCCCCAAGCCACGTGTCGGCGCCGAAACTTACTGTAGCGCTGCGATAGCGCCGCTGACCGCGGCAGTGTTGTCCGCCGCGTCGGCGCCGCCGAGGTTGCGTAGAAGTTGCCTCCTCGTTAACGATGGCCATCTCTGCGGTGCCGCCGAACAACGTTGTGGCCGCCGCATAGGCGTCGCGTGCGACGCTGTAAGTATGTCTGCTGCTGCCCCGACGCGAGCGCCGTGCCGTTAGTGATCAGTCGTCAATACGCAGGCTACCAGCGCGGCCACCTTCTGCCCCCGCCACAACGCCGCGAGCCTGCTGAAGCTGTCCACCAGTATCGCTGGCCGCCACGCTTATGCTGGCGCCTCGATGGTGATGCAGAGCGTTCGTCTGCCGTGACAACGCCGCGAGCCTGCTGAAGCTGTCCACCAGTATCGCTGGCCGCCACGCTTATGCTGGCGCCTCGATGGTGATGCAGAGCGTTCGTCTGCCGTGACAACGCCGCGATCCTGCTGAAGCAGTCCACCAGTATCGCTGGCCGCCACGCTTATGCTGGCGCCTCGATGGTGACGATGCAGAGCGTTCGTCTGCCGTGACAACGCCGCGAGCCTGCTGAAGCTGTCCACCAGTATCGCTAGCCGCCACGCTTATGCTGGCGCCTCGATGGTGATGCAGAGCGTGCGTCTGCCTTGACAACGCCGCGAGCCTGCTGAAGCTGTCCACCAATATCGCTGGCCGCCACGCTTATGCTGGCGCCTCGATGGTGATGCAGAGCGTGCGTCTGCCTTGACAACGCCGCGAGCCTGCTGAAGCTGTCCACCAATATCGCTGGCCGCCACGCTTATGCTGGCGCCTCGATGGTGATGCAGAGCGTTCGTCTGCCGTGACAACGCCGCGATCCTGCTGACTGTCCACCTGCTGTAGCTGTCCACCAGTATCGCTGGCCGCCACGCTTATGCTGGCGCCTCGATGGTGATGCAGCGAGCTCATCTGCCGTGACAACGCCGCGATGCTGCTGAAGCTGTCCACCAGTATCGCTGGCCGCCACGCTTATGCTGGCGCCTCGATGGTGATGTAGAGCGTTCATATGCCGTGACAACGACGCGAGACGCGACCCTGCCGAAGCTGTCCACCAGTATTGCTGGCCGCCACGCTTATGCTGGCGCCTCAGTGGTGATGCGGAGCGTAATACTGTTAACCGCTGCACAGGCGTCGCAATCCTTCTGCTGCGTCTGCCGTGACAACGCCGCAAGCTACTTGAAGTTTTCCACCGGTGTCGTCGGCCGACACGCTCATGCTGGCGCCTTGATGTCGCCTCGATCGCACGAGGTAAGATTGCAGACGCGGCGACCTTCATCGCGCCACCGAGCGCAATACTGCGGCTGCCGCGAAGGCGTCGCTAATTTTCCTGCCGCGTTTGCCGTGACGACGCCGCGAACTCTGTTGATGCTGTTCACCGATGTAGCTGACTACCACGCTGGCGCCGGTGCCTCCCGCGCTGACGGCGGCGACCTCGAGAGGGCCACCGAGCACGATACTGCGCGACGCGACAGGGCATCGAGACGCCTTTCGAGCTGACGACGGCCGTCTCAATCTCACCGCCGAACATAACAGCGTCTGCTGCAGCGACAAGCTGGTAAGATTGCTGATGTGGGCCCTTGGTGCTGCTAGCCGCCACGCTGATAACGCCCGTCGCGCCTAAGATGTCACGCTCACCGCGAACACTGTCTTCCCCTACAATGGTGCCACGACCACGACTATCCAGGCTCCGTCTGCTACGGTATCGTTGCAGACTCTGTTGCTGACCAGGCTGATACTACCCTCCAATGTGACGCCGGGCGCCGCTATCAGCTGACATCCCGTACACTATGGTATCCACTCTTCTCTTTCCAGTTCCCGTGAAGTACGACTGTATTTACACTCTATTTTGACCAAGGACTCCTCCGTCGCCGAAGTGAGAACAGATAAATTCTTAAGATGCTACGTCCTAACGTGGTTTGGAGACCCATAGTTGAACGAGGTAAGACGTCAATAACCGGACGAGGAGCCGCACTGCTGCGAGGGTGTCCTGACGATGTTCGCGAGCTATCTAATCGGAGAGGCGCCTCGCGAGAAGACCCTGTGATTCCTGTACATCGCTCATTGTGTAGGTCAAAGACATCGTAAAGGTTTGCGGAATTAAAAAAAAAATCCCTTTCAGAATGTCCAGATCTGAATTCGAGCCAGCGTCCTGCATCCTGAGCGTGCGTCTGTTTACCGGGCGGACACCAAAACCGATCGGCAATCTGGCCGCGGGGGTTCCAAGTACACGACGATTTCCCGGAGGCTTGTGGCGCCCCCTGTCCATTCGAGAGATTAACTTATTCGCCGAGCCTCTAATAAACAAATTGAGAAAAATAAACCTGCTTCGCCTTAGTGAACTTCAGATTCCAGCTCAAAGCGAAAGGGGCCAGGAACTCAGGAGTACTTCAGTAGTTATCATCTGGCTCGACTATACTCAATTAATATAGTGCTTGATTCGATCGTAGAACCTGATTTCATAAATTTCACAACTTTCGTGGTCTACAGAGGAAGGTTGCACCGCTGCAGTTTCCAGCATTACCTCGTACAGCTGCCGATAGCTGTAGGCCAATCGCCCCTGTTTTGCTTGCATCTGCAGCCCGATAAGACCTTCAATAATCGGAACATTGTACGAAGTAAAGCTCTTCCGATGGAGAATAATCTTCAACAGGCGGTGGCGCTGGCGACTGAAGTGACATGCAGCCGGCTTAAGGTTCGCATAGCACTATATGCTATGCACAGTTCAGTTGTATGTTATGTTATGCTGTACGATGGCAGGACTACATCTCTTCTGTTACGAGTAACTACGACAGTAACTGCTGACTCCAACAGACTGTCGTACGAGGTCAGTATGCACCCCCTGGGAGCCAAGTAAGTGACCTTCGGTGACCTCGCCTTCTTCTGCTTCACCCGTCATCGTACCTCTTCGTCTGCGAGAGCCCTGCATTACGCCGTACAACGGTACGTATTAAGCCTCCGCCACACATAAAGCGCATTCCGCTTCGCTATCAGCGCGCTGAATGCGCGTGCATTCCGCTCGCGTCCCGCGCGCGTTGCGCTCGCTATCAGCGCTCGTTCGTTCCCGCTAGCGCCCACTGGGCGCAACGCCAGCGTTAGTGCGGTGCACCGCCATTATTGCGCTCCGCCTATGCTCTTAAAGCGCGCATGTGTGGCGGTGTTAAATTCACCCCTTGACCTGCTACCACGACGTGTTCAGCAACCACCAGCGATGCGACACTGACGTCTCCACCTCTCAGTCTACTCTGTCGACCTTCATTGCACGAAGTAGAAATCCGTCGCATCGGGTTTTGGATTAGGTAATGGATTACCCTAAGAGTCAATGACTGACTTGAAGAAATCGACTGATACCTCCGTCCAGTGTAGTAGCAATCGACAGCGCTCGTACTTTTCATCTTCTAGGCTAGTTTTACCGAGCGATCGGTATCCTCAAATGCCCTCACTAAAAAGAGTTCAGAGTTCAGGAGTCTCGCTTGCAACCGCGCTCGCTTGACGCGAAATAGTCTGATCGAAAATACCAGTATTGTAACAAATAGCCCTTGGGCACGTGAGTGATGACCTTTTTCTGTGTTTGATATGGACGTAAGACGTTGGACTTTAAATAGTCATATCAAAGCTAATATTGATTTAGATAATTTTTACGAAGGGTTGACAAAAGCAGTATCAATTACGTTACCCTGCTACAGTACAGATAGTTACACTACTTTTACAGTTAATTTCCACACTTTGTGTCTGAAATTGGGTTTATAACCTGATAAAATAACGTGTCTGTTAATAATAATAGTGTATCTAAGGTTTTTGTATCTTGTTCAAGTCAGCCTCGCCTACATCTTTTTTTTTTTTGGTTTTGATCTGCGATGTATAATAATGTCATTTCTCTAACTATTCGCTGACTAAAGCTAAACGTCATCACGAAAATCTCTTTATGCGTTTCTGGCACCGAGATATTCGCGGATCGAAGGCTATTTCGACTGATACATCTGTCAAATCGGTTCAACTGATTCACTTATTCTTCTATGCTATGCCATGCCAATAGGGCTACCAAAGGCTTGCGCGCCAGCTGACTCGCCACCAGGAGATAATAAACAGGTCTCTATAAAGACCTCGGATATACAAACGGCACAAATAATATAAAAATTTTACCTTCCAATAAAATTTGTATTATTTTGCCTGGTATATCCGAGGTCTGAGTGATGCCTTCCTGGTAGGCTTAATATACCGTCGGCACTTCTCCTCAACAATGAGGGTGGCTGGTGGCGAGTCGGGGCGCGGGGGGCCTTGTGTTGCAGGTGGGGAAAAACGGGACTACCAACATCGCGGCGGTGAGACGCCGGAGCGACTTACAACGAACGATGGCGCCATCTATCGGTCCGATGCGACGTCTACGACGTACTCTCTATAAAGACCTCGGATATACCAGGCAAAATAATACAAATTTTATTGGAAGGTAAAATTTTTATATTAAACACAGTTAAGAAGTCTTCGATGCCACATTACTTAGGGGGCGTCCATTAATCGCGTCATACTGCATAGGGGGGGGAGGGGGTCATGAAAAAATCACCAAATATCACCATGGGGGGTGGGGGGGTTAGGAACATATCACGTGTATTTTTTTTGTTACACTAACGTAAAGAAAAAAACATATTTCTGAGCTATTTTTATATCAACTTTTACAGTCAGAACTTGCGTTGTGCAGTGCAAAGAGAACAGAATATAATAGAATATAATTTATTCGTGAACACAGTCAAGATTAATTACACATTACAACACAAACAGAACGGAATGAAGTGCCACGAAATGGCCCCATCTCAGCGTGTTGCTGGTGGCTTCCAGCGCTGATCTTCCGATGAGACCATCAAGTGAAAAAAAACCCAAACTAAACATTTTTTTCCACTTTTTATTTTACCACTTTTTATTTTACCACTTTGTTGGCGTGATTGATATACATATTGGTACCAAATTTCAGCTTTCTAGTGCTAACGGTCACTGAGATTACCCGCGGACGGACGGACGGACGGACAGACAGACAGACAGACATGGCGAAACTATAAGGGTTCCTAGTTGACTACAGAACCCTAAAAAGACGAAACAAAAATGAATGTACATACATGTAATATTCAAACGCACTCGACACTTTCAAAAGATTTGGTAACTCCTTGCAGCCCCAGTGAGTGAAATTCGTAATTTGAGTTTTTTTTCTTTTAAGTCCAATTTAGGCTTGACTATATATATATTTCTTATAGGTTTTCTTGTAATCTATACATTAAAGGCCATCTCGGGTATTTTTTTTTTTAATTTTATGCTAATTAGTTTCGGAGATAAGGGAATGGTAATTTTTGCCTGTTTTCTTAAATTACTTGAAAATTACTTGACTGAAAATTATTAAAAACATATATTATATTTTTGAAATACGTATAAGGGCCATTTTTTTCAAAGTTGTCCACCCCACTTTTTTTATAACATGGGTATTTTTTACGCGATTCATACTCAGAATCGCGAGGTCTTTCGATCGTGATGGGAAAAAAAATATCCCAAGATTTCCATATTTTTTTTGGACCTTCCATTCCATTACCGCCATACAAAATGTATGAAAAAATGGTAACGGAATAGAGAAAAAACCTTGGGACACTTTTTTACTGCTATTAGGATTGAAAGAGCTCGCGATTCTGAGTGGAAAGCACATAAAAAATTCCAAAACAAAAAAGTGGGGCCCAATTAACGCCCTTTTATTTGATATGTAACACGCTAAAAAACTATTTCAAAAAACTTTGATTCCTAATTTTCACTTTTACCCCCCAAAAGTGGCCCCTATAGTTGTTTTTTTTATTTTATTTAAATTACATGCCCGTCTTTGGGTCACAAGTTCACATATGTGTGCCAGGAAACAAGTTAATCGGTTCAGTTGTTTCGGTTCAGTGGTTTCCTTTTTGAGGTACAGAACCTTAAAAATGAGGGGGCAAAGGTTTAATTCTCATAGAAAATTTGAATTTCGCGCCAAGATTTGGTTGATTCGTTGGTTGGAAAAAAGTCTACTTAAGTTGCCAAAAAATTACACGTCATATTGGCCAGGGGGGGAGGGGGTCCTGAAAATATCACCAAAGATCACCATGGGGGAGGGGGGGGTCTAAAATAAGCCAAAAACGTATGACGCGATTAATGGACGCCCCCTTACAGGGCTCCATTCATAATTCAAAATGATAGCGTAAGAGGTAGCTTACTTGTCAGGCTTCAAATCCCTATGCACAACTCCATACGAATGAAGATACTCGACTGCTAAGACAGCTTCAGCGATGTCTCGCCATATCAGTCGGCAGCAGTCTTGCGCGGAGTAGAATGCCCCTGCCTCCGATGCAACATAAGACTTACTTAACAGGCTACAAGAACAGTTAATAATGTGACAGGTAGCTTACTTGTCAGGCTTCAAATCCCTATGCACAACTCCATATGAATGTAAGTACTCGACAGCTAGGACAGCTTCAGCGAAGTGTCTTGCCATATCAGTCGGCAGCAGTCTTGCGCGGAGTAGAATGCCCCTGCCTCCGATGCAACATGAGACTTATTTAACAGGCTACAAGAACAATATAGTGTGACAGGTAGCTTACTTGTCAGGCTTCAAATCCCTGTGCACAACTCGATATGAATGAATATACTCGACAGCTAAGACAGCTTCAGCGAAGTAATGTCTCGCCATATCAGTCGGCATCAGTCTCGCGCGGAGTAGAACGCCCCTGCCTCCGATGCAACATGAGACTTATTTAACAGGCTACAAGAACAATATAGTGTGACAGGTAGCTTACTTGTCAGGCTTCAAATCCCTGTGCACAACTCCATACGAATGAAGATACTCGACAGTCAGTCGGCAGCAGTCTTGCGCGGAGTAGAATGCCCCTGCCTCCGATGCAACATGAGACTTATTTAACAGGCTACAAGAACAATATAGTGTGACAGGTAGCTTACTTGTCAGGTTTTAAATTCCTATGCACAACTCCATACGAATGAAGATACTCGACAGCTAAGACAGCTTCAGCGAAGTAATGTCTCGCCATATCAGTCGGCATCAGTCTCGCGCGGAGTAGAACGCCCCTGCCTCCGATGCAACATGAGACTTATTTAACAGGCTACAAGAACAATATAGTGTGACAGGTAGCTTACTTGTCAGGCTTCAAATCCCTATGCACAACTCCATATGAATGTAAATACTCGACAGCTAGGACCGCTTCGGCGAAGTAATGTCTCGCCATGTCCGGAGGTAACGGTCCGGCGCGGAGTAGCGTGGCGCAGTCGCCGCCTTCGACGAACTCCAGGATCAGACAGAGGTGCCGCTTGGTCTCGAAGGAGCAGTACATAGTCACCTGCGGAAAATAAACAAATATAGAAAATCGTACAAACATAAAGAAGGGGGAAGGGATAGGATATGATCTTATCTCGGAATGTTGCTGGCGACTTCCAGTACTGGTCCTCCGAGGAGTCCATCTGGAGAGACAACTCAATCATGGGTTAGCTGATTTGTACAAGTTTGAAATATAACAACAACAATTTTCAAGTATCAATTTAGTAATAAGTAGTATATCTATAACAGTTTATCACGAAATTATGAAGTAGAAAGAAATTTTGAACTTGTGACAATCACTAGTCAACTATTAACTATCAATATAATAGAGTTATAGCCAGCAAAGTTCTATGAAATCATGAATTGCGCAGACGGCCCTAAGGAATCATTGTCAACTGAGCTTGGTCTGACTCCAGTGAGATGATTGTGCATTATCTATTTCTAACATGCCTTTATAAAAGCACCTGCTTTTACTAGTTAATAAAATAATACATTTTCTACATAGACAATAAAATCTCACCACAAAAGGGTTGTCGGCAAAACTAAGGATATCTCTCTCCGCGAACGCCTGCTCGACTTGATTACGAAGTATTAAGTTATTTTTGCTGATCTTCTTCATCGCGTACCTACAACAAAACCAGTATAAAAATAAGTAATATACAATACATTCATAAAGAGCATTTCTCTTTTTTTTTGCCATTTTTTTTTATTTTGATTTTTAGGGAATTTTAGGTCAATTGTACTCAGAATCATTAGTACTTTCAATCTCACTGGGAGACAAAAAGTGTCCCAGAATGTCCATACATTTTTGTTACTTTCCTCTTTTGTTACCCCACATAACCGCGTTACGCGGTCCCGGGTTCGAATCCCGGTAAGGGCAGTTATTTGTGTGATGAGCACAGATATTTGTTCCTGAGTCATGGATGTTTTCTATGTATATAAGTATTTATATATTACATATATCGTTGTCTGAGTACCCACAACACAAGCCTTCTTGAGCTTACCGTGGGCCTCAGTCAATCTGTGTAAGAATGTCCTATAATATATTTATTTATTTATTTATTTATAACATGTATGGAAAATGGTAACAAAATAAGAAAAAATCGTATGGGACAATTTTTTTAACTACTAGGATTGAAAAAGCTAGTGATTCTGAGTAGAAATAGCATTTTTTTTTTTTTTTTTTAAATCTCATTTATAAAAGTGGCAAAAAAAGAAATGCTCAAATATTCTCAGGAATTTTAAGATAAAAAAGCCAGTTTTAATAAATATGATTAGGTACTTCTAAAACGATTGCCAGTTATGTAGAAGTATCAACAAGTAGTTGGCTGAATGCCAGTTGCTTCACCTTTTATTGCTGTTACAATTACAATAGAGTTAATCAATTAACACTATGTTACGAGAACCCGCCAGGCGGGTACTTGGTTGCAAAAGTGTTAGTGCGTTTTCACATTATCCGATATCGGATGTCGGAAGGATTTCAAAGCTGAAAATCAAAGATGGCGGCTTGAATGTATGGGATAACGGTCCTACATCCGATATTGGATAGGATAGTGTGAAAACGCACTTACGGCCCAGCCACGACATTGGTCTAAGCGCGACAGTCATACGTGCGAATAAAAGTTCCATCGCTGTGTCTCGCTCCAATGTATGGCTGCCGCTCACCGCTATCGCGCTTAGACTAATGTCGTGGCTGAGCCGTTAAAGTTGCACGTCGCTCCGTCGTTTTACGTTCACATCTAAACATCTGACAGTCTACGGTTGGTCTATCACAGCATGCGTTCTCATGCGCGAGTTTATACCTACATCTAGCGCGACTATGGAATCACGCAAGTTGTGCTAAACCGCCTGTGTGCGTAGCCGAATGCACAAATGGTCACGAAACGCTATCGATATCTCTTTCGTAGCTATCTATCTCTATCGCTCTTGCGTATTGGCGCGACAGAGCCAGACTACATTTCTGCGGCGTTTCGATGGCGTTTCGCGTCGCAAAAATGCCATTCGGCTACGGGACCAGGTTAGGCCTAATGGCGCTTAATTTTGAGTAGAATACAATGTCATATGGTAAAATTTTAGAAGCAGTGCAGAAGTCCAGGGTGCGTAGCCGAATGGCACAAACGCTCACGAAACGAAACGCTAGTAGATATCTATCTCTATCACTCTTGCGTATTGGCGCGACAGAGCCAGACTAACTTTCGCGAGGTTTCGTTTTCGTTTCGCGTTGGAGAAATGTCATTCGGCTACGGGGCCTGAAAGTGGAAAATAAGGTTTCAAACACTCGTCAATTTCACATTTTCAAGTACACTAATTACCTCGTCCGGGTCTGCTTGTGTTTGACTAAATACACGGCTCCGTAAGCCCCGTTGGAGATGAGTTTTATCACTTGATAGTCGTTTTCCGAGGGCGGAGCACCCCCGGGACCTCCTGGCGGTGATTGTCGGCCTCGCGATCTGAAATAGTTTTAGACATAAACACTTTAATAACCTTACACAAAATTTTAATTAAAAAAAAAGACCCCGGGACAGTGGACCGTGTTTATAAAGATCTACTTTTGTGATTTTTTTCATATTTTTTAAACTTATGTTACTTTTGGAGCGATTATTTCCGAAAGTATGATCATTATCAAAAAATGGTTTTAATAAATCCCTATTTATTTTTAAATACCTATCCAACAATATATCACACGTTAGGGTTAAATTGAAAAAAAAAATCACTCCCCACTTTACGTGTAGGGGGGGTACCCTAATAAAACATTTTTTTTCCACTTTTTATTTTTGAACTTTGTCGGCGATTGATATACATATTGGTACTACATTTCAGCTTTCTAGTGCTCACGGATACTGAAATTATCCGCGGACGGCGAAACTATAAGGGTTCCTAGTTGACTACGGAACCCTAAAAACGCGGATCCCAGGCTCCCATGAGCCGAGGCAAATGCCGGAATAAGGCAAGGAGGATGACGATGATGACAAGGTTTTAGCTGCGGTAATGGTAGTAGCGGGTTACTTGGAAGGCGAGGCGTTCTGCGGCGGCTGCGGCGGCGGCGGCGGCGCGTGCAGCTCGGCGAGCGGGTCCCGCGAGAGCCCCAGCTTGTGGATTATGTACTTCGGGATGTCCGACGTCATTCCCTGACAAAAATAATACAGTATAATATGAATATGTACAATACTACACGACATAATAAAGAGTCTTTCGGACATTGCACCATAAATCGTCTGAAATAGACGCTAAGGCCATATATATAATAAAGAATAACATAGAATTAAATCAGTTGACCGTGACGTCACTCAATTCGATTTCATATTAATTCCATATTAACAAGTCGTTCAAAATCGTTTTGACAGTTCTTAAAAATAAGCTGATTTGACTAGGATAGGAGGAAGTAGACTATTTGAGTAAATATACATCCAGTCTGAAATTTGAATATTAGGTTTGCTTATGGCCTTTTGGTTTAATTTATTACCATGAGTGGCATTGAAACGAGCAGTAGGGTGTGCTCTGCCTACCCCATTTGGAAGTGAACGTATACCTGCATGTGTTTAGCGTGTCCCTCGGCGGCCTCCAGCAGTCTGTAGAAGCGTTCGGGATCGAACTCGAGACACTCCAGTAAGCGGGCGGGGCGAGCCATCGCTAGGATGAGGCGGGTGACTAGAGGTGCTACTTGCGCGCCGGCTTCTGCTGATTTTTCTCGAGTCTGTTAAAAAAATTTGACATTTAGAATTTATTCTAGAAACCTAGACTAGTATTTTTAATACAATTTAAATCCTTTAGATATTTTGATAATATTTTAGTAATATCAAACAAATTTCGACGATTTACTAAGCATTTTGGGAGAAAACTTTTCATTCTTTAAAGAAAATTGCAGAAAGGAGCAACTTTCGTGACGGATCGTGCGAAAACTATAAGTGCTAGCACTAAAGTGTTAATGAGAGATTTGTAGAAAATTTATTAAGGATTACTTCGTTCCTACACGCTTTTTCTGTTTTTTATTTTATCTTCAACGGTTTTGTCAGAAATCGAGAAAGATCGCATTTTCGGCTCTTTAAGGGGGGTACAGAGGTGACGCAGAGGAGGGAGGGGTGGGGAGGGTTGATGAAAAATAACTTCGGTCTATAATGTACATATCCCAATTTAAAAAAAAATCCATTAATTATGCCAAGATTTTCATACATAACTTTCCAGGAGCAACGTACTATATAGATAAGCACCTAATATGTAACATTATGCAGGATAAACTATATTCGATACAGGCTAGTTGTCCTTTAGTCCTTTGTCCCCCCACATCACATGGCGACCCTGCCAGTGCGCACCCAGTACATCAACAACTTAAATATTCGAAATTAGTCGAGAGTGATAGACAGATAGATCGTATATTGATAAAAATATAACATTTTTCACATGTCATTTTTGGTAATATTTTACATTTTCTTAAGTACATTAATTAGTAAGTATAAGGATTTACTGTTTTGCTTACCTCGGCGAGCAATCTGTCTAAACTGTCGGCCATGTCGTAGAAGTAGCTGCTGGTGACCTGCTTCGATTCCGACTTGTGTAGACAGTCCCGAGCCATCTCCAATACCTGAACAAAATATTATTCAAATTTTGTCTGTCGAAAAATATGCGGTCAAAAACAATAGGTATATCTTATTTCCATAGTCTTCGTCCGTCTGTTTGGTGAGAACCAAAGACATATTATGTAACTCCGTATAGTCTAAGAAAAAAACGTACCTCAAAGCCCTAGAGAATTAGGTGCGGTGGCCTAGATGGCGTTACACCTTTGGGGAACGCTCGGCTAGATGGCGCTAATATTAATATTTGACATTTTAACACAAATCAAACTAACTATATGGGCCAAATTGTCAAAACTGAGATTCAATAGTTTTAAGCTTGTGTCGAGAGATGGCAGTCTATGCACTGTGATTACACATTTACTTTAACAGTAACTCTCTATAATACTCGATCCTCTTTGGTGAGAACTAAGAAACTTGATCTACAATATATTATATTATATTTTTAATTAAATTATTATATTAGTAACTAGCTTTTGCCCGCGGCATCGCTCACGTTAGAAAGAAACAAAAGGAGCCTATGTTCCTCTCCATCCCTTCAATTATCTCCACTTTAAAAATCACTCCGTTTAAAAATCGCACCGTTTTGCCGTGAAAGACGGACAAACAAACAGACACACACACTTTCCCATTTATAATTTAAGTATGGATATCAAATCTTTTTTATTTCATTTATAATATTTAATTGTGTTTGTTTTATTATATTCTGTAGATTTTCTCGTGTGACATTTTATAATTGTATTTGCATGCATTTAGTTATGTTTTATTGCAAATAAATAATAATTGATTGATTGATTGATTGATTTTACCTGTCTTGCAACGAATCTTTCTATAGGCGGCCGGTCCGGTTTCTTGTCCAATTCTGTCAACTCTTCAATTAGTGATCTTAATCTGAAACAATTTATTGATTCTTTGAGTTACATTTTTTTACCACGTCGGTGGCAACTAGGCATACGGTCCGCCTGATGGATGTATATTATTTTGAATAAGAAAACCTTGTGAACGTTAGCTACCGCTCCATCTATGGACCAAGAAAACAAAACAACTGCCGAAACGACGTTTTTATAACATTTTCTTTTTCTTAGACAATCTGAGATTACCATTTAAGGGGACGGCTTACAATTAGAGCTATAAGAAAGATGCTTACTTGTCATCCATAGCTCTTTGTGCCGCGGGGAAGCGCGCGGCGAACAGTGAAGACATGGCGGACACAGCGTCATCTTTCGCGCCCTCGCCTCCGCTCGCGGCGCCGCCGGGCGAGCGGGATGGAGAACTGAAAAATTACAGGTTCATTGTAAAATTAAATCAATAACTAAAAAAAAGACGACCAAGTTCACCGATGACCGAGGCGAGGTAAACTCGATTTAATAAGGGGAATCGATGTATATACTTAATTACATATATTGACCGTGATATAAACCGTGATTACCAGTTTGATTTTTGCCGAGCTCCCGATATTACGACGCAGTTGAATGCATCATGATCATGCAAAACTGAAAAAGGCGGGTGGATGTCCAAAGTTGCGTAGATAGCGCGCGATCTACCCTCCTTCGTTCGCTCTCAGCGTTACCACTGGTCGCATTCACACTCGATGGTCTGTCCAAACACACTACACTCACAGTGTCACTACGTTTGTTCAACTCGACTTCACCGGTCAATATAAGTCTATAATGAATATTTTCATTCACCGTAAATCATTCAAAACTCTTAATCGATGAATAGTTAAGTTAGTTTCAATTGTTTAGATATCGCAGTGTTTCCATCAGATATACACACGGTCGTATTGCAGGATGTGTTAGTTAAGATTGTTAAGAACAAATAGTTAGAACCACTACATTTATCAGTCCTTTATTCAACACAGTTCTTATCAGTAACCGATATTTTCTTGGTTTCTAACAAACACATCCCTCGCTACGGTAGAAAGTAGAAACTCAGCATACGTGGCCTCGGGGCGTCGGCGAAGGCTGGCGCGATGCCGCTCAAGACCAAAATGGCGTACTTTTGTGTTGGAGGTTTTGAGTTATCGCACTAGACAAGTACGACTAAGTAGGTATTAATTTTTACGGATAAAGTAGATACCTGAGACTGCGGCTTCTTACGCGTCGTTTTGGACTCTGCGGGGAAGGCGCGCGCCCGGCGGTGTAAGCGCCACCGCTGTCTGACAGTGACGCCCAGTTGTTCATACCGCTCCCTTGCGAACTGCTGTTGAGGGTAATAGTTTATTAGTATGTGTCATATAGAAACAACATAAACCATTATAGCTTCGTCAACTACCATTACACCGTTTATTAACTTTTTTTTTAATACTACGTCGGTGGCAAACAAGCATACGGCCCGCCTGGTGTAAAGCGGTCACCGTAACCTATGGATGCCTGCAACTCAAACAGTGTCACATGCGCGTTGCCACCCCATTAGAATCTTGTACATTCCCTTTTGCTGTGTTAAGTCAAAGGACAATAGACGGAACAAGTTAGTTCCGTAAGTCCTCCTGCCATCAGCACACCGCACCCCCGTTGAGCTCTGGCAGCCTTACTCACCGACAGGAACACAACACTTTGGATTCTTTACAATTTTATATTTTTATAAGTGCGAATGGACTCGATTTTTCGTTAACTAGTACAATGTCAAAACCACGTATCGTTATTTTATAGCCTTAGGGCCCATTTAGACGGTACGAGAACTCGCATACGAGTTTTATTACATTGCGGCATTTGATGGCTGTGCAAAATTGTATGTACCCTCAACAGCCCGCAATGTAAAAAATCGCATACGAGTTCGCACGCCGTCTAACGGCTCAGCCACGACATTGGTCTAAGCGCGACAGCGGTGAGCGGCGCCATATATTGGAGCGAGACACAGCGATGGGACTTTTCATTCGCACGTATGCCTGCCGCTCACCGCTGTCGCGCTTAGACCAATGTCGTGGCTGAGCCGTAAATCAGGTCTTACATTCAAACATAGTGATGAATAGGCTACTAGACTCGTATCGAATTTAGCACATCAAGATATTGTTTTCTGTAGTATTTGACTTAAGAAATCAATATTTATAGCTTGCGGGCATTAAAAGTGCGTGATGACTGCGTATTTTTAATTAAAGATGTGTATATGTTTTTTTTTAATTATGGACTCCGAAAACGGTGTTGGCCAATGGAGTGACGTCACATAATTCAGATCAACTATGGAAATTAGAGGTAGTAATCTGATCTCCATAGAAGCAACCTCTATTGTATTAAAATTCATAGTCGTTGACGGGTGTGACAATGTGAAATATTTTTTCTAAATATACTGACGTCATGTCATAGATATTCTATATATTAATATGGCTGATGTTGTTTTTGCCTGATCACGTAAAGTAAACTTTAAATATTTTTTTGCGGGTTTTTAAGTCGTAATAAAATATGGTACTATTTTTTTTCGTTTAATTAGACAGTAATTAATAATATACGACATACTTTGAAAAAGGGTCAAGTAGCCTATTCTTAGATACATTATATTATGTATTAGAATTGTTGGTGTAATGAGAGCAGGGGGGTTACCATGACGTACTAAAGACGTTCAGTTTAGGTTGAGAGAAAGGGACACAGCTATGGCAGTTACATAGCTCCGTCCCTCTCTCTCAACCTAAACTGAACGGCTTTAGCACGTCATGGTAACCCCCCAGGTACTCACATTTGTGAGTTCGAAAGTAAGTACTGTGTGTAAGTACTAGTGAGAAAGTAAGTACTACCAGCTGCAAAAGTACATGGCGAATTTATCAATGAATTCATTTATAATTTATCCATGCAATTTTGCAGCTCACTGTGTTCACGCTAGGGCCTTGCTAGACTCATGCTCACAGGTGCATTTTGTTAGTGAGGAACTGATAAATGAGGTAGGTGTTTCGGCATACAGATCTGATGAGGTAGTAACTGGTGTGTGTGATTAGGATAATGAAATTGCAAAGATGGCGGATTTAGTTGTTTATTCGACTGTAGGTGATTTTAAGGTTGAAGTGTCATGCTGTGTAACAAAAAGGGTTACTCGTGCCCTTCCACAGCAGTCATTTGATACTTCTCAGTTTAATATGCCATCTTATGCCGAATTGGCTGATGAGAAGTTTAATGAATCGAGTGAGAATTCATTATTATTAGGGGCCGATGTCTTTTTCCAGGCGTTCCAGTATGTCTGCAGGCAGCTGACACCTGTGGGTCCTTACTTGGTGAAGACGAGATTTGGTCATATTGTAGGCGGGAGGCTGCCCTTCCCTTGCTGGCAAGAAGTCTATAAGTAACTTTTGTGTTGCTTCCAAAGGTAAGGCTTTTACTTGTAATAATGTTACACTTTAAGTTCTCGCGCTTTGTACACATATTTAAAGTCACACACAGGTCGAACGCGATTAATTAACATTATTTTTACCTTTTTTCCCAACGTTTCGCGGTCGCGGAAGACTGACGTCCCAGCAAAGTGTCACCGGAGATGTAAACAACACAAAACTACCCGATATTAATTTATATAAATGTTCGGGGTAGACAAATAAATATAATCTACCCGCTTTTAGTTAATGTTTATTTCCCACCGCACGACACACAGCACTCACAACATCCGCACACTGGTCCGAAGATAGATCTTTTGGTTTGAACATTTGAATCACTGGTCCCCATGTTGGCGATAATCTATACCCGTCTTCCCTGTTAAAGTTTTTAGGATATTTTTTAATTTCGATCGCCTCCCTCACAATCCGGGGATAATAGTGTCGCTCGGTGGAAAGAACTTTGGGTTTGTGTAGCTCAATCCAGTGATTCGTTTCCGCAGTAAGCAAGTGCTCGGCGATTGCAGATTTGTGTATATGGCGATTTTTAACTGCCGCTATGTGTTTTTAAACTGGCCGAAACGTTGGGAAAAAAGGTAAAAATAATGTTAATTAATCGCGTTCGACCTGTGTGTGACTTTAAATATTTGTAATAATGTTGTAGAAGATGATTTACAAGCTCCCTTTCCTTGTTTTGAACAAACTGAAGTTTCCTCCCTGTCAAGGAATTGTGAGGCTTCCAAAAGTATTGCAGATATAATGTCGAAATTTTGGGATTGTGAGAAGGTACCTAATACCATCAAAGATACTGGTACTGAGGCCGAGCAGGCTGAACAGATTTTTCAGGAGTCTGTTAAGTTGGAAAATGACAAGTTTACTGTAGCCTTGCCGGTGAAGGTTGATATGGATAAATTGGAGTTAGGCGATTCTTTTAGTAGCGCTTTGCAACGACTTTACAATTTAGAAAAGCGGTATGCGCGAGATGTTGATTTGAGTCAAAAGTATAAAAATTTATACATGATTATATACATCAAGGTCATGCCAAATATTTTGACATGTCTAATTATGACCTTAATGCGGGAAATGTCATGTTTTTGCCCCACCACCCTGTAATTAGTGCCAGTAAAACAACACCTGTTCGGGCTGTCTTTGATGCTGGTGCTGTCACAAAGAATGGTATATGTTTGAATGATATTTTAATAAATGGTCCCGTGGTTCAAAAGGATCTCTTTGGAATTCTGATTTTATTCAGAACTTTCAAATATGTATTGTTGTGTGATATAAAGGCTATGTATCGGCAAATCTTGATTGAGGATAAATATCGTTGTTTGCAAAATATTCTGTGGCGTGATTCTCCTGACGAGTCAGTCAAATGTGTGCAGTTGCAGACAGTAACCTATGGGTTAAAATATTCTTCCTTTTTGGCATGTAGGTGTTTGTTAGAGCTAGCTCAAAGATACGAGGGCCATATCCTTTGGCTTCGTTCGTGTTGAAGCATACTTGCTATGTGGATGACATTCAGTGTGGTTCATTTTGATGAGCTTTGTCAGATGAAAAAGGAGTTGATTGATATCATGAGGTTGGGTAGTTTGTCTCTCCACAAATGGTGCTCTAATAATAGGGAAATATTGAGCGACATTCCAGTCGAGCTGCAGCAGCTCGACAGTAGGAGCTTTGACAAAAATAATGAATATGTCAAAACTCTTGGACTGACATACGATGTTATTACTGATACTCTTCACATGCAGTGCCCTGTTAAGGAGGTTCAAGAAAAGTTCTCTTAGTTTCATAAGCAAATTTTTTGATCCGTTAGGATTGTGTGGCCCTGTGTTAGTGCAGGCAAAGATTTTGATGCAGCAGATCCGGTTCGAAGGACCAATTTATGTTGGTCACCACAATTTTTGTAGCTTCCACATAAAAAACTCAACTTTAACTTTCACTGCATCGTTTATTTTGTAACAAAAGTAAAAAATATTTTTTTATCTGCCCACATATCGTTTTTCATGTGTCTTTCTTCTTTCGTTTTCTATTGTTTTTTCACCATAAACAAGTTATAGACTTTTTACCTTAAACTTTCACATACAAAAAGTTTTAATACAAATTAAACTTGTGTTCTGTTCTAAACACACTGTACATTCAGTCTTATATAAATAGACCCATGTTTTATTAATTCCCTCTTTTTTTCTTGGTCATTTGCAATGCCTTGTCTGACTTCGGAGATAACATTTACTATTTCTGCCCTGTTCTTTGCCATTCTTGCCAGTAAACACTGCATTATTTTCATTCTTACATATATTATTGAAACCCTAAATATTAATATAACTCAATAATCAGTGTGTGTGCATAGCCGAATCCACAAACGCTCACGAAACGCTCACGATAATATCTCTTCCGTAGCTATCTATCTCTATCGCTCTTGCGTATTGGCGCGACAGAGCCAGACTACATTTCTGCGGCGTTTCGATGGCGTTTCGTTTAGCAGAAATGCCATTCGGCTACAGGGCCAGGTCCTTACTTGAGTGAATTTTGGTGTTGATGGCAGTGTGGACACGGCGCTCGTGGCGGCTCGCACACAGCCACCGCCAGCAGACGTTCTTGAGACGAGCATTGTGACTGGAATAGACAGACATACGTTAATACGAGGTAGGGTTGCTAACATACTGGAATGGTCGGAATGTTGTCTTAAGACGATAAGATACAGGTCAATTCTCCATACAAACGCTCTCGACTATTTCCTTGGTTTTTGAAGATAGAGCAATGATTTTTTCAACACAGATTATTATTATTTTTATATGTGTCGGACCGTATTGATTTTTTTGCTATTTTTATTTTAAAAGACACTAGAGCCAATCAAAAATTTCTAAAAACGGTTTTTTTTTTCAATATGGCTCAAAAAAAGGTGTGATACTCAAGATCGGCAACAATTAGCCAAGAAATCTAAACGGTCCGACACAGATTATTTCATTGTTATTCAGATTCTCAAATTTCGTTCCGTTTACATAAGTTTTGAAGGAGGAAACAGTCGAGATCGGAACCTCGATTTTAAAGATTTTTTCGCAATATCTTTTAACTGGGTTGTTCTTAATGGACATTTTTTTTTTTCGATAAATCTAGTTAATAACACTAGTATATTTAACTGAAATTCCCAAATTGAAAGGGGGACTCCTTTCCATTTTAGCATTTTCGGTCCCGTAGCGTCTTAAGAACAGCCTACTAATCCTTGATACAAAAGCCAACTTTACATACAATTTGATAATCTCCCCGCCCAATAACCATAACCTGTGCAGTTATGGCCGTAACGACGCCATAAAACGCGCGGTATCGCTCTAACCGACTAATATGCCAATTTGTATTTACGGCCACGTTCAAAAAACGCTATGTATGTATCGCCAAGACACGATAAAAATAAGTGGAGATTGCGAATAAAATATTTATATACATTAGTATATTTTACAGTGCCTAAGACTGCAGACCACATTTGACAAGATGACAATTATATCAGGGGCGGCTCACTCCGCGATTCTATCGCCGCGCTACAAGTACATGACAACGGCCGCGAGCTCGCGGCCTATTCATTCGTGACGACCTTCGCGCGGCGCAATAAAATTCAATGTCGGCTGCTCGTGTGCGGTCCATTTGTTAATGTAGGTAAGAATTTAGAATGGCGGCATTTTGTGAACATCAAAGGAGTGAGCCTTCTGTACTTGTACTATTATATATGTGATTATACCTAAGAACGTGATCTATGTTCTGGTAAGATAAATCACTGTTGTTTAGCCCAATGGTTGACTGGTAGAGAACGCCTCAAGGCGTTAAGTCCGCTATTTGTACTCTTTTTTGAAAATTTGTGCGTTTAAATAAATAAACAAATTCGCTGAAAAGTAACATTTTATACTCGTATTGCATTGTAACTAGAAGAATTACATATTTTCGTATGATATTTTGCCAGCTGGTCTAAATGATTGATAAAGAAGTCAAAATCAAAACAGTTATTAATAATCGCGATAAGTCACCTACATCCGTACATTATGTCATACTCAAACCTACATTAATAATTTATTAAGTGCATACCTACTGATGACATCATGAGTGGTTACAATTTTATTGAAGTTGTGTTAGCTATGATTATTATCAATTGATTACAATTTCCTGTAAATTTGCAAAACAACAATTCACCTAGATTACCTAGACTAGAAGCTAAGATAGTTTTTTTTGGATTTTGTGGTTAATTGGGAATAGCGTTGAAAATTGTTAGACATGAAACTCATGAAATAGTTATTTGTTATACAAGGGGGCAAAGTTGTATTTTAACGCCGAGTGTGGAATTGAAAAACGAGCAAGTGAAAGGATTCTATAGTTGATCTACGAGCGAAGCGAGTGGTTCGAGAATAGAATCACTTCGCGAGTTTTTCAATACACGAGAAGTAAAATACATTTGCACCCGTGTGTAACACAAAACTTTTCCCCTCACTATAGCGAGGAAACTACAACGCAAAAAATGCGTTTATCACTGCTTCCAGTAGTTCCACAGGTGGTAAATCATCTTCATTACTAGATTCACCTACTTTTATAAATTTGAAAGCAGTTAATTTGACTATATTCAAGGTCAAATTACTTTACCCACTAGTGGATAAAATGCTTTTTTACCCGCTGGCATTAAAGGATAAAACACTTGTTTCCGAGGTAGTGAGGGGAAAATACATTATCATACAACGACATGTAAAATACATGTA
Source organism: Leguminivora glycinivorella (assembly GCF_023078275.1). Classification (NCBI taxonomy): domain Eukaryota; kingdom Metazoa; phylum Arthropoda; class Insecta; order Lepidoptera; family Tortricidae; genus Leguminivora; species Leguminivora glycinivorella. The sequence continues at coordinate 15,272,554 of NC_062991.1, forward strand.
TTTTTCATGTCATTTTCCACGCTAATAAACCTAAGTTTCAAATTGTCCGTCTAGCTAGCTCACTGGTGGTAAGCGTCACAGGCACAGGTGGCAAGCAGTTACCGTAAACTATGGACGCTTGCAACTCTCGTAGTTATTATATGCGTGTTAGTGTTTCTGTCTACTGAGACTTAAAACCCTGCACATTCCTCATTGTTAAAAATCTGTCTAATCCTGTGAACATAAAACTGCAAAAGATGTAATAAAATTCCAAAAAAATGGTTAAAAAATATGTAAGCTAAAGCCTAATCATATTACTGTTTTGAATCATTATATCACATTGTTTACTAGACTAAGGCACTGGTCCCACCGCGAGCTAGTAAGCTATGAGCTATCGGCTATAAAAACGAGCAAAAGATAAGCATTCCTGTGCAAATAAAAGAGACACGGCGATATTGATAGCTCACCGCTGGGCGAGTAACTATTAACATCGCCGTGTCTCTTTTATTTACACGGGAGTGTTTATCTTTTGTTCGTTTTATAGCCGATAGCTCATAGCTTACTAGCTCGCGGCGGGACCAGTGCCTAATGCTTTTAAAAAATACACTAAAAAACGAGCATTCCTCCATAAAATATGCTATTTTTCTCCCTAAGTGTTGCAAGAGAAAAGTATTCAGGTTAAAATGTTTTGTTAACGATATTGTTATGACGACAGTGATATTTTCAGGTCTATTAGAAAAACATCTTTGCTGTTAACACGACACCGTTAAACAGTAAAACGTTACTTTTGTTACAAACATTTTCTTGCCAAGACGAAACTTGACGGGCTGGCCTAGCACGTAGTGACCCTGCCTGCTAAGCCGCGGTCCTGGGTTCGAATCCCGGTATGGGCATTTATTTGTGTGATCAACGTGTCACTGTAATAACAACAATTGAGTTTTCTTTCAAATATCCCTTAATTGCAAAGGGTGGTACTAAACCTTGAGTAGTATCAAGTGCTTTGCCTACCCTGTTTGGTAATACAGTGGAACAGCTCACCAACTGACCATTATCGCTTATCACTTCCACAGTCTTGGATTGCGATCAAAACAATTGATAACACCACACACAGTCAAATACCTACCCCATTTTCATACTAGTAAAGACCAATTTTCAACGCGAAATACATGCGAGCGTAAGGAGTGCAAAATGTAATAAATATGTACACGGACAAACTGCCAAAATGCGTATACACGACCGTATTCCGTCCGATACACTAAGGTGGTGCGCATCCATAATATGTATTACATATTAGTGGGACTTTAAGTGTGTCCATATTTATTACCGTACTGTCTACTACATTTGAATATCTACTTTACACTCAAACTGTAAACTTTTATTTGTGCATGCGATTTGTATAGGAAGCTTTGTCGAAAGTACAATGAAATGTCTACTTTACAAAGTAACAATAAGGTATATTTTTGTATGTAAGTAGTTATGGTAAGTGATGCCAACAGCGCATCGCGTATTCGATGTTATTTTTGATATAATTTAGTGCATTTTGGTGAGAATGCGAGACCACGAATATATTTTCAAGTTGTCCGCATTCCGGTTTCAAAATTCAAATGCATCCCAATGTGACTTTCAAAAATTGCGACTATTCGTCCAGCATAGGAGTATCTTCTAAATCCATACTAATATTATAAATGGGAAGTGTGTGTCTGTTTATTTGTCCGTCTTTTACGGCAAAACGGAGCGACTAATTGACATGATTTTTTAAGTGCAGATAGTTGAAGAAATAGACAGTGACATAGTTTAGTTTTCATATCTTTCAAACCCCCCACTTCCCTAAAATGGGGGGTGGAAGTATGTGAGTATCATTCCGCAATATTTGAATTTAACGCGAGCGAAGCCGCGGGCAAAAGCTAGTGCTATCCATTATAATCATTGATCAGAATCTTGTCGATAATTTTAACAACATTAATTATTCCGAAAATGTCAAACAAAGACCGCCTTATTGTCAGATCTCTGATCGTAATACTAGTATTGAAGAAAGAGACAAAAACCGGCCAAGAGCGTGTCGGGTCACGCTCAGTGTAGGGTTCCGTAGTTTTTCGTATTTTTCTCAAAAACTACTGAACCTATCAAGTTCAAAATAATTTTCCTAGAATATCTTTATAAAGTTCTACTTTTGTGATTTTTTTCATATTTTTTAAACATATGGTTCAAAAGTTAGAGGGGGGGGGGACACACTTTTTTTTCCTTTAGTAGCGATTATTTCCGAAAATATTAATATTATCAAAAAACGATCTAAGTAAACCCTTATTCATTTTTAAATACCTATCCAACAATATATCACACGTTGGGATTGGAATGAAAAAAAAATATCAGCCCCCACTTTACATGTATGGGGGGGTACCCTAATAAAACATTTTTTTCCATTTTTTATTTTTGCACTTTATTGGCGTGATTGATATACATATTGGTATTAAATTTCAGCTTTCTAGTGCTTACGGTTACTGAGATTATCCGCGGACGGACGGACGGACGGACGGACGGACGGACGGACGGACGGACAGACAGACATGGCGAAACTATAAGGGTTCCTAGTTGACTACGGAACCCTAAAAAGTAGCCTATGTCACTCTCCATCCCTTCAACTATCTCCACTTAAAAAATAACGACAATTCGTCGCTCCGTTTTGCCATGAAAGACGGACAAACAAACACACAAGTTTCCCATTTATAATATTAGTATGGATTAGTTAAAATTTAGATAATAAATGTAATTAAACTGATTTCAAAATTTTCAAATACTATTAATAACTCTGCTCTTTAACTTTAACACAATAATAAAAAGCCATCCTTACCAAAACAGGCACTATCGTTTCTCAGAATAGAAACTCTGTAGGAAGAACAAGACCAAGCTTCAAATTAATCTTCAACTACTTAGTGACGTGGGTGGCAAACAACCAAACCGCCTACACGCTAACTTGTTGATATCTTGGGAAATACAAATACCAGGATATAGAGGAATCGCATGATGGTAAGCGATTAGAACCGCCTAGGGACACCCGCGACATCACCCCTGATATTCTTCAGTGAGTTGCCAGCATTTAGACAGGTGTTGTAATGTGTGTAATGTGTGTGTATTTATACATGGTGTAACATGAGTAACCGAATAATCTTAACAGCGTATTTCTGATCACATTAGAAGACTAAAATGTAATGTAATATAAAATGTCTAAAACTTTTCTGGGTTTCACCTACTTTTAAATTATTAGAAATAAAATTACAATAACGTACTTATTATTTCTCAGCACAAAACGCTCTTTTGATGGCGAAGACGCCATTATTGGGCACAATCTATCCTCGTTGATAGATATCAAAATACCTAGTTACAAGTGACTCATTGCAAAAAGTATTTTTTTGAGAAAAAACTATCTTATTTTGTTTCAAGTGCCACTTTTATTAATAACATTTACATTTTATGTGAAAATACATAAAAAAATTACACAAAAAACAATTTTTTTTTGGCGAATTTGATTGACGTCTTATTACATAATAATCTTTCTTTTGCCTCAGAAAAGGGTGGTTAAATTCTTTCGGTTTGCTTATGTTACACCGTGTATGTAACAGTAAATAAAAATGGATATTGGATGGCAAACTGGCAAAGGTATGGAGATTTTTTCTTATAGGTCTGAAAACACCGCTGTCGACAGTCCAATCCGTGCTAAAATTAGGTCATCTTTTTGTATTATTTCCGGAAGGATTTTTTTGCTCTACATGACATGGCCGAGGTTAAAACCCACGATTTTTTGACGCACACGAGGGGTTTAGACACGGACGAAATAATTGTGTCAGGAAAAAGACAAAAGGGTCATAATGTTAGGTATGTCGAATTAAAGGATGAAAGGCTTTATAGATTGTATTTCAGCAAATAACAAGGGTATAAACCATGATGTATGTGACAGCCGTCAGCCGAACCTTGGTAAATAGTCATTCGGCCATGGGAGCGGTTTTAGGTCAACCACCGCGGGCGGGGCGGCGCACCTCTATTCATGCTTTGGTAGCGTTGTGCTATTTACTATGCGAAATTATTTTATCAAAAAACTTACATTGACCGGGATATACACCGAGGGCCTTAATAACCCGAAAGATTTTAACAGTGTATTCCTGACTACATTTGGAGACTATAATGTCATATAAACTTTTCTGAATATCGCCTAGTTTCAGAGTTATTACCAATTGAAAAAAAAATATTAAAAATATACATAGAAAACATCCATGACTCTGAAATATCTGTGCTCATCACACAAATAAATGCCCCTACCGGGATTCGAACCCAGGACCGCGGCTTAGCAGGCAGGGTCATTAGACTACCGACTGAGCCAGACCGGTCGTCAAAAATTATGGGGCATAGTCTCGCAGTCGTCATTGACAGATGTCAAAATGTGACAAGAAAAACTTTTTCAAATTCATAACACATTTTTTTTTTTTTGTTGAAACATTTCTTTCTATTCTTATTTTTTCCTTTTTTTTCCAATTGTATATTGTGTATTTGCATGAATTAATCATAATTAATACTGTAATTATTTTTCTAAGCATGTTTAAATTTGCCAGCGCTTTGGTGCAAACTGTAATGCTGTGTAAATTGTATATATTAATAAATAAATAAATAAATAAATATGCGGGTTCCTTGCGAGCACCCTGTATTGACCGGTATTTTACACCGTAATTCTAAAGAATTCCGTTAACTTCGGTATATAGTTAGGTCCATTATGGGAAACAGAATAAGACAGTTAGTTTTTTTGAAATTAGTATTTTTTTTTTCTAAAAAACGCCATACACCTGCCATAGAAGTTACATCAATTTCTGTTCAGAAACGGGCTTTATGTTCGATATGAGATTGATATGTCATACTTTTGACACTTACTTAGTAGAGTTAATTGTAAAGCCCGTTTCTCAACAGCAATTGATGTAACATCTGTGTAGAGATGTGGCCTCGCTCTGCATTTTCTATCGCATGTATAACGGGGAGTGCTCCGAGGAATTGTTCGGATTAATCCCTACCGCTTCTTTCCGCCATCGCCCTACGCGACAACATTTCCATCGCCATCATTTAGATGGCTGGCAGTCCTCAACTGTGCGTTTCTCCAGAAACTTCCTGCCCCGCACAGCTAAACTGTGGAATGAATTGTCGCCTGCGGCATTTCCGGACCGATACGATCTTCAAATCTTCAAGAAAAGAGCGTATACCCATCTTAAAGGCCGGCAACGCACCTCTAACACCTCTGGTGTTTCGGGTGTCCATGGGCGGCGGTGATCGCTTACCATCAGGCGACCTGTCTGCTCGTTTGCCTCCTATCCCATAAAAAAAAAATCTATCGCAGGTGTATGATTTTTCTTATTTAGGAAAAAAAAATACCTACGAGCTTAAAAACACTAACTATGCCATTCTATTTCCTACAATGGCCCTAACCATATGACGAAGTTAACGGAATTTAATAAAGACACGGTGTAGAGTAGCTATTTTCCAGGCAGGCAATTATGGTCGCGCGATAAATGATAAAACATCAGGCCGTTCCTATCGCACTATCTGTAAGTGCGATAGGGACGGCCCGATGTTTTATCATTTATCGCGCGACCATGATTGCCCTGCTGAGCTTTCAATAATTCGACCAGTTACATGCATCATGGTCACGAGTATAAAACTGAAGAAAGCGTGTAGATGTCAAAGATGTGCAGAGAATCATAAATTTTAATCCAATCCAAAGCTAGGATTTACTGCCTTATTATAGTTATTAATTATTATGGATGGCACACCTCGGACACTTGCGATCAAATATATATGAAAGAGGCTCGTTCCTAGCACACAGTCTAAGCTCGTGTAGGTGACCGCGTACTATGCTTGTATGAGTGAAATATGACACGTCGACTGGTCGCGTTTTTGACAGGCGGTAACTGTGAGGTAACCGAGAGGGGGTGGGCGGCACTTTCAGCGGGGAGCGGGAGTGGCCGTACTGTACGACAGTACTCTTTATTATACTGTGCCTATGGGCCGAATACGGCAAGGCGAATTGGCAAGGTGCCAAATACGAATATTCGCCAGAACACTGACCGAGTGATCGGGCGAATATTCGTATTCGTTAACCAAAACGAATATTCGGTCAGTCAAATCTAGTGAGATTAACCGTTTTGTTTCTTATTCCTTTTACTCTTTAGTAACATACATCGCGTTTTCACAAATGACTAATCATCATATTACGAAAAACACTCACGACACAAATGTTATCAAATTTGCCGCTCAATTACACCAAAACGTTTCCAAGTAGGTATCATTAATCAGACCACGAAATACATTTTCGTCGTAACTTCATTAAATGATAAAAACAACAATACCGTCACGCCTAACACCTTGTCGTTTTAACAAACGTTCGCGATTTCATACCTACTAATGATTCAATAAGATGAAAGCGACACAGTTCTAAGTTTCACGCCAAATAAGGGAGGTGGAACAAAAAGTAGTAAAGGTTACCGTAATTTCCGCGAAGATAAAAAAATATCTTGACAAATCAAATACGGACCTTACAATACTAAGCTTAAAGTTGATGTTTATTTGAGTGACTTTTCATCAGTTAGTCTCACAAGTATGATTCTGAGGAAGTGATTCAGTATTACACATGATTAGTGTCCTAAAGACACACAAACACACATGTGCTCTGACTCAGTGTGAGATAATGTGTGGCATAATTTAAGACGCTACAGGAGGGGTTAATTCTCCATACAAACGCTCTCGACTATTTCCTCCCTGGTTTTTGAAGATAGAGCAATGATTTTTTCAACACAGTATATTTTTATCTGTGTCGGACCGTTTTGATTTTTTCGATATTCTTATTTTCAGAGACGCTAGAGCCCATCAAAAATTTCCAAAAACGGCGTTATTGATTATGGCGTATAAAAGATGTGGTATTCAAAATTGGTAACAATTATCCAAAAAAACTAAACGGTCCGACACAGACTATTTCATTGTTATTCAGATTATCAAATTTCGTTACGATTGATTAAGTTTTGTAGGAGGAAACAGTCGAGAGCGGAACCTCGATTTTAAAGATTTTTTCGCAATATCTTTTAACTTATCATTTTAGCATTTTCGCTCTTGTAGCGTCTTAAGTGCATGAACGAGGAACTGAGGAAATTTGCGAAATGAATTTGTATGAAACTGTAGAATACAGTGTTTTGGAAGCAGAGTTACGAAACGTTTTATGACAAATAACCTAACCACAAAATTAAAATTTTGAAAAACCTCCGAGCGTGACATAGTGGACCGATTTTCATGAAACATGGCTAAGAACACTCCCGACTAACTCAGCTTTCAGACAAAAAAAAACTAAATCTAAATCGGTTTATCCGATCGGGAGCTACGATGCCACAGACAGACACACAAACAGACAGACAGACACGTCAAACTTATAATAAGACCCCGTCGTTTTTGCGTCGGGGGTTAAAAAATAAATAGTATTGCATCATCATATCATGTTGGCCAACCCAATTTAAACACATACCCGGGGTTATTCATAAACGTACACTAAAGTTATCAAGCCGATAAAGTTCGTTTGTCCCTTTCTATCACACTAATACGTCGGAAAGGGACAAACGAACTTTATCGTCTTGATAACTTTAGAGTACGTTTATGAATAAGGCGATTAGTACATATGTACTGTGTAAGTGTGGGTAAGGCAGGGTTTAGAGTCACGCGGACCGTTGTACGTATAAAACCACATATCACAAGTCATAAGAAACTTCACACCATCTGCGTGGCGTGTGATTGCGGTTGTAACATATGAATCCTCACGGGAGCCGTCACACCGTTCGTTAGCGCGCGAGTGCGGTTGTAAACTATGAATCGTCGTAACAAGCGACACACCATGCGTAACGTGTGCGTGCGGTTGTAACCTATGAAACCTCAAAGCGGTCGTCACACTGAGCGTAAGTGCGTTTTCACATTATCCGATCCGATATCGGATGTCGTACCGATATCCCACATATTTACACCGCCATCTTTGATTTTTTTCCTTTAAAATTCTTCCTACATCCGATATAGGATCGGATATTGTGAAAACGCACTAACATGTGCGTACGTCAGTCAACCAATAGGATAAGAACCCTAGGCCACTCTACAACCATATCAAAATTACAAGCAGTAAGATATTTCTTAGCGGCAACATACTGTCTTAAGATAAGACGCGGAACGAACGTCAGCGCCACGCCGCCCGAATGTAATTTAAAAAACGTCTCCTCAGTACATTTTGTACGGGAAGAACGTAAGACGCGCCCCCAGGCGACGCGCCCTTAATCGAGGCGTCGCCTGTGTGTAGATAGTCCCTTGCAATCTGATTTATAACGTCAATATGACTTAGGTCTGCAGTGGCCTAGGGTTCCAATGACTGTACCTGTTGTATCACTTGTATACTTACAGATAGACTGGAGCTGCCCGGAGTAGTCCCGTAGCCCGAGGACGGAAGCGAAGCCACCGACCACCTGCGACCATCGCTGTGAAGGAAAAAATAAAATGAGAAAAAAAAACATGTGGTTTTCCATCATAGACGGATCCTTAAAGCTCGGCCACACATGCGCGTTTTGATAGCGGTGCGCCGGACGAACGCTAGTGTTGCGCCCAGTGGACGCCGGCGGGAACTAACAAGCGCGGATTGCGAGCGGAATGCGCGCGGATTTCGAGCGAAGCGCAATGATAGCGGTGCTATAGATCTGATGTAAATACCACCCCCTATATTGTTGTTAATGTGTATCTCCGTTGAAACATAAAGGTAAGTATCTATATAAACCCACAAGCTTTCAAAGGTAAGTATATAAACCTCGACAGCGTCTCCCACGAGCTTCTAGCTATTTCAGGTAACTTGATATTGAAAACTTGATTAAAGCAGCTTTCTCGCAAACATTATTATACTTTATAGTGTATAAAGTTTATACAGTTTAAATGTCAGCTAGAAATACTCTGGGGAAAGTTATATTAAAGACTAGGTTCTGTTCTGCCTGGATTGAAAGTCGCACTCTCTTTAGGCACCTACACTGAGAGAAAATACAACCAGTTTTCATGTTCGTTCAACAAGTTTTTTGGTTAAAATAGCGCCTACGTGCTCTTTGGTTCAAACAACAAGCTACTTGTCATTTGAATCGGCAATATATTTGAATCAACAAGTCGATTTTATAAAAACAACCTGACGCATATTGTTTTAAACATACGTTTGGCTGATTCAAACGGATAAACCGCAACAAGTCGAACTTGTTAAATTCATAATGCAAATTTCCCTCAGTGTAGGTTAGGTAGTATGTAGCTTTCAATCCCTTAATTGCTGAAAGTTTCGTGAAATCTACCTACGCCATTTGGGAATATAGTGACCAAAAAAAATCATATTTTGAAAAAACCCCAACGTAGTGAACCGATTTTATCAAAAATGGCTAAGAACACTCCATCATATTGATTCAGCTTTCAAAAAAAAAACGAAACCTAACTCGGTTCATCAGTTTGAAAGTTACGTACAACAGACAGACAGACGCGTCAAACTTCACCCTGTCCTTTTTGTGTCGGAGTTTTTAAATGAATAAATAATGGGGGATATTTTCGCCCCAAACTAAGCATAGATTATACTGTGTGCTAGACGACGATATACTTACTTATATAGATAAATACATACTTATATACATAGAAAACATCCATGACTCGAGAACAAATATCTGTGCTCATCACACAAATAAATGCCCTTACAGGGATTCGAACCCGGGATCGCGGCTTTGCAGGCAGGGTCACTACACGCTAGGCCAGACCGGTATGTTTTTATTTTATACTAGGTAAGTACATGAACAAGCAATCTGTTGATAAACCTCCTCGTATATCGGGCGAGTTTGTAAAAACAACTTTTAACGATAATGTAAAATAAGGTGTGGCCTGTCATTGCATTTTTATCATCAATGAATAACATTACATAGCATTTCAGATAAAATAAAAAAGTAGGGAATATCTAAAACAAAAGAGACGGTAGTAAGTATTTATCAGCTCTAAAATCATTTATAGGTACCGCGAATATAAAATACTCGACATAAACAACAGACAGACGACAGATATATCAGAAGCATCAGAGCAGCCAATTTCTGATAAATATCTGAACAATTTTCTATTATCAAGACGTCAGAATGCGTGTTCAGAACTTTTTGAACACCTCAACCGGTCCCATATATTATAATGACTGTAGAAAGAAAATAAAAAATGTTATGGAGATATTATAACAAATATCTACAATACTTACATATCCTTATTCCTAGCATGGATAGACATGTGAATTTAGAACAATAGCGTTACAAATATATTGACACAGCCTTACACCGTTAAAAATATTATGATATGACTCAACTATATGCTTGTTGAATGAGCTATGGATTGCTTCTAGATTGTCGTATAAACGTGAGTGTGCTTGAATGCAAACTTTACTTTTAATGAATGATAAACCATGTGAAACACATTTATTTCTACTTGATAAAATATGAAAAAACTATTTTTATTTGACGCTTGAAACAAAGATTAAAATAGTGCTCCTAACTTATATAGTATATAAGTATTTATAATTGCTGTTAAAGAAAATGTACTTTGAGTATTTTCATTAGGGTCGTCAATATGGCTTGATGTTATGGGGGAAATTAATCCTCGAAATTCAAATATTATAATTACATAATAGTGATAGTGATACTAAAGTTTATATTTTTTTGTATTATAACACAAGAAGGGAAATATTGTTCATGACAATATAGAAAAAAGTTAAACGTAAAAGTACGATTTTCTGAAGTGCTACTCGAAATATATAAAAACAAAACGTGCAAACTAATGTTTATGTGTGTGATAATAATTACCTACATTCTATAAACAAATATAATGGTTTGCAAAGTGACCAGTAAAATGAAAATTCTTATTGACATTTCAGTTTCCTTCAGTATATTAAAGTAAAGCCTGTCCAGAAATATATGACTCCGCCGCCATGTTGCGGAATTTCGATAGAACTATTTTCTTCACCCGATACATCAGAATCTCAATCAACAGCGCCCTCTTGACAATAATCATAATATTTCTGGTCTTTAACAAAGACTGACTACTTAATTGCTGTAGGGTTCTTTCCTGGAATTGTTATTGTCTGGTCAGGCTTTAAGGCGATGACGCGATGACATGATATGATACATACTACTTTTACCTTTACCTGGCAATTTGATTATGACATCAGTCATCTTTTGATGTTTGTCAACAGAGTCAACACATACTAGAAAAATGCTATAGGATTAAGGTAAATAAATATAATATAGGTAAGTAGCTGAAATGTAGAGCTAGAGAGGATGCTACTTATGGAGTATGCATACATTTATTATACATACAGTCATAGATATACCAGATTGAGATAGGTATACATTTGGTGAAAATCTTCTAGATACGCCAGATTTATGTGATACAAATACAAAAAATTCTACACCTGGATGATTTACACAACTTGTGTAATGCATATAGCAAATAGTTTAATAAATTAAATTATCAAGGTGGTGCTCTGCATGAAAAGACCCCTTCAATTTTTTGTACGACCCCCGAGGAAGTTGCCCCCCTTATCTAAGAAATATCTGAAATAAAATAAAGCGTACTCGAACAATTTCAAAAGTTGTCGAAAATCAATATGAAAACAGAATTTTGGTTAATTTTCGGAATACTAGACATACGCAATTACCCAAATACACCTTATTGTAGTCACACCAAATTTTTTACCACTTTCCTCTCGTATCAATAAATTTTATATACAATACATAAGGAATCATGATATCATGAACAAAAGAACAGAATTTTGGTTCATTTTCGGAATACTAGACATACGCAATTACCCAAATACACCTTATTGTAGTCACACCAAATTTTTTACCACTTTCCTCTCGTATCAATAAATTTTATATACAATACATAAGGAATCATGATATCATAGTATAATATTAAGCTACGCCGTGTCAAAAAACCTACATTAATTTGTCACGATCCTAGATTTTTCCATACATAAAAAATCAATAAGCAATCATTATAAATCTTCCACCCGGTGCACATTAATTGCGTAACCAATCGTATCACGTAATATTATATTATATATAAACGGATACAATATTTATATTACTGTTTGATATGATATAGTTCGAAATTTCTCGTTAATATATTTTTATCTGTTGGATTTGTACATTGGTAATAATATAGGTATACCTGATAAATAATCTAGGGTTCATAACACAAACATGTAGAGCATAGATAGAGAGTACAGTATAGAATAGGATAACGACAGTATAATTAGATAGGGATATACTAGTAGGGTCGGTTGCATCAAACCCTGTCAACAAATTTAACGTTCGGTATTTTTCTTGTATCTCTGCTGCGTGACGTTGATGTGTCCTTTAACTGTTGATCACAGACCAACCCCTATAGACATCTATTACAAGACGACTCGCTGTGGCCAGCCTTCCTAGTATTTGCACTGATATAAGCGCGGGCGCTCGCCGTGCCCGATCAGTATCGACCAAGTAACAGACCCGAAAGCAGCGCGTGTTTTTCGCACAAAAAAATTGGAAAAGGGTATTTTGATGCCTTAAAGATGTCCACCTGTAGTGTGAAATGGTGTGGAAAGGTAACAAGAAGCTCAAATTTAAAAACAGACGGCATTACATTCCACAAATAAGTCATATTTATAATTTATTCAGAGCCGGCATAGGTCAACTTACATTGGCCACTTACGCGTCAGTAGAGGGACAGTCATACTTCTGTCCCTTTTCATCTGGCGCGACTGCCCGCCGTCCTTGAAACGGCCAATCACAGCGCGCTTAACACATTCCCCGCCCGCTCCTCGCACCCCAAACACTGGTGACTCGTATCGCGAACCAAATATGACAAGACTGCCACTCTATAGGAGGTTCTCTGTGCTGTTGATGCAACTGACCCTTAGACAGGCAGGATGCTTACCAGTGGCGGGGCGTGAAAATTTTCATTGGTAAAGCCGGAGGGGTTATTGGAATCTGTTTTGTATGGACTTCTACAGATACTAGAGAATTTTAGGAGACCCGTTGGGAATCGAGTTGTATCGACGCTCCGCCACTGATGCTTACCAAACCAATGTTGAATTATGAATACTTCCACAAGCACTTGCAATTATACTATCAACCTGGAGACGTCGCTATTTACGGCCTGAGGGTTTTAAGCGTACCTCTCCAATTTCGTTTTTTGCTTCCCTCGCTGCTATCCAGAGGCAGATATCGAATTGTGCTTATTTTGCACACGATACAGTTCCTAGTCCCGTTGGTGGAGAACAAGAGAGGGGCGATTCCTGGGGGCTATGGCTACACACGCTCCTTGCACTTCACACTCTGGAGAAAAGGGTGAGGCGATGAAGCCTTGGGGCCTGGGGACTAAACACACACACGCTACTCACAGTTCCTTGCTTCGCTTCACGCTGAACGAGAGGGCGGTGATGGGGCCCTGGGGGCCCGGGGCCGGGGGGGTACATTATACTCACAGCTCCTTGCCGCGCTTCACGCTGGAGGAGAGCAGGGCGTGGTGCAGCGGGTGCGGGGGGTGGGCGGGCCAGCGCGGGCCCTCAGCCGGGGAGAGGGGCCCCGTGCCCGGGGAGCTGCAGCGTCCTGAGCCGACCTGGGGACAACATGATTATTAAAGACAAAATTTATTTGAGTACATAACAGTACCTAACAGTTAAAAGCATTCGCGAATCGAAGATACTCACACGAAACTATTCGGTATGTGAAAAACTTACTCAAAAATATTTCCCATAGGTCTTAATTCATATGGGGTCATATTTTTGGCCAACTTTTGTACAAACTTTTTTGCACTTGACTGTATATCGCCAAACGGATGCGGCACGTTCTGTCCGGAAAACATACATAATGAGCAAGTTTTTTTTTACCCGAAATCAAGAAAAAAATTGGCTATAAGTACTACAATTTTACTGTCGGCAGACATGACTTTAACATTGTCTACAGGAATTAGGTAAAAAAAAAGTTAAAATGTTAAATTCCTTGCCGGCGGCTATATTTCCGAGCTCATATAACCCGGCAACCTTCAAATCAAGAGTGAACAGGCATCTTCTGGGCGAGCTCACTCCATCGTAGGCCACGTCTTTGCCTTTGGCTAGTCTGTGGCCAAGAGTAAGCCCATTTATAATTTAAAAAAAAATGTTTCTTGGGAATTGGGATCGTCCTATAAACAAGACGCTCAGTAAAGTGTAAAGGCCTTCAAGACGCGCATAAGGAAGTTTTTATACCGTGCCGTGAATAACGATAACGATTATACGCTGTACAGTAATAGATCAATGACCAGGAAAGGATTAGAGGAAACTGGTTATGGTGGCTGATGGATGAATCGTTTCTGTGATTTGTATTTATGTGAAACAATGAGGCTGCGAATTAAATTATTTGTAACAGATATAAGAGTTTTCCTAACAATAGAAGTCTCAATTTTTCTCTCTTTTTTGAAATATATAACGCGATGGCAAACAAGCATGCGGCCCGCTTAATAGTAAGCAGTCACCGTAGCCTATTGTATGTAAGACGCTTTCTCCTAGCAGTGGGACACTGCAATAGGCTAGGTTTTTCTTACGTAGAACAATACAGACCATCCAATAACCTAACCACGAAATTAAAATTTTGAAAAAACCCCGACATAGTGGACTGGTTTTCATGAAACATGGCTAAGAACACTCCCGACTAACTAAGCTTTCAAACAAAAAAAAACTAGATCTAAATCGGTTCATCCGTTCGGGAGCTACGATACCACAGACACACGCACAGACAGACAGACACGTCAAACTTATAACACCACACCCTGTCGTTTTTGCGTCGGGGGTTAAAAAATGTACGGAATGACAAAACACTAACTGATTCAGTAATCATATCAAATAAGGTTATTCGTATGATAAGTATATGAGGTCAGAGCCACACCTACTGGCTCGATATAAATAAAATAGTCTACTTCAAGACTACTGATATAGTATTTTATGCAACAGGCGTTTAAAGGAGGTCAAAAAAGACGAGTGGCGTGGGTAACAATTTGAGGCGAAGCCGAAAATTGTTATTGAGACGCCACGAGTATTTTTTGACTCAGTTAAACACCGTTGCATACAATACTTTTTCTACGACCATGCACTTAGTTTTTAATAGTTTTTTTGAATAACTTTCGTGAAATTCACACTGTTTTCTGTATTTTGACGCAAAGGTTTGCACTGTCAGTTCGGCTGCCCAAAGCCTTCCCGCGTACGCGCGCAGTGTCGTTATAAGGCGTTGCCATGGTTACAGAGCCAAACAATGCGTTTTCAGTTTTTTCGATACTGCGCGCATGCGCGGAAAGCCGGCGGAGGCTGGCTTCGGGGAATAGACCTTTATGTAGGGTTTTAAAGATATGTGCACGACCCTGTAAATGACGAATAACAGTTCGGGAGTAGAAAAATTTAATTAAAAAACATACAAGTAGGTGGATCTTTGTTACATTACGATCTGACTTAAAAAACAAACTTTTGCAGGTTTAATGTATGTGATATCTGGTTAATTTTAACGCCGATGAATAATATTTTTCATGGGTTCTTGTATTACTCATACTCATACTCATTTATTCATAACTAGCTTTTACCCGCGGCTTCGCCCGCGTAATAAAAGTATTCTTATTAAAACGTTTACAAAAAATAAGATTTTCATTTGGATCCGTAGGTTTCTTTGTAGGTACATCTGTCCGCGATTATTTCGATTAAGGTAAAGCGGGGCAATTTTCGACTGGAGGGCCATTGTAACTGATCTATTTGCTGTACGGTCCGGTTTTGGCTGACTGTACCTTACACATATTAATATTGTTTTAAAAGAAATTCTTGCAATGATTGTAGAATTGTTACACAGCGACCACAGCGTAGGTGCGAATATGTATGTATTTTACCTATATAAATATTTATACTGGGGAAACTTCATACAACCCACATAGCCAGTATCTCGACGCTATGGTCGGTAGGGTAAAAAGTACTTCCTTGCATTATCGCTTACAATTTTTTCCATTTTGCTTATACTTATTGCAAACGTAAACATATAAAAGGCAAGCAAACAACGATCTTCTTACAGCACATTGAATGTAATAGTTTACGGATGCAGGATACTCGCCGATGCCTACTTACTAATACCTTCCCACTGGGCCACCTGCATTTTACACTGCCTAAATATCGATTGCCGACCGATTATTCCGACCCCAATCCCTATTCTTATCCCCGTCCCTATCTCTATCTTTGTCCCCGTCCCCGTTCCGTCCCTGTCCCCGTCCCTCCCCTATCCCTATCCCCGTCCCCGTCCCCTATTTTTATCCCTATTTCTATCCCTATCCCGATCCCGATCCCTATCCCCACCCCTACCCCTACCCCTACCCCTACCCCTACCCCTACCCCTATCCTTATCCCAATCCCAATCCCTATCCCTATCCCTATCCCTATCCCTATCCCTATCCATATCCATATCCCTATCCCTATCCCTATCCCTATCCCTATCCCTATCCCTATCCCTATCCCTATCCCTATCCCAATCCCAATCCCTATCCCTATCCCTATCCCTATCCCTATCCCTATCCCTATCCTAATCCCAATGCCTATCCCTAACCCTATCCCTATCCCTATCCATATCCCTATCCCTATCCCTATCCCTATCTCAATCCCAATTCCAATCCCTATCCCTATCCCTATCCCTATCCCTATCCCTAACCCTATCCCTATCCCTATCCCTATGCCTATCCCTATCCATATCCATATCCCTATCCCTATCCCTATCCCTATCCCAATCCCTATCCCTATCCCTATCCCTATCCCTAACCCTATCCCGTTCCTGTCCCTGTCCCTGTCCCTGACCCTGTCCCTGTCCCTGTCCCTGTCCCTGTCCCTGTCCCTGTCCCTGTCCCTGTCCCTGTCCCTGTCCCTGTCCCTGTCCCTGGCCCTGTCCCTGTCCTTGCCCCTGTCAAATTATCATGCTAGGAGGTGAACTTTGAAAAATCCTTTCTTAGTGCTCCTCTAAGGAACTTCCGTGTCAATTTGAAATCTCTTGAACCAGAAGTAAAGATAAAAACTAAAGCTATACTTATGGCTATTTTGGATATTTTAACCCCATTGCACAATAACAGGGGAGAAAATTTCTTTTCCACCTCATTAGATTTAAAAATCGTTGTATTTATCGTGATCAGCGACCCGATAAACCATAAAAACGATACCCATATTGTGTTTTTGACTTTACCCCCTTTGCACCCCTTTAGGGGTCAAATTTTCAAAAAACCTGAAACATGTATTTAGTCATATGTCTTTAGAAATCCTCCTGTGAAGTTTCGAATAAAATAGTCAAACTAATCTTGTTTCCCCATACAAACTTTGAACCCCCATTTCACCCTTTTAAGAGGAGAATTTTGAAAAATCCTTTCTTAGTGCTCCTCTACGCCGTATAAGGAACCTATGTGCCAAATTTGAAATCTCTAGGACCAGCGGTTTCGGCTGTGTGTTGATATGTCAATCAGTCAGTCAATATCTTCTTTTATATATTTAAACCCCATTGCACCACAACAGGGGAGAAGGTATTTCACTTCCGCCTCGTTAGATTTTATAAAACGTTGTATTTATCGTGATCAGCGACCCGATAAACCATAAAAACGATACCCATATTGATTTTTTGACTTTATCACCCCCTTTTCACCCTTTTAGGGGTTAAATTTTCAAAAAACCTGAAACACGTATTCAGTCATATGTCTTAAGGAATCTTCCTGTGAAGTTTCGAATAAAATAGTCAAACTAATCTTGTTTCCCCATAAAATGAAAATGAAAATGAAAATGAAATATTTATTTTTCAAGTAGGCATATTACAATGCGCATATGAACGTCAAATAAAGCTACGCCGGCTCTAACCCTACGCCTCAGCCTCGAGAAGATTTCAGTCCCCCCTCAGTTGGGAGGGGGGTATCCACTATGGGACCGGCAAGAAACTCGGCGGGCAACTTCTTTTCAAAACATTACATCTTATAATTAACATGCATTAAATAACAACATACAATTTAACATGCAAAAGTATTCATCAAAGAATATGAACAGACTAGGTACTCTATGGAAATCAATTTCAATAAATTATATTATTGCTTAATAATACGTCGTTCTTCTTCAGAGAAAACATATCAAATTGTCATAGAAGAAAAAGATAATATGAATCTCAATATCATTAAATATGTAATTTACCTACACAACATAAAATATAAAATATTTGATGTGCTTTCTTATCTGAACTGTGTCCTCTATACATTATACAATTATTTTAATTGCTATTCGTTTTTTGTAGTTTCTGGTTCGGGCCATGCATGTTTGTCTGTCAAATAGTCCTCGACTCTGTAATAAGCCTTTAACATCAATGATTTTTTTAAGTAGTTCTTAAGAGCTGGGAGGGGTAATCTCAAAGCAGTGTCAGGTAACTTATTATAAAAATGAATGCATTGCCCAACAAATGACTTCTGTACTTTACGGACACGAAACTTCTTTATGGCAAGCTTATTTTTGTTTCTAGTGTTATAATTATGGATATCAGAATTCTTAGTGAAACAGTCTAAATTCTTAACAACATAAATTATACTATCATAAATGTATTGGGAAGCTACAGTTAAGATATTAATTTCTTTGAAGAGTTCTCTTACTGATTCACGTGTTCCTAAGTTGTAAATAGAACGAATGGCTCTCTTTTGTAATACAAAGATAGTCTGTATGTCAGCTGCTTTGCCCCAAACCAGAATACCGTATGACATTACACTGTGAAAATAACTATGATACACTAGGCGAGCTGTCTCAACATTAGTCAGTTGCCTGATTCTCCTAACGGCGTATGCGGCTGAACTTAATTTGCTTGCTAGTTTCTTTATATGAGGACTCCATTGTAGATTTTTGTCCAATGTTAAACCAAGAAACAGTGTTGTATCTACCATCTCTAAGCATTCATCATTCAAAAGTATTTTTGTATCGATTGGTTTAACATTCGGCAGAGAAAATCGAATACATTTGGTTTTCTTAGAATTAAGAAGTAAATTGTTGACAGTAAACCACTGCAGTACATCAGCTAACGTGCTATTAATTACATTGTAATCCGTAGATTTTCGGTCAACATTAAAAAGCAGTGATGTATCATCAGCAAAAAGTACTATTTCACAAAAGTTTTTCACTATACATGGCAAATCATTTATATAAACCAAAAACAGGAATGGACCTAAAATTGAGCCTTGTGGCACTCCTAATTGGACTACAGTCCCGCTAGAGCGAGTTTTGTTAACAACTACTGTTTGTGTTCTATTGCTAAGGTAAGAAGACATAAAGTTTAGGGCATTTATAGACAAACCATAATGTTCTAATTTCAAAATGAGCGTTCCATGATCCACACAATCAAAGGCTTTTGAAAGATCACAAAATATGCCAATTGCATCACAAGAATTTTCCCAAAAATTATATATATGTTTAATGAGTACCGAAGCAGCATCGGTCGTGGAACGGCCCCTTGTGAAACCGAACTGTTTGCTTGTAAGTAATCTATGTCTGTTGAAGTGTCCCAGTAGATCATTTAACATTAGCTTCTCAAAGACTTTACTTAGTACAGGAAGTATTGATATGGGACGGAAATTGGTTATATCACTCGAATCACCCGATTTAAAAAGCGGTATGACTTTGCTACATTTCATAAGATCTGGAAAGGTGCCTTGTGAAATTGAAATATTATATATTACGGCCAAGTAAGGTGCTATTATATCTATGACATGACTAATTACTTTAACTGATGTTCCCCATAAGTCTTCCGTTTTCTTTAAATTGAGTGACTTGAATGTTTTAACAATATTTACAGAGTCTACTTGACTAAATTCAAATGAATTATTACATTTCTTAACATTAGCACAAAGTAATGAATGGGCTTGAGCCGCAGAAGAATGTAAACATTTTGTGGTGTTAACGGCTATGTTTGAGAAATAATCTTCGAATGCCGAGGCAACATCGCTGTTCGACACTATTTGTTGATTATCTGATACAATGTTGACTTGACAATCGCGTGATTTACATTTACCAGCTTCTTTATTTATAATACTCCAAGTTGTTTTCACTTTGTTGTCCGACACTTTCAATTTAGAACTAATAAAGTTTTTCTTGGCAGTTAAACACACTTTCTTGAAGATTCTTGAGTAGTTTCTTACATAGTCCAGGAATTCTGAATTCTTGTTCAGCTCTCTCTCACCATAAAGTTCATAAAGTCTTTTTCTACTTTTGTGAATACCTACAGTAGCCCATTCACTAAACTTTGTTTTAACTTTTGACCCACTAATAGATTTCACTTTGAAATTGTTATTAAATTGATTAAGAATTACATTGAAAACATCTTGATACAAATGATTACAGTCATAATGCGAAAATGGTATTATAGACAAACTATGTAGAATTTCATTTTTGAATGATTCCAAGCGAGATCCAGTAATGGGTCTATATGTTATTGTTTGTGGAGTATCATGAATAACGTTTAAGAAAGCTGCCCTTTGGCCGCTGTGATCGGAATGAAAACAGTTAAATAATTTCTTATCTATACATTCACAGTTACAAAAAATATTATCTAGGCATGTTGCACTAGTCACACCTACCCGGGTAGGTTCAAGAAATAAATTAAATAAATTAAATGATTTAAACAAACAGAACATTTTAACAGTATTACTAGATGACTCGAGCAAGTTAACATTAAAATCTCCACATACAATAACATGTTTTTGGCCCTTGCATACTAAATTCAGAACATTTTCCATTGTAGATTCAAATATGCTGAAGTCAGCTGATGGTGGTCTATAAACACATACAATAATATATCTGTCTAATTCAACACATGAAATTTCTATAGTTCTTTCTATGGAATATTTTACAACATCTTTGCGCTCTTTACACTTCATACAATTTTTAACAATAATAAGGGAGCCACCATGAGCAGCAGATTTTCTGGCAAAAAAACTAGCTAATTTAAAATTAACATAATCAAATATCAACTGTTCTTGTTTCAACCAATGTTCAGTAATACACATAACTTCAACATTATTACTATCTAAAAATAATCCTACTTCTAATTCTTTGCTGGAAAAACCCTGAATATTCTGGTGAACAACGTTCATATTCAGGTGTTTTTCCGCTGTCTTACAATCTAGTTTAAATGAGGCATGGGGTCCTTGGCTTTGTCAGCTGACTGAGACTTATATATAACACTATTACATCTATTTGGCTCAATATTGAAGGCCAATAACTCCACTAAATATACAAATAATTTCTTTGGCAAAAATACCTTCCGTGGAGCTAGCATGAAGCGCTCAATGAATTTATTTAAGTCAAAGAAATGGTACTTTTTATTAACAGCTATGGCATGGTACATTAAAGAATTATAGTAAGCTATCTTACAATTATAGTCATATGATACATTTTCTGCATAAGGTAGTGCACATAATATAATTTTCCCCACACCAGATTTTTCAATAACATTTAGTGTGGACATCAATTTATCTATGCTAAGCTTATCTACATTAAGACTATTTCCTAATAAAATTACTAATGTAGTACTGCTATCATAACATCCCTTTGAAATAAGGTCACATAAATGAGACAAAGTAATGTTTTGATAACAGTAATTTGTCACTTGTTGCTCTAACTGGTAGCTTAATAATGGGCCCATTCCTAACCCAATCTGATCTGAAAAAACAACAGTCTTACTGACTGCTCTAGGGGCTGTTTAACTACTGCCGCATGCCTAGTTGTGTCGTGGGCCACATCGGCTTGAATAATCTTTGCTGGTGGCATTTGGCCACAATTACAATGTTTTCCATTTAATAATGCCTTACACCGCTCCTCCAAATTTCTATTTTCTAGCAGCAATTTATTAAAAGCCTGTATGTGCTCCTCAACTTGTTTTTTAGTGGTCTCATACATGGTGGATACTGCCAAAAGCTCATCTTTCAGCCTGTTAATGTCGGCATTTAATTTCAGAAAATTTGATTCCTTGACTTCCAGCTCTGAATGACAGTCTTGAACCCTATTTTTCATAACTGTTAATGTATGTTTTAATTTACTATATTTTTTAATACATGCCTGGCCTTTGATCAGCTTTTGGGTTCTCCTAATATACCTATTAATCTTAATGTACTTTTTTAACTTATTACTACTATTAAAGAATACTATGTGTTTGGAGTCCCTACTCAATTGTGTTTCACCGCTTACCAACTCTTGGTACACATTCTGTAACTGCGAAGCATGATATTGCTCCCGCTCTTTCCTAAACAAATTAAGTTCCTCATTAGCCGCACCCAGTTCTTCTTCTAACTGTGTGATGCGGGCCAAGGCCACTTCATGTGTCGAAGCGCACTGGTTGAAGGTGTCTATTGTGCCTTGCAAACGGTCCACTTCTCCGCGGGCATCAGTCAGCTGCACATCATTGTCCGCCAGCTCCCTTTTCAAACATACAAACTTTGAACCCCCATTTGACCTCCTTAGGAGGTGAATTTTGGAAAATCCTTTCTTAGTGCTCCTCTACACTATATAAGGAACCTACTTGCCAAATTTGAAATCTCTAGGACCAGCGGTTTCGGCTGTGTGTTGATATGTCAGTCAGTCAGTCAATATCTTCTTTTATATAAATAGTCAAACTAATCTTGTTTCCCCATACAAACTTTGAACCCCCATTTGACCCCCTTAGGAGATGAATTTTGGAAAATCCTTTCTTAGTGCTCCTCTACACTATATAAGGAACCTACGTGCCAAATTTGAAATCTCTAGGACCAGCGGTTTCGGCTGTGCGTTGATATGTCAGTCAGTCAGTCAGTCAGTCAGTCAGTCAGTCAGTCAGCTTCTTCTTTTATATATTTAGATTACATATATGGGTGTGGTTTATTTGAAACCAATAGCGAATAGCAGCTAGGTATCTTATTTACACGTTTTTTTTTTCTGGATTCCAAAGTAAATACTCAAAACAACACATACTACTGTAATCATCATCATGTCAGCCCTTTATCGCCCACTGTTGAGCATGGGCCTCTCTTCTAGTACGCCATGTATCCCGGTCCTGAGCTAGTCTCATCCAGTTGTGACCCGCAACCTTGCGGATGTCGTCCACCCAACGAGCTAACGGATGCCAAGCGCTTCTTACACTCTCTGATTACTAAAAACAATAAGAGAATATATTATTGAACTAATAACTTAGGTGTTTTGTTATTCCTAACCATTGTACACCTTGAATCAATTATTAACTTGTTAGGCATAACTATGTAACATAGGTTGATTCAATCCTTAGTTGAACTTACTAAGGTAATTTAGTTCGCATAATTATTTTTCATGGAATTATTGAACAAGATCTAAATCGGATCAGTTACGTTGTAAAAGTAAGAGAAATCAAAATGACCTTATTTGATTTGTCTAAGATCTTATCAGGCTCGTATGGAATCAAGATGCTTGACTACGACTATCAAAATATTGATAGGAACAACCAAATTTTTTTTAACGTCTGTAAGCGGCCACTGTACTGTAAACACTGTAGAAACTAGTTCCATATTTGGATACATTTTTTTTTAAAGTAAAGTAAAGTAAAAGTGTCATGTCCATTACGTAAATTTAGTTAGTCTAGTCTAGACTGCAGTTCTGTAGGCTGTCTATAGGATAGGATATATGAGAACAATGCCGAAGTTGCACAAGTACGCGCCCACGATTTTTGTCCTTTAAGACAAATGTAGATTAGAACAGAGAGGTCACTTACGCGTTTAATTACAATATATAACTAAGATCAATAATATAAATATGGAGAGTATGGACTTTCCCGACATAGACTATTTGTATGTGTACTTTCCCTCGAATGCTCAAATACCTCTGCCACACTTACGGCTCAGCCACGACATTGGTCTAAGCGCGACAGCGGTGAGCGGCGGCCATACATCGAAGCGAGACACAGCGATGGGACTTTTCATTCGCACGTATGGCTGCCGCTCACCGCTGTCGCGCTTAGACCAATGTCGTGGCCAGGCCGTTATGCTCTTCGCGCTGTCCCTCGCGCTGCCGCGATGTTGCCCTCTCCGGACACACAATGCCCTACTCGCACGATTTTCGCACTAAATTGTTGCAGGCCCGCCGACTCGCGCCAAAAAACCGACATAAGGGACCGTCCCCACTCAGGCGTCGCGTGTCTCGCGGCGCCCCAGGCGTCGTGGCGCCTCCTGGGGGCGCGTCTTACGTCCTTCCTATACAAAATGTACTGAGGAGACGTTTTTTAAATTACATTCAGGCGGCGTGGCGGAGACGTCCGTTCCGCGCCGCGAGAAACGCGACGCCTGAATGGGGACGCTGCCTTACGACGTGCGTCGCTTGAGTGTGGATAACAGTCCCTATGACGTTGTCACCAGAACAACGAAGGCCACAAAAAAAAAGCTAAAAATATCTGACACGATCTTGATTTTTATTATATTTAGTTTTAAGCTAGTTGTAACCTATGGGATCATTATGCCTGAAATAAAAGCTTTTTATTTATTTTATTTTATTTTTATCATGCAGCCATAAGAGTAGGTAGAAATCGAACAGACGGTAACATATCAATCTGAACGGGAAGCATGGTCGCGCGATAAATGATAAAACATCTGGCCGGCCCTATCGCACTTACTAATAGTGCGATAGGGACGGCCTGATATTTCATCGTCTATCGCGCGACCATGCTTCCCGTGCAGATCTATTGCACATTCACCTTTCTAACATTTGCAATCCAATTATCTAGCAGAGTAGGTAATAAATAGGTATCGGGGGTTCCCGCGAATCAAAGTATAGTCTTATCACGTAATTGATTTATTCTTGTCCTTATCATTTTAGTGTTGCAATCGAGGCATACAAATCTATATTATACCAATGATAACATATTTATTTGATTGCGCGATGCACTTATTACATGATATTTTATTTTGTTTGTTTGTAGCCTAGTAAGTACGTGCGACTTTCGTTTCAGAGGTCGCGAGTTCGAACCCTAGCTCGCACCAATGAGTTTTTCGGAATTTATGTGCGAAATGTCATTTGATATTTGCCAGTTGTTTTTCTGTGAAGGAAAACATCGTGGGGAAACGACTAATTCCAATAAGGTCTAGTTTACTCTTCGTGTTGGAAGGTCAGATGGCAGTCGCTTTCGTAAAAACTAGTGCCTACGCCAAAATATTGGGATTAGTGTCAAAGCGGACCCCCAGGCTCCCACGAGCCGTGGCAAATGCCGGGATAATGCATGGAGGATGACGATAATGAGAACTATAGATGAGAAGCTTAAAAAGTTTCATTTTGTCTTATTTTCTGTATTTTAGTAGCAAATAAAAACAATACTAAACTTGTTATTGAAGATATTTTTGCTGTGTCGTGTTACTTTCTAACTTTTGTAATGTTATTGCCATCGCAACCATGTTTACAGAAATAAAAAATATTTTTTTTCTTTTTTTATACTACGTAAATATATTATGATGTCAAAATTAAGAGTAATTAAAAACACTTGTTCATTGATGATAACACTAATGAATTTTATATCTGGTTCACTTTATCGCTCGAAGGCTTACACGCTGTAATGTAGTGCCTGCGCTGTTGTAAGCTATACCACAGAATTATATTATTTCTTTCAGCTTTATCTCAAATACATAAGGTAGATAATAGCATATATTATTTCTAAAAGTGTGAGTCATGCCGTCGTGACCAACCATTGTGCTCTGTATATTGTTGCAGTAAGAAACACTTCGACACGCTTGTTTTTGCTACAGATACAAAAAAAATCTTAGAAATTTTAACAAAAACTAAAACCACAAGAGAAAAAAAACCTTAGAACCTGTTCTTTAAGGTGACGTTTCGTTTGTACGAGAAGTTTAGGTATGATGACATCTTTGACAAATATTATTTGGAGCATTTTTGTTGAACATTGTAACAATGTGGACTATTGTGCACTGGTAGTAAAAAACAAAATATTATTTATTGAAAATTATTATTATACTACGAGTATTCATTTGAAATCGATGAAGCTATCAGAATTAACATCAAATCAAATTATTTTTTTTATTTATACATAAGTACATACAATCACGCCTGTATCCCATAAAGGGGTAAGCAGAACACATGAAACTACTAAAGCTTCGGTGCCTTTATTTATTTATTTAATAGGCTACTTGACCCTTTTTCACAGTATGTCTTATATTATTAATTACTGTCTAATTAAACGAAAAAAAAATAGTAGGTACCATATATTATTACGACTTAAAAACCCGCAAAAAAATTATTTAAAGTTTACTTTTACGTGATCAGGCAAAACCAACATCAGCCATATTAATCTATAGAATATCTATGACATGACGTCAGTATATTTAGAAAAAATATTTCACATTGTCACACCCGTCAACGACTATGAATTTTAATACAATAGAGGTTGCTTCTATGGAGATCAGATTACTACCTCTAATTTCCATAGTTGATCTGAATTATGTGACGTCACGTCATTGGCCAACACCGTTTTCGGAGTCCATACTTAAAAAAAAACATACACACATCTTTAATTAAAAATACGCAGTCATCACGCACTTTTAATGCCCGCGAGCTATAAATATTGATTTCTTAAGTCAAATACTACAGAAAACAATAACTTGATGTGCTAAATTCGATACGAGTCTAGTAGCCTGTTATTACAATCACAGGTATCTAAAGTAAAGTAAGTAAAAAGTATTTATTAAGCAAACACAAAATAAACATATTGGTACCACAAAACTATGGCCTATAATTCTATAATCTACCGAAGTTTCGGATCTTATCTTAGCATGTGGTCTCCAAAATGCCTAATTATGCAGTTGAAATATTGTCCAAATTAAAATTAATGTGATGTCGCCATCTGCCGAGAGAAAGCATTTCTGCGCAAATTTATTCAAATCAGGCTTTGCGGTTGTAAAAGTGAAAACCGCGACTCAAGGAGACTATAAATTTTGGCAAAATGTGGGAATCTACTGCGACCATCAAAGTTTGTGCCATTTTCTGTCAAAAGGGTAATTTTCCTTAAATTTTTCATTGAATAAATCTATATATTATTAGTCAGTCTGAAAAAAGAGAGTCTGATAATTTCTTAATAATAACCACGACAAAAAAATTTCAATTTTGAAAAAAAAAACCCCCGTCATGAACCGATTTACAAACTTCAATTCAGCTTTCAAACAAAAAAAAAACGAAATATAAATCGGTTCATAAGTTCGAAAGTTACGATGCCGCAGACAGACACACATACACACAGACATACAGACACGTCAAACTTATAACACCAGTAGAGGAACATTTCAGGTTTTTACAAACCCAGCATGCCTCGTGAAAATGTCTTAAAGTTTCTAAGGATTCTTTCAAAGTAGAGGTATTTAAAACTTCGGACAACTTGAAGGTGTTTGTAAAAATCGCAAATCGTAATCATAACTTTTAAAATAATTTGAATAGCGATTTGCTGTGGAACCAGTTTGCTATGTAAAATAAGTATCTCATAACTGTCACAAGTCATCATCATCCTCCTTGCGTTATCCTGGCATTTGCCACGGCTCATGGGAGCCTGTGGTCCGCTTTTGACGACTAATCCCAAGATTTGGCAGGCACTTTGCGAAAGAGACTGTTATCTGACCTTCCAACCCGAAGGCCTTATTAAGATTATTCCGGATTAGGTAACTCTCACAAATATAAGCACAAAATATCAGACTTGACATTTGACCTAATGAACTATTTAGACCGCAATGTCTAAGGCACATAGGGTAAATTGCCAGTAACCGGCCCCCTGTACACTGGTAAACAGAATTAATTTAGCCGAAGTGGCTCTACAGAAAAGCAATAGGAAGAGCTAGAAGAGGCTAGCTGCGATACGCTTACGAAGCTTAATTGTGGCACAGTATATTAAAGAGTACTATCGTACAGTATGGCCACTCCCGCTCCCCGCTGAAAATGCCGCCCACCCCCTCTCGGTTACCTCACAGTTACCGCCTGTCAAAAACACGAACAGTCGACCTGTCATATTTCACTCATACAAGCATAGTACGCGTTCACCTACACGAGCTCAGACTGTGCTAGGAACGCGCCTCTTTCATATATTTGATCGCCAGCGTCCGAGGTGTTATTGTGGCTAGGTGTAGTGTACCCAGAGTAATAAAACTTTTCTGTAAAAATGTGCTCTCTTTATAGATATAGAGAATTTACTTTTAGTACTGCATGGTTAGCACATGATTGCCGTGGGACTATGTCGCCGCGAGATAGACTACCCGTCCTTATGTCATTCATACAATTAGAAAAAGACATGTGATCTATCTCGCGGCGACCTATATTCTTGCGACAATCATGTGCTCGGCCTGCTGAGTGACCTAAGGCCCATTTCTCGAAGCTACGTTACAATTTACAAGTGGTAATCAATGTCTAATATGACAAGTTGGAAAGAGACTTCCACTTGTAACTTGTAACTTTCAGTTTTGGGAAATTATATGAGTTATCTAGGACGATAGCCAGTTACTGGCAGTTTACCCTACATGTTACTTTCCTTATTGTGAAACGTTCAACAATCTCGTTGGAACAATGTCAGCACCAATGAGATAGTTAATTAATTTATTATCAGACAAGTATCACAAGTACAATTCAACAAGTTTAAATGCCAGCTGGTGATAACAATGACTTTGTTTTAATGAGTTGATTCACGAGTTCGAGCACGAAATTTCTGTGGTTTGGCAAGACCTGCTTATAACACGTGAATTCAAAGAATGTTCACCCTTTAACGCCGTGTCTTGCGTGGGCGACGGTCGCGCGACCGTCGCCGTCGCGTCTCATACTTCCATATCGATAAGGTTTGATTTCGTATGCGTCGCATCGCCGTCGCGCGACCGTCGCGCGACCGTCGCCCACGCAAGCCACGGCGTAAGGGGCTCCACAGGGTTTTCATCGATTTTTGACAAGTTTTGAGTTGAAACTCGTAAATTTCCACAACAGATAGTATTATAAGACGCTTTGATCTCTATTCGTAAGAGCCATATTTTGTAAAAAAATACTATTTTTTTTATGAATTTTTAAACATGGTCTAAAAAAACTCTTTTATCGAAATTTGATTTTAGTGAAGTGTACATACATGAAATCGACATGTTTGGATTTACCTTTGACTTTTCTAAAACTTCAAGAGAGATTTCAATTTTAAACTAATTAAAACTAAAGTTACGACCAAAAAACCAGTTTTAACCCTAAAATTGTTCAACGTTGATGCCAAATATCACAGAAACAATGAGCTGTGAAGGAATTATGAGATACTGATTTGTTTAAAGACGATGCTGTTAATATGATAGGCTTTAGAAACTATCATAATATCAATGGGTTCAAATCGAAGGGCTTTGGCGATGGCGCAGGGAACGCCCTTAAGGCAATTTCTACAGACCTTCAGTTTCAGCAATCCAACTTTTACAGACAACTGTGCTGTTCTTGTGTGAAGACCGCAAAAATATCTGACAAGACCTTATTTCTAGAGCCAAAAGAGCTTGTCACATATTTGCGGTCTTCAAACAGTAACACATGGTTGTACAATTAAAATTTGTATAAAGCACCAGTCATACAATAAATGATTTATATTTTTTTTAAATTATAAATTGGCCACAGAACACCCCACTAGAAGCCAAATGCAAGCGATATTGTTCGAGACGCAAATCACCAATCCTTGCGGGGTGAGGCGGGCGCGCACGGTGCTGCCATTGGTCGTTTCAAATAATGGCGCGCCTTTATGATTAGCAGTAGGGATGGGAATGGGACATGTCTATTATAGACAATGGTACCGGTTAGGGTTTGCTCCCGGGAAATACCGGTACCGAAAGTACCGGGAATTCCCGGGATTTTTGGCCAAGCAAAGAACCGGGAAATCAACTTGAAAAATCCCGGTACTTTCGGTACTTTCGGGAAATATTTTTTAGTGACATTTTGTGCTACAAAATTTATTTATTTCTGTTTATATTATTTAAACAGTTAAAAAATAGACGTAGATACAGTAACTCGCTCTTAATCTCTATTTAATAGCGTATGGCAGTTGCAACCTGGCAGCTGTAGCCACCGCGATACCCTAGCTAGCCCCACTAGCCAGTTCAGTAGTCGAGTTTTGTATTTTTGTTGAAGGATTGTTATATTAATTTGTGTATTTATTTTTCCTCTCTCAATCTCATAAATCTCATTTGACTCATTTCTCTGCATGTTATCAACCTGTGTACGATAGACTCAAAAACTACATACATACATTCATACAATCACGCCTGTATCCCATAAAGGGGTAGGCAGAGCACATGAAAGTATTAAAGCTTCAATGCCACTCTTGGCAAATAAGGGGTTGACAGAAATCGAAACTGTGACATTGCAGTGCTGGCAACCTGCAGCCTCTCGCCTACGCCACAATTTAACCCATATCCCACAGTCGCCTCAACTCAAAAACTACTAAACGTATATTTATGTGTTTTTCACCCATTTATTTATTTATTTATTACCTATGTATGAATAGAGTGATTCTTGAGGAGTGTTTCAGGTTTTCTTATTATAAATTGATTATTAAAATATGACTGTGTATAATTGTATATATGTGCTAAAAGTCGGTAAAAATCACGCTTCAATTGAAACCCTGCCTGTACGTACCGATCGACTTATAACAAAATAATGTATGGTGGAATTGTCGCTCTGACACATAAATGTAGGTCTAGAAAAAAAGTCGGCAATGGCTTATGTCTAACTTTTAATGATAACTGCTAAAAATAAACATGCTTAACTTTTAAAAAATGTTTACATATATTGTGATATTACGGTTAACCACCAAAAAATTCCAGAAAATTACTAATTTTCTCGAGAACGATCCCTCTGACTAGCAAAAAAATAGTGCACCATCTCAAATGTTTTGTTTCCCTTAGTTTACATTCTTTGATTTAAATTACATGTTTGGGGAATTTTGTGAGGTTTTACTGCCGGTCTATAATCAATTATTATATTTCTTTAATAGTATTTGTCTTATTTCTTTTACTAAGCGATTAAACATCTCCCATCAGTAATGGCAGATCACTTAATCGGAGCAATGTATTGCAACGGTAACCATTGGTGCCTATGGTTGCCAGATAGTCGGGTTTAGGCGGAATTCTTCACGATTTTTTGTTGTTGTTGCACGGTATAATCTCACTATGAAAATGACTATGAAATAAAAAAAGGCACATAAAATAATACGCCGAGCGAAGCCGGTGCGGTTTGGTTATGGTAATATATTTATAAAGGATGTAAAATGCAAAAAAATATGTTGTTTTATTTGAAAAATCGAAAAAATTAGACCAGTCCCGAAAGTACCGAAAATCCCGGGAAATCCCGGTTCCATATTACTTCGGTACCGAAAATCCCGGTTCTTTAAAACAGTACCGGTACTGCAATCCCTAGTACCGGTACCAGTACTGTGGTGAATTTGTTTTGCAACAAATTATAATATTATAATTAAATTATAATAAGGCCTAGTTACCCTTCGGGTTGGAAGGTCAGATGGCAGTCGCTTTCATAAAACTAGTGCCTACGCCAAATCTTGGTAGTAGTTTCCAAAGCGGACCCCAGGCTCCCATGAGCCGTGGCGAATGCCGATGCCGGGATAACGCAAGGAGGATGATAATTGTGATAGCATCTCAATAAAAATCATTCTAGTAACTAATAACTAAACTGTGCATTTTTACTTACGTTTACTAAGTTAAATAACCAACTAAATATTCTAAACTAATCAATGAACTAAATACCACTACAGACTCTACAGATTCTAGATAATTATTCACTATTACAAATCTGCTTTCTTTTATATTTCATTAAATGGTAGCACATGGTACGAACGGCAGTACGAAGTTCCCGCAACAGACATAAACTAACATGGCCCCATGCCTAGTCGTTTACGTGAAAGGGATAGCATATCACATTGTTAACTCGGTAAAGAGGGATGGACGCGCCTCGGCGCCGCTCAGCACAACCATATTGACCAGTATAAATGAACTCCGCGGACAATAAACAATATTCAACAAAATAATTAATTTGACTTAACTGTGGAATGTTGTTCCATCTTTTTTACATGTAGAAGTGTTAGAAGACTTGCCACACCACTTTATGCTGTAAGAGACCATTGTTTGCAACCAAAATTGATTATTTAAGATTTTTTCCCGAGCGGACACGGACACTGTTAGCGGGTCGTATACTTGGGCGCTACTGATCGGTGTCGCACGCGTTCAAACTTTTATAAACCTGATTTGTCGTATGCTTGGTGACCGCGAGTCGCCCTGTAAGGGCCATCTTGTTGTATTGATCTGTGAAATTGGCTTACTCTTGGCCATAGACTAGCCAAAGGCAAAGACGTGGCCTTATGGAGTGAGCTCGCCCAGAAGATGCCTGTTCAGTCTGTTCACCCTTGATTTCATTCCACAGTATATCATAAAGCATACACTATTGTTTATAAACTCAAGACAATAACAAAGTGTACGATTACCTATCGTTAGCGTATCAAGTAATTATATATGAGATAACGTTAATGAGTTACGTATTGATTGAACGAACAATAGATTCCACGGGTATCAATGGAACTAAGGAAAATTCAGCTCTAATGAATGCACAAATTTATATAGACTTTAATCGATTTCTGAGCATTTCTTTTTTTTTTGACAATATTTTTTCATTGTTTTAGGGAATTTTAGGTCAATTGTACTCTGAATCACGAGTACTTTCAATCTCACTGGGAGACAAAAAGGGTCCCAGAATTTCCATACATTTTTGTTACTTTCCTCTTTTGTTACCCCATACAACATGTACGGAAAATGGTAACAAAATAAGAAAAAATCGTATAGGACAATTTTTTTAACTACTAGGATTGAAAAGGCTAGTAATTCTGAGTAGAAATAGCATTTTTTTTTTTTCAAAAATATCACACTTCATAAAAGTGGCAAAAAAAAAAGAAATGCTCTTCTAGGGTTCCGTAGTCAACTCAACTAGAACTATTAAGGGGGCTACGGAATAACAGTTCGTCGGACGACATAGATCTGTCAGTTAAAAATCCCAAATTGAGAAAAATGTGACACTGCTTATACTTATCCGTTTAAGGATAACCTAACCATAAAATTAAAATTTTGAAAAAACCCCCGACAGCGACAAAGTAGACCGATTTTCATCAAACATGGCTAAGAACACTCCCGACTAACTCAGCTTTCAGACAAAAAAAACTAAATCTAAATCGGTTCATCCGTTCGGGATCTACGATGCCATTGACAGACACACACACAGACAGACAGACGGACAGACAGACACGTCAAACTTATAACACCCCGTCGTTTTTGCGTCGGGGGTTAAAAATGGTGCATTACGAAACAAGTGCTGAAAAGCGGGAAATAAAACGAGTGGCGATAAATTAAAATTAAAACACGGCCGAAGGGAGTGCTAAATAACGAAGCCTCTCTTCGCACGTGTATTGTACGACGTTTTACAGTATATACGGACCTGTGAAGTTTTGACATAGGCGCATAATGCCGTAGTGTGAGAAACAGAGTCTGGCTAATGAAAGTTGAACTCAGTATTTTTTAAACAGCAACCCTGGATGTCATGTCATCGATTGTCATCTCTCAGTGACCAGTGTGACTGTCACTTCAATAAATTTCTCTAAAAGTTAACAGCGTGATCTATAAATAATAATTAAAATGTACTGAGGACACGTTTTTAGGGTTCCGTAGTCAACTAGGAACCCTTATAGTTTCGCCATGTCTGTCTGTCCGTCCGTCCGTCCGCGGATAATCTCAGCAACCGTTAGCACTAGAAAGCTGAAATTTGGTACCAATATGTATATCAATCACGCCAACAAAGTTGTTTTATTAGGGTACCCCCCTACATGTAAAGTGGGGGCGATATTTTTTTTCATTCCAACCCCAACGTGTGATATATTGTTGGATAGGTATTTAAAAATGAATAAGGGTTTACTAAGATCGTTTTTTGATAATATTAATATTTTCGGAAAGGAAAAAAAGTGCGTCCCCCCTCTAACTTTTGAACCATATGTTTAAAAAATATGAAAAAAATTACAAAAGTAGAACTTTATAAGGACTTTCTAGGAAAATTGTTTTGAACTTGATAGGTTCAGTAGTTTTTGAGAAAAATACGGAAAACTACGGAACCCTACACTGAGCGTGGCCCGACACGCTCTTGGCCGGTTTTTTTAAATTACATTCAGGCGGCGTGGCGCTGACGTCCGTCGGCGGACATGCGTCTCTTGAGTGTGGACGGTCCCTTATGTCGTCGTATCCCCATCGAGTAAGGGGTTTTTAGAAACGTCTCGGAGAGCAGTAGATGTTGTATGTTTGTTATGTGATATGTACCGTTGAAAGAAAGGTATAGTCGGCGATAAAAGCTTGTGCCAAAAAATGTTTTTTTTTTACTTATTTTTAAATTGCCACGTTTTGCAGGTTCAACTTTCATTAGCCAGTCACTAGCAAAATGAACTTTTTTTTTCAAGCATTTTTTTTATTAAAATCTCAAGGAGTTTTTCTCAATTTGTGAGCCCG
Source organism: Leguminivora glycinivorella (assembly GCF_023078275.1). Lineage (NCBI taxonomy): Eukaryota > Metazoa > Arthropoda > Insecta > Lepidoptera > Tortricidae > Leguminivora > Leguminivora glycinivorella. The sequence goes on from NC_062991.1 coordinate 15,307,210, forward strand.
GTTCGTAACACGCGCATGTTGAGTCTGGTGCAACGTTACAGTCACAACAACATTGATTTATGTCACTCGTTAAACTCATAAATAAGGTTATCAACTGAGTTATCAGTTATTTTTAACGTCTACTTGACTCCGGAGTCTATTTTGATTTGTAACTTATTAGGTCTTTAACCTTTTATAACGGCAAAAGCATATATCGTCAATATCGTCACTAATACTTTGAAAAAATCTCATATCTCACGCTTCTCCTCAAAGTTAAAACGCAGTAAGTCTATATGCATTCCATACATACTTACTACAATTTTCTTTTCATTGACAGACGAAGATACAAGTTTTTTTTAAAGTAGTGACTATATATGTGTGTAAGCAACACTTGGGTAAATCCATTCTGCTTTAAGGTCGATTATATAAAAAAACATAATATTGTTATGAAAGATAATCAACCTTATAGCAAAATGGATTTACCCGTTTGAAGTTAAATAAGCGACACATGTGACGTTTTTAACCAAAAGGAACTACATACACGGTTGTCGCCTAGATCGATTTCATAATGAATCTATTATGGAAATAGTACCTTATTGACAACCAAAAATAAGTACCATTTTAAACATTAAATAAATAATAATAATTAATAATAATTAATAGTAGTGTTACTACTTAAAAAATACAAGTTAAAATATTTTCTATGAAAATAATTTAATTTGTTCTTAAAGTATCATTTTGATTGAAAATAGCACACATATGCGTTGTTGGCAATTATATTTCCATCTAAACAATCGTGACAAATTGTATGATATTCGTCATGTACCTTAGGCTGAACGGCATGGTATTTTTTATAGACTATGTAATAACATGGTATCCATGATAGGTCATCCCTATCATGGATACCGACTACATAAAAAAACCGGCCAAGAGCGTGTCGGGCCACGCTCAGTGTAGGGTTCCGTAGTTTTCCGTATTTTTCTCAAAAACTACTGAACCTATCAAGTTCAAAACAATTTTCCTAGAAAGTCTTTATAAAGTTCTACTTTTAGATTTTTTTCATATCTTTTAAAAATATGGTTCAAAAGGTATAGGGGGTACAAAATTTTTTTCCTTTAGGAGCGATTATTTCCGAAAATATTAATATTATCAAAAAACGATCTTAGTAAACCCTTATTCATTTTTAACTACCTATACAACAATATAACACACGTTGGGGTTGAAATGAAAAAAAATATCAGCCCCCACTTTACATGTAGGGGGGGTACCCTAATAAAACAGCTTTTTCCATTTTTTATTTTTGCACTTTGTTGGCGTGATTGATATACATATTGGTACCAAATTTCAGCTTTCTAGTGCTTACGGTTACTGAGATTATCCGCGGACGGACGGACGGACGGACAGACAGACATGGCGAAACTATAAGGGTTCCTAGTTGACTACGGAACCCTAAAAATGGCCTGTTTAGTCCGTCAGCCAGATCGTCCAAAAATAATGAACACATATTTTTCGCTTTTTCTAATTAATGAAAAAATACAAAGATATAGAGCATCAAAGTTCCGGAGTTGGGGCTTGTGACTTGTACCTAGGCGTGACGTCACGCGAAATTTCAACGCAATGTACCGCCGTCATTTTTCGTTTACGAGAATAAACTTAAAATACGTGTCTAAAATTCTTTGATAATCTAACTGGCCGGACTAATTAGTTTTTTTTTAGTCGTCTCGCCTATTATACCGGGTGCACGGTAATTAATGGACAACCTTTTTTTTACCCACCAAGAGGGCACCTTATACTGGTCCAGAAAATCGACATTAAGGTTTAGTAAAAGTCGCCTGGTTTTCGAGATTTTCACACTTTCTAAAATTTTAGGTAGTATTAATATTTTTAATACTACCTAAAATTTTTCGACTAGTATAAGGGCCCTCTTGGTGGTTAATAGGTTGTCCATTAATTACCGGGCACCCTGTATATACCCTGATTGACCGCAGACAGCCATGGAAATATCTATAACTCACATATCCGCATTTGCAGTTGTATAGATAACATAGTATTAAATTAACTGCACCATGTATCACAATATGAGTTTTATAGAACTACTAGGTATCTTTGCAATCTAAATGACTTGCCTACTTCAGTGGCCGCAATCTAATGCATAGATGAAGTTAACATTAGACACGGCAGTATTAGAATCGCACACAACTTACCTAAAGATTACATCAATTTAATATTCTTCATTTAACACAACTCTATACTTTTATTACTTATTTCTAATAAACCTAGTAAAAAATAATAAATATACAAAATCATTAGTGTTGAATTACTTAATAAAGAATATCCATTGATTAAAGCCTCTGCCACACATAAAGCGTTTTGATAGCGTAGCGTCAGCGGCGCGCAATAATAGCGGTGCGCCGCCGGCGGAACGACGCAATCCGCGCGCATTCCGCTCGCAATCCGCGCGCATTCCGTTCGCAATCCGCGCTCCCCCCACATCTAGCGTCTCGCGAGCGTCGCGTCGGGCCAACTGTATGGCAAACTCTGACGCCGCGTCGGCGCGACGTCGACGCGGCGTGTTTTTCCATACAGTTGGCCCGACGCTACGCTCGTGAGACGCTAGATGTGGGGGGACCCTTAGTTACCGCCGGCGTCCGCTGGGCGCAACGCCAGCGTTCGTCCGGCGCACCGCTATCGTTGCGCTCCGCTACCGCTCCGCCTACGCTATCAAAACGCGCATGTGTGGCCGAGCTTTAAATATACCTATTTTGTTGCGCCTTGGTATAATTTTAACACGTGCAAAAAATAATTCGGTGACAATTCAGATGTTCCTAATGAGAATGAGGCATATTTTTACAAGTAATCATTATTTACACAAATAGCTACAAAAACAATTTAATTAATGTTGTTATATTCAGATATCATCACGTTCGACACGATTAATGTTTATACATTCCAAAGTATTTTTTACCTTGACCTAAAAACGCAACTAAGTAGTAAAAACAAATGAAATCGAAAACACGACTTTATACTGAAATGTGTGGATTTTATAATTACCTGCTTACAAAATTAAAATATCGATTTAACCATAGATTAAATATAAGAAGATCATACCATCCCATACATTAAAATGCGACCGCCTAAGAACGCGCATACACTACAGCTACACCACACATAGAAGGCGCCACAAAAAAAATGTCTTGTAGCTTTCGATTATACTTGTAGATGGCGTTAAGTATCACTGTTGAGATTTATGGCTTGAAAGTGACACAACGCCAATCTATAAATAATCGATGGCAACAAGGCATTTTTTGGGGCGCCATCTATGTGTGTTCGCGTTCTTAGGCGGTATTAGTGTGTTCGAGTTTGTATGAGTACGAGGTTCAATTCTTAGGCGGTCAATCGGCGATTGGACGATTCTGACAGATTTTTTGGTTTAAATTTTCAAGCTGATTACAGTATACTGATGCGGTAACAGTCATTCCACTTGGTAGGAGTTCCCAGTGAATAATACCATGAATATCCCACCAAACGGACAGCATAACTTTTTTCGGGTGAGGCTCTGTTTTTGGTGCCTCTATTCCTTTTTCGTTTGGAGCTAGCCACTGACGTTTGCGTGTGTGATTTATATATAAGACCCATTTTTCATTTCCAGTGATAAGATGGTCCAACCAGTTGAATGTGCGGCGAAAAGACAGAAGTTGTATGCAGATATCGGCACGGCGGTTTAGTTGATCTCTATCAAGTTCGTGCGGTATCCAAACACTGTATTTGTAGTTTTTTCCCAACTCGTGTAAATGTGTTTCTATGGTGACATGAGAGCAAACTAACTCGGTAGCAAGAGTACGACTCGTTAGCCTCGGATCTCCTTCAATTAAGGTTTTTAATTTGGCTACATCAATCTTCACCGGTCGACCAGACTTAGGTTGATCTGATAATGAAAAGTCGCCACTACGAAACCGCTGGAACCATCGTTTCGCCGTGGCCTCAGACACAACTTCAGGAGCAACACGCTGACATATATTACGCACTGCTTCGGCGGCTGAATGGCCAGACTGAAATTCATATAGTAAGCAATGCCTTACATGCACTTTTAATTCGTCCATTTTCTTCCTTATATTAGCTCGGCGACAGCTAGTGAATGACTGACGAGAAACTGTGCGACTCGCCCTTTATATACTTTCGACCATAGAAGATTCTAGAACTCTCTCAAAAATTTTATGTGGAATTCAATCGATCGCTCATTACTTTCTTACCAACCCAATATTACTTGAAAGAAAATAAAAATCTTTATTCTTTAATCTTACTAACTAAATAATTATCAAGTTTTACGGAAATTAACATAAGTAAATTAGGTAATCAATACAATAAGCATATTTCAAGTTTCAAGAGAATTAGGAAGTAGTTACCTACGAGTGATTTTGAAAATGACTCCTTAAAAAACAAAGGCTAGTAGACCCTGACGAAGTCGAAGGTAGTGATACATTATCCGGCTCAAGTGTACAGTTTGTTGTTCTTCCGACTCACGCATTCAATTTAGTGTCAATTTTATGGATTGACATCATATGGACGTGTAAACCTTTTGTAGATCCGGATGAGATTTTGAGCACAGCTTTACACAAGTTGCATTGATCAGTCAAATTATTAACTGCTTTCTTAAAATATCTCCATACCGGTAAACGGCTGCTGCACTCCACGTACGCTTGATCTGGATTATTTGTCGACATTTTAAGGTATTAACAAACTAACACTTATAAGAATCCAATATGTTTGTTTATTTAACTCACTTAAACAATAAAAATGCGTAATTTAAGAAAAAATAATCACTAAAACTGCACAACTAAAACAATCAGGAACGTAAACAAACAAACAAATGGCTGCCTCCCCGCACGCATGTACTTCTTTCTCACTTACTCGACACAGTTCTATATTATCTGTCTCACTCGTCAAGTCTAAGTGGACGTGTGTAGCGTTGCTGACCACTGCCGCCCAATCCCGTCAATCCCGAACGGGATCTCGTCAAATTATGCGTCGGGATTGATCCCGAAAATTTACACGAGATCTCGCGAGATCGGGATCCCGCGGGATCGGGATTGCATTCCCTAATACTATGTAATAACATCCTTTATACCTATTAAATTTTATTTGCAACTAAATGTTAAGAAGAGAACTTGAACAACAGAAGACTGAAATATTATTTACTAGCGACCCGCCCCGGCTTCGCACGGGTACTATACCTACATGTAAACCTTCCTCTACAATCAATCTATCTATTAAAAAAAACCGCATCAAAATCCGTTGCGTAGTTTTAAAGATTTAAGCATACATAGGGACATAGGGACAGAGAAAGCGACTTTGTTTTATACTATGTCGTGAAGAATTCCAATTGCTGTAATATGAAACTACATAAAAAGCAAATTGATTTGATGGTTCTATGAAACTTTTGTTCTATTTTAGCTGTTGATTATTGTTATTTATCGTATGTTAATATTCTTGATATCATTTTATAATGGTTTCATTTATAATTTACAGTTTAATAATAATATATTTCATTTGAAACTGTAACCTTAAAAACTGCATGTTTTTAACAAACGTGAGTTCATATTGTTTTCTAATTACATACCACTTTTACGTAAAAATAACCAACTTACCGCTGTGGATATTCTAACAGCAATATATAGTAAATTAAATGAACACCAACATTCTCGACGCCGTTCATACTTTTGACTATATTTTTGCACGTAAAAGACACTAAGGCAGAGCCACAAGCATATTAAATCATGTATAAAATGTCACCATTATTATATTTTGGTGTATTTATTAGTAATATCACTGTATGACACAAATAAATTAGCCATAGCCATTGAACTTTGGAAACAACAAACAACTGTCACAACACAAGTAACACAACTGACAACTTCAACTATCTATGAAATGCGTTTCGTTTCACGACTCACGTTTATTATTTGATAATGTTGTCAAAATGTGTACATATTAATAAACATGTTATTAACTGCATATATACTCCGTGTAATAAATGGATATACATTTTTTTTATGGATAATATTAGCCCATATTGTTGTCTTAAGGAAGGCTATAACTATAACGTAAAAACAAAATAGAAATGCTGCAATGCGATATGATGTTAAATATTATCCACCTAAAAATATTTTCAAACTTTTAACTTAGACGAAACAACCAACGAAAATTTAACTGATATATAGAAATAAGTAAAAACTGCAAAAATAAAATAAATATTTGTCACTAATAAAAAGGTGCGAAATTCAAATTCTGTGAGACGCTAACTCTTCGTTCGTACAAAGTTCTTAACTGTGGCATTTAAATATATAACAACTACACCTACAATACCTACATATGAATCTAAATAAAAGTACATAAAATAATTTTAAATAATATTTCGGTCATTAATCCTGTACTGTTGTCAAGCGAACTTCATAAATGCACATTTTGAGTTACTCGTCCTTGGTATTCTAAACGCTTCGAAAATAAATATGTCACGACCAGTATAAGAGAGCTCCCTTATTACAAATGACAACAGTCATACAAATCTGTTGGTCCGATAGGTCACGTTAAACTGGTCAAGTCGGTAGCTCAAGTAATAGCATCGAAACTATCGAATGAGAGCGTTGCCGAATTTGCGCGCCAATTTGAAGAGATGCTTGGATCACAACGACGTAATATGTATGAAAGCTTGCGGCGCTTAAGACTGTTTTATTTTGAGTCACGTGTAACGTATTTTGTCGAGGCAAATTTGAAGCATAGCTCGTGTCTGTCTCATTCACTCTTACGGTAAACCTAACTAACTGTTTCACTTTGAAAGGATTTTTGAAGTAATGTTGGTAATGTGACATTGTCGCGGTGAGGTCTTCCGGTACAAAGCGATTTCCGGTACAAACGTATCGGTGGACCTTTTGTCTCGGCAATAAAGTTTGTAGTTCGGTGACATAGACGATGAGCCGCTTCATTTTGAAGTGTCGACTCTCGCGAGGGAGTTTGAGGACCGCGAGGCGCTCGTGTGACAGATGAGTTTTTGAATGATTTGAAGTTTGTGAATGATTTGTGTGGCATGAGGTGTTTGTGTTGTGAGACTTGCGCGCGAGGTTATGAGTAAAATGAGGTGAGGTGAGTTGAGGTGTGATGTAATACATTTTTTCCGTGTGAAGTGCTGCGACAAATCACCAATATGAGTGGTACAAATGAGGTGCCTCATGAGTGAGGAACTCAACACTAGGTCGCATTTTAATGTGTGGGATGGTATTATCTTCTTATTATATATTTAATCTATGATTTAACATAACATTTTTTTCATCGCGACCGGTCTTTTTAACACCTAGAATACTCATGAAATAAAACTATGTAAACGGATTAAATCGCGTATAATGAATTTAATTCATTATACGCGATTTAATCCGTTTACATAGTTTTATTTCATGTTGCTCCGCTCCGAATTATTAGATCGTTGCTCAAAGATCCTTCACTTTGGACTTCTGATTCTCTGTAAGCGGCCAAGTAGTGGCTTGTGGAATCTATGGACATTTGACATAAACATATGCTCTGTCCGCATCTAAACCTTCTATGCATCTACTGCATAATAGTGTAAACACAAGCAGTTATATAACACATGTTTTGTTTGAAGGACAGGCGCTAAGCTAGTTACACAACATAATATAATATGAGTACCTTACACTATGAAATCATTATTAAATGTTGACACTGAATTGTCAATGTAATTCTGTGCCTATTTCTTTGTTGAACAGGCAACGAATGGCGAAGTGTCTTTGTGGGGCCTGTGGTAAGGCCGCAAATGTCATTGTGGTGAAACAGGCCCCTGACAAATCATCGTCTACTGAACCGAAAAGTGAGCCTCGTGTTTTCCATTTGGTATGTTATGTACATACTTGTTTTTTCGCTTGACATTTACTAAAGAGGTTATAAATTCTGTCAATTATAATATAATTATATTGAAATGTATTCGTATCTCTATTGGCAATTGATGGCGAAGGCTGACCCTTTATGTAATAAGGTGTAAGGTTATAACGGGCCTTGCAATGGTAAGTTGAGATTTCTTTAAGTTTCTACAAAAAGGTTCTTGGGTGATACCAGAAAACGGCACTATGCCCTATTCTGCGCCAGTTCACACCAGTGGGCTATTTCACCACCGTGACATTGACAATTCTGTACCTATTTCTGGGTTGATAAGTATTAAGTAATAATTGTCACTCAGCGTCAATATTTTCCTATAGAACAGACAATAAACGGCGAAAGTGTCACTATCGCGCGAAAATTGTCACTATTGTGAAATAGGTCATAGTAGGAAATATAATTCGCGCGCCATCTCGTGTGGAATAGGTGCATTATTAAGACAGAATTCTTTCGCTCGATGTAGGTACTATTTATTGCAAAAACTAGATGGCGACACAGGTCAAGGCCCCGTATACGAAGCAACAAACATTGAGTAACTTATGAATCGCGGGCGAGGTGTAATAATTTTTTCAAGTCATTTCATATTACTGAAAAAAATACTTACCACGAATAGAAAATTACACAAATTTTTTTAATGACATTTTTTGTGGCGGAAGCGCGCCATCTCGTGTGGAGTAGTTGTATTGTTAAGACTGAGAATTCTTTCGATCGATGTAGGTACTACTTATTATCAAACTAGATGGCGACACAGGTCAAGGATACGAAACAACAAACATTGACTAACTTATGATTCGCGGATGACAAAACTTGCGTATTCATTAAGTGCTTTAATTATTATTACGAATTTTAAGCTTCTTCCGTTATCTCAGTAGTATTTTTAAAATTATTTACTTCAAACAGAATTCTCGGGCGGCGAAATTAACGACCATATAGCTGCGCTTAGCTCAGCGATGAGGTCGATCTAATAATGTTCACAGACAGATCGCATGTGTCAGGGTTTCGAATTTCGGCCAGAAATTAAGTTTTTGTTTTTATTTATTTTACAACAGTTTTTTTATATAAAGACGTGATATAATAAAATAGAACCGAGCGAAGCTCGGTCACCCAGATATTTACACTTTAAACAACATTAATGAGTAAAAGAAAAATAAATTATTCACGACACGATCCGCTATGATGGCGTCCCAACCCGCCATGTTCAGTCAACCATGTCAAATGTCAAAATGACAAGCAGTAAGAGATTTCTTACAATCTCATTTATACACGTTAAACTTCCGTGAGACATATCTCATTTATGACGTCGCTAGGACATAGTTCTAGTTCTACAGTGGCCTAGGGTTCCAATTGGTTGACTGTACTTCCTGTTCCTGCATATTATGTAATCTAATACGATTGGTATATATGTAGACGATTAATGAAGCCCCACATCGGATTAAGAGGCAAGACATCTAGACCGATTAAGGTCAAACTTACCTTGACAGTGACATTGTAGGACTTTTATCGCATTTTTCATTGTTTCCTGATGACTCTAGATGGGCTCACAGATTAACAGTTTGCCGGTGAATATCGATCTAGCAGGTAAACGATACGAATTCAACGAATCTGAGTAAAAAACTGCTTTTAAGCCTCGGCCAAACATCGGGCGTTTTGATAGTGTAGCATTAGCAGAGCGGATTTTTGCAGTATATATATTAAAAGTGTTTGGGTTCAAGGGTCGCGTTAGCGGCCCAATAAAATATTGTCCAACAAAATTTAACTAGAAAACAAATCAAGTTTTTATTCTTCAACCTAGCGTTTTCCCGGCCTAGTCCCAGGGTCCGCTTTCCTGTTAAATCTTCTCTACTTGGCCCGAGAACAAAACAAACTATTTTTTTTAAATATTCTTTTGATTTGTATCTTTTGATCGTGTTTAAATGACTTACCACAAGTGAAAGCCTGTGGTGCGGCGGCGGCGGTGGTAACCGCGACGGTCGGCGGGACACCGTGCATGACTCTTTCTGCAATCAAAATAGTTCGAGTATAAAAGCTCGGCCACACATGCGCGTTTTGATAGCGTAGGCGGAGCGGTAGCAGAGCGTTAGCGGAGCGCAACGATAACGGTGCGCCGGACGAACGCTAGCGTTGCGCCCAGCGGACGCCGGCGGGAACTCTCAGTGCAGTACTACCACTAAGATCGTCGCTGGTGTCCTCTCAGGTAACTAACTAACTACTCAATTTCTCCAGCTCATTAGCTGTTGGTTTTGGTAGGGCAGGCCAGCAACTCAGCAGTGTCAGCATCAGTACCACTTCAATATTATTGTAAATGATAGCCACAGGTGGTATGGCGAATAGGGGCATTTTCAGAATTTGGGTCTCTCCCAATTAGCGTATGTTGTTAACAAAAATTAACTCACTGTCAGTTTTGTGACGAGAATTAAGCATAAAATTTGTCTAAAAATTTTACTTTTTTCACATTCTGAATGTAGATTATCGCTTAAAGTTTATTTAACACAAAAACAATATTTTCAATTATTTTTGATATTTCATGCTTAAATATCGTCACAAAACTGACAGTGAGATAATTTTTGTTAACAACTTACGCTAATTGGGGGGTCCCAAATTCTGAAAAAGCCCATAGATATAAAAAATATAATTAGTATAACTTACCACGTGGACGGATAGAGTTGGCGCGGATTTCCCGAGCGCAGACCGGCGCATGCGAACCAAGTTGGTTCGCGCTGTTTTGCCCGCATCTACGACAAACAAAAATGGGTTAGATAAACAATATAAACATTCAAATGAGTCTTACGTAACTATATCCTATGAATGACACTTTCACTAAATACCTACTGGCTTAGGCTCTTACAGTTGTGCAAAGGGAAAAATTCAAAAAGATTTCCAGTGTCAAAAAATGCAAGGAAAACATTCATTGAAGAAATGGAATTTAAATTCCGTTCCGAAGCAAGATGCTGAAGAAAGTTAACCATGAGGAAATTTATCATCACATCATATCACAAATCACAGTTATTTAGCCTCCTTAATCAGTACCTAAAACAATAAAGCCTCCGCGACACATAAAGTGTTTTGATAGCGTAGCGTTAGCGGAGCGCAATGAAAGTGGTGCGCCGGACGAACGCTGGCGTTCCGCTCGCAATCCGCGCGCATTCCGCTCGCAATCCGTGCTCGTTAGTTCCCGCCGGCGTCCGCTGGACGCAACGCCAGCGTTCGTCCGGCGCACCGCTATCATTGCGCAGATTGCGCTCCGCTACTACGCTCTCAAAACGCGCATGTGTGGCCGAGCTTTAATGGGAACGGAATGGTGGCAAATTAGCTTTTCCCGGATATCTTTGATGACAACATAATTTAAAATTCCCCATTTTCTCCTATTTTACAATCCATTACGGGTAATACCGCTTATATCTAAATGCAAATACTCGTACAGTCACCGGCATAAGTGATGATTTCTGTACCTTGTCGCTTTTAATCGTTTGGCAATTTCGTATGACTTTTCAAATAAGACGTTAATATAACAAGGTAATACAGATGTCATCACTTATTTATGCCGGTGACTGTGCCGCTGCACATCCCATTCACAGGCACGACAACAGGCTTCGAGGAAAAGTTAATTAGTTCTTAGCTTAAGAAAACTGGACCCATTAGTCTACTTAAACTTCGCCCATTGACCAACTATGGCTCGCATAATGTTTATGTACATAAGTACGAGAGAGATGTATAGAAAGTTACTATAAATGTTGTTGAGACTTTAGTAGGTACTAATAAAATGTGGCCAGCAGGAGTTTAGAATACTTAACTCTATAGCGAGAACGAAATACGCAAGAGTGATAGAGTTATCGTGAGTTTATGTGCATTTGGTTACGTACACACTAGAGATGGGCCGAATATGGACTTTGCCGAATACGAATATTCGGCCGAATATTCGGTTCAGCTCTTACCGAACCGAACATTCGGCCGAATATTCGGTTACGCCATATTTTTAAAGCGGATGTTAAGATTAAAACTATTAAATGATTGATAATGGTTACATATGTTACTGTCGCAGTAAGATAGATAAAGCCGTTATATAGTTATAACCCTAGGGATATAATTATATGTCGTAACATAGTTAAACGAAAGCCATTTATTGCTATCTTACTAGGAATATAACTATAATACGTTACTAGTTTAGTCAAATAGTTATATGACTGGATTCAGTTTAGTGAAATGATTGTAGGCAGGAGTGCGGCGGTGCGGCGGGGGTATAGTTATAACCCTAGGGATATAATTATATGCGTTAAACAAACAAACCACAGTGAAGAATAGTTTAGGGCAAGAATTTGTTAATTATTTCCAATTCAATGTGCTTATTCTCTCTAAATACAAAGACGGATGGACAGAGTCGCGACATAAGGGTTCCTTTTGATTTTTTTTTGGTATAGAACTATAAAGAACCGGGACTCCCGGTTCCAGTCCCACTTAATAGAGACGTATTATAATTATATCCCTAGACTAAGTTTAATCCAGTGATATAATTATATAACTAAACTAGTACCGTATTATAATTATATTCCTAGTAAGATGGTTATGAATCGCTTTTGTTTAGCTATGTTACGGCATATAATTATATCCCTAGGGTTATAACTATACCTCTGCCGCACCGCCGCACTCCTGCCTACAATCATTTCACTAGACTGAATCCAGTCATATAACTATTTGACTAAACTAGTAACGTATTATAGTTATATTCCTAGTAAGATAGCAATTAATCGCTTTCGTTTAACTATGTTACGACGTATAATTATATTCCTAGGGTTATAACTATATAACGGTTTTATCTATCTTACTGCGACATTACTACAACTAAGTTTTTATGATTTAGTGGATAACTTAAACTTAGTTAAAATAACTCTGAACTCTTCTCAACTCTTAAACTACGGTTTTTTTACTTTTTTACAAAACAATTGTACCTATTTATATTTTGACACATAGGTAATTATCTCGTTTTAGTGGTTCCTTAGAAAGCTTCTGAAATAGGAGCTTATTATCCAGTGGAATACGTAAGATCTTCATTAGTTATTTACTTTGTTTATTCGGTAAATATTCGGCAATGCAACCGAATTATTCGGCCGAATACGAACATTGAAAAACTTGCCGAATATGCCGAATACCGAATATTTACCGAATATTCGGCCCATCTCTAGTACACACTCTTTAAATATACTTGATCACCGCGAGAATAATATTTTTGAGTACCTTGGCCGTCCGAATACCGACCGACTCGACTGTACTAAATAGTGACAACCGGCCAACATACCAAAAGGTTACACAAGTTTTTCTATTTATCAACAGAAACACTCGAGTTTGCCCCACTGGCCCATTTATTACGATCTCGGAATCCCACTCCAACTCTAGGAACTATTTTGAGATATCTCTATTTATTTACTTAGTATAATTTATGTATGTATGTATAAGCTTTATTGTACATAAAGGAAAGGAAACAAAAGAGACACAGTTACAGAGTCAGTAATATACAATGTAGGCGGACTTATCCCTTAATGGGTTATGGGTTAGTATAATTTACGTTAGAAATAATGTTTACTTTGATTAAAAAGCTGTCTACACCTCTCTCTAGATTATTTAAGCGAATGGTTTCTTCAGCAGTTCTCAAAAAGTTTGTACAAAAATTAAGGAAAAAGTTAAATCATTTGTTTTTATTCCCATTTTGTTACCAAGATTTATTTGATGAATTGAATTTTTTTGTAAGTTTTATTTCGTCATTAATGTCTCTAGTATCTATATTTTCTTAATTACATATAACATTTATCCTGTATATATCTTATGAAAGTCTAAATGTTGGTAACAAAACAGGATCAATAAAATTTTGCTGACGGTGACGTGGCTATGTACAAAGTTTTTAACTTTTTGCTCTCTTACAATCAATAGGTAGGAAAATAATAAAAGCGACACTAGACCACTTAGAGTACTAGAGTACTTAAGAATACTACACTACTATAAAATCTTCCAGTCGTTAGTAATTCCGATATAAATGTATTTATGTATGAAACGTGACTCTAAAAGAAAAACACAACTCAAACGGGTTATGCGCTTATGCGAGCAAATAGGCATAATATTTACGCTGATATTAATAAATAACTAATAAGTTATAAATTGAAATAGATATCATACACGAAAGAAAAAACGGCAAGGCCCACTGGTGGCCGAGCCGGGAATCGAACCCGGGTCTTCAGCTTACGCGGCTAACGTCTTTACCACTAGACCACACGCCCGCCGAAAAATATTCAATAAAATAATTTGATTTGTTCCCTAGTTGAACTAATAAGTTATTAAAATAAATTGAAAGACGCTATAACTTATATCATAAATATTTGTAAGAAATGTATTATTGTCTGTTTTTGTAAATTTTAAGGTTGTCTGGAAGAAATCGCTCTTTAACGATAAGACCGCCTGTTGTTTATCTTTGTTTGTGTTGCTTCTTTTTTTTGTATTGTTGTATTTTATCGAGGTGTGCAGTTAAGAGTATTTGTATTGTATTATATTACGTCCATAGCACAGGTCGTTTTTATCTTTTTTTTCGTCAAAGTCGATGCAGAGTTATATTAGACGCAAAACTTCAAAACAAATCGCCACTAGCTAGAGAAGAAAATAAAAACATGTCCACAGTCTTTGTCAAAACATCACGTGTTTATTTAAATATCTATTTATAAACTAATTCATTTTAAAACGCATTATTTACAAATTCTGTTGCGACTATCAAATACCAATGAATAAGATATTGAACATTATAGGAATATTATTACGATTTAGGTTAGAACAGTTTATACTGTGGTACAGTCAGATTCAAAATTGTTCATTTCTGTTGCACATCATTGATATATTTGGCAACATTGCCCGTTAAGGTATCCACGGCATCCACATATTACACGCCACGAAGCATTTGAAATTTTTGACCCCCCCCTCTCCTTTACGCTATGACGTAATATATGGCTGACGCCTTATAGGTATGTACCTCCTTTTCTATTCGATCCTATCTTCGGCGATATACAAAATGAAAGCCGTTATAGATCTCATGTTTTCGGGTACCGGAGGACTTGTCAATGTCAGCGGGAATTGTTAGTGTCAAGTGTCAGTCACTGTGGTAAAATAGGCCACTGATGATTGTAAATGCACGCGTGTTCTGTCACCTAACCTAATACTGTCACCTAAACCACACCTCGGACAATGGCGATGAAATATATAGAAATAAGAGGGGCGTTCCTACGCACACAGTCTATAATATAAGCTCGTGTATGACAGGTCGACTGGTCGCGTTTTTGACATGCGGTAACTATGAGGTAACCGAGAGCAGGTGGGCGGCACTTTCAGCGGAGTGGTACATACTGTACAATAGTAACTATACTGTGACCAAACTTTCGCTCTAACTTAACTTGTGTGGTTTGAACCTCTTTTCGACTATCGAAAGATCTTACCACTTAATCTTCAACATGATAATTTATCCACAAACTTAGCGATAAACATGAATATTTACATAACCGATGTTTACCACGTGCGGCGCCCACAGTGTTTATAAATATCGCGCGGACAAAACTTACGTCAAAATATTCTATGCGCGTAAACTATGCCTGTGAAGTTGGCAAGGGTACAATACGCAAAACTACTATCATTATTTGTAACAAATTGCGGAAAGTAGCTGTGAGTAATTTTAATGGACGATTACCTCTTTATGAAGCGTAAAATTCTCTTCATGACATATCGCTATTGAAGTTTGTAGTGTGCGATGTAACCAAGAATCGTTTGCCAAATCTTACAGTTTGCCGAATTGGTTGAATCGATTGTAGGGTCCACGTCTAAGGTGCCTAAACTAAACGGTAAAAATATTCCATGCTTGTAAACTATGCCTGGGAAATTGGTAAGAGTACAGAATATGTAAAACTACTGTCATTATTTGTCTCACAAATTGTCGATTAAGAGTATTTAAGACGATACAGGAGGGGTCAATTCTCCATGCAAACGCTCTCGGCTATTTCCTCCCTGGCTTTTGAAGATAGAGCACTGATTTTTTCAACACAGATTATTATTATTTTTATCTGTGTCGGACCGTTTTGATTTTTTTGATATTCTTATTTTTAAAGACGCTAGAGCCCATCAAAAATTTCTAAAAACGACCTTACTGATTATGGCTCAAAAAGGTGTGGTATTCAAAATCGGTAACAATTAGCCAAAAAAACTAAACGGTCTAACACAGATTATTTCATTGTTATTCAGATTCTCAAATTTCTTTACGATTGATTAAGTTTTGAAGGAGGAAACAGTCGAGAGCGGAACCTCGATTTTAAAGATTTTTTGCAATATCTTTTAACTGAGTTGTTCTGAATGGACATTTTTTTTTTTCGATAAATCTGGTATATTTAACTAAAAGTCCAAACTGAAAGGGGGCTCCTTTCCATTTTAACATTTTCGCTCCTGTCATATAGCGTCTTAAGTAATAAGATAACCATTCTGGGGGATATCAGAAACCACAGATATCAAATACGAGGTACCAAAGTCCAAGGTTTCTACAATACATAGCCCAATGGGTAACAAACTTTTTAAATAAGTTAAAATTAAGTAAATTACTATTGATTCACACATAGTGGGATATTTGAACTACGTTCGTAATAGCTAATAGGTAAAGTTGGACCATTAGGTCCATTAGCAAACATGCGTGCGGTTGTTTCACCGGAAAGGGAAACTAGTTCAAAATCGAAACACAAACAAAGATTTCCATTGGTTGGTAATTTTACTAGTTTTCCGTGACTTTTTTAAAATAGTAGTAAAAAAACACATACATAAAGTTGATGAATGAAAATAGAGAGCAACTACATTATAATATGTAGTACATTGAACTTTTATATCGTGTTTTATTTTCCTCTATGAGCTTTGATTTTAGTTCACAGTAAAATAATAGTACATTACGATACAAGTGCGTAAAATCGACACGAGTTTCGAATTTCCTTTTCGCACGTGTATCGTACGACGTTTTTCAGTACAGATGAGCCTCCAAAGTTTCGACCTAGCATATAATGAACCACTTCTCGCACTAGTGCGTAAAAAAACACCATCTGTACTGAAATAGTACATTACGATACAAGTGCGTAAAAAAGGAAGTTCGAAACGAGTGGCGATAAATTAAAACACGACCGAAGGGAGTGTTTTAAATCGACACGAGTTACGAATTTCCTTTTCGCACGTGTATCGTACGACGTTTTTCAGTACAGATGAGCCTCCGAAGTTTCGACCTGGCATATAATGAACCACTTCTCGCACTAGTGCGTAAAAAAAGCACCATCTGTACTGAAAAAAATGTTATGTGTGTTTCTGTATCTAACAGTGAAATACTGTATTGGCATTGGCATCAATGAGTTACACAATACACATCATATAAACTTAAGGTCATACACGATAATCAAAATAATCAATATGCAAAAAAAAAAGAAAAGAAAGTTCCCACAACTCCAAAACATAAGCTTGTAGTGTAGTGTGACAACCCTGATGATATATAACTCATCTCATACAGAGTGTCAACCCTATGCTCATGCAACTGTGTGTTATGGATCATAGAGTTTACGATGTAATTATAAGTAATCATAAAGTTTATGGTATAATTAAAGTAATGATTATTGGTCATAAAACATACAATTAAATTTAATGTTAAAACAGATGGGAATGACTATTGACCGTGACCAGGATAGTATATTAAGCACGATTTTTATTGAATAAATAAAGAGTATTGACTCGACTTTTGAGTTATCATTACACCCGAAGCACCCCACACTTCATGGCGACCCTGCCAGTCGGGCTGCTCGAGCACTAACCATCTGCTCGAGGCAGCCCACCCCGCCCGCGCACTCCGAACTACAACCGCGCCAGCTCAGCCTCCACGGCGCACGCTCTGAGACTGTATCACCCAGCTACCACGTCGCCCCAGCCGACCATGCGTAAGCCGAGCGCCGCTAGTCACCAAGCCACGCTAAGCCTCGCCGCAGCTACAATAGTATACCAGCAGCACCGACAACAAGGCGGCCGACGACAAGTGATTATGCGTGCCGAGCCAGTCCACCGCAGCATCGTCGACCCACGTCCCGCAGCGCAGCACCGCGCACCGTACCCGCTCCAGCCATGGACCACACGGTATAATATAACCTGTATTATTACGTCACCAGCGTACAATTTACACTAACAATGTTTCTTTTTTTCCTTATTAAGTTTTCTATATACTTTTTGAATAAGTTCTTATATTTAAATAAAAATTTAATTTTTAACTGCAAAAAAAAAACTATTTTAATATATTATTATAATCTTAGTTAAGACCCTTTGAGTTATTTCAATTTAATGTCATGAAAAAATCGTTTCTTGGCATAACAATGTTCAGATTTTTTTTTTTAAGTTCAAATTGATTTAATATAATGCCATCCAGATTAAATTACCTACTTAGTGTTTTGTAAACTAAGACAGACAGGATTTTCAAGAACGCTTAGCCTGATCCACTTTAAGTTTCTGAAATCTTCTTGTATATGGATGTTTTTTGAATTAGGTATTTGTTTATGAAAGGAAAAAAATGAAGGTAATTGATTAAAAATAGGTATGTCTATCGCACCATCGGTAGCCCGAGAGGCTTTGGGCGATACATAGCCAGGGTACGCCAGGATACAAGCAGGTACGATATCCTTGACGGCTGACCATGATTCGATCGAGAATCAATCGTGGAGACCTATGGACACACACAAATAGTATTGTGTGATGCGTTTAAAAGCAATGCCTGAATGTATGAAATATACTAGAGTATATTTTAATCGCCAGTGTGAGCGATAATTTTTTTTTCCTTGTATCCTGAGCAGATAAATATGTATTGAGCTGAGTAATAGCCATAAATGAAAATGCGTATTTACCCTTATCGTTCGTGATGCATTTAGTCTGCACACAAAAATACGGTTAAAATTGTTTTTATCCCTTTCAAATAAATACAGAAGTCAATATGACAGGCAAAGACAACAGATCTAATGGAAGATTGTAAAGTGTTTATGAATAATGTCATTAGTAAAATTGAAACATATTATGATCGGATGACACCATCCAAGTAAGGAATTGTTAAAAAAAAAAACAATCTCCAATTGCACAAGATAGCATCTAGATTATTTAGCACTAAGAACAATTTATATCCTTTACCACATAAGGACCAACTAATGTATCCCAGTAGAAATAAGTAAAAAAAAAAAAAGTAAAAAGCCAAAAACAGTTGTCATGTATAATCCAACTATTTTTGACTCAAAAAAAAGGGGAAAGCTGTAGTGTAGTGTGACAACCCTGATGATATATAACTCATCTCATACAGAGTGACAACCCTATGCTCATGCAGCTGTGTGTTATGGATCATAGAGTTTACGATGTAATTATAAGTAATCATAAAGTTTATGGTATAATTAAAGTAATGATTATTGGTCATAAAACATACAATTAAATTTAATGTTAAAACAGATGGGAATGACTATTGACCGTGACCAGGATAGTATATAAGCACGATTTTTATTGAATAAATAAAGAGTATTGACTTGACTTTTGAGTTATCATTACACCCGAAGCACCCCACACTTCAAGCTGCTTACAAACAATCACATTTTATGATTAAACATAAAAAAAAACCTTGTAAAAGAGGAACATAGTCGCTTTCAAAACACCAGTAGGCCTAGCACATGATTGTCGCGAGAGTATGTCGCCGCGAGATAGACTACCCGTCCTTACGTCATTAAGAGGATACGGTAGCGAAAATGCTAAAATGGAAAGGATCCCCCCTTTCAACTTGGGAATTTTAGTTAAATATAAAAGTGTTATTAACTAGATTTATCGAAAAAAAATGTCCATTAAGAACAACTCAGTCAAAAGATATTTCAAAAAAATCTTTAAAATCAAGGTTCCGTTCTCGACTCTTTCCTCCTTCAAAACTTAATCAATCGGAACGAAATGTGAGAATCTGAATAACAATGAAATAATCTATGTCGGACCGTTTAGCTTTTTTGGTTAATTGTTACCAATCTTGAGTATCACACCTTTTTTTGCGCCACAATGAAAAAGGCCGTTTTTGGAAATTTTTGATTGGATCTAGAGTCTTTAAAAAGCAGAATATCAAAAAAATCAAAACGGTCCGACACAGATAAAAATAATAACAATCTGTGTTGAAAAAATCATTGCTCTATCTTCAAAAACCAGGGAGGAAATAGTTGAGAGCGTTTGTATGGAGAATTGACCCCTACCGTATCGTCTTAATACAGTTAGAAGAAGACATGTCATCTATCTCGCGGCGACATACTCTCGCGGCAATCATGTGCTAGGCCTACTGAGGAGGCCGAGGAAATGATTTGCGGAGGTGTCAACAGTAATTACCGTAATCCATAACCTTTCTACGAAATTAGTCGTGCGACGCGAGCACGCGATCTTGGGTTCCGTACAGATTTTATTTTTTATTGAAGTTTGCCGGCTTTTTAAGGATTCCGTATCTCAAAGGGATTAAGTCAAAATAAGGAGTAATGGGGATTTGTCACTAGTTTAAAAGAAATGACGTAATATAAATTAAACCGATGGTATTCGAGAGATCGGATAACTTTTATACGTATTTCTCGTGTCGTCAACAGTAAAACCTACTAGGCTACAGTACTTTTTCCAACAGGCTACTAACAAAAAGTGTAGCAAGCCCAAGCAGAATAGAATTATATTAGTTGCGTTGTTTTTATCACACAGGGCTCATAATAATTAATATCTTCTACTTCCTGTCTCTGCGTCCGTGTCATTGTCGTGTCATAAGATCGCCTCAGTTTTCTCTTTTACTTATTATTCTCAATCGAATAAAGGGATATGAGTCTGAATTAAGTAGTTTAACTTGCATTCATGGGCGGTAGTGATCGCTTACCATCAGGCGACTTTTCTGCACGTTGGCCTCCTATTCCATAAAAAAAAAGATTTGACCTGTGTCACAAGTTGTGTATTTGATTGTAATAGATTTAGATTTCTTACACTATAAATTTGTTTTATTATAAGTCAAAATTATGTTTATCTTCTCATCATGATCGTAATTTATGACGATCATGATGAGAAGACATTATAAATTCTAAATAATAAAATTAAATGAAATTAATAGTTGTTAATTGATCTTTTTTTTATTTTAACCTACAGAACCCTAAAACCCGTCGTGATGTAGAGATAACCAAACGCAGGAAAACAATGACTTTCTACGCCAATTAGAATGTAATTATCCGATTAGTCAATTATAGCCATCGAATAGAGTAGGCGGCGACTGATTTTAATAGAGTCAGACCAAGATAAGTTAGCAACGATTTGAGAGCCTCGCCGGTGCAAATGTTATTTCCTTGCCTCTCTTAATATTTGACCGAATAAGTAACTGAATATTCGTAGCATCACAAAGGTTCGGCCACACTAGAGCGTTTTGATAGCGTAGTGTTAGCGGAGCGGAATGCGAGCGCATTCAGGGCCGCTCGGAAAACTCGGAATCCGCTCTGAATACGCGCGATCACACATAACACAGCGCGCATTGTGAGCGGACTTGTCTGAATATGGATTCAATGTTAACCATTCAGCTATTTTTTTATTCCAAAATGTTTTGATTTCTTATACTGTGTCATTCAATACTTATTAGAAGTTTACTGTTGCAAAATATATGATTACAAGTTACCATGTGCAGAACGCGCGCGGATCGGCGGCGCATGCAACGCATGCTTTGAAAAGTTGAAAACGCTCGCGATCTGCTCCGTCCGGCGGCGGCGCACCGCCATCTATCATCCGCTAACGCTGCGCTCTCAAAACGCGCTAGTGTGGCCGAGCTTTAACTCTGTGCTTTTAGGTATTGAAAAGAACGTCAATAAATAATTTGTGCATTTTCTGGTAGTTACAACATTTGTCAGTTAACCACTCAAATACAAAAACCAAGCGGAGCTGTCACTGAACGACTTGTCTTTAACCTTCTTTATTTGGTCCACTCCACTGGCATATAAAGAAACTTTTGAGAGCAGATTTTGTTTACATTTATTTAAAGATACAGACTATAATATTGTAACGAATGTAACGTAATTACTCAGTAATTAATAAACGTCTAATTATCTATTTATTGCTAAACGGAAATTTGTAATTTTTTCGCTTGTAAAAGATTAATGAATGATGAAGAAAGGAAAAGGAAACCCTTTTATTCGAGTATTTTTAAGTTCCGTTATATAACTAATTAACAGTATTAACAGTGTTTTAAATTATTAGCTCTTTCCAGTAAACATTATTAGTATTAAATTTAGTCACTCAATATACTAGTAGCTCCGTGAGTTGTATTAGACTGTAGAGTCAGTGTCAGGTGATTTTCGTTTCGGTTAAAAATAAAAATACCGTAGCCACTGCGAAATTTTCTCGAGTGTTAATGATGAGCACATCATTACTCATACTACAATAAAGACAATAAACGATCCTCTGTTTCCAGTTTCAGTAGCATCAGCGTCCTCTACCAAGTCCTCTAATTTTAAAACATCATAATGTATTGATGAAATAGATCACACTCGGGGGTTAGTCTGTGCATTCTCGGCACATAAGTCATTATAGAATCAGCAGCACTTTTACAGCTGATGCTTCGTACGAACATCAACAAGGTCTTAGTTTTAAAAGAAAAGTGTTTTAAAGAAACATGGCGTATAAGATGTTATTGAAGTGGTGGTGATGTAGTTGCGCTTAACGCACGTGGCGGGCGTCCAAATTGTTGTTTTTATACGAATGTGAACGAGTAAGGTGAAGCTAAACATGCTTGACAATCGTATGTTTAACTTGAGATTCCCATGTGAGATAGTGCATTACGATACAAGTCCGGAAAAGAGGAAATTCGAAGCTAGTGGCGATAAATTAAAACAAGACTCAACTTTTAAATCGGCGCGAGTTTCGAATTTCCTTTTCGCACAGAGTATTTTACGGCATCTTTGTTTTTATCTTTGAAGTCTAGATCCACTTCGGGTCGCTGAGCCAGCGAAGTAAGGTACAGTGGGGCAAATGTCGACTGGGGGACAATTGTAACTAATCCATTTTTTCCATTATTACACTATGATGTTGAGTTCTACATGTATCCACTGAACACGCCTACCATATATAACCGGTGGGCACTCTATTTAATAATGCAAACATTGTAAAACAATGAAAAAAATGGACCAGTTAGATTGTCCCCCAGTCGATATTGAGTACCTACCTATCAATGTTGTTTTTACTACTACATTCGTGTAGTGTTTTCTTTGTCTAATTACAATCACATGTTACGATATTATTTTACTTTTCTTATGTGCCATAAAGTGTTTACATACATATTTCCATTTCGCTAAATCATTCGTCTATCTATGCTGATAAAACGTCGACTCCGCATATTCAATTAAGGTAAAACATTTAACATAAACGAAATTCAGCATATTAATTTACTAAAAAGACCATTACTTAGTAGACGGTAACTTTAAACATACAAGGTTCAATTTTATATGTCGAATAGTATGTAATGTAAGATGTTTTGATACTTCTGACAGTGTCATAATGAAAAGCCTTTTCGCATGTCATCGCAGACGATGACAGGACGTACATTTAATCAACTTGACATTATTTTCAAACATTTTTAACATTCACCAGTTTACCAAATGGATCTAGTACCATTTACTTTTTCATAGTCAGAATCGAAACTATTTTGAACAATTCTCTACAAGTAACAAATATACTTAGTTCAGTATAAAATAAATAGTGAAAAGTGTCTTAGGCGGGACCATTTCGTTGTAAACTACGGTCTGTGTTTTGCTACCTAATATTGTACACCCAGCGATGGCTTCTTGTTCCTACATCTGTTTGATACATATCTGAAAACACCTCATATTATCTGAGGTGTGTAACAAATCGGTGAATCAACTTTTTCTTGTGAATCATTGATTTTTGATTTATTTGCTTGTCATGTTAGGTACAGGTATTGTCTGTTTTTGTTGCCATGGTTACGGTCTCCTGAGTCACGCTGGTTTTATGCAAAATTATGCTACTTAAACTATGCAAACATGCATTTTTCTGGTGTTAACAAGCCCTTTCCTTAATTTGCCACATACAAACATGGACTACCTGCACGCTTGCATAATTTCAGTAGCATAATTTTGCATAAAACCAGCGTGTTTAGGGGACCGCAACCGTGGCAATAACAGACAAGAAAAAGTTGATTCACCCAGATATTTGTGAGTACCCGGTCCGCTATGATATATCTGACGACTGTACAATTGTACATTCTGGCTCTTGACTTGTCTACTTGTTCTTATGGCACGTTGGTGTTCGCTAACTGGAGAGTGTGCCCCGGCACCCGACGGTGGCTATTTGTTCCTACATCTGTCTGACACATATATGAACACACATCATATTATCTAAAATTACATCATGATGTTTACCTCGCACGCTACCATGTATCTAACGACTATACATTCTGGCTGCCCTGTGTGCGTAGCCGAATGCACAAACGCTCACGATAATATTTCTTTCGTAGTTACCTCTCCCTATCGCGCTTGCATATTGGCGCGACAGAGCCAGACTACATTTCTGCGGCGTTTCGGTGGCGTTTAGCGTCGCAAAAATGCCATTCGACTACGGGGCCCGACTTGTCTTGTTCGGTAACTGGAGCGTGTGCCCTTTCACACCCGGCGGGCGGGTTCTATTGTGTTTCTACATCTGTTTTTGTTATCTGACTCGCAAATTTCATAAACCAATGTTTTTGGTGTTGTGAGATGAAAAGTTGCGATTATTTTGATGTAAAATCACGAAAAAAAAATTTACTCTCCCATTTAAAGTATCAACATCAGATCAGCCAATGGAAAAACATTTGGGACTGGTTCTATAACTTTGGCAATATGGCCATCACTTCAATTCGAACATTACGAACTCAGGGACGACCCAGAATAGACCATTCTGGAGACTCAAAATTAGAAGAGTTGACCCCAAAGAAAGACGAAAACAAGGCCTAAAAGTTAAATATTCACATCGTAAAAACAAATATTTTCGATTAATTATCAAAAACACCCATTACCTCATAGCAACGCAGTTTCTAGTGCTAGGTCACAATCACAACGTGTATCAAATTCAAATATAATATAACCGATTCAAATTATGGACTATAACAGAATTTGTATAGTTTCTAGCTCACGGCCCATTACGGCCGTGACATGACTAGTTACAATGTTTCTAGGGAAAACTATCAACAATTCGCAAAATGCAGAGCACGAGTTAAAAATATGATAAAGACAGCCTACGCACAGTATCAAAATCGTGTTCAAACGCATCTAAAAGAGGACCCTAAAGCTTTTTGGAATTATGTAAAATCAAAAACGAAAGATAGGAATTCTCAAAAGTTGTCTAAGAATGGAGTATTGCTTGGGGGGAAAAAGGGTGCGTGTGAGTTCGCCAAGTTCTTTCAATCGGTGTATAGCGCCACCCCGGCTAAACTGGACGTGACCGCAGCGGTGACGGAGGCGGAATGCTCGTTCAGTTCAGCGCGCATACACATCGATAGGCTACAGCTGGCTGAGGTGATGCGAGCACTTGCTAATCTTAAGCCTAAGCGGTCGGCCGGACCTGACGGCATCCCCACTTTTTTATTCAGAGATTGTCGTTATGTGTTAGGCGAGCCGTTGATGTATATTTACAACATGTGCCTACAAAACGAGACCTTTCCGGACATGTGGAAAACGACCCGAGTAATCCCAGTTCCGAAAGGAGGAGGGAATACGGGGGTTGAGGGATACAGACCAGTTGCTGTGTTGTCTACTCCTGCCAAAGTATTCGAATCAGCATTGCAGAGCATTGTCTACAGTCAATTGCGGAGTCAGCTGACAGATGCGCAGCACGGTTTTCGTCCGGGTTGTAGTACAACCAGCAACCTGCTTAGTTACGTGGCTCAAATTATTCCTGAAGTGGACAGTGGGGGCAGGTCGACGCTGCTTATTTTGATTTTCGTAAAGCGTTTGATGTCGTCGATAATGACATCTTGCTAAGAAAACTTGCTGGCGTCGGCTTTACCCCTCATTTACTGAAATTTTTCGCGAGTTACATGAGTGATAGGTTACAGTATGTAGAATACGAAGGATGCAGGTCTGAGTCTTATTTTGTGAGATCTGGCGTGAGTCAAGGAAGTAATCTTGGTCCGTTGGAATTTTTAGTAATGATCAACGACTTGCCTCAGGTTATCACAAATTCGGCCTGCCTGCTTTTCGCTGATGACTTGAAAATATATTTACCAATAAAAAATGAAGACGATTGTGCCAAATTACAGAGCGACATAGATAGGCTAGTTGCGTGGAGTATAAAAAATAAATTGTTTTTCAATACAACCAAATGCGTGACGGTAACTTTCACTCGAGCGTTGAACCCCATCCTCTATAACTACCAAATTAACTCAGAATCTTTAAATAGAGTCACTGAAGTTAAAGACTTGGGTGTTAAATTCACATCGGATCTGAGGTTTAGGGATCATATCGTCAATATCTGTAAAAAAGCCTTTAGAATGCTGGGCTTTGTGCTTCGGCGGTCTCAGGGTTTTACAAATGTTGGCGCTATTATCGCCTTATACAATGCACTTGTCCGCAGCAGCCTTGAATGTAATGCCGTGATCTGGGCTCCCCATGAAACAAAATATCACTTAATGGTGGAGCGTATCCAGAACAAGTTTATCCGGTTTTTATACTTGCGGAAATATGGCGTATACCCTTTCTACCCCTTAATGTATCCGACTTTATTCGTGCTGGGTATGGTGGGGTACAACGAACTGCGGGTGCGCAGGGAGTTATGTCTCGGGACATATATTTTTAAATTACTCAGAGGTATAGTGTACAACAGTGAGGTGTTGAGGTACGTGAGTGTGTATGTACCCGACAGGTACGTGTGGCGCCGGCGGCGGCCGCGCCTGCTGGCCGAGCCGCGCGGGCGCACCAACCTGGTCGCCCGGGCGCCGCTGACGCGCGCTGTGCGGACCCTCAACATAATAGCGGAACATATTGACCTGTTCTCATGTTCTCTGAATGAATTTACGAAATTAGCATTAGATATAATATCATTTAGACGTAATGAAATACTTTAGATAATAGTTATTAATAGTTACACTATTGTATTAGGTTAGCCTGTAAAAATAGTTGTAAGTGTGGATAATAAATAAAATAAAATAAAATAAATAAATAAAATAGTTAGTTTCAGTTTTGGGCCTTAAGTCTGTGGGATAGGGAGTAAAATGTTGTAGATGTTTGTGGCAACCGCAAGATTTGTTCTCGATTTTGAACCGCCCTTCACGCTGTATTAATATGTGGTTACGATCTTGGTCTCATATTCGTGAATCTCGAGAATCGTAATAAACTTACTGATTCCAGTACCTAAAACCAAAATTCTAATCAATAAATATACCAGTTAAAGCAAAAATCTGTAAAAAATATTCCGGCTAAAAGAGAAGAGACTTGTTTTGTCGACCTTTCCATATTAAATTGTATGATGTCAAATTAGTTTCAACGGCCACCCATGCTAGCATAATCATGCATGCTAGCGTATAATCGTGAAAGTTTAAATCAGTGTCAGACAGACATACACAGTATACACACAGACAGACAGACAGACACGTCAAACTTAATAACACCCCGTCACCCCTTAATTTCACCATTTTCACCATAGATTTTCGAGTGACGAAATCATATGCTTCAATTTCAAAAATCGGATCTTCGTCTTCGTATCTTCGTCTGTCAATTAAAAGAAAATTGTAGTAAGTATGTATGGAATGCATATAGACTTACTGCGTTTTAACTTTGAGGAACAGCGTGAGATACGAGATTTTTTAAAAGTAGTGACGATATACTTATAGAAAGTACATAAGGTCCGCAAACGGTCAAAGAATTTACGACTGCTTATAGGAAAGTTCAAACCTAACGGTTTTTTGGCGAACTTTCTTTGAATGAACGCGTTCGCAGATTTTTTCACAAATATTGTATTCGTTATTTCTGAATGAGAATACCGTTAGGTAAATTGTAAATTGCTTTGAAATAATCACAACTTGTCGAATATTCATTCATGCATATAATAATTACATACAACATGCATACAACACAATACTAAAATACTACAAAAATATTCATCCTACTAGTATTTACTACATTAATGTCCATAACTATAGCAATAAAAGTAAAAATAAAACAGAATTATTAATCTATAAGTACGTCATTTACATAGTATACAATTACAAATGAAAACAAATAAAATAAATAAGTAACTATCACTTTAGTTAATCCGTTTTAGTTAATCCCTTGAATCCCTTCCTCAAGAAATTTCGCTCATTACTAAAGATGTATATCATATAAATACATGTATATAAATATATAATATAAAGCGGGGGCCGTGCCCAGGGGTGTGACAGCTTGCAAGCGACCGGCCGGTTTGACAGGCCGTCATTTCCATCCTAACTCAATATCGCGAGATCCTTGTTTGACAGGTTATACGCTGACTGAGACATCAGGGCTGTCACAAATTGTAATAATTTACCTATTAGAAAATATTTTGATTTTTTCATGTGATGGTAAACAAGCTACAGCCCACCTGGTGGTAAGCAGTCACCATCGCCTGCAACCCCGGAGGTACAGTTACCGGCAATAACATCGCATAAAAAGAAGGATGTCTAAGGGCCAGTTGCATCAACCACATGTAACAGACACATCATCATCACGCACCAGATGTCTATAGCAGGGATCGGATACCGGTATTTTTTTCGGAACGGTTCCGTACGTTGACCCGAGAACTTTACTTTAGCGTTTCTGGTTCCATTAACCGGTATTCTTTTTCGTTCAGTGAACGAACGTTTATGAGTGAGAACTGTTCCGAAGAACAGAATTAAATGATACGTTCTTTAAAGAACAGTTCGCGGGAACGGAATTAAATGATACGTTCTTTAAAGAACAGTTCGCAGGAACGAAATTATTTCGGTTTTTCTATTTCCAAGAATTTGAACGAACAGTGCAAGCGGTGTCGGCCACGGCCATCACTTTAGTAACTTTAGTTTGATTTGAGACTAGCGGTGAGTAAACGTGGCGTCGAACGAAACAAATACGTCGAAAACATTCTGCACCACAACCACAATGAAGTAAGTTTTTTTTCTTTTAACTTAGTGCTTTCAATTTTACCGATTTTAAAATTTAAGTAATGTCACGACGCTTAAGTATTTATTTACAGGCAATCGTACAGTCCAAGGTCAAATAAGGACGGGACGCCGCTATTAGCAAGAGCGAGCGTCCTTATTTGACCTTGGTACGGTCATCTCAGGTGTGTGTGTGTGTGTGTGTGTGTGTGTGTGTGTGTGTGTGTGTGTGTGTGTGTGTGTGTGTGCGTGTGCGTGTGCGTGTGCGTGTGCGTGTGCGTGTGCGTGTGCGTGTGCGTGTGCGTGTGCGTGTGCGTGTGCGTGTGCGTGTGCGTGTGCGTGTGCGTGTGTACAATATACACTACTTTCCCATTAATTGTGTCGTTGGTACTGTAGATAGTCAATTACCATAGAAATTACATCAGCTACTATCAACAATGGACCTTTAGGGTCAGTTGCACCAAACCGTCTGTCACCGTTAAAGCATTCGTTAAATTTTATTGTATGGACAGTTCCATAGGCGTCTGCTGCGTGACGATGATGTGTGTGTCAAATGTGGTTGATGCAACGGGCCCTTAGTCTAAAAACGTCACAATGAAAGATGTGAAATGTGCAATTAGTCACAAAAATAAATTGTTTTTAGTATTCAACACTCCCGTGTCCCAGAACTCGAAGAATCCCAATTCATCCAATGTTCTTATACTGCTGCGAGTGAAAGGGGCACTAATGATGATATTTATGACTTGATCGATGCACAGAATGAGCCACTGAGTAAGTACTTACCTATACTAAACCTTCATAAACCTAAATACTGAAACTCTGCCCGGTGGTTCGGTGTTAGGGCTTGCAATTATCCGTCCAATTCGAAATCCGGATGATTCGACTCGATATTTGAAAATCCGGATATTCGGATAAAATGGATATTTCGAATATTTTTTATTTTATTTAATAAATCTCATAATTAGTAACATAATTATGTACTACGATACGAAAAACACGTCGTAGGAAATTGTTATTTTATAATCAGGCTTGAGCTGTTGTTCGTAACCTTAATGTTAGGTTAGGTTACTTAGTTATTTCATTCTTGCCTTTTTTAGGGTTCCGTAGTGAACTAGGAACCCTTATAGCTTCGCCATGTCTGTCTGTCCGTCCGTCCGTCCGTCCGTCCGTCCGTCCGTCCGTCCGTCCGTCCGTCCGTCCGTCCGTCCGTCCGTCCGTCCGTCCGTCCGTCCGTCCGTCCGCCCGCGGATAATCTCAGTAACCGTAAGCACTAGAAAGCTGAAATTTGGTAGCAATATGTATATCAATCACGCCAACAAAGTGCAAAAATAAAAAATGGAAAAAAATGTTTTATTAGGGTACCACCCCTACATGTAAAGTGGGGGCAGATTTTTTTTTTCATTCCAACCCCAACGTGTGATACATCGTTGGATAGGTATTTAAAAATGAATAAGGGTTTACTTAAATCGTTTTTTGATAATATTAATATTTTCGGAAATAATCGCTCTTAAAGGAAAAAAAGTGCGTCCCCCCCCTTTAACTTTTGAACCATATATTTAAAAAATATGAAAAAAATCACAAAAGTAGAACTTTATAAAGACTTTCTAGGAAAATTGTTTTGAACTTGATAGGTTCAGTAGTTTTTGAGAAAAATACGGAAAACTACGGAACCCTACACTGAGCGTGGCCCGACACGCTCTTGGCCGGTTTTTATGAAATGACTTCAGTTGCCCATAAGATATATGATTTTATTTTTATGTAATTTTGACTAATATTTGATATTAATGAATTTTAATGCTAGAGACATAATCTGATTGCCATATGAGGCAAAACGTCATGTTGTGATCGTTTAGATCGAATAGGGTAGACCGGGGACAACTGAAACAATTTATACTCAATCGCTTGTAGCATTTTAATTTGAATAGTTAGGAAGATAAGAAAGTTATTTTTAAGAAGGAAATTTATTTGGCTTTTAAACAAAATTAGTTTTAAAGGTATGTTGCCCATGGTAATCTTGTATTATGAAATTAAAGAGGAAGCGGGAGAGTGGTTCAATTGACCCCACATGGTTGTCAATTGAAACACAATGCGAGGTCATTTGAAACACCCCTTATAAATTTGGGAAAAATAAAGACATGTTTTTATTCATATCTTTATTAATGACTACCGTGTTACAAAAACAGACCACCAAAAGATCACTTTTGTAGAAGAAACTATACAATAAATATCAGCGCCTGAAGATTCCTTCAATATCTTGACATAAGAAACGTATGTAAAAAAATAAATACTTGACTTTTAATCTTCTTTGTTTCGGTAACTTCTTACATATAAATTTAACATTTTGGTTATTATGAAACAGTAAGATATAATTCTATGGAATAGTCATTAAAAAATATTAATATGTTTCATACAAAAGTGGGTGTTTCAATTATAACCTTGTTTCAATCATAACCAGTCCGTAGAACAACGGTGTGCAGTGTATGTAGACATTTTTGAAGATCTGTTGGTCACATTCTTCTGTTTTCAGGCCAGAGTTAAACGTAGATATTGCTACTTTCATTCGTGGAATCTGCACGCTGTTATACTAACAAAAAACAGAGCCCCAATTGCATTGATAGTTGGTTACTTGTGGGGACGATTAAAACACAGGGACGTTTGAAACGTTTCAATCGTCCACAAGGACGTTGTTTCTATTGTTACCACAACACATGTTTGATTTCAAAGTCAATTATTTACCAATTAATGACACTCCATCACTGTTTCATGACACTTAAAATATTATAGAATCCACACTCATATCACTTAGCGAATTAAAATTTTCATACTACACGGGTTCACAAAATTAGACAAAAATATACGAAAGAACCAATAGTTACTTTTTTGGTCGAAAATTTTCATCGGCTCCCTGTCACTGCCAGGTCACTCCCGTGCCCGATCGTTATTGGTTCAAACTTGCAAAATGGTCGACCTCG
Organism: Leguminivora glycinivorella; assembly: GCF_023078275.1. Classification (NCBI taxonomy): domain Eukaryota; kingdom Metazoa; phylum Arthropoda; class Insecta; order Lepidoptera; family Tortricidae; genus Leguminivora; species Leguminivora glycinivorella. Next base: position 15,339,271 of record NC_062991.1, read on the forward strand.
TATCGTGAGTATTGCGTATTCCACGTAGGTATTGTAGTTTTCGAGAAATTTGACTTGTTTCAACCGTAACGTGTTTCTATTGTCCCCGGTCTACCCTATTACCTAAAAAAGGTATTACCTACCTACTCCTTGTTTAAATATCAGATTGCATTTACGAGGTTTTCATTGCCGATTTATTCAAATGCAAAAAGAACTATGACATATTACAAACACCATTTAGCTTTGTTAAATAACAAGGCTGAATGATCTTTCTCTCTAATAATTTTCACCTCTTATCTTTGATGACTTCGTGACTCCATTCCAGTTACACTTGGGACTCTCGGGTAGACGTTCTTAGCCAGAGGGTCTTACGTTACGTATACAGCGAAAAAGTTTTGGTGTTGCAACACTTGCAACCTATTTTGAAAGGATAAAATGTAAAAGCGTATCTGCTTAACTACTTCATCTTGTTCTGCAGTTCAATACTAAACAGGTCTTCCGCCGCGGGATACATAGAAGACTTCTTTTTGTCAGAAAATTTGAACAGTTTTAGTTCTGTTTGCAATTTATTTATTTATTTATAATGTATTCGGATGCTAACAATAATGAAAGTGCAGCGTTTGATACGGTACTCAGTGTCACTTGATTGATTGAGTTAAATTGATATACATTTACATGAGATTATCCACAAATATTCATGAAAAAAACCCTGCCTGCTAAGCCGCGGTCCCGGCGGATTCGAATCCCGGTAAGGGCATTTATTTGTGTGATGAGCATAGATATTTGTTCCTGAGTCTTGGATGTTTTCTGTGTATATAAGTATGTATTTATCTATATAAGTATGTATTCGTATCGTCGCCTAGCACCCATAGTACAAGCTTTGCTTAGTTTGGGGCTAGGTTGATCTATGTAAGATGTCCCCCAATATTTTTGTTTATTATTTATTTACTTATAGTCATACTTGTTATGGAGAATTTTTGGTCAAAAGCTGCACTTTTGGATGGAAGCAAGCCGCTTTGCATGGTGATAGTAGACATTATAGTAAACGATTTTTTCCGAGGATATCGAAATTTCATCTCTTAGGAAGCCGAGCGTAGCGAGGTGTTTTATGAAAATGAAAAAAATTCTATCTTTTTATTGTATCGTCCGATTTTGACAAAACGTATCTCAAATGAAAGGTATTAATTTGTGTAATTTAAAAAAAATACAAAGAAAAAAAAAATTTAAAAGAAAAGTAAGAAAAAAATAAAAAAAGTAAATTTCCGTCTCGCACTGAATAACTTCAAAGAATGACAGACAAAATGTACAATGTCGATATACAAGTTTTTTTAATCGAAGACTGATAAATTTTTAGTTGAAAACTGAAGACCGCATCGAAATCAGATCAGCATTTTTTAAGATACAAGTTGCCAAAGTTGGGAAAGATCGCTTTATATGGCCACTTTGAAATTCCTTTGCCAGAAAGTCAGAAATAACATGTTTTTCTGACACAGAAAAATACATAGTTACAGTACACATCAAACTAAAATTAAAAATTCCGAGGATATTATAATTTCATCCCTTAGAACGACGAGCGTAGCGAAGTCGGTTACGAAAACCGAAAAAAAAATCTCATTTTTTTGTACGTCGTCCGATTTTGACAAAACATGTTTCATTTGAAAGGTATTACTTTATGTAACTTAAAAAAAATATTGAAAAAAATTGGAAAAAAATGTAAGATTTAAAAAAAAAACCTTAATTTTCGTATCACACTGAATAACCGCAAAAAACGGTAGACACGGTGTATAATTTCGATATATGATTTTTTTAAATTAAAGACAAATAAATGCATGATTATAAACTAAAAACCGAATCGAAATCGAATCAGTAGTTTTTAAGATGCAAGTTGTCAAAGTTGGCTTAGTTTGTTTATATGGTCGCTTATAATAGTTATAATATAAATTCCTTAGCCAGAAAGTCAGAAACATTATATTTTTCTTACAGTTAAAAGTATGCATAGGTAATAGACATCATTATAAACATTTTTTTACAAGGATATAAAAATTTCATTCCTTAGAAACCCTTACAAAGACGATCCAATAAAAAAAACTGCCATTTTTTTGTTTTTCGTAACAGACATCGCTACGCTCGGCTTTCCAAGGGATGAATTTTTTATATCCTCGTAAAAAATTGTTTATTATGATGTCTATTACCTATGCATACTTTTAACTGTGAGAAAAATATAATGTTTCTGACTTTCTGGCTAAGGAATTTATAAGCGACCATATAAACAAACTAAGCCAACTTTGACAAATTGCATCTTAAAAACTACTGATTCGATTTCGATTCGGTTTTTAGTTTATAATCATACATTTATTTGTCTTTAATTTAAAAAAATCATATATCGAAATTATACACCGTGTCTACCGTTTTTTGCGGTTATTCAGTGTGATACGAAAATTAAGGTTTTTTTTTTAAATCTTACATTTTTTTCCAATTTTTTTCAATATTTTTTTTAAGTTACATAAAGTAATACCTTTCAAATGAAACATGTTTTGTCAAAATCGGACGACGTACAAAAAAATGAGATTTTTTTCGGTTTTCGTAACCGACCTCGCTACGCTCGTCGTTCTAAGGGATGAAATTATAATATCCTCGGAATTTTTAATTTTATTTTGATGTGTACTGTTACTATGTATTTTTCTGTGTCCGAAAAACATATTATTTCTGACTTTCTGGCAAAGGAATTTCAAAGTGGCCATATAAAGCGATCTTTCCCAACTTTGGCAACTTGTATCTTAAAAAATGCTGATCTGATTTCGATGCGGTCTTCAGTTTTCAACTACAAATTTATCTGTCTTCGATTAAAAAAAAACTTGTATATCGACATTGTACATTTTGTCTGTCATTCTTTGAAGTTATTCAGTGCGAGACGGAAATTTACTTTTTTTATTTTTTTCTTACTTTCATTTTAAATTTTTTTTCTTTGTATTTTTTGTTTAATTACACAAATTAATACCTTTCATTTGAGATACGTTTTGTCAAAATCGGACGATACAATAAAAAGATAGAATTTTTTTCATTTTCATAAAACACCTCGCTACGCTCGGCTTCTTAAGGGATGAAATTTCGATATCCTCGGAAAAAATCGTTTACTATGATGTCTACTATCACCATGCAAAGCGACTTGCTTCCATCCAAAAGTGCAGCTTTCTTTTCATAACTATTATAGTATGACTATTATTAAATAAGGTAGTAGTGCCACTCAAGGAGTAATTTTTGATATAAATCGCTTTAATATCGTAAATGTGTTAATTTTACTTTAAAATTTGTTTTCCAAATGAGCTTCTTAAAAATTGCAATGGTATTTCTGTCATTCACAATATTCGAATTATTCGTTTTATCCGGATTTTAACGTGCAAATTATCCGAATTTCAAAATCAGCGGATATATCCGGATTACAATACAAGCCCTATTCGGTGTCACTCCTAAAGTAGGTACTTACAGGCGACCGTACCGACATATGTCAATTAGGGACGCAGTTATTTGTAAAAAAATGAGAAAGCCTTATACGGTCAACCGGGGTGGCTTTAAAACGCAGGGGTGACTTTGAAAATTTAGTTTTAAAGTCATACTGTAAGTAAATTCGCGATTTTCTATGGTAGATTTACAAGAATATTTATTGATCTATTATCTATCTACTAATTACATGAACAGTTTCAGTAAATAATGAATGATGTTAATTTTAAAGCCGTTCAAATACCATCGAAGTAACCCCAAATTTTCCTAAAGCCGCCCCGGTTGACGTAGCTCTCCCGCTCTTACAATCCCGTACTTGTTGGACCTTGGTCGGTTTGGTCGTCTGTAGACAGTGTAGACACTAATACACTCGCCAACTACAGTTGTGTATTCCATGTAGATACACCAAGGGCCCAATTCTCAAAAGCTTGTAACTTATTGTAATAATTTTCTAGAAATGTAAGTACATTATGCAAAATAAATAAGATATTTTTATTGCAGATAAAAGCTTTGACATAGATGATGAAGATCTAGCCTTCAAAAAAATATATATAGAGAAAAAACTACCCCATATCCAAGCGATTCTGATGACCTTGAGTTGGATGTAAGTGCTTATAGTGTGAGAAAGCTGTATAAAATATAATCTACACTAATTTGTATAAATATGTGTGTTACTTAATCTGTGTGAATTTGTAATAGTGATTATGTTTTTAAATGTTTTTAAGGACCAAGATGCAGTCCTTGAGAGAGCACAACCCATGCAATCCATTTATAGTGAACCGGAACCGGACGCGATGTGCCCTTGTTCATGCAAGCGTAATATAGTTGCAGTCGTTATAAGAAAAAGTTAGAACAAGTTCCCGAAGAGAATTTACGGGCTTGTTTAGAAGATCTCGAAAATAAAATAGAAAAATATTATTAAATGTGTATCAAGATTATGTGTACTCTATCATAATTATAGCTTCAGTGTAAAAGTCAATCATATTTTGGTACATTCGTTAGTGAAATATCGTTATAAAATAAGGGTTATTCCACTAGTCAGAGTTACCACTAAGTTGTTACCAGTGGTAACTACAATGTTATTTTCCCATAGGCAATTACTGGAAAGATTATATCATAAGATTCATAAGTTTTGTTTTATTTTATACACATGTAAAGCATGACCAGAAATATATGACTACGCGCCATGTAGCGGAATTTCATTAAAACTATTTTCTTCATAGTCATCATACTATACTGAACTGTCACTCCATACATCAGAATAACAGCGCACTCCTGCCTGACAATAGTTATTTATATTTCTGGTCAGGCTTTAGTTTCTTAACCATACTTACCATATCCAACGCGATCAATGTTATTTTCACCAAATCTAATGGCAACAGCTGAGACTGTTTCCTCACCTTTAATTGATTGGCCTCAATGGCCACTGCGTAAGAGTCGTTAGAGGTGCACATTGACTTGCCTAATATCAAGGACGATAGATACCGGGACTGACAAAGCCCATACAAAAGTTTACCTCTGAAATGTCCCATACATTTCCGAGCGATTATTTCCGAAAAAATTAACAATATCAAAAAATGTTAGTAGTAAACCCCTATTCATTTTTTAATACCTATCCAACAATAGGTATATCACACGTCAGGGTTGAAATGAAAAAAAGATCTCTCCCCACTTTACGTGTAGGGGGGCGGGCACCCTAATAATGTTCTCATGCAATGATTAGTTGGTTTCGATTTAGCTTAATATATTTTTGTTCTTATTTATGGTGTCTGTATTTAGCTCTGCCGTGAAAAATATTTAAAGAAATAAGGAGGCCGTTTCATCATCGCCACCAGTACAAAACAAGGTCCCACGTAGGAAGAAAATAAACATCGACGACTTCGATACAGGCACAAGCTTCATGAATTTTAGGCTGTGTGGAAGTAGCAAGTCTTCAAACCTAGCTTATTAAATTGTCATTCTCTAAAACCATGCTTTAATTTTCTACAAATATTAACGCGAAACGAAACCCAGTACTCGCTGTCCCGATTATACATGACGTCGGCACATTATTGCCATATGAAAACGATTTGTAGCGACACTCTTCCAGGGTCAAATAAAAACTTGTCAGGCTTTAGTTACTAAAAAAATCCGGATTTAATCCGGAGTTCGGATTTTGCCCTAAAAATAATCCGAAAATCCGGATTTTATATTATTGCAATCCCTAGGTATAACCCAATCCTTTCAGAAAATATTTACTTTATCACAAAATTATTTTAAACTTTCTTTTTGACATCGAAAAGGCTTTAGTTTTTTACATACCGAATAACTTTATTTCGGTATCATGATTCCTTTTAAGATAATTACATTATGTATAAGGTAAGGAATAATATTTAGAATACCTAAAATATGACAAATTTGCATTCTATTCAAATCAGTACGAGTATACTTCACGGAGTCCAAAACTATACGCAAATCAGAAGTCCAAAACTAGAAAAATATAGATAGAGACTATAGAGAGCGATTGCGGGCGCCGGTCGGCTCGAGCGCGAGTACTTGCGCCGCCGGCGTACGCGTCTGTGTGCGTGCGCCACGCGCACACACAACTTTACTATACAGGGCCTCTCTGTGGGTTCCGCCCCCGTCAACGCGACGGCGATAAAGACCTAAAAATCTGAATTCGTGCTTGCCTCCTGTATCGTCTTAATCCTTTAATGATTCCGTTAACGTGAAACTTTAAGTAGACAGGTTTTATGAAGACAATTGGCCGGTGAGCCCTACAATTTTAAAATTTGCCGCCCTTTATACATGGTGTATATTCTATGCTGTTTCTTCCTATCCTAATAGTTTCAATATCAAGCATACACTATCACTGCACGTTCGCTGTTTATACGCCGAAAGTTGCAACTCAAGTAAATGAAGTAAACAAAACAAACAACCTACCTTCACCTTCATTGCCGGCCGCGGCCGGCCGGCTAACCGAAACAGAAATATACATGAACTTCGTGTGAAAAAGAGACAGCGAAAGGCGGCTCGTGCGTCGGCGAAAACGTTCGGCTCTGGCGCTCGCTACAGTCGCTATACCTACTCCCGCGCGGCTCGGAACGAAATAATATTGGTTTTAGGAACGCTAAAATTCTGTTCGTTCATTTAAACGTTACTGTAAGGAACTGTTCTTTGAGGGAACGAAATAAGAACCGAAACCGAAATTATTTTGTTCCCACTGAACAAAATTTATAATGAACCGTTCGTTTAGGGAACGATATAAGAACCGTAACCGAAATTATTTTGTTCCCATTGAACAAAATTTATAGGTAACGGTTTAAGAACGATATCAAATGGTATTTGGGAACGGGTTCCGATCCCTGGTCTATAGAACTTCCCATACAATAAAAATTTAACGAACGCTTTAACGGTTTCAGATGGTTTGATGCAACCGGCCCTAAATAATTAAATGTGACGTTATCTGGGTAAAGGGACCTTATTGTCGATGCGACGCTTACGTCCCGCGGCGTTGTATTTGTATACGAGCATCGCTCATACGCCGTAAGCGCAACCCTTTACCCAGATAATGTCTCAAATATCTGACACGCTCTTATGGCTCTAGTGTCACATATTTTTGCGGCCTTCTTTTTATGCGATGTTATTACGGGTGACTGTACATGTGAATTGGTAACTCTAAAGATTGTTAAATCATCGAATTTAACAGCAATTAATATAAGGTACAGCGGGGCAAATCTCGACTGGGGGTGGCAATTATAATGAATCCATTTTTTAACCCCCGACGCAAAAACGACGGGGTGTTATAAGTTTGACGTGTCTGTCTGTCTGTCTGTTTGTCTGTCTGTCTGTGTGTGTCTGTCTGTGGCATCGTAGCTCCCGAACGGATGAATCGATTTCGATTTAGTTTTTTTTATTTGAAAGCTGTGTTAGTCGGGAGTGTTCTTAGCCATGTTTCATGAAAATCGGTCCACTATGTCGCGGTCGGGGGTTTTTTCAAAATTTTAATTTTGTGGTTAGTTCCGTTATTACACTATGATGTTGAGTTCTACATGTATCCATCCACTGAACACGCCTACCGTATAGCATAGCCGGTGGACAGTCTATTTAATGAAAACATCGTAAAACATGGAAAAAATGGACACATTGAATGGTGTTACATTTGCCCTCCAGTCGAGATTTGCCCCGCTCTACCTTACATTTTTTGCAGAATGAAAAAGAAAAGGATGCCAATGTATTCTCATGACGTTGTTCCACTATAGATACCGCTGTCATCAAGATTTCAACGCTTTTCCAAAATAATCCCAATGTTGATCGTAACTAAGGAGAGTAATGCTAACGACACGTCGACATTCCATGACATTGTCAGCATTACGCGCGATTTACGAAGTTCAGGTTTAGAAAACGATTTTGTATACATTTCGTATGCCTAATGATCGAAAACGACGAACGCATACGTCGAATTTCAGAACTTTGACTAGGGGGCGTTAAATACCATGAAGTATACTAATTTAAAGCCATTCAATTTAGGTCGAAAGGGACAGAGATATATAACTGCTATATCGGCTTTAATACTTCATGGTAACTCCCCAGACCCCCATGCATGTGCTTCATTTAGAATAACGAGACAGAAAGTATTCTAAAATTCAAAATAACGATAAATTGTCAAAATACGTAAAACTTACTTCACTCAATGCGTTCAATGACGTACAAAAAGGAGTTTTAAGACGATGTCCTAGACCTGGGTGCGTAGCCGAATGGCACAAACGCTCACGAAACGAAACGCTAGTAGATATCTATCCCTATCGCTCTTGCGTATTGGCGCGACAGAGCCGGATTACGTTTCGTTTTCGTTTGGCGTCGGAGAAATGCCATTCGGCTACGGGGCCTGAACAGTAATTGACAACCATATTAGTACAACTGCAACCGAAAAGAATCAAATTATACTTAATTAGCATCCGAAGATTGATGCGACGCGACGAGGTCATCGCTTTTGCACGTAACCTAGACACAGTAGTAGAGGTATGGCCACTTTTTTATGAGATAGGAGACAAACTAACAAACAGATCGCCAGGTTTGGGGGTGCGTTGCCGGCCATTATGATAGGAGTACAAGAGCGGCACGAAAGTTTATCGCTGACCGTTATTGCGCAGAAGTTAAAAACAGGTCTCTCAGGGGATTTATTTATGTATTTTTTTTTATGAAATAGGCAGCAAACGAGCAGACGAGCCGCCTGATGGTAAGCAGTCATCGTCAGTATTTATTATAAATGGGCTTACTCTTGGCCACAGACTAGCCAAAGTCAAAGACGTGGCCTACGATGGAGTGAGCTCACCCCGAAGATGCCTGTTCACCCTAGATTTGAAGGTTGCCGGGTTATATGAGCTCGGAAATATAGCCGCCGGCAAGATTACAGGGGGCGAAGGGTATGCGTCCCCGAACTCAACTATCCCCTCCACATTTCGCTCAGCGCTATACTTACGTACCGCTACTTGTACAGTCAACCAATTGGAACCCTAGGCCACTGTAGAACGATGTCATACTTGTCATAGTGACGTTGTAAATCAGATTGTAAGAAATCTCATGGTTGTAGAGTGGTAGTTTCCAATTGGTTGACTGTACGCTCTTGAAGTAATTCTTACTTCAAGCAGTACTTTTTCCACTTTTATACCAGTAGCCTGTAGGGCCTGTGTGGTGACGGGTTAAGAATTTCACCACCCCCTTTCTTCCCGTGGGTGTCGTAGAAGGTGACTATGGGATATGGGTTAAATTGTGGCGTAGGCGAGAGGCTGGCAACCTGTCACTGCAATGTCACAGTTTCGTTTTCTTTCAACCCTTTATTTGCCAAGAGTGGCACTGAAGCTTTAGTAGTTTCATGTGTTCTGCCTACCCCTTTATGGGATACAGGTGTGATTGTATGTTATACCAGTAGATAGCCCTGGCAGTAAACTTGTGTCCAAAACGTATTGCATAAGGAATTCATTGCGCAACATAGATGAGAACCTTGCCAGTCGGCCTACGTAATGGTTTGACAACTACTATCTTGTTTTTGATAGACGTATGAATATTTTATAGACAAGAAGTTTCTAAAATCACACCTTTTCCTCTTACAGTTGTTGTTTTTTTTTTATTTTGATGACATTATGGTCAAATAAGTTTTTATGTATTTTCTGGATTATTCACTAGCGAGTCGTCTCGGCTTCGCTACACATTGTTTTGTTACTCGTATACCTATATCTTATACCAAACCTAATTAGTTAAAGTTATGAATACCATGTTTCCACTAACCAAAGGTTGCCTGGAAGAGATCGCTCTTTAGCGATAAGGTCGCCTGTTGTTTACCTCTGTAATAAAATTTATTGTAATGTGTGTGTTCCTATGTACATTTCTGAGGTTCTGCAATATAGTGGATTTGTATTGTATTGTATTGTAAAGTTCTCGTATTTTTCAAACTTCGCCATGTTACAATGTTCTGATTCCACTAATGACTAGCAGGCGTTAATTGCATTAAACTAATTAATAGCAGCTCGTTAAGCAATTAGCGGCCCGAGGCTTGATGTAAACAATGGTTTAATTGCCACTTTCTATATAGTAACGGTTTATTATTTACATTTATGTTTTGTTCTTAGAATTTAAAGAAATCAATAACCTAACCACAAAATCAAAATTAAAAAAAAAACCCCGACATAGTGTACCGATTTTCATGAAACATGGCTAAGAACACTCCCGACTGACTCAGCAGACAGACAAACAGACAGACACGTCAAACTTTTAACACCCCGTCGTGTTTGCGTCGGGGATTAAAAAAAACTGTAAGACTTTTTTTACCTTTTTCACATGCGACTCCTCTGTACCATTACACTAGGGATGCTCATTGGTTCACATAACAACTAAGTGAACTAAGCTAATCGGTGGATAGACAGTCACGTAGCTCGTCTCTGGTGGAAAGGCAACCTAATAAAATCTCTTATTGTCTGTTAGTAATTGGATATTTTATTCGTATTTGGGCCTTTGGGTCTTTTATTTATAGATGGTGACTTAAGATGTTGCTTATATCAAAGTTAAAAAGTTCTATGTCTGACCCCGTCAAATTGTTCTCTGATAATAAATAAAAAAATTGTAATTTTTTTTTCAGAATTTTTCGTCTTCGGTTACCGCGATAGTTACTCATGAAATAAAACTATGGAAACGGATGGATGGATTTAATCCGTTTCCATAGTTTTATTTCAGAATTTTTCGTTACATTTTAGGGGTTGCTACCACATAAGCGGAAATTTCTCAAAAAAAAATACAAACCAAAAAATACAGTGGCAGAGAACATTTTTAGAGGGTGAGGTGAGACATAGAACAAGAAAATTTTGAAAATCGAATTCTAAAAGTCTCAAAGTCTAATGGTGACTAAAAGTTCGGCCACACATGCGCGTTTTCAGAGGGTAGGCGGAGCGTCAGCGGAGCGCCTAGATAGCGCGTAGCGGTGCGCCGGGACGAACGGTGGCGTTGCGCCCAGCGGATTCCGGCGGGAACTAATGAGCGCGGATTGCGAGCGGAGAGCGGAATACGATCGGAATACCAGCTGCGTTCGTCCGGCGCACCGCTAACGCTCCGCTATCAAAAGTATCAAAACGCTTTATGTGTGGCGGAGGCTTAAAAGTGCAACAACCTAGTAACCGTACTGTCATCTGAACTCAGAATTTTGTTTACTCGCACACGCCATGCGATAAATAAATAAATATGGCGATAGTGACTCATATTTATAGCTAGACCAGACAAACTTAGACAATCTTTCGCATGTTTACTTCGTCGAGGATAAACTCAACGATATCCTTTTACGCAATAGCATAACACTAATATTCTTGATAATTGTGTTTACAGCTTCTGTTTAGGTACAGTCAACAACACAGCTGTGAATACATAGTGCCAAAAAGATGTATAACACACCTTAATGTTTTTTTTTATACCACGTCGGTAGCAAACAGGTATACGGTCCGTCTGACGGAAAGCGGTCACCGTAACCTATGGGGTGTCACAGGCGCGTTGCCGACCCATTACACACATTTTTTTTTGAAGAATCCCATATACGAGCAATAAAGTTCTGTATACACACATATTTTTGGCACTTTGTCTGTAATCTGTATTGACAGCCGTGTTGTTGACTGTACTATTAATGTCTGTCTACTTAACGAGCCTTATATGACTTGCCACTATACTATGTTACGTCATAAGCGCATAAGTTGCTATGTAAACAAGATTGCAACTAATCGGTGTACTGTCGCGTTCAGGTGATATCTGAACACGATTTTCGCTCCTATAATTACTATATTAGCCGTGTTCGAATGTTTTTGGTCGTGTGTGTATATATATGAATTATGTCGTGCGTATCTTACAGGGACCTAAAAAACTTTTAAGAGGACCGCGAAAACTGGCGTCTACTCCACCGTCAAGACTGTCAAGAGGCCTACCTATAGCATGGCCATTAAGTGTACTTAGAACTGTGAGATCTTGAAGACAGAACGGTTGCCAGATTGTAACGGTTTAGCGCCATACAAGCTCAATTATGATGATGATGGATTTTGATTACGCTTTACGCGAGTGGATAAAGTAACAAAAACATTTAAATGGACGCTAATATGGACAAAAACTTACTGTCGCTGAAATAAGGAAACTGTTTTTGTACAACTCGCCCTTGCCCATTTTTTATTATTTTTATTTACTTCAAACTATTTGGTTAGCGTGATCGAATTAGTTAAAAGCTTAGTACTAAAACGTGACTAGTTGATAACTTGATATAACTAACGTTTAGTTAGAAAAGGTATTATGTATGTTATGTTGTCCCTATAGACATATATTCCGCGTCGGTACTAGAGAGCGCGACGTATGACTCGTATGAGTCAGGCGTCAGGCGTCAAGGGAAATCAAGGTATAACTCGTTTCAAATAGAAAATATATATCTAGTTTATATTGTTAGATATATATATTGTACAGATCATGTTAATGTTTAGTGTGAAATCGAGACAGTATTTCAAGATCTTGATAATATTTATGATAAATCTTTTTAAATATACCTAATTAACGCCGAACGGTAACGGACTGTCAGTTAAAAGTAAATAGAAAATGATAGTCAATGACCCCTTAACAGTTTTAACAGGAACCAAACCAACCTAATTAAATACGATATGTCACAGTGAAACAGTTAAAAATAGTACAGAAAACGGAATTTATGACAATGTTATACGTGTATTCTACAATATTATAGTGTGTGTACTGGTAGTACAGAATAATTGTTGCACTTTTAATAGGGTGCTTCATAAACTCGCATTACTGAATTTCGCCAAAATTCTATCTCAAAATAAACGGTAAATATTTACGTATGTAAGTAGCAATCTATTATTATGTACTTTATGTATCTGATATAGGATCCGGGGTCGTCCGATAAGCCAGCGTGTGTCATTTTTGTGTTGCCGATGTTCCTATTCATATTGCGAGTCCAATCTTATGCTTATAAAATGAAAAATACATTTTTTTATGAGTTTAGCTCTCCATTTATCAATGAAACCAAAAAGAACGCTAAAAATTAAAATCGTAATTATTTTTTATAGGTTTTTCTACCACTCGTGTACAGTTAGCTGTAGATAAAGGTGACCACTTGCTTAAGACGATACGGGTCCATTCTCCATACAAACGCTCTCGATTATTTCCTCCCTCGTTTTCGACGATAGAGATTTTTTCAACACATATTATTACAATTTTTATCTGTGTCGGATCGTTTTGATTTTTTTGATATTCTTATTTTTAAAGACGCTAGAGCCCATCAAAATTTCCAAAAACGGCTTTATTGATTATGGCGCAAAAAAAGGTGTGGTATTCAAAATTGGTAACAATTAGCCAAAAAAACACAGGTCCGACACAGATTATTTCATTGTTATTCAGATTCTCAAATTTCATTACGACTGATTACGTTTTGAAGGAGGAAACAGTCGAGAGCGGAACTTCGATTTTAGAGATTTTTTTCGCAATATCTTTTAACTGAGTTGTTCTGTAGGGACAATTTTTTTTTCGATATTTCTAGTTGTAAACACTAGTATATTTAACTAAAATTCCCAAATTGAAAGGGGGGCTCCTTTCTATTTCAGCATTTTCGCTCCTGTAGCGTCTTAATTTTGTGTTTATATGCAAAACTGCAAAGCGAATGGTATTGCTAATTTTCCAATTGAATGATAGAGATGTAAAGAAACATACTAAAAGATTACCATTGTGCCTGTCAGTTATCCGTAAAAAAAAATAGAGTGCTTGTCAGGCTGATTAGTCTATCTGTAGGCGTTTTTAAACCAAGTACCAAGTAGTTTGGGGGAGGGCCAGTAGGCTTGGTAAGGTTCGAGGTTCGACTCACAATAAGCCAAACTTGATATATCAATAATGTTTATTGAGTGCAGTGCAATGTAACCATATAAACCATTCCACAATCACACTCAATCCCAACGCCACCAGAGGCCAAGTTATGCTGGTGATCTGGTTAAGATAAAATGTTTTGATTTAGGTAGCCAGTAAATAGATCGATATACTGCGATAGTGGTTGGTCATATGACGGCTGTTATCAGAGATAGTGCATGTGTTTGCCAGGTTGACAGGTCATAGACACAGTTATAAATCTAGATAGGAATGCAAATATGTGTACAGCAGTCTCGCTAATCTGGTATTATCCCTATAATCTAGAAGGATTTAACATGGGCGTGCTTTTGTCTTTAAGATATAATAAAAAGTAAGAGGCAACAAAATGGAAAGGTCCACCAGGAGAGCGGCGCGAAGGTCGACCAAACAGACGGCGGGCCGACGATGTAACCCAGGCCGCAAGGAAACAGTGGATGACGTTAGCCCTAGATAGGGACACTTGGAAAGAGATGGAGGAGGCCTTCACCCAATGAGGGGTTCAACAAAAGGAAAGCAGATGTATACAGACAAGAATATACATGTAAAATATTTGGTGAATAAATGGCTTTTTTATTTTTTTTAGGTAAGGTCAATACAGGTAAGTGTGTCATAAGGTGAAGTGTGTTCGGCCTTCACATTTGGCACAGCCTGTTTAAACCAATTATCAGTGTTAATGAGAGTTCATACGTTTAAAACTAATCGTGAGTAGCGAGTAGCAAAAGTTTGAACTCGCAAAACCACCTGTGACAATGAGTAAAACAGTCAAACATGATGGCCAGACACACTTGACTTATCCGTATTAACCTTACAGGGGAAAATTTGAACTATTCCAAATATTTTGCTTATTTTGCACTGTTAGCTTGACTGCCATTGGCACTCTATTGAATAATGTAAAAACTGTAGAACATGGAAAAAGTTGAAAGTACTATATTATATCTTATATAAACACAGGGTAATCAATCCAAAACGCACAGTATGAAGTCGGAAACTATGAGATAGCGACATCTGTTCTTAGGAAACATAGCTTTGATTTGAATGACATTCAAACTTTTTTAAATCTCTCATACATAGCCGGGAATCGAACCTGCTCAAAGTCATGTAAACTAACAAGAACATCCATACTAATATTATAAATGGGAAAGTGTGTGTGTCTGTTTGTTTTTCTTTTACGGCAAAACGGAGAGACGAATTGTCGTGAATTTTTAAGTGGAGATATTTGAAGGGGTGGAGAGTGACATAGGCTGCTTTTTGTCTCATTCTGACCCCCCACTTCCCTATAATGGGGGGTGGAAGTTTGTATGGATCATTCCACAATTTTCGAATTTAACGTGAGTGAACCCGCAGGTAAATGAGCATTAAAAGACTAACGCAACTTTAACCTGATGTAAACTTAGTGTTTTGCACATTTTGGTTACAAAACCTAGCCATAAACTTCCAGAGGCAACAGGTACTTTTCCAAAACATTCATTGTTCTCCACATAGTACAAACATCCTTGTTTTGGTCACATGTATACCGCTACAAGCATGTGTCAATAGGAAGTATGCATGAACGTTGATAATTTTAATTTCACTTGAAGGACATACTATTTTTTTTTTACAGACGAATCAATTTATAGATTTATTCATATTCATATTACAATATTCATTTCAATTTTTATTATAATTTAAATTAAACACAATTAATAACATACTAATTGGTCTTTCAATATTGGTTATTGATGTTACAAATGGTTTTAAAGTTCACGTTTGTGGAATGAAAACAATGCTGATGATTTTATTGTATTATAGCATTTCGTCACTACTTTGAATCTCATGCTTCTCCTCAAAGTTAAAACGCAGTAAGTCTATATGCATTCTATACATACTTACTACAATTTTATTTTCATTGACAGAAGAAGATACAAGTTTTTTTTAAAGTAGTGACGATTTCTTTCCTTACACAGCACATGCTGACTTAAAACTTGAACTTAAAAACCACTTGTAACATCAATAACCAATATTGAAAGACCAATTAGTATGTTCTTCAAGTAAAATTAAAATTATCAACTTTCATGCATACTTCCTAAGGGTTTGTAAGGAAACAATAAAATCACATAATTTACCTATCCTTATGAGTTTCCACACTAAATTTTAGTTGGCAATTGGCAATTTTCTATTGATTCTTAACAAAATCATCCTTACAGATCCTCACATCTTTGATGGTAATAGTCTAAAAATATAATTTTCACATGGTAACTACTAACTACCTACCATACTACTAATATAATAACTGATAGCTAATAGAATGTATAAAATGGCAAAAGCTTATAAACCTGTATTTTTTAAATGTATGAGTATGAATATATGAATCAGATATTTGGCCATATCAATCATTGTTCAGATAAAGATCACAGTCCTACCAAGCCCCATAAGATGTTGATAGTTATCATGTATCTGATGTATCAATATTTTCATTGGTTAATAATTTACACTGCTATAATAAAGACCCTTAGGCAAAAATAAAGATTTAATCATTGAGTGTGGTAGAAAACATGAAATTGCATTTAGTCAAAATAGCCCCCTGTAACTTACTAAAAATAAATCCCTATAATTGGTATGTTTTTAAACTAGTATTTGATAGAAAGACCAGATATTTTAATGCATTGTGCAGTTTTTTTATTTAATTTAAAAAACAATATTTGTGCATACTTTTATTAACCATTATTATAATTTTCTGTATAATAGTATGGAAAAATATATCTCAAAATAATTAACAGACCAGAAGCCAGTAATAAATAATACTCATGATGACAAAATAGGACACTTGATATTTCAATTGTAACACTGCCAGAACATGCCAGCAACTAATAAACTGTCATATCAATCTATATTGGTTAGAAACATACTCTTGACCCCATTTCATCAAGGTCAACCTATAAGGCCTGTCTCTCTCATGTAAGGAGAAAACAGGTTTCAAAAAGGCTGCATTACTCATACTTTGTTTTTAAATCATCTACCCACATTAATTTAAAACAATTAACCTAACCCAGTATGATAATGCATTTAGAATACAATGAACTGCTTTACAATAACTCTCACTCGGTTTCTCAAGCGGCAGTTTGACACAGTTTCAAAGTCGTAAGTGGAGATTTAGAAAAAAAAATGAGTGTAACCCACGAAAGTTTAATGGCCCCTGTACACACATGGCCAACGGTTCCACCAGCCCTTTGTGAAACCCCTTGGCCAAGATAAGAGCCGCTGTTTACACATTGGCGAACCAATCACTTGGCATTGGCTCTTCATGAAAGATGGACGTGGAATGAAAAAATCTAGGAAATTCTTGGTCATAGACGTTGTCAGAAAAAAAATATTAAAAAATAATAACCCCGTAGTAAAATTAAATTATTTGCAATATTAACAATTTTTTGAATATTCTGATAAGAACATTTATCTTTTTTAGGAAATACATTAAACATTTGCAAGGTTATTTTATTTCCTAAAATCTACACTATTATTGGCATAGATAAACTTATTATTTTCGTAAATATATCACTACTGTCCTCTCTGACGGCTGACGACCAACTGAATGAAGCGCCAACGTGTAAACGCAGTTGGCCATTGGCGCCAAGATCCTTTGATGTGTGGACAAAAAACCGACACGAATCGGTTGGCCGGCAAGCGCAAGCGCCAACTGCCAACTTACGGCCAAGTAGCCCTCTACACACATGGCCAAGGGGGTTGGTGGAACTGTTGGCCATGTGTGTACAGCGGCCATTATGATAATAACCGACCAATCGTTTGCGTTGATTCATTCACGCCCTCGCAATTAAAATCACATTGACAGCTGTACAGATAAACCTTGAAAACGCTATACAACAACATACACTATACCCATACGTACACATGGTACCGAAAACATTTCTATATTTTAACAAATCCTACCTTCTGCGCTCTGGTTCAGCGATGAGGGCACTGCGGTCGAGGACAGCTCCTTCTTCTGACCATGTTTAGGCGGATCAGAGTCTGAATCGTCGAAAACAAGCGTCCTGACCGATTGCGAACATCGTCGATCCATTGGCACTCACAACACAACCACACACAAATGCACTAATTTCCCCATTTATCACGACGATATGGTCACGCGACACGTTTAAGCGGCACCATCGGAGTTGCGAACATAAAATAAGCGAAACAAATATCGCTATATTGCACACAGTTGCAAATATAATTCGCGTTCTATGCCATCATAAATAACGCGACATGGCTTCTCGTATCACCAATCGAAAAATGACACTTTTGAAGGGTTAGCTTGTGTTGCCATAATAAACAATAATTTCCCTATTATTTGAATAATATTATCAAAATATTATATTGTATAAATTCGTTTCATTGTAGGTAAATTATTAGGTAGAAGCTCAAAATTAGAAACCTACAAGAATTTATAATAAATTTAATAAAATGTTGGTTGAGACATTATTTAAAATCGGATATAGCTTATTTTTCCAATACCGGCCACATTATTGAGATTGACATGTTTTTGACCAATAGCGAGACATTTATGTAACTGGGATTGCCAACTCAAATTTGAAAAACAATTTTTGCGATCGCGATATGTTTAAATCGAGGTTTAAAACTTTAAATCCCCTTTAAATGCCCTATTCCTAAATTAAATTTAATTAGATTTCAATGTATGTTATTTGTAGGCAATATCATACCAGTAAGTTGTGAGTTAAGTCCATTTAACCTTTAATTTAAAAAAATATATTCCTAAAAAATTATCAATTACCTAATAATATTAAAAGTAACGCCTGATTCCATCGATTATTTTCAAAAGTGTGAGGATTGAGTGAGCATAAGAAACTATTTGTAAAAAATTAAATAAGTCACTAGGTGATCTAAAATTTATAGAGGTAAGTTGGCATATTTTTTACTAAATGTTAGTATATAAATATTATATGTTAAATAATATGAGGGTGTTATAGAACTGAAGTAATTTTAACCACCAAACAGTTGTCAAAATAATTATATGTAAAATAGTTTTTCTCCCTATTACTGAAAGTTATTTTCATAAATGGCAACTTCCACTCATAAAAGCGAGAAAAAATATCGTTTTTCACTTTCTTTCAACTGTTAGTGCCGCCATCTGTGTATAGATTGTGAAAACTTTTCTTTTCAGGTTTGCCATGGTAAATAGAGAATGTTTCCAGCCTAATGTGCATGTAATTTTTTTATGCATATAGTTTTTATTATACAGCTGACTCCTGAAAAAAATTTAACAGTAACAGAAATTTTATATTTTTGTGTCTATAATTCTGTCATTTTTATATTTTTTTAGCTATAAATTAGCATGATAATCAAATAAATGTCTCCGCCTATAGTACCATCTAGTGGTGAAAGTCGGCAACCAGCAATAAATCCGTCAAAAGAAACGGAAAAACACGAGCGCGCGTCGTCTCGGGTAGATATCAGCTGAATTATTCGGCTAAAATGCCCTGGCACGGGCATACGTAGTCGTCGGTCCGCCATTACGACGCAGCCGAGACACGTTTGTCGTATTTAGTTAAATATTTTCGTTTATAAATGAGTAATAACGCTCATGAACTAAGTAATCGACTTCTGAATGCGTTGGATAACAATTACAATGTAAGTTTGCGAGTTTTAAAGACCGTAAGTTGGCAAAGCGAGTCTTAGATATGAGAATGGTCCCACGAGCCCATGACACCCGATTCGATGCAACGATTTGGCCTCTTGGGAGGTTGTTTCCAGAAATACTGATGTCCCTCTATACACGGATGATGATAAGAGAATGTCGGAATGTGATACGGTGTTGACATGAGCGTCTCCTGATAATAAAATAGTGTCGGTGGAGTGGATACGTGCGCGGTGCGAGTGCAGTATATGGGAGCACTGACGTCGTCAATGCTCCGTCTCTCGCCCTTTCGTCCACAGTGCCAAAAGTTTTGCAATGTGAAAGTATGGAATTGTGCCACGCGTGTCAAATCCCGTCGAATTTCTCGGGTTATGTAGATATGGTGCTGTGTGGAAGGCAGACGGAAAATATGTTTTTTGTCGTACCTTTCGACCTTACGTGAGTAATAGAATAAGTACGGCGTGGAGACACCTCATGGTGGCAGGTGGTGGCTGCTCATGGAAGCTGTGAATAGGTGTTCCGGGTTGTTGAACATGTCAATCTATATTGGTGTTTTAGGTTGAGCAATTCTGGTTTGGCAATATTGTGAATTGGCAATGATTTTGCAATACTCCTGAAGTCTGATTCGTTCGTTTATAACCTGAACTGTTGTGTAGTAATGCTTCTCATAACTTCTGTTGTTATCAGAAGGTTTATTTTTGATACTATTAAACTGCTCAAATTTCCTTATAGCTGTTTATAGAATGCCACATAAAAATTTAAAAAAATCAGCACAAGCTTGTAAAGTTTTTTTTTAAAGTGTATCTGAACCAGGCCACATGGAGGACTAGGGTCATTGCCATTCCCATGGCCATATGGCCAGATGTCATTCACTTCCTTTCTGTAAGTTAGATAACTTTGAATGAAGTGAATCCCAATCTAAAATTTATGTTACAAATGCATATCCTTCTAAACAAATACTTTTGTGTCTTCCATAACATAATATTTTCAAATGAATTCATATTAAATGTGATAAAATGCTTTGACTGCACTTGTTCCGTTCCGCATTCATATCTTTAATATAAAAAAAATTATATTGATATAGAAATACTAAAATTATTGTTATAAAAGGAGAAATGAACAAGTTTTTTCCCAAGTACATAATCTTTTTATCTTATATTACTTTCATACATCCTACAAATTTGCTGTGAAAAACACTACTGAAATGTTATCATGAAACTTTTTCCTCGGTAAAAGGGTAGAATTACCTACAGGGTCAATCCGCAGCAAGAGTAACATGAGTCACGATTTTATGGCATGTTTCATTTATTCAGGATGCAAGTTCAAGTCAAAATCTATCTCTAAATAAGTGTTACTTTCCCGATATATGCATAGATCCTTTCATTTGCAGCTGTAGTTCAAATAAACACTCAATGAAGTTGTGACTTATGTTACTTTTAGTGGATTCACCCTTCATGTAGTAGTAGAAGTAGTAGTAAACTCTTTATTGTACAATTAATAAC
Source organism: Leguminivora glycinivorella (assembly GCF_023078275.1). NCBI lineage: Eukaryota > Metazoa > Arthropoda > Insecta > Lepidoptera > Tortricidae > Leguminivora > Leguminivora glycinivorella. The sequence continues at coordinate 15,360,283 of NC_062991.1, forward strand.
AAAAAACACAGTAATTACAGTAAAGAACGTTGTCTGCTCTACAAGACGAATCCGCTGTGCTGTGCCCTACCACACAAAGCGGAATATCATTCGCTATGCCCTACCTCCTACTAAAGTTGTGACTTAATGTTACTTTTACGTGGATTCACCCTACTTCTAGTAGTAGAAGTAGTAGTAAACTCTTTATTGTTTATCAAAAAACACAGTAATTACAGTAAAGAACGGTACAAAAGCGAACTTATCCTTTACATGTTTTGTTATTTCCTTAGTTATTTAGGCATATTATTATGTCCGTGACAAAAAAGGCCTTGATACATGAAATTATCAAATCATTATCATATACAACATATGATTAGCTACAAACTTTAATCAGTCATCAATGTTGTTGTTTCCAACTAAACTGTATCGGTTAAAAATAGGAATTTGCCGCTTGATCTTTTCGAGTTTGTTTCAGTGTTTTCACATTTGGTTGCATCATTTACCACAGTCCAATGCTGCAACTTTGCTTACCCTGCCTCACATTGTCTGGCTCGAAAAATAGTGATTTTTACCAAATTGCCATTTATGATGGCGGGATAACGTCTGTGACAAAGACCACTTTGCAGGCTTGCATGCACCGGGCCCAGAATCGAGTGGCGTGGAGACAACTGGTGAAGAGTGTCCACATTCGTCACGTCACGTCCCTCAGCCATGAGGATATGACAAAGAAGATCCTATCCCCCAAAAATTTAATTTAGTCACCTATTTTCTGGAGAACTAATATTTTCGAGCCAGGCAATGTTAGGCAGAGTGGGCAAAGTTGTAGCATTTGAAGGCATTTTACATACCTAGTCAAACAAAAAGATTTTGACACCTTTAACCTAAAACTGCATCTCTCAATCAGGATCAGGGTTCAGGGATAAAATATAAAATTTTCAAGTACCTGTAGTTTATTAGATATTGCACATATCAATGTTACAGCCACTTTTGATATCTCTAAACTTGTAATAGAAGGCAATCTATGATTCTATGTAGAGCTCTTGTAGAACAAGCCTCTGCTGATAACTGTTTCTTGATGCTAGAGTTTATACACTTTATTATGCTTGTCTACTTGCAGAACTTGTGACATGGATATCCAATCCATATGATATCTTTCATCCTCCTTGGTTCCTTAACTTCCTACTGAGGATCGCCATCACATGAGGTTATTGTTATGTGCACCAAAGCTCTTCATTACACACAGTTTTCTGGAGTGCTATCCCTCACAGGCCTTAACACTGATCACCCAGGGGGTTAGTGTATGTCTTCCATACACAATACCAATCATAATGTGCTTTTCAAGGTTGTCCAGCTCCTGTCTCCCATCTAATATAGTCCTCCTCACCGATTTCAGCGATGGATTGTTCCTTAAAAAGCTGCATGTGGTTTACAGACCACTGCCTTGATGGGCTCAGTTCTCTATTTTTATCACTTATTCCTTCTTAAGTTTGATTTTCACCACATTTCATCCTGTGGGTGTTGTAGATGTCAACTGAAGGATACGAGTTTGATTGTGGTGACAATTTAGTTTTCTTTCAATACAATGGTTTTTTTACAAGTTTTGTTTTTGATGGGATTTAGTTTTCTTTCAACCCCTTCATTGCCAAGAGTGGCACTGAAACTTGAGCAGTTTCTTGTGCTCTACCTACCCTATCTGGGAATACAGGCCTGAGTGTATGTATGTATGTAAGTTTGATTTTCTAGGTACACAATCGTAGGAAACCGCTAGTTTTGTTTTTCTCTCCGCCTAGTGATTGTGAGAAGTCGTAAAATGGTTTATACTGTGAAATAATAGGTTTGTGGATTCTGAGTGGAATAAGTAACTATGAAATTGGAGTTTTATTGAGTGGTTTTTCGTATGGTTTGCTTTTGAAGGGATTGTGCCATGACTGCCATGAGTTCATGTTGTGAAATAGTTTGTTTGTAAAAGGAATGTGTGCCTGTTGGGTAGGTACTTTCTCCATTTTTAGACAATTCATTTTTTATTTATAAATTTTATAATTAAATCCAATTTTAAATTGGTGATGTATATAAGTAGTTTTTGTAAGGTTTCCAAAATCGTGTACATGATAAGCATTTTATGCATTGTTTAAAAAATCTTCAAAAAATGACATGTTTTGTTTAGAGCCATATTATACAAATCACAAATTTGTGAAATAAACTGCTTGACTTTATTTACGTCAAAAAGTAAGCATTAAAATGGCTAATTAATGTTAATCTTGTCTCTTTCTACTTCCAGGTTGTCGACATGCATGCCGTTAACGAAATCATATCCATATTGGAGAAAATCAATATTACAAAAGAGCTGTTGGAGGTAAGAATTTTTTTAACTACAGTTTGCTTAGTCTTAAATACTTATAAACTGAAATAGATACCATACAGTAAATAAAAATCGACCAAATCCACTAATGGCCGAGCCGGGGATATATAAATAGTACAAGTACAGAAGACCCACTGCTTTGATGTTTACGAAATGCCGCCTTTTTAAGTGCTTAACTAATTCTTATAAAGAAACGGACCGCACGCGGGCTGCGACCGACGATAGGGTTGCCTATGGACACCGAATATATAATAGTACAACTTTAACTCGAGTTTAATTTGTGCTTGTACAAGTAGGTACGACAAAGACTCACATTGTTCAAAATTGTGTCAGTTTATTTTATTACTTTGGTTTGGGGCCAGAATAATATGATGCTGGTTTTAGTTCCAAGAAATAAATGTAGTTGTAGATACAGTAAATATTATAGCAATGCGCGCGTAGTTTTGGTTAAAAGTTAAAACGATCATATTCCCTTCATTCATCACACTAGGTATCTCCCTAATTCTATTATAAATGTTGTTTTAGTCGGTTCAGATGTTTAAGCTCGAAAAGATAACAGACTGACTTTTACATTAAATAAATTAGTTAGGAATTAAAAAAAATAAAATAAGCTTATAGTTGCAAGTGCTTTTTCACATTATACGATCCGATATTAGATGTAGGAACCTTTCTAAAGGCAAAAATCAAAGATGGCGGCTGAAATATATGCCTATTCGGTCCTAGATCCGATATCGGATCGGGTAATGTGAAAACACAGTAACGGATATAATCGTGTCGGATAGTTCAGTGACCTGATGTACCGTGAATATTAATTGGAATTTGCAAAGCGTTTAACGCTTCCTTCTATAAGCCTTGGTACCATGGTACCTACTCACTTTGAAACGTCAATTTGTCTTCCGGGTGAAATTAGGATTATAGACAAAATGTTGTACAAAATGCTTTGGACTAGTGCGATATGATGGAAAGCGGTCACTGTAACCTATGGACGCCTGCAACTCAAGGGGTATCACATGCGCGTTGCCGACCCATTAGAAACTTGTACACTCCTTTTTTGAAGAACCACATACTGTAGTTCATCGGGAATACCTCGGCAGGCTCATTCCACAGCCGAAGCGTCCGGGGGAGGAAATTCCTCTGAAACCGCACGGTACGCGACCAATTAGGTTACAAGGTGTGTGGATGAGCGCCCTGTCGATGGCGAGCGGTGCGATGATGAAAAGTGGACGTTGGCATCATGTCAAACAGTCTTCGTGTAACTTCGTACCTGTCGGCGACCCGAGCACATTATTCACAATAAAACATTCTTTCTTGCGCTGAATTTGTATTTCTTTTCTTTCCAGACCACCCGACTGGGCAAGCACGTGAACGAGCTACGCCGGAAGACCTCTGAGCCGACGCTCGCGCGCCGCGCCAAGGTGCTCGTGAAGCGATGGCGCGACCTCGTCATACCTGCCGCCGCCTCGCCCCACCATGCCGGTAACTACCTCACCACTCCTCCACTTCACACCGTCTGTCTTCTCACTTCTACCACACCTCGGACACTGGCGATCAAATATATGAAAGAGGCGCGTTCCTAGCACAGTCTAAGCTCGTGTAGGTGAACGCGTACTATGCTTGTATGAGTGACATATGACAGGACGACTGTTCACGTTTTTGACAGGCGGTAACTGTAAGGTAACCGAGAGAGGGTGGGCGGCACTTTCAGCGGGGAGCGGGAGTGGCCGTACTTTACGATAGTACTCTTTATTATACTGTGCTTCTACTACTGGCCTTAGAGTATTTCACACGATTTATGGTGCAATGCAATATCCGAATAACAAGCATGCGAACGACGGTGTGACTCGGCCTTTAAAGCTAAGTTTGTTTCGATAGGCCCCCGCGAGCGGGGGACTGTTTTCATTGGTCGATGGGCCCCGCATGCGGGCTCCCCGAGACTTTTTCAACAGACCTATGCGAGAGCGACATACTTTGCCACAGAGATGACTAGGAAAGCTTGTGACCGAGTGTGCCTATAAAGCTGAGATTGTTGGCCCCGCGTGCGGGAACTGTTTTCATTGGTCGATGGGACCCCGCATGCGGGGTGTGTGACATACCTATAAGGCATACAACAGTAAGCTCATTGGTAGTTTTTTTTTTTTTTTTATTATTATAAATGGGCTTACTCTTGACCACAGACTAAAAGCTCACGATGGAGTGGTAGTTATTATCGCTTTTTTATCGATAGTTATCGACCTTTTTGGTGTCTTAGGTTAGGTGCCTACATTTTGTGCAATAATTCAAGTCTATGATATGTTCTACTGAGAATGTTTCAAATTCATTGTTATAGATACTTTGAAACGATACTGTCTTCGAATGACACGGTCCTAACATGTCAAATGATAAAAAAACTCCGCTACTGCTTAGCCACGGTCACACTTTATTAGTGGATTCGCTGCCCGCAGTCTTGTAACAAGTAACTGCTGTCATAAATCATCTTGTAATCATGAAACACTAACAACTTGCTTACTTTGTTCCTGTATTAATCACATTGGAAGTATGTACAGTCGAGTTTTGAACCGTCTCCCGTTTATCCCGGTCAATTTATAAGTCTAATGTACAGTCGAGTTCATAAATATATATATGTACATTTCTTCACCTTAATTCGTTGCAATAAGGTGAAAAAAATTACACATATTTATGATACTATAGCAAAAACAATACATATTTACAAAATACTACTTTGATTTGTAGAGGTTCACAATGTTCTCAACTATTTCAAATTGATAGCATAAGTAGTTCTCGAGATATTTAGTAATATGACAGACGGACAGTCGCACCATAAGGCTTTCTTTTGTACTTTTTGGTAGGTACGGAACCCTAAAAACATGATAGTTTTTAAAGAGGTAACGTTGACCGAGCTAGCACGACAAATAAACGTTTCCAAGAAACGATAGAAAACCACTATGAGCTATTTCTGTGTGTAACTGTGTATGTTATTCCAAAGAGAAAATGCTCCAAAATCAAGCGTGGATCCAGCTTCGTGCCCAGGGGGGGGTCACGTGGTAAAGGGCCAGGCCCCAGGGGGGGGGGGGGTCACGTGGTCTATTTGTACGGCCAACCTTGGCTCCAGGGGGGGGGGTCATGACCCCCATGACCCCCCCCTGGATCCGCGCATGTCCAAAATTTGCAGATTGTTTCAAAAACTCTTATCATTATAGATTCAGTCATATCAGATCAGTGATTCTCAGATTTTTGCAATTCTCGGATACACTTTATCCCTCTTATAAACGTTTACTAAAGTTATGAAGCCGATAAAGTTCGTTTGTCCCTTTCCGACGTAGTGGTGTGCTAGAAAGGGACAAAAACTTTATCCGCTTGATAATTTTAGTGTACGTTTATGAATAAGGGGCTTAATGTTTAAGTTATTTGTTTTTATAAAATGTGTTATTCTTATCCAAATTGACCTTACCATCTCGCGCGCGTCATTAATTTATTCGGCGTTTTGAAGATGTGCGTATTAGGTAGATGCCTAAAGTACTTATAATTAAACCGACAATACCTACACGGTAAATTATTTACTTCTACCAAAGAGGATCGAGTATTATAGAGAGTTACTGTCGAAGTAAAATGTGTAATCAGAGTGCATATAGACTGCCATCTCTTGACTTACAGGCTTAAAACTTTTGAACCTCACTTTTGACAATTTGGCCCATATTCTTAGCTTGATATATGTTAAAATGTCAAATATTAATATTATGGCCATCTAGTTGAGCGTCCTCCAAAGGTCTAACGCCATCTAGGCCACCGTACCTTTATCTGTATGGCACTGAGGCACGTTTTTTTCTTAAACTTTATCGCATACGGAGTTACAGATGTAGTACGAAAAGGGTTTCCTTCGGAAACGTTCGTATTTGTCATGCTAGTTCAGTCAATGTCAGTACATCTTGTACTGTCACTGACTGAAATAGCATGACACGTTCGTACGTTTCCGTAACAATTCGAAGGCAAATCTTTTCGCCCTACGTCTGTATATATATATTTGCTTCTACTCACACCTTTACAGCAATGATCCCAAAATGACGATTGTCATCTTACGAAGAAATTAAGTGACCCCAGTGGGATATTTGACCACAGTGACATTGACACTTGACACTGACAATTCTGTGCCTATGTCTGGGTTGATAAGCAACATTGTTACTCAGCGTCAATACTTCCTTGTTGAACAGGCAATGAACGGCGAAGTGGCACTGTGTTGGGTGACAATCGTCACTATTGTGTCGTCACTAATATGCCACAGTTCTGTGGTTATTTTAGTTCTTAAGGGGCTGACAACACCCAACTGCGCAAAATTGATGTTACTTGCGCAGTTTTTTAAGATAAACTATTAGTTTTAGTAAGGCAAGTAAATTATATGTTATTATTCATTATATTTCAACGAACATAGCCATACTCGATACACGATTTAACGAAATCGGCTCGATAGAAAAAACGGACGGACGGACGGACGGACGGACGGACGGACGGACAGACAGACATGCAAAGATGGTCTCGAGTTCGTCATTTAACGGTTCTATGTCGTATTCACTTAGTTGTCTTTAATTAAAATTACAATAACAAAAATATACATATCTAAAACACTGACGAAACAAATTGCACAAATAATGCATCTTTCTATTTTATTTTAATATTTTTGCGTACTTTTCGTACCTAGCCGCCCTGTTTTAGTGACATCGCGCTCTCACTTACACCCTTGCGAATAGACAGTGTACGCTAGCGTCAAGGTCATTGGGTGTTGTCAGCATCTTAATCGTTCAATAAAATGGTGTCTACTAGACATAGGGGTGTTTTTGAGGGCCACATGTCACATGTAGCCGTTGAAAGTTCATCCTCTTTCCATAGGAACAGAAGATGTGCACCAGTCCCATTCATTTGAATGATATGTAAATCAGAAATGAGCTAGCTGAGGTGTCCCCTTTCCGCGGGCCCTTTGTGCTGATTCAAATTGGCCCATATTAAAGGCGGATGTAGGGCTAGGTGCTTTCCGATTCTTTACCATGGGACTAGGTGTGTTATAGTGGAATATATGTCGATTTGTTTGAATAGTTATTTGTTATACAAGGGGGCAAAGTTGTATTTTAACGCCGAGTGTGGAATTGAAAAATGAGCAAGTGAAAGGATTCTATAGTTGAACTACGAGCGAAGCGAGTGGTTCGAGAATAGAATCCTGAACTTGCGAGTTTTTTAACACACGAGAAGTAAAATACATTTGCACCCGAGTGTAACACAAAACTTTTCCCCTCACTATAGCGAGGAAACTACAACGCAAAAAATGCGTTTATCACTGCTTCCAGTAGTTCCACAGGTGGTAAATCATCTTTATTACTAGATTCACCTACTTTTATCAATTTTAAAGCAGTTAATTTGACTTTATTCAAGGTCAAATTACTTTACCCACTAGTGGATAAAATGCGTTTTTACCCGCTGGTATTAAAGGATAAAACACGTGTTTCCGAGCTAGTGAGGGGAAAAATACATTATAGTATCTACAATAACTGAACAGGTATAACGGTCAATAAGGAATATATTATTATATTTACTACCTTTTGCCTGCAGCTTCGCTTGCGTTAAATTCGAATATTGCGGAATCCATACTAATATTATAAATGGCCAATGGGAAAGTGTGTGTCTGTTTGTTTGTCCGTCTTTCACGGCAAAACGGAGCGACGAATTTACGTGTTTTTTTAAGTGGAGATAGTTGAAGGGATGGAGAGTGACATAGTCTACTGTTTGTCTCTTTCTAACGCGAGCGAAGCCGCGGGCAAAAGCTAGTGCTCCATACAAACATTCACCCCCCGTTTTAGGGAAGTGAGGGGTTAAAAGAGACAAAAATTAGCCTATGTCACTCTCCACCCCTTCAACTATCTCCACTTAAAAAATCACGTTAATTCGTCGCTCCGTTTTGCCGTGAAAGACGGACAAACAAACAGACACACACTTTCCCATTTATAATATTAGTATGGATTGTCGTCACAGAACTGACAGCGAGTTAATTTTTGTTAACGACTTAGGGAATTTTCAGACAGCAAAAACCGGCCAAGAGCGTGTCGGGCCACGCTCAAAGTAGGGTTCCGTAGTTTTCCGTGTTTTCCTCAAAAACTACTGAACCTATCAAATTCAAAACAATTTTCCTAGAAAGTCTTTATAAAGTTCTACTTTAGTGATTTTTTTTATATTTTTTAAACATATGGTTCAAAAGTTAGAGGGGGGGGACGTACTTTTTTTTCCTTTAGGAGCGATTATTTCCGAAAATATTAATATTATCAAAAAACTATCTTAGTAAACTCTTATTCATTTTTAAATACCTATCCAACAATATATCACACATTGGGGTTGGAATGAAAAAAAATATCAACCCCCACATTACATGTAGGGGGAGTACCCTAATAAAACATTTTTTTCCATTTTTTATTTTTGCACTTTGTTGGTGTGATTGATATACATGTTGGTACCATATTTCAGCTTTCTAGTGCTAACGGTTACTGAGATTATCCGCGGACGGACGGACGGACGGACGGACGGACGGACGGACGGACGGACGGACAGACAGACAGACATGGCGAAACTATAAGGGTTCCTAGTTGACTACGGAACCCTAAAAAGTCATTCATGGTCTTGACAGTTCCTTTTTCAAACGGCACCAACGGTCATTGGGGTCATTGCACCTGAGCGCTCATTGCGCGCGCTCACCGTATACATTAATGTAAATGCCATTAATAATAGCGCAACTACAGGAAACCTATGTTGAGACTTTCTTTGTAGTGTGTAACGAATTTTTCGCATGTACATTCACCGGCAATAACATCGTACAATAAACTAACCACGCAATTAAAATTTTGAAAAACCCCCGACCGCGACATACCGATGAAACATGGCTAAAAACACTCCCGACTTACTCAGCTTTCATACCAAAAAAAACTAATTCCAAATCGGTTCATCAGTTCGGGAGCTACGATGCCACAGACAGACACGTCAAACTTATAACACCCCGTCGTTTTTGCGTCGGGGGTTAAAAATAGATTTGTATTTTTGTTCCATTTGGGCTAGCGCGGGGACTACAGCCCGAGTCTTCTCCTGCGTGAGAGGAGGCCTGTGGCCAGCAGTGGGACGTGTATGGGCTCAGTTATTATTATTTTACATTTTGTTTCCTATATTCATTTGTACGAATTGAATCTAACATGAAAACTGATGTAATCGACTAGTAATACAATAATTTATTTATTATTGTTTATTTTTGTTTGTCAGGCTCGAACCGGTCGTCAGCGGAGCGCACGATGCGGCGTCTCGGCGGTACGCCTATCACCTCCCCGGCCTTCGCCCGGGTACGCACTTATTAACTATAGTAGGGCTTACATAGCACCTGTTCACACTGCACGCGTTAGCGTTGTAAATGTACAGAAACTTTAGAGTGACGTCAGTGGAGCGGATGCGGCGGCTCGGCGGCTGGAGGCACGCCTATCACCTCCCATGCCTTCGCCCGGGTACGCCTTATTTACTATAGTAGGGCTTTCATAGCACCTGTTCACACTGCACGCGTTAGCGTTGTAAATGTACAGAGACTTAGTGACGTCAGTGGAGCGTATGCGGCGGCTCGGCGGCAGGAGGCAGGCCTATCACCTCCCCGGCCTTCGCCCGGGTACGGACTTATTTTACTATAGTAGGGCTTTCATAGCACCTGTACACACTGTTCACACTGCACGCGTTAGCGTTCTACTATACTGATATATATAAGTGACGTCAGCGGAGCGGATGCGGTGTCTACGTGGCACACCCATCACCTCCCCCGGGTACGCACTTATTTACCACAGTTAGGCTTTCAAAGCACCTGTACACACTGGGCGCGTGAGCGTTGTAATGTGAAGAATTTTATGAAAGACGGCACATTGCTGGCGTATAGTGTTCGTGCACATCTGCGACACTTTATTTATTTATCTATCTTTATAATAATATGCAGAATCTTCTAATGAGCGATTTTTTCTGTTACAGCAAGTAGTAAGCCCGGCTGTGCCCAGTCCTCGTCCCCCCTCCAGACCTGGTAATTATATTTTTTTAATACATTTGAAATTAATAAGATTGGATATTTTTACTTATCAATAAAATACTTGGCTGATGTGATGACGTTGACGACCTAAAATGAGTTTTCGTCTCCAACATAAGAGCTGGCCATTTTGTTCGGTCTAGAGTGATATCACGCCAGCTTTCGCCGACAACAAACTGTCTAAACGTTAATATTTAGCCTCAAGATTTATTGCTTATTTTTATTTCTTACGCCTAATTTATTTCGTATGCCATATGCTTAGCACGAGTACGCCGCGAAGGAATCTCATACGCGAGATAGATTATTGTATTTTTCTAATTCTATAATCTTTCATAATGTAGAGGGGTGAGCTGTTTATCTCGCGCATCCTGGAAAGGAACAAAAATGTCAAAATAAACAGTCATATGAAGGGAGGTCATGGCCTCTAAGGTTACGTTTGTTTCCAGCGTGGGGCGGCTACGAGTCAGATTCACAGGACGTGATCCTCGTGGACGACGACCCGCCGCCCGCGCCCGCGCCCGCTCCCGCGCCCGCTCCCGCTCCCGCGCCCGCGCCCGCTGCCGCGTCCGCTCCCGCGCCGTCCCCGCTCACGCTCACGCACAAGACGGCTTCGCGTAAGTAGCTTTATGGAATCCTATTTTGTTGAATCAGTGGTGGCCGAGTGGATAATGTACTCTTTATTAGTTTTAATTGCAGCGTCAGCTGTTATTGCTGTAGTAAGAAGGCCCTTTATGCCTTTATGTTTATTTTTACAGCTGCGAAAAGGCCGCTGTCTCCTGAAACGCCAATCGATGACAAGAAAGCAAAACGAGACAAAAAACCTAAGAAACGAAGGTAAAAATTCTATAAATTTATCTTGGAAATCATCCGTTTTCCCGGCCCCAACGGCTTATAATTATGACCAATTCATGATTGTTACACTTGACATATAACATGGTCAAGCGCCAAAAGGATTTTCTTAACCCCATGAAATATTTTTTGAAACAGGTCCAAAAAAAAATGGTCAATGAATTTGCGAATTTTCTCAAAAAAAGTTGTATAATAGTACATTGTGCAACAAGGGGAGGAAGTTGAATATTAACTAACGAGAGTAAGTTAAATCGCGACGGCTTGCCGGAGCTATTTAAAGACTCGAGTTAGTAATATTCATACTCGCCGAGTTACACAATGATTTTCATCACACCCGCAATGTAAAAAATATGTAAATAGATATAAAAAAGTTAAGTACGGTACAAGAAATTTCATTATTCTCTTGGTAGAACGGTTTTTCTATAACTCACGCTCCGCCTGCGTGCAATAGCACAATTAAAGTGCGGGTGTGATGAAAAGGTTTTATTAGACCTGTGAATAACGTAAATCATTTATTCATAATCGAACACAAACCGGATCTGCCGCATGCTTCGTCAACAAAACAGATGAAATGAAGAACTAGTTCAGATCGTTGAAACATCGATTGAGTAATGGAATGTCCGTATCGCAGAGGTCACAGCCGCGCCGGATCCGGCACGGAGGCGGCGCCGGGCGGCGTGACCATCCCCGCGCCCGGCACGCAGGGCGCCTGGCTCGGCCGCAACGGCCATCCCAACAAGAAGAATGGCGTGCGGAGCTCCTTGGACCCCTACGCTGCGCTGGTTAACAGGATGCCTCCTGCGGGGGCTAAGAAGGTAACATACTCAACCTCGAAGAGTTCATTAACACCGGGTCTGGCACTGGTGGTGTTAGACTGTTATGGAACGGGGTACATCCTAACGAGAAGGATGGTGTCCGGAGCTCACTGGACCCTGGATCTAAGAAGGTAAAATTTTCATAGATATTTCCACTCATTAGCATGGATAAAAACGAGCATAAGATATTTACTCATAGAAGAAATTTTGGACCGGGTCTAGCATCAGTGGAGCTTAACTCAGACGGAACGGGGCACATTCCGACTAGAAGAATGATGTGAGAAGTTCCTTGGACCCGATGCTGGCTTAGTTATAAGATGCTCACTGCTGCAGCTAAAAAGGTAAAATTTGCATAAATCTTATTCACTATCAATGTATAGCCAAAAGAAAACTTTATCAATAGGGAATGACGACTACATAAAAAATGGCATTCTGTTTAGTCCGTCAGTTAGATGGTCCAAAAATACTGAACACATATTTTTCGCTTTTTCTAATTAATGAAAAAATACAAAGATATAGAGCATCAAAGTTCCGGAATGGGGGCTTGTGACGTCACTTAGTTCTAAGTAACAATTGACAACATTTCATATTTTTGAGTACTACTTTTTATTGTTTGGTTTGAAAGAACTCAATACTAAAAGATACACGTATTTTTTTATTTTTCCAAAAACTGCTATTTTAATGAGAAAATCCCTTCTTATTACTACTTCGAGCAGAAAGAGCGTAAGTTACAAACGTCAAGACGCAGCTTCGTGACGTCACATGTGTTGTTTCATACACCTAAGAAAACGACAAAATCATTTCTAAAAAAAAAGTTTTAACAGTCAGCTCAAACAGTCCGATATGACTGACTGTCAAGTGTCACTGTCAACCAATAGTGAATGACTACGAACCATAGACTAAGCCATGAAATTTTTAATATCTTTGCTACGAACCAACGAACTGTGATAAGTGTCACTGTCAAACTCAAGTGACATCCCAACTGGAAGATTTTTTTGGTATAGTGGCAGCTCGAAATCAGCTATTTGACGTCACTTCCCCTTTAAACTATTTTTAAGATTTTTTTATACTAAAAATACGGAAAAAAAATATTTATGTGATCTACAAGCGTATATCTCGAAATGGTTTTCGATTTAGGGACATTGAAAATTTTGAAACGTTGTTAATTGTACCTAGGCGTGACGTCACGCGAAACTTCAATTCAACGCGCTGTACCGTCGTCATTTTTTGTCACGAGAAAAAAAGAAAAAATACGTGTCTAATATTCTTTGATAATCTAACTAATTAGTTTGTATTAGGTGTAACAAATGATTGTTTTCAGGTGAAAACGACTAAGGAGCTGCTGGCGCAGATCCAGTCCCGCGGCTCCGCGCCGCGCTCGCCCTCCCCCGGCTCGCCCGCCTCGCCCGACGTGCTGCTCATAGAGCCCGATGAACGTACGTACCCCATTACAATCGGCGGCGGGAGATCGTTCCAACAGACGTTGCAGCATATCTGAAGCAGTTACGAAAAATAGACTTATGATCAGAGATCGGATTGTAGTGCGTCATCTCATACTAAAAGTCATTAAAATGACGTAGTCACTAAGTATGTCGCAAATCCGTGCGATCTCTGCTTATGATGCTTTGTTAATGTTGACATTCACTGAATTTAGTAGCATTTTATGATTTTATCGTTGAAAGTGTTTCGCTATCGCAGGAAATGTGTAATTTAAATGTTGAGGTCACATATTCGTCCGTTTGTAACTTCGTATAATGTTGTGTTTATGTATCTGTGAATTTAATAATTATACAATTAAAAAATCGAAATAAGATGTCATATTTTTTCAGCGAGTCCGGTCAGGCCTTTCCGGCGTCGTCGCCGCTCCTCGCAACGGCGAATCAGCCCATAGTTGCGTAATTATACTTGTTTCCGAGTCCGGTCAGGCGCCCGCTCTCCCCCTCCCCCTCCCCCGCGCCCGCGTCGCCCCCCGCGCCGCTCGAGGACCCGCGGGAGCTGCGCGAGTGCACGTGCGGGGACGAGCCCGAGCACGCCTGCCCCGCGGCCGTGCGGCCCGAGGTGCTACCCGTGCACGTGCACGCGCTGCACCACGTGTACCTCCCCGGCATCAACGGCACGCGCGCGCCCCTCCACCCGCACCAGTTCGCCGTGCGCAAGCTCGCCGACCCCGCGCGCCCCGCCCTCTTCACCTCCGTCGTGCCGCTCTACAACTACTCCGACTACGCCGACGACTACTGCGTCAAGAACATGTCGCGCGTGCCGCTCTGCACGCACCTGCCCTGGACGGAGTTCGCGCCTGCGCCGCCCGACCCGGCCCCGGCACCGGATCCGCCCCCTATCCGGCCCTACCCCGTCGACGATAGTCCCGAAGTCAAAACGGAGGTCAAAGATGAGGAGGAGAAGAGTCAGGATATGGAGGTGGACGCGGCGGAGGAAGTGAAAGTGGAGCCTAGTGAACGTTTGAAACCGACCGACGGGACGGTGTTAAAAGTGAAGTGCGAGAGTGCCGCTGACGTGCCGGACGAGTTCGCGAGCGAGCAGAAAGATCACAGGACCGTGGAGAAGACGAAAAGTGAGCTCGACGGCCGGGCTTTATACGATCAGTGTCAGAGTGCGCTGCGGTCTATAGAGTACGAGTACGGGCAGACGTTCGCCGCGCCCACGGTGACGCTCCCCGAGCAGGCGGCCGAGGTGAGTGACGCGCTCGAGTCGGCTCTCTCCGCCGCCGCCGAGGCGACCGAGCGAGACGACCGAGGCAGGCCGTCCCGCTCGGGCGCGTTCGCCGAGTGGCACGAGTGCGCCAGGCTCGGCGAGCTGATCGCCCTCCCGTACGTGGTGATCGACTGATGTGATACCGCTAGAGTGCCAAATCTCGGCGCGGCTCCGAGCTTCCGTTGTTCCGACGTTCCAAGTGTCCTTACGTTAGTTTTAAATGTACATACGGTGTTGGATGTGTGCCCTCGAATGTACATACGATAATTTAGCTAATGTAGTTAGGACGAAATCGATGAGACTGCGGCGGGGTTTTTTAACAGTGCGTCAACTGAAGCTTTTGAGTTTGCAAAAATTTATTTTGTGTCGATAGTCGCGTCACCTGATGTGTTTAGTCATGTATAATTTATTTTATATTGTTTTAGGAGTTTACCTCCGTCTCGTCTAAAAATGTTTTGACAAATGTAATATTTAGTTAAATGTTTCATTTGACCTTAAACTATTCAACTAACCTTGCCTATCTATCATAACACATTTGTGTGTTTAAAATAAAATGATATAATTTTGACGTATTCTCATAAATTTTTCGGAAATTATGTGTGAAATGTCATTTGATATTTGCCAGTTGCTTTTCGGTGAATGAAAACATCGTGAGGAAACCAGACTAATTCCATTAAGGCCTTGTTACCCTTCGGGTTGGGAGATCAGATGGCAGTCGTTTTCGTAAAACTAGTGTCTACGCCAAATCTTGGGATTAGTTGTCAAATCAGACCCCAGGCTCCCATGAGCCGTGGCAATATGCCGGAATAACGCAAGGAGGATGATGATGTAAAGCCCAAAGTGACTTTTGGATCATACTATCTTGGTAAAATACACAGGTCAAAGAAACATTGATTTAAATGTTTCATTTGATCAAAATATCTAGATGAAACGTCGGTACCCAATTTAGGTGGATATTTTACGGTGGATCGCTCTCGACTGTTGTGATATGAAACGCGATATGGTCCGTGGGTCTACAAGGGGCCAACTAGTATATAAACCAAACCAATCATAGATGGACTCATATCTAGAGCTGCCAATTTTACCCCAGGGTCTTAGCAGTCCTATCAGAGGCCATACGGGTTTTAAAAAGTGTCTGAGTATAACCCAGTCACTTAAATATTAGGGCAATCCCCTACATCTTTATTTTTGTAATAAAAACATATTCTTAACTTCTGAATCTTTTAGCTATGGCAGCTCTTCTCGTATCGAAACAGTAACGGCTTAACAGCCTAAGTATTGGCTTGAAGTAGACCCATTCTTATGTGATAGGAAAGAGGACTGTGTCAAGTATGCACTGAATTCTAAACTGTACTTCCTTTAGACTTAAATGTCAGCAGTTTTATTTGTCTAACTTTGGCTGAAAACTTGATGAGGTTGCAGTGTTTATAGTGATTTAAAATAAAATTTTCCTTAACATGGTTTTGGTAAGTCAAGTCATAATATTGTAGACCATCATACTGGTTTGAAAATATTTCGTACTTATCAAAGTGGCAATTGTTTTTTGTTTTGCAATTATCAACGAAGGTAATATCACAGTATAATAAAGAGTACTTTCGTACAGTATGGCCACTCCCGCTCCCCACTGAAAGTGCCGCCCACCCCCTCTCGGTTACCTCACAGAAAACGCGGAGAGTCGACCTGTCATATTTCACTCATACAAGCATAGTACGCGTTCACATACACGAGCTTAGACTGTGTGCTAGGAATGCGCCTCTTTCATATATTTGATCGCCAGTGTCCGAGGTGTGGTAATATTGTCTAAAGTGCTTGAGCACCCTATAGATTCTATTAATTAATTTCAATTTTTTTATATACGTATTGGTTTATTATGATTTGATATAACTAATGCAAAAGGTTGTCACAGTAACTTTCTAATGTTAGCTTACCCATCAAGTTTAAAGGCTAAAGTAAGACAACTGCTTCCAAAACTATTGATCCACCAAATATTTGTATAGAAACAAATTCCCAAATAAGACAAAAATCTCCAGACTGTTTCGTATTGAGTTATATTGTTACCGAATGTGATTTATAAAGAGAAAAATTAGGTAATTAATAATAATAGGAGTTCCAATTGTATATTATACATATATATTGCTATATCAACCATTCTAAATATCAAACAAAGTTATAACTAGAATTATCAAATAAATTATTGAACTAAATTTCTTGTTAAAAATTATACTTCCGCTGCAATTCATACTTTTCTATAAATAATTGGAAGTTTTTAATTTTTAATGATAAATTAAGTTAAATAAGGAGACCACTGTACGATTTGTAATTGTTTGTTAAGCAATTTTTTTTTAAGTATCTCGAGTGAGTGAAATTGGTTCAACATTTCTTGGCCATCTACTATCAGGGAAATGACAAATTTTACAGATTTTTATACTAATATGAAGTGGTTGTGTAAGTCATGTAATATGGCATGAGTATTACCTATATTATAAGTACAATAGATATGATAATGTTACGTTTTATGCATCAAGTCCTTAAACCAATGTGTTCAAAAATCCTTTTATGATTCAAGTATTTAAATACTGTTATTTTCACTGATAGTATTTGGCTAATTATTTGTGACATTACTGACACATTTCTTCCATCTTTCCATTTTACGTTTTCGTCTCTATCTTACTAGTCCAACACGAGAGAGACTATAGTAAAAGTTATATGTCACATTTATTGCCATACATTTTATGGCAAACATTCACCGCCTTATTCATAAACGTTCACTAAAGTTATCAAGCCGATAAAGTTCGTTTGTCCCTTTCTAACACGCCAATACGTCGGAAAGGGACAAACGAACTTTATCGGCTTGATAACTGAGTTCGTTTATGAATAGGGGGGGCTAATATTCGTCGAATAAATGCTGCTATTATAAATGTGGTAAAACACAAAATTCATATCAAACATATGAATTTGTTTGTATTATGACCATTGTGACAGGGTTCATAGTGTCACATAATTCAGTTATTTAGTACACTGCAAAATAATCTAGTCTTTCAGTTTCATACATAGGTACTAACTATCAAGGACTAAAGGTATAATGTTGGTTGCCTGGTAGTGTTGAAAATGATTTAAATGCAAGTTTCGTCAACAGGAATCAAGTTTTTGACAGAAATTTGTCGCCGAATTATTTTCAGCGATCACTTTAATTTTATCTATCTAGTTAGTTGAGAATTGCTTTTAAACATGATTCTAACATAATAATTTTGTGAATCTGGCAATTTGAATGGTGTAATGTATATATAAAGTAAGCTAGAAATTATACAAGAAAAAGCACTCTGAATTTGACAAATCCGTTACGAATCAGGCCTTACTATAGCATTTTTTTCATCCATCACCTAAAAGCAAAGTAAAAGTACAAGTGTAGTGCGAAAAAATTGCCTTCGTATTGTTATGGAAACGTACGAACGTGTCATGCTATTTCAGTCAGTCTCAGTACAAGATGTACTGACTTTGATTGAACTAGCACGACAAATAAGAACGTCTTCGGATTAATTCGAAGGAAGCTACATCTGTACATTAAACATATGTATTTTTATATGTTTAAACCAAACAAACGCATTTATATTAGTGCCTTGATATTTTAAGATCCATATTTGAAGAGAAAAATCTTCATAACACGCTTTCGTTCCTAAAACTATCATTTTAAGTGTATACTCATACTATTTAAGTTTATGAATGTATCAGTAATGTTGCAACTGCCAACGAGTTGGTATAAGGCGCTTATTTACCACCCTTCCTTAGAACTTCAACTATCTGATAAAATAAAGTATAAAGTAAGGATTCTTAGCACAATGAATTTCATACATTGACCTTTTACCTATCTTTTTCGTTCGTGTATAATTATATTGCTATCTCTATTGTTACGGTTAATGCTACAGAGTGTGATAGCAATATAATTAATTTACTCGTGCGAAAGAGTACACACACGGGTCAATGTACGAAGTTCTTGATACAGTCGATTTTATTTACATCTACACTTGAGAACAAAAATATCTGAACATGTAAGCTTATAATCAAAATCTAGAAATGACTTTGCTAATCCTCGAATTGATAATGCCCTAGTCAATCAGTGCTAACCCGTTACACTTATAGATTAGTGGGAAAAGTGTTTCCTTCGCATTTTTCCGGAAACGTTCGTGTTTGTCATGCTAGTTCAGTCAATGTCAGTACATCTTGTACTGAGAGTGACTGAAATAGCATGACACGTTCGTACGTTTCCGTAATAATACGAAGGCAAATCTTTTCGCACTAGATCTGTGTTCTGTGTTGCGTATTTTTTACGGGCAATGAATCATCATCATCATCATCATCGTCAAACAAGAAGGCTCAGTCGAAGTTTGAATA
Organism: Leguminivora glycinivorella; assembly: GCF_023078275.1. Classification (NCBI taxonomy): domain Eukaryota; kingdom Metazoa; phylum Arthropoda; class Insecta; order Lepidoptera; family Tortricidae; genus Leguminivora; species Leguminivora glycinivorella. The sequence continues at coordinate 15,379,460 of NC_062991.1, forward strand.
GCCTTATCCTTTATAAACCTTTGGTTTAGATATTTTTGACGTGTGTAGATGTAAACGAACTCGACTACATAAAATAGAGTCCTTAGTTAAGAAGAGTGGTAAATGAGTGTCAAAATGAGAGGTCCCGGGGTGGTAACGTAGTGTTACCGCCTACGGGCGCGTGCGGCGCAGTGAATCTGTCATGACATGTGTGTCAATTGTTTTTGTATTATCATTTGGGCTAAGATGGTAGTGATCAAAGATCTTGGAAACTTTAATTTTGCTTTTGACAAAGAGTTTCTGAGGTAAACTTGCAATTTCCTGTTTTCAAATAACACAATGTGTTTGTCACTGTCACAGGTAGATAATAATCTAAAATATTTGGATTATTGTAGCAAACTGCGATGTTGAAATATTATGTTTTGAACCTTATGTTATGTTTTTTCCCTACTTGATAGGAATGGCAGAAACATCATACTTAGGTTTCTAAATTTAAAAAAGTATGTACTTGATTTCTGTCATCTCTTTTCAAGTAATTTGGTATTTTTCTTTTCTATGATTTGAATTCAAAAAAATGTTAAATTGTGTTTATGTTAAGTGTTAACAACAAAAACTATTAAGACGTACAGTTCACTCGTTTGCTCAAGTGCTATAAATACGTGCGGTATTATTTTCGAGTTGAACTGTACACGAAAAGCCAAATTAGTTGTTATATTTGTACATATTGCATTCATGTTTGTTTATTATTATATTTTAATTTGTTTTATTCGTACTCTTTTATCTTCTTTTTTAATGTTATGTTATCTAAATAGATATTCTTGGTACAATTTCTTACCAAACTGATATAATTCATACCAGGGGTCCATTTCTCAAAACTGAAAGTTACAAGTTACAAGCGGAAGTCTCTTTCCAACTTGTCATATTAGACATTGACAACCACTTGTAAATTGTAACTTGTCACTTCGAGAAATGGGCCCCAGGATATACTAGAATTCTCTTCGAGCTCTCTTCTTCCATAATTTGTATTTCAATATTTTCTCAACTAGGTACAATCCGATGCAATGAGGTCTCTGATAGTCAGACTGTATAAAGTCCTTTCAAGTTAGACTGTGTACTTGTGTAGCAGCCCTAAAATATTAACCCCCTTATTCATAAACGTTCACTAAAATTATCAAGCCGATAAAGTTCGTTTGTCCCTTTCCGACGTATTGGTGTGATAGAAAAGGACAAACGAACTTTATCGGCATGATAACTTTAGAGTACGTTTATAAATAAGAGGGTAAGAGTCCTATGTACAGTCGACTACAAAGAGATGTATCCACTTTTTCACTTTATTACAATGTAATAAGATGAAAAAGTGGATACATCTTGTAGTCGACTGTACAGTTAGCGTGAGATCTTCAAAATGTTATATGCCTACTTTGTTTAACCTGACTTTTTAAATGTGTATAGGCACAGTCTGAAATGCCACATATAGACGGTCAACCAAATCTTGGAACTAAAATATTTTTAAAGTATACTTTTACGTAATCAGGCGAAAACAACACAGTTATGTTCTGACTTTTAAGTAAGAGGCATAAAGTTCATTGTGTCAGTGATTGATTTGACATGAAGTGAGTTCGAGTGCAATGACGTCACTACATCGCTGAGAGCGTTTTCGGTGGCCAAAATAAATAAAAAATTACACATTTTTAATCGAAAATACGTAGTCATACACTTTTAATACCTAAAATGTATAAATATTGGTTTTTATGTCAAATACTACAGAAGACAATCATTTATTGTGCCAAATTAAATATGAGTGTAGTAGCCTATTGACCGTTGAGCCCTACATGTTTCCAAGCCGCCTTTTTTACTGCTAAGAATTTGGTTGGCCGTCTCTGTGTAGTTAGAAAACACTGAGAAGGAAAGGACGCGGGCCAAATGCTGTCCGGCCCATCATGTGCTTACCTTAGGCCCACTTGCACTAACCACTTAACACTTTCGAAACCGGGCTCTACGCGGCGCTACGACATTTTCGCTACATACGGGGAAACCCATGTAATCGGCTACGCTTCTACGAGCGGTGTACCCGACAGTCGGGTTCTTGGTAGCGAAAGTGTTAACTTAAAGTTAGTGGGCTGTCAGTCAAATTCCATATGAAATGGTGGGTTGATCCTCAGGTTAATCCACCATTATTACCTATTATTAATACCGCCCTGTACACTATTGTCAGTTAACCTTACTACTGCTCAGGAATGAGGTTTAAAATAATCGTTTTGTTAATAGTATGTAAGACAGATTCACTGCGCCCTGTATAGTTGGCCTTAGAGCCGCCGCGCGCGGTCGTATAACCCGCTGAATGCCTTGCTGGACGAGCTCCGTTTTGGTAAACAAAAGCAAAATATATGTGTTTTTATTACGATATATTGTTTTATTTCCCGTCTTCGAGATAGTTACATTATTTCACATGTAAGTAGTAGTAAGTAGGTAATGAGGAGACACACACTCAAAGGTTACGACAGATGTCGCCACCTAATAAGTCCATTGCACAGATAAAGAATTTCATACGTGAGAGCGAGAAGATATTTTTTTCTCTCTCATATGAATGACAGTGACATGCCTAGACAGGCGCCGCCTGGCGGGATAAAATCTCAGTGTGCCTCCTCATTCATTGCCAACTGCTGCTATGATATTGAAAAGTCACAAAATACCTACCAGACCTACCTACTGAATTATTTTAGGATTTTAGGCTGAGTAAGAAAACTAATTTCGTTAATAAAATTTATTAATAATAAAATTACACTTCATTTATACAACATTTGTAATTGACACTTATATTTAAAATATCAGTAATGGCACTTTTGTTAGTCGCATTGTTTCGAGTTTAGGTATATTCAATATTCTATTTATAAAAAATCGACTTGAGATTCAATGTTATTATGTTACTTGCAAGTTAGGTATTTTTTAAGTTATACATTTCTGACTATACTTGCAAGTTCTCATATACTATCTTCTTGAGAAGTATAGAGACTTATTTATATTACATAAAACTACGATATAAAATGACGTTTAAAAAATTTAGCACCTTTTTGGGAAACTTTAAAAGTCAATGGCAGTTAAGATTTTTATGATAATTTTGTTATATCCATTAAATACATCCGGCAAGTCATGTTTTAGCACTTACATACTATGTTGTCAATTACATACAACTTTCATACAACAAAAAATCTTATAATGTTGACATAATTCACATGACATCCATGATGACATTTGACATCAAAAATATTCCCCATTTTTTTTAATGTTGACATTTACTTACACTAAGATTCCAAATGGCATCCACGATTAAAAATGACATCCAAGATTCCAAATGACATCATTCAACTCATTTTTTCACAAAATAATATTTAAGGTCAGTCTGACATACAAAATACTAAATGTGAAAATATTTTTTAGAAGAAATTGCCTAATTTTACGAATACCTGTCATATTTGGAAAAACTGGATGCAGCTTTAAACAGACCCAGGCCTTCTTTTGAAACGTAGGTAAAAGTTGCTTTGGTCTTCGCATTTTTTATTTAATTTTTGGGCGAATAGAGTTTATTTCCACTTGGAATCTTGATACCATTAGACTAATCAACGCCTATATTTGTTTTTACATGATGACGCAAGGCATGGCGCAGCAGAGCGGCAGGCAGATAGGCACGGCGGTTTTCTTCTCAGAGTGCTTTTCCTTGCTGCGCGCGCCGCTCTCGTACTCGTACATACCGCGGCCCGATGCGTACGCGCCGCCGCCTTGCGCTGCTGACTGTTGGTGAAAAAAACAAAAATATTTCAAATTCAAGCGGGATGACCTACCAACTGGCCGAGAGAGGCACTAGAGAGCAAGGGGCAACCTTTAAGGCCCAATAGGGAAGGCGTAATAGGGATTCACTTAAAGGAAACCGTCTTCTGTAAAAGTATGAATAATTGGCTATACTCAGGTAGGAGATGCAAGTTTCTATAGTGTTCTGTTACTGTGTTGGTAGCATCAGCATCAATTTGCTCGTTTGTTGTTATCAAAAGAAGCAAAGCAATTGACATCTCATCGTATAGAGACTAATAAATAATGGGGGAAACAAAAGAAGTCAGATAATAGACCAGCAGGTACAATCGACCACTTAGCAGCACAATTATTTCATTTCTTGTGTGCAAAATTACGCTTCCACGTATCGTCAATATGCCTTTTTAGTGACATGACATAATAGCCAGTTAGAAAAATACTTATTACTGTTTACTTTTAACAATATTGTACTTACAGCGCTTCCGCCAGCGGTATAAGCAATAGGAGCATCCTTCTTGGCGAACGGCGTGTGTCCGGGCGGGTAGTACACCGCTGGGCCGGCGACGTTCTTGCTGCCCACCGCTGGGGCCTTCGCAGTGGGCGTGGGCGGCGGGGACGAGGCTTGGTGGGACTCGCGGGTCACTTCTACCTTGCGGCGTACTACGCCGTCCGTTTGGGTTGTTGGGAATCTCTGGTAAATGAAAAAAAAAATGTTGGTTTTACAGTAGAGCCGGGTTCGTAGTACCTATTAGTTCCTCGAGAAGTATATTTATTTAAATATAAAAGTGGAAAAGTACTGCATTGGGTGAGATTTGAAATCTCGGCCACTGGATCTATATTCCAGCACTCTGCCAATTAAGCTACCAAGACCAAGACAGCGAAATTTTCCACCATATTGGTCAATGGGACCTGGTTTCAATTGCAGTGTATTTTGCTTGTCAAAAAGTTAAAATTTATACTTATTTAGTACAGAAAAAGTTGGCAAACCGCGGCTAATTATAAAAAGCCACTGCTTTGTGGAAATTGTATAAATGATAAATGTTCGACATGGTAAGATTGTAATTTCTTTTGTCAAATTTGGATAATTTTTATTTGCTTCAACTTTCTGTAACTTGGAAATATCATTCTAAAAATGTAGCGATAGAAGAATAGAATCAATATTCATTACCGCTTCAGGGAAGTCGGCCAGCAGGTCGTCGAGCCGCTTGGGGGGCTGCTGGTCGCGCTGCGGGGGCGAGGCGGGGCGCGGGAACGGGGAGGGGGAGGCGCGCTCCGTGGTGTCGTGCCGCGAGTACGTCGTCTCGCTGTACTTGTACGTCGATGGAGCCTGGAAGGAAGGACAAGTTAGTTTTTTCCATACTTTTATTTCAAGAGTAGCTATATATCACTATCACGCTAACCGAAGACAATATTACATTAATATAATAATTATTTTATATATTATTTATTTATTTATTAGTAAAAACATGTTTACATGACATTACAGTAACACCAATGCGTCACGAAACTTAGATAACATAAAAGAAAAAAACAGTATGTAAGAACATGAAAAAAAAAAAAACAATAAAGTTTAAAACTAAACAATTGATTTGGGCGATGACGTAACTGCGTGGCTCCGTTGCGTCGTTTGCCCCGGTGTAGGATTATATATTGGGGACGCCTTACACAGATCAACTTAGCCCCAAACTAAGCAAAGCTTGTACTATGGGTGCTAAGCGACGATATACATGCTTAAATAGATATAAACATAGAAAACATCCATGATTCAGGAACAAATATCTCTGTTCATCGCACAAATCAATGCCCTTACCGGGATTCGAACCCAGGACCGCGGCTTAGCAGGCAGAAGAAACGAAGAAAAAATATTGACAGTGTCTTTTAACGACATCAACGTTCTTACACTTTTTGTACGTAAACCTCGTCATTTCTAGAATCAGTAAGAAACTATCTCTTTATTTTGAATTAATCGTCTTAAATATTATCTTCTATGTGCAAGTCAGAAATATTATAAAATCACGTTAGATTCCAACTAACATCCGAGATTCCAAACAACATCCCCGATTAGACAGACGGATTGTTTGTTTGCGGACTAGGTTTGACATTGTCACGGCGATCTGTCCTGTAATCACGTTAGATTCCAACTGACATCCGATATTCCAAACAACTCCCCGATTAGACAGACGGATTGTTTGTTTGCAGACAAGGTTTGTCAAAGTCACAACGATCTATCCTGCAACTGGTCTGTTAACTTACAATTTACATTAGTATAGTGGGTAAATACATATACGTCGGATATTAAACTTACATAAGGGCCGTGTCCATTCCGCTCCGGCGTCAGATGTGTGGTGACAGGAGCGGGGGGGTTGGACGGCAGTAGCTTCACTTCGTTGGCTGGAGACGGGTACACCATACGCTCTGTCGTGTGCTCCGACACTGAAATATATAGGTACAATTTATTTAGGGATCATCCATAAATTACGTCACACTAAAAAACATGATTTTTGACCCCTCCCCCCCTCCTTGTCACAGCTAGTCACATTTGTTAGACTCCCCCTTCCCTAGTGTGACGTCACATATTTTGCAAATTTACACGTAGAAATTATTGAATGAAAACAGCGGTTTGAAATCAATCTTATTTCCATTTATGTACTTAAATTATTCTTCACCACACCAGCAGATAAAGGCTCTCTTGATAGGTACTTCAAAAACGAATGACAAATATGTATAAAACGAATGGCTTTTCATCCGGTTACCGAACATCCTGTATTTGTATATGTTTATGAGGTTTTCATAAAGTAGCAGTTTAAAGTTCGTCTTTTAACACTTAGATTATGATAGATTTTGAAATGTGACGTCACGAAATTTAGGACACCTCCCTCCCCCTTGTCACAGATTGTCACACTTCGTCGACCCCCTCCCTCCCCCTTAATGTGTGACGTAATTAATGGATGATCCCTTATTACGGCAAGCGGAACCATGGCGGTCAGCATCTGCGATATAAGGATGTGCTCAAACGGCACCTGAACGCTTGCAGCATTGACCCTGAGCGTTGGGAGGAGCTTGCTACAAATAGGTCATCTTGGCGATCAACCATATTTAAGAATATCAAAGTATTCGAGGAAAGCCGCCTCAATACTTTAGATGCCAAACGCCAGCAACGCGAAGACAGACCGAAGCCCTCCTACGTATATACACACAATACCTCTGGCCAACTCTATTGTAGCACTTGCCAAAGAGTCTTTAAGACGAAGTTCGGCCTGGTCAGCCATATTTAGAGCCCATAACAGGCGTAATCCATAGTTGCTGAGGTCGCCATCGCCGAAATCGGTGAGGACTATATACAATTTATGTTTAAATAAAGAAATATCACAAGACTTCAAACCTCCTTATGGTACTACTAGCCGTGCTTGTCATACTGATGTGCCGACGGAAAGTTTCCAAAATTATGAAATTTTCACATTGGAAAATTTTGGAAACTTTCCATACTTTGTATGGACAATTGTATGGATGGAAACTTTTCGGGTTACCCTCATCTGGTAGAATAATTTTAGTCCGAAACGCACTTCGCATAACATGTTTCGCAGAAACACTTTCAGTCGAATGGTAATTTTTCATAAAACTTAGTTGGCATTATTACTACCACACATAAGACACATTTGGCAGAATATTGTTTTACAGAACATTACTTTGGTCGACTTTGATTTAGCATAATTTTAAGGACCATAATAATCTTATAGCATAATATTACATTAGCAGAATTATTAAACGCTATCATAAAAGAAAAACTGCCCTAGAGTCACCGTTAGGTACGACGACGAGCGAAGCGAGGAGGAGTGTTAGGTATCTTGCATCCCCAACACATCCAACTCGCTATCAAATAGCAAATTGCAACTTTATGCCGCCTAAATATTATCTGCAAAAGTATTGTTCGACTAGAAGACTATTATGCTCATCAACATTATGACAACAGATGATTCGGTATTACAAAAATCTGCGAACGTGACTTCTGCCAAGAATTATTATACGAATCAAATATATGCGTAAAAATTTTCTGCCAGATAATAGTGAACCAAACTTTTCATTTCATAAATTTAAATTCCCAAAAAATTTAAGATTTTTTTGGAACTTGCACATCATTAGCTTGTCATCAAAAGGGTTGTTGTCTTGGTGCAAGGTATTTTAATCGGTATGCTGATACTTATATTGAATGCACCAGTTAGTTACTGTATGTTTTTTACTCAGTACAAGTAACTGAAGCAAAGGAAGACATAAGCTACTTGAGTACCTAATTTATTATTGTGTCTAACTAAAGCAAATGAAGACATAAGCTACTTGAGTAATTATTGTGTCTGAAATAATTTGTGTAAGGTCGTGGCTTTATCTCTTCAAGCGAAATTGTCCTTTCTGTGCGTTAGTTCTCTGTTGTGTAGTAAGTATGTACTCTTGGCTGTTGCCAGACGATGGCAGTGATGGCACTACTAGGATGTTGCTCACTACAGAGGGCGCTGTATGATGATTGTTGTTGAATTAATGAATTCATGAGTGGATTCATTTGTCAAGAGTGGTTTTACAAAAATGGTCATTAAACTATTTACAGTGTGTTATTAACTAGATGGCGTTTTACTCTTATTGTTGTAACATACCATCAGTGGCGGAATATTGATCACGGCGCACTCTGGTGCTGGTGTTGCAGTGTTGGCAGTACTGACAGCCGCCGGGAGATGGCGCTACTGGTACACCAGTTGTAGTTCGGCTCAATCTACAAACAATCAATACAATTTATTAATTTATTTAGGGATGTTGAATCTAGGAAGGATAACTGTGACGAAGGGTAAGAGAAATAGTAGATTTTTCTATAAAACTAGGCACTCAGAAGTTGTCAAGACTCTAAAATTAATAATTGATAATTGACCTATGGTTATGTGGTTATAGGCTCCGATTTCCGCACTTAGCCTCATAGAGAGAGATGATAATTGACCTATAGCGACATCTAATGAAAAAGTAGGAAAAATTATTTCCTCGCGTTACAATAGATGGCGTAAACTCACGTGCGGACGTTCTCAGTGTCGCTGACATAGGTGTGGGAGTCGTGGGTGGGGATGGGCACGGTAGTCGGGTCTTGATCGGCGGGCACTTCGTATGTGTACGTCTTCACTGTTGTCGTCACCTTGTTCATGGGCGTGCTGGAGCGAGATAGCTGTAATGTTAAGTTGATATGTCGAATCATTCGTTAACTTATTAAATTTAACTCTCACTTCAAGGTTAAGTCAAATTAAAATAATATCTTCTATTCGACTTGGTTAGCAACGGATAAGTATATTGAACTGGTAAAACGGGTATACCTAAAAAATTGGCATCTACTGGAACGAGTTTAGAAGCGTTCATACCGAAAGTTATTATTGTTATTAATTTTCGTCATCCTCATCATGACTATAAGATAGCAGTGAGTCAGTGATTGTTAGATATATTTTGCAGTTTTTGCACAGTTGCTCATACTACTTTGCATTTATATATTATAGATTATTTCTAGGTCCCTGGTCATAATATGGCTACCCTCTTATGACCAGGGACCTAGAAATAATCTTCACGTTGGCATTTTGTAAGCCTTTCACAGCAAAAACCAAGGGTTTTCCGAAGTTTTACTGCTATGCCCAAAGCAGTAAAATACAAGAATTTATTCAATAGGCTACTAGACTCATATCTAATTTGGCACAATAAATGATTGTCTTCTGTAATATTTGACATAAGCAACCAATATTTAATGATTTTGGGTATTAAATGCGTACGATGACTACGTATTTTAATTCAAAAATGTAAATATTTATTTTTTTAATTTTGGCCAACGAAAACACTGTCAGCCATTAGTGACGTCATCACAGAAAATCTATAGATGACATGGCTGATGTGGTTTTTTTCGCCTGATTACGTAAATTCTATAGATGACATGTATTCTTTAAAAATATTTTTTGCGGTTTATAAGTCATAATAAAATATAGTGATATTTTTTTCGGTTAATTGGACAGTAAGTAATAATATAAGACAAACTTTAAAAAAAAACCGGCCAAGAGCGTGTCGGGTCACGCTCAGTGTAGGGTTCCGTAGTTTTCCGTATTTTTCTCAAAAACTACTGAACCTATTAAGTTCAAAACAATTTTCCTAGAAATTATTTACAAAATTCTACTTTTGTGATTTTTTTCATATTTTTTAAACATATGGTTCAAAAGTTAGGGGGGGGACGCACTTTTTTTTCCTTTAGGAGCGATTATTTCCGAAAATATTAATATGAACAAAAAACGATCTTAATAAACCCTTATTCATTTTTAAATACCTATCCAACAATATATCACACGTTGGGGTTGGAATGAAAAAAAATATCAGCCCCCACTTTACATGTAGGGGGGGGGGTACCCTAATAAAACATTTTTGTCCATTTTTTATTTTTGCACTTTGTTGGCGTGATTGATATATTGGTACCAAATTTCAGCTTTCTAGTGCTAACGGTTACAGAGATTATCCGCGGACGGACGGACAGACAGACATGGCGAAACTATAAGGGTTCCTAGTTGACTACGGAACCCTAAAAAGGGTCAAGTAGCTTATACAGTGGGTAAAGTGTGTATGCACTTACAGTTCCTGTGGAGCTGGACTGATGGTGGCAGTGCGTGCAGCTCTGAATGGGCGCCAGCACCGGCGCGGGCACCACCTGCGGTATCACGCGGGACTCTGTGAATGCAAAGTCAGACTTGTAGTCGTAAGTTAAATCCATACTAATATTATAAATGGGAAAATGTGTGTGTCTGTTTGTTTGTCCGTCTTTTACGGCAAAACGGAGCGACAAATTGACGTGATGTTTTAAGTGGAAATAGTTGAAGGGATGGAGAGTGACATAGGCTACTTTTTGTCTCTTTCTAACCCCCCACTTCCCTAAAATGGGGGGGGGGGGGGGGGGGGGGTTATCGAACATTCCGCAATTTTAGAATTTAACGCGAGTGAAGCCGCGGAGAAAAGCTAGTAAGTAATACATTCTTAGATGGTAGCGAGCTGTGATGCTAATTGACAGTGACAAAATTTAAGAGACATCGTAAAGTCTACAGAGTTTGCCGCAGTAAAGTCTACAGGCTCTGCCATATACCCTCCTATCCTAAATCCTCCTTTTACCACTATTCGATGGTGAAAGAAAGATAAACCATGGGATTGTAACCAGGGCCAGATTTCTCGCTAAGCCTATAAGTCGCGGGCCTTGAAGCCCAGGTATTGACAATAATTTTGAGATGAAGAATGCCTCGATGGACCTTGAACACTGTACCGTACCAGGAGTCTCTAAATGATGTTCGTACCTGTTTTCTCCTCCCGGTACAGTTCCTGCCTGATCTCCGCGGCCCGAGTGGTGGTGGGGGGAGGTGGAGGACTAGAACCCCACGAGGATGTCTCCACGCGTTCGTCTCGCTTCAGGGTGGAGTACCCGCTGGATGGAGCCTTTGCTGGGGTGCTGGAAATGTAGACATTATATTAGTAAGTAAAAACTGTAATTTGAGTTACATGTACCGTATATTCAATATTCGTAATAATATTTCCGAGGTGGGCATAAATAGCTGCGACACAGTTTATACCAATGCAGCTGATTACGAACAATTTTATTACTAAATGTATGTTATTATGTTCAATAAAAGTCTTAAATCTTTAAATTTTGACATTAGTCGTGCGAAAATGCATCACATGAACAATAAACATTTGTTTAATAAACAGCGCCATCTAGCGCATTATGCATATAATGTCGTTGTCTTAATATAACAGACGGCGCCATCTAGTGAGCCATTCTAAAACTAATAATATTTAATAACAAAATAAGAAATAATTCTGATATTAATTAATTACCCGCGCTTGTAGTCGAATGATGTGCTCTCAGCTGTGTCTGAAGTGTAGCCACCTGTAAAACAAAACAGATTTAAAGTTATTGACGCAACATATATTGAGTGTTCATTTTCAAGATATTAAAATCCGTAAAATAGAATCTGTTAATTTAGCCCTTGAGCTAAGATTGCCAGTCATGTGCAATGAAAAAATTAATTATAGATATATCGTGTCTTGGTTTGAAACATTGAATATCACTAGATATGACAATAAATGGTTTACAGATGCAGTGCAAAAAGATTTTTCCCCTCACTAGCTCAGAAACACGTGTTTTGTCCTTTAATACCAGCGGGTAAAAACGCATTTTATCCACTAGTGGGTAAAGTAATTTGACCTTGAATAAAGTCTAATTAACTGCTTTAAAATTGATAAAAGTAGGTGAATCAAGTAATAAAGATGATGGAACTACTGGAAGCAGTGATAAACGCATTTTTTGCGTTGTAGTTTCCTCGCTATAGTGAGGGGAAAAGTTTTGTGTTACACTCGGGTGCAAATGTATTTTACTTCTCGTGTGTTATCAATCAATCAATCAATTATTTATTCGTGATAACTACAAAATACACAAGCCAGCAAATAAAAGAAATTAAACATATAAGTTACCACGAAATTCCCGACTAGCATAAAATGCAAATGGTCTTCCGTCGGGACCATTTTGTTGGTCACGAACGCAGCTGTATTCGCAGCGCAATTTTATAACTAAACGTATTTTCTGTCGCTAAGACGTCAAACGTTCGTTCTATTTGTCATGCTGGTTCAAATAACTATTCCTTCGGCGTTCGTGTCATGCTGGTTCAGGCAGTGTCAATACGTCTTGTACTGAGAGTGACTGAAATAACATGACAGTGATACGTTCGTACGACGTTTCCGAAGGAAAAGCTTTTCTCTCTACATCTGAAACTCACTCTTGTACAGCTGTCGCTCCTGGTCTTTTTGCAGGTCGTCGAGAAGGGAGTCCAGCTCTTCCACGTTGTGCGACAGGTCTTTGGTCACCTTGCTGCTCTTCACTTTGGAGTAACCTGCAAATATCGTTTCAGGGTTTGAATCGTTAGCAAATCATAAACTGGTAACGAAGCTGATAGGAACAAAACTGTCACACAAACCAATTCTAATTAACACAAGTCAAAATATATTCAATTGAAAATATTTCAACTTGTGCTATCTTAAAATAGTCACACCACTATACATATGAATTGAAACCGAAATAAGGGCGCTACGAGTCCTTGTATAGATTACTCATATGAGAAATAATTTCGACCTCAGCAGCTGTGACCTGGGTGGCCGAGCGGAAACAGGCATCTGCCGCAATTGCAGGTACGCTGGTTCGATTCCAGCCTCAGGCACTGGAGGCCTTGGTAACTTTTTCTTTCATATGTGTAATTTATTTCGGTTTTAATTTGTCACACAAACAAACAATAATTGTAAAATCAGTAAGAACTGAGGGTATCACCTCTCTATAGCTCGAAAATCGTGACATTTTCATAAAGGTCAAATTTGCTTAATGTGATAGCTAACGAGATGTCCTATCGCCCCTTTTCATTTTGGCATTGGTTTTGGGGACATACACTCCGCCTATTATGAATGGTCAAGACTTCCTTTCCTGTAGGGACGCATTACGCAACGTTGCAGAAGGGTAAAGAAGGCGTGAGGGTTCGACAGTCTCGACGTAGATTTCCTGTGCTTATGTCATTCATTCATTCAATCATTTATTCCTTTATAAAACATAGTTTTACATGTCAACAAAATTTTTACATCAATACAATATTAAATACTAGTTTTTGCCCGCGGCTTTGCACGCTTTAGAAAGAGACAAAAAGTAGCCTATGTCACTCTCCATCCCTTCAACTATCTCCACCTCAAAATCACGTCAATTCCTCGCTCCGTTTTGCCGTGAAATACGGACAAACAAACAGACACACACACTTTCCCATTTATAATATTAGTATGGATTACATAATATTCATTTTTGTAAGAATAAGGGTTTATTTACCTGGCGTGGAACTGGTGTTGGACTCATAGTTGTATGTCCTGGTGCCTGAGGTAATGGCGGGAAGGTCACGTTCCTCACGCTCGTAGTAGTAGCTGGCTTCTGACTTCGGCAGCGTTTTCGGTGGTACTGTGTACTCCTGAAAAGTAAAATTAAAGATCATTAGTTAAACAGGCATTTATTAATACCTACAGCACAAAAATCTCTGGACAACGAGGTCGTAAGATATCTAGTGGGGATTGCGAAATGGAGGTGAAACGATAATCTTCTTCTTCCTACCTTTATCCCACGTTGTGTGGGGTCGGTGCAACATGTCTTCCATCCATTCCATCCATCCATTTTGTCCATTCTTCTATATCTTTCGTCATCTCAGCTCTCACTTCGTTCTTTCTCATATCGTCTTTCACACGCTCCATTTATTGTGGAACGACAAAAGATTTAAGAATTCAAAGAACAACAGAAAACTGTTAACCACCTGGCTGGCTGATCTATGCAGCTTACAGAAAGGTGGGAAAGGAAAAATACGGCCGAATTCTTGAGGAAGGCTAGTTTTTCGGCTAATATTAGTAACTATACAAAATGCAAAAAATAATTTTCACCACACCAACTGATAATGGCTTACTTTGCTATTCAAAAACAGATAGCACAATTGCATTTTATCCACAAGAGTGCAAAGTAATTTCATACAAATTTTAACTTAATATCTTGAGCTGGCTGGTAGAAATTACCTATAAATGATGATTTTGAATTATAAATATTGAACAAATTGATATATTTGATTTACTTTAATGTTTTATAATCATTATTTTGTTCGTGTGTTGGTGAGGTGAAAAATTTTGTATTTCACTCGACGGCAAAGTTTGTTTAACCTTCGTGCCTTGAAACCCTCGCAACGCTCAGGATTCCACTTCTTGAACCACTCGCTACACTCGCGGTTGGAATCTTTCGCTTGCTCGGGCTTCAATATTGGCAAGTGCGGTTAAACAACAACTTTGCCCCCTTGTAAAACAAATAACTAAGTATTGTAACAAAAGGACAGATTTCACAAATTCTATCAACCTCCTTGGTAGTTAAGGTGTCGTTCATGTGCTGTTCTTAAAACAAATTAAAAATATTGGTGAAAATATGATTTTTGCTACTTCTAGGCTGTGAAACAGCGCCATCTAGTAATATCCATGAATTGTGGGCCATTTCGGAGGTACACTTTTTTGTATATTGTTAGCCCCGGTATATATCGTTGGTGCTAGTTATATCCACAATGGCCGCTATGCTACATGCTGTTCAGATATATATGCTCACCTCGACCGTGTGGAGATCTTTGCGGTCGTACTTCCCGTGCGGCAGCTTCTCCTCGCGGTACTCGTAGTGGTACTCCCGGTGGCCGCCGCCGTTGCCGACGTTCTTGAGCTTGCTGTTCGCCGGGATCAGTTCGGATTTCAACATGTCTGCGGAAAAATAAAGTCAAAATGTCTTAATTTCATGAATGTCGAAGGAAAATGATCTATCTTACTTAATATCAATCGGTTCCGTACTCAAGAAAATACATAAGACATACATACGATCATGTCTGTATCCCATAAAGGGGTGGGCAGAGCACATGAACCTACTCAAGTTTCAGTGCTACTCTTGGCAGATAAGGGGTTGAAAGAAAACGAAACTGTGACATTGCAGTGAGAGGATGCCAGCCTCTCGCCAACGCCACAATTGAACCCATATCATATCCCACAGTCGCCTTCTACGACACCCAATGGGTGCTCAAGAAAATAAATAAATAATTAAAATTCTATTTACAAGATGTTTTGCAATACATTCGAAAGGCACAATTTTTTAAGGTTTACAATAGTGATAACCGCCTGTTCAATAGATGGCGTTGCTAACGTTGTATTTAAATAAAATGATAATTTGATTTGCGAATTCATCAACAGATGGCGTTAGTAACCAATCACTATATGCTGCATTTGTGACTATTTTAGTGAAATCCCTTCGGCCGTGTTTTAATTTATCGTCAATCGTTTCCCTCTGTTCAAAATTCTACCTATAATTCTACCTACCTAACCATATATATTTAAAAGATATGTTTCCCCTTTCGCCCCGCCCGCGCGGCCCTCTAATTAGTTGTTGACACCTGACAGACTGTTATAAGACATGTGCAAAAACGGTTGTGCTTCCGTGATGAAGTTATCCTGCCTGCAGTTCCTGACTCGTTTGCATGACCACCTTGACAGATTTTTGTATTTCTATTTTGCCCCCTCTTGTCCGTTCATAAACACCCACACTCCGCACTCGTACCGTAATGTACTAATAGTTTACTAACCGAATTGTTCCCCCGCGAAGGGCGCATTGCCGCTGCTGCTGCTGGAGAACTCTTTGAACTCCTTGTGCTTGCTGTAAGACTTCGTCGTCATCTTGTCGCCAGTTTATCTGCAAATAAACAAACATATTGTTAATAACATTAATTTACTAAAACTCCTTCCACGTTGAAAAGGCTTAACCCTTAAATGCATGACCTTGACAAAGATTTATTCAAATTTGAATTTTGACATGCTGTCAATAAAGGCAAAAATGCATGATGCATATGTATACATCACTATGCATTATTATGCATTGAGTTAAAGCGTGAAATGAACTTAAGTCCTTCCCAGTAGTATTAATTTAGCATATCCTACCTATTTTACCCAGCCTCTTCCAAAAAAATCGCGGACTATTTTGACTCCCAATGTTGCCATATACCTTAAAATCGTGCAAGCAATTATAAATTCGAACCTCGATAAATATGTACCTAGAGGTATGCATTCAGTTCCTACCTACTTGAAAGAAATGGGCAAATTGCTAATTACGTTTGTAATTTAATATAACTAAAGACAGTAGAAACTATATCTAAACCTGTAACAAATTGCTCTAAACATACCTATTGCCGTATCCAAATTTACATAATTTGCTAAAGAATCGTGCCCGTCTCATTCACAAGTTATGTGTGAATTGTTTACTAGTATGTGTGTGTGTGTGTGTGTGTATTACGTAACTGCCTCTGTTCTTTCACACCTCACACCTATGGGTAATTTGAGGTGTCGGTGTTCACACTTACACGAAGCAATAAATTTTATGATAAGAACAGTAGGTATACCGTGTACATGGAACAGTATACCGACATAGATTTATATTGTTTCCCGCAATGAATAATGCGTACCTACTATACTAAGCATGTTAATTCAAGTGAAATCAAGTGTGTACTACAAGGAGTAAATATTAGGACACTTTACGAGTACTAACGCTCGGAGTTCTACCATAGATTAATAAATAGTTGCATTAAGGTAATTCCGAATGACAAAAATGTTCTGGTAATAAATTCCGAAAGGGGAATCTTAAATGATGGTGATTTTTGTGCAACTTTCGAAATTAGATGACTTTCGTAATTACCCTAGTGCACCTTACTGCGTAGGTAAGTTCTCCGACTTGCACGAGGCCATGCGCTTGGCGAGGATCAGATGCCTAATGGAGTATGGAGGGATCTAGTCTTCAACAGAATGACACGATGTCACGATCCTCAGCATGGAGGGAACGACTAAAGAAGACGAAGTTCTACGACAGATTAGAATTTCAGTTTTCAATAAGGATTTAAGGTCACTTATGTGACACCCACAATTTATTCGTAGATTTTACCATAGATTAAATATAAGAAGATCATACTATCCCATATATTAAAATGCGACCGCCTAAGAACGCGCATACACTACACCACACATAGATGGCGCTACAAAAAATGCCTTGTTGCCATCGAATATTTGTAGATTGGCGTTAAGTGTCACTTTCGAGCCAATCTATGTCAAAAGTGACACTTAACGCCATCTACAAGTATAATCTACAAAAAAGAAGCTACAAGATATTTTTTGTAGCGCCATCTATGTGTGGTGTAGTGTATGCGCGTTCTTAGGCGGTCGCATTTTGATGTATGGGACGGTATGATCTTCTTATATTTAATCTATAATTTTACTAATTATACGAGTACAATTTCATACAAAGACACATGTTACGCACGTCAATGTCGTCAATACAAATGTAAATAGAATATGATAGAATACAGGGCCCAATGTCTGGTCAGATGAAAGACCCGCTTATTAATGATATCCAGCTATAGTAATAACAGCTTAATATTCATAGAAATACACTACATATTAGCTTGTAGATGACTCCAGCTGGCCGTATCTTCATAAAGTTAGCGAGCGTGTATTTAGAACGCGAACTATATGTTATAAATACATTTATGATAATCTACCTACTTAGTTGAAATTATTTGGGGTAATTCTAAACATGTGTACGGTTTTCAGTCTGCAGTAACCTGCAAATAATTTTTCCCCTCACTAGCTCGGAAACACGTGTTTTGTCCTTAAATATCAGCGGGTAAAAACGCATTTTATCCACTAGTGGGTAAAGTAATTTGACCTTGAATAAAGTCAAATTAACTGGTTTAAAATTGACAAAAGTTGGTGAATCTAGTAATAAAGATGATTTACTACTTGTGGAACTTCTGGAAACAGTTATAAACGCATTTTTTTGCGTTGTAGTTTCCTCGCTGTAGTGAGGGGAAAAGTTTTGTGTTACACTCGGGTGCAAATGTATTTTACTTCTCGTGTGTTAAAAAACTCGCAAGTTCAGGATTCTAATCTCGAACCACTCGCTTCGCTCGTGGTTCAACTATAGAATCCTTTCACTTGCTCGTTTTTCAATTCCACACTCGGCGTTAAAATACAACTTTGCCCCCTTGTATAACAAATAACTATAACCTGCTCTAACGCGTTTCCGTTGTGGTACTGCAAATTCTTTGTGAAATTTAATCAGACTACTCCGACTCTACGAGAAGGAAAACCTACAAAAGAAAATGGATTAGGTACTAAAACGTCTAGTCATAGCTGGGCACCGTTAATCAAATAGTTAACTTCGATAATCGTTAATCAGTTAATAAAAAAGTTAACTTCGTTAATCGTTAAAGCGATACATTTGGGCAAACCTAACGGAAGTTAAAGTTAATCGATAATCCGTTAACACGTGATAAAAATTGAATTTTACTTGCATCAATAATCCACTATATTGTATTATGTTACTGTACAGTACAGCAAAGCCTCTCAAAACATCCCTAAAGGGAGGCCTAGGTCAAAGCCCGAAATGTTAACAAATGTGAGTGTGTTTATTAAAACATCCCACTTTGTCGGTTACCATTAAGGCAAGATTTACTTGTATATTTATATGAATATACTGACAACGTGGCTTTATAGCAATCAACAAAGTGGGACGTTTTCCAGTGTACACTCACAAATATCGTTTTGAACTGAATGTGGTCATAAATTGTGCTCCAATTAGGGGCCCTGACACAATCGCCACGGTAAAAACCTAGGATTTACTGAGTCAACGTTGATAAAAAGCGAAGCAAAGAGAACAATACTAGCTTAATAATTTCGTATTTTTAACGATCGACATCGGGTTTTTTCAGTAGCGTTCACAACGTGTTTTTCACTGCGCCGCTGGCGCCTGCCATGCTAGATTAACGATTAACGGACTAGGATAAATTTAACGGAAGTTAACAAATCCGTTAACATTTTTTAAAGTTAACTTAAAAGTTAATCCGTTAATCGAAATGTTAACTTCGTTAATTAACGATTAACGGATTAACGAGTTAATGCCCAGCTATGCGTCTAGTCACAGTGCTTTTACTGCCATCTCTCGACAATTTCTCCACTTTTGACAATTGATCCATATACTTAATCTCGCCATCTAACCAACTGGCGCCATCTGAACAAGCATATTTTTTTCTTACACTTTATTTATAATAATTAAGGGCAAGTCTGCCAGAGCTCAACGAGGGTTCGGTGTGCTGATGACGGGAGGACTTACGGAACTAACTTGTTCCGTCTATTGTCCTTTGAGTCGTCGGCAACCCGAACCCTCCTTGGAACTTGTGCATTCCTTTTTGCTGTGTACTTAACAAAGCAAAAGGGAGTGTACAAGTTTCTAATAGGGTGGCAACGCGCTTGTGACACTGTTTGAGTTGCAGGCGTCCATATGTTACGGTGACCGCTTTACATCAGGCGGACCGTATGCTTGTTTGCCACCGACGTAGTATAAAAAAAAAGTCAATAAATAACGTGGTCACCGTCTATTTAGATGTAGGTAATTGAATAAATCGTACAAGCGGCTACTTAGCAAGGGCCGGCCTAAGCCGTATTTGGTGGTGAAACCTTAGCCCGCGTGGGACGGGCTTTCTTGGGCCCTTCTGACGTTGCACACTTGGCTAGGATAAAATGTACATGTACACATACTTACTTCTCTTCGGGACCAATTTATCACGTTCACAAAGAAGTCTATAGATCCATACTAATCTTATAAATGGGAAAGTGCGTGTGTCTGTTTGTCCGTCTTTCGCGGCAAAATGGAGTGACGAATTGACATGATTTTATATAAGTGGAGATAGTTGAAGGGATGGAGAGTGACATCTAGGATACTTTTTGTCTCTTTCTAACCCTATTCCCTAAAATGGGGGGTGGAAGTTTGTATGGAAAATTCCGCAATTCGGGAATTTAACGCGAGCGAAGCCGCGGGCAAAGGCTTCTCAAGTGTTTTTATATTGTAGTATGGTGTACAGTCGCCATCAGATATATAAGAGCGCCCGAGGTACTCAAAAATATCTGAACACGCCTCTAACGCCTAGGCAATAGAGGCGTGTTCAGATATTTTTGAGTACCTCGGGCGCTCTTATATATCTGATGGCGACTGTACCTAGCAGTGACGGCTGGTGAAAATTTTGTTAAGCAACACTGAGCAAAAAGAAACCAAATTTTACATTAGGTACTTTACCTAGTAATCAATTTTAGGCAAGCCTGTGGAAATCGGCTTGTATCCTGGATCAGCCGCTGCTGGTATGTACCCACCTACTACCTAGCTACATATCATGAACGACTCATGTTTCGTTTTCATGTGAAACTTCCAAAAGGAAGTTTTACATGATAACATTGATAACGAAAATCAAGTATTTAATCCAAAAATTACTTCATTACAGCACCGTTATATTTGGATACCGACATAGCGTAGGAGGCAGGCCATAGCCGAAAAGCCAAATCAAGTCAAAAACGATAAAAATATTATTGATGCCAAACAGAACGACCACCGAAGGCTTGCGTGGGCGGCAGTCGTAAACACAGTTCTTGTACAGAATTTGTAAAATCTGACAAGTGCGAGACTAGCTCGCGTTTCGAGGGTTCCGTGCCATTGCAGTTAAACATTTTTTTTATAAAATCTATGTAATCTGGCTTTTGTATGTAATTTCTGTTTAAGCAACGATAGATTCGGATGGTTCGTCGTACCTTTGTTGTCAAAGGCAAAGGTACCAACACGTAGAAGCGGTTTGAACGTTTCAATAAAAAGCTACTCTGAGCCCCTACTGTGTGACATGGAATTGGACATTGGAGCGCACGCAGAGGCGAACATACTAGCAAAAATACTTAACAGTTTTGTGTAAACAGAGACAGTGAATTATTTCTTTGTTCTTTTTTTTGCGAAAATCGATGGACGACTGGTTAACCGTTGATAGCTAAGTCGCTAAGTAATTTAGTTTAATAGTAAAAGATGTCAAATCCCAAAAATATATTGTTGTTGTTGTTGTTTATTTGAAACAGCGAAATAATTAACCCAGTCCCCAAAGTACCGAAAATCCATATTGCATCGGTACCGAAAATCCCGGTTCTTTAAAACAGTACCGGTACTGCAATCCCTAATAGCTATACATAGGTGTAATGAATAATGAACTACAAGTCAGGTTATGTACAGCTTCCTACAGAACCCTAGAAACGAATATATCTTGAATACATTGAACGCAAGTTCGTTTACTTGACTTGTTATGCAAACATTTGCTCAGCCGCCAAATCTGTCCTTACTGTGTCACGGTTCTTAGTCTGCGTCGCGAAATGGCAACCAGTTTGTGGTAAAACCTTGTCGAGGTGCATTTGTGTGGGTATTACAGGTGTGACTAGAATAGTGACGTATATGGGCCGAAATACAATAAGGAATAGGAGAGGCAAGGTGTTAGAACACAGCTGATTCGGCTCGACAACTTTTTCCTGAACATTCTGAAAGGTAGTGTTGAAAAGGCGGTGAAAAGCTTAGAACCTCTGAGTGAAAAATAATGTAGGTACTTAAGGTATTGTACCTTAGGTACCTACGTTATTTTTCACCTACGAGTAAATCAAAAACCGAATTGGCCATTAGGTACTCCACCGACAAGAATAAAGTTCTAAAATGATTATCCTAGTGGTAATGGGCGGTACTTACCGACTGCAACTTGAATGGATACTCCATACCTATAAGTAATAAGTATGTATAAATAAATTTAAGTTGGGTTTTCAGTTCGTCTTATTTAATGACGAACCGAAGCCAGATTTTTTACCGAAACCGACGCGACGGTTTTGGCAGCAACATGAATTTTACGCTAAAATCTAATGCCGAAACAGAAAAAGGACGCGGCCAGCCGGCGTATCATGATGCTTCCAATTTTATCACTTATCGGCGTGGATAAAACACCTGTCCCTCTCACACTGACATAATATATACTTGCCAGAACGTGACGGATGCTTTGCGGATCCACGCAGATAAGTGATAAAATTGGAAGCATATATTACGCCGGCAAAATGATATAAATTCACTAAATTCAGCTTCTTGTGGAATCAACAACATAGTACATACAACCATTAACAATGACGTGTCATGAATATAGTTATTTTAGTTACGTAATAGTTAACAGATAAAACTTACGTATTCTTATAGCACGCGAACCGTGTGCAGAATATAAACAAAATCATACTGTCCAACAGGCATAAAAGCTGTAACAAACTGTAACCATGCGCTTATCCTAGGGGGGTGGCATGGGGGACAAGCACCCCCCTGAGCCTAGGCTGGCCATACAAATAGACCACGTGACCCCCCCGGGGGGGCCTGGGCCTTTACCACGTGACCCCCCCCTGGGCACGAAGCTGGATCCGCGCTTGACTGTAACTGTAAACTTAGGAAATAAAGTCCGAAATTAAATATATTTTTCGATGGCGGTAGGTGGAGTTTGTTAGTTTCTTCGGTGTCAGCTCTTGAACTATGTTTGCTGATTGCCAACGTTTTCGCACCTTATTTGGGGCGGGCATAGATTAGAATATTGTTATGAATGAATCATTTTGTGGCTGATATGTTAATCATATTAAGCTATTGGCTTTACTAAAATTGTATGTCAACTGCAGAAAAAAGTGAACCTCGGCTGTGCAAGTTGCAGAAACTTTCCAAAAAAATCTTAAATTTCTTGAAAAATTCACGAAACTTTCACGAAAAATAAAGGGAATTTAAATTTATGAAATGGAAAGTTTCCATCCATCCATACATACAAAGTATGGAAAGTTTCCGAAGTTTTCCTATGTGAAAGTTTCAGAATTTTGGAATCTTTCCGTCGGCACATCAGTACCGTCGGCTCGTAAACGAATAGTAATTGCAGACTGTTCCAGAGATCCAGCTAGAGACAGCTTGTTTGCTTGCTTTGTGATAGTTGTTAAAAATAAATAGTCGAATAAATAGTCTTTCTCTCATAGTAGATATAAGTTAAAAATATCTCATCTAAAGGAACAGGTGTACCACAGACACGGATAGTTCAAAAGCTCAGTTAAATATAAACCGCATCGACGGTAACCCAATTTCTCAAGCGGTTAGATGAGCGCCGCTAATTAGTTGAAATACGTTTTAATTATAAATACATTAGTATGATTTTAAAGTTTTTAGACGGCTAAAGAATAGAATAGAATAGAATAGAATAAACGTTTATTCGTGAACACAGGTAAGACAAAATACACATAATAACAACAAGACAGAAAGGAATGAAGTGCATCTCATGTTGCTGGTGACTTCCAGCGCTGATCTTCCGATGAGACCATCAAGTGAGAAAGAAAACCTAAAACGACCAAAGATCGATCTTTGAGTCTTCGTAAATATCTATCTTCTACTAAGTTTATTTGTCAAAGAAACATCATTATATTACAAACAAAACAAGAGTCATACCTATGTCATTAATTAATTATAATAAATTTAATCATCACCGGCTTTGATTCATCATAATTCATAACCACTATGACCATATGATCGATTTGTATATTTTGTATGAACTAAAACCAAAAAGCATAAAAAATACCATTCAAAATCACTCTTATGCCTTTTGGTCTACCAAACGCTCCAAGGCTCAGTAGAAGAAAGTCTTTAAATCATTTCAAAAAGTTAAGAATCGGCCATTGCAAACTAGTGTAGTAATCTAGGTAAACCACAGAGCCTTATACAGTTGTGTTGCGTCGGCGGGCCAGCGTCACCCATTCAATACGCCCACACATAAAAGGTTAAGCCTAAAAGGTCGTAACACCCTATGTAGATTGGGTAACTTATGACCTTTTAGTTCGGAGTATAATTGTACTACGGCGACGATTGACGGTGGTCGGTGGTTTATGATTGAAAATAGCGCCGGCGCATGAGACGGTCGCGTGATTCGCATGCATCCTGCAGTGTTAGGAGTGTTCCAACGCCTAAGTCCGTTTTCACATTATCCGATCCGATATCGGATGTCGGAAGGATTTCAATGGAAAGAATATAAGATGGCGCCTGTAATGTATGGGATTTCGGTCCGACATCCGATATCGGATGGGATAATGTGGAAACGCACTAAGTCCTAACAACACACGCCAATTTTGGGGTCCCGACTTTTAGCGCTAAAATATCATTGTTAGCTCCTGTGGTAGCAAGCACTCAGTTTTGATTACTTAAGTTATTAGCGTGATCGGAACTAAGGGAGTAAAACTTTAACAAAACCTTAGAGCTGACGTAAATTAAAAAAAAACAAGATTATTATTTTCAGATCTGTGTTAAATTTGATTCTATACCTGAATCCAAGATTTATAATACTTTACTACAAGGATATTAATATTTTCAGGGCTGTATGCACTCTATAATGTCCACTTAGCAAGTTTTGTTAAAGTTTTGCTCCCATATACCTCTAGTTCCGATCACTGGTTAAGGTAACTGTCCCATATTACGGGAACTTAAGACGTTTCCTACTTTGAGTGAGAATTGTACAAAAAATGCGACGTTTCTAGTCGTGTTAATTATTTTATTTTAAGGATAAGTCTTCTACGATGGATTTAAGATATTATTTTGCTTCGTAACTTCAAATTTATAGAAATTACCGTAGTTTTACTTAACCCTTAGTTTGCCCATTATTCCGGGATACAATTTTGGTATGGCTTCAATTCCGGGAGTCGTTGTACGTAATTACGGGATACCTTTAAAGTCCACGTTGTTGAAGCATAATGTAAAAAAACGAATTAAAAATATTGTTTACGTAAATATATAAATGCTCATATCGTTTTGATAGATGCTTATACAGAGTGTATTTTTTATAATTGGCAATGTTTTGATGGGTTGGGGTGGGATGGGAAATTAATATGATATTTTACGGTATAACTATTGTATGATATAATGACAGGGTGTTATAAGTTTTACTGTCTGTCTAAGGCATCGCTTTCGAATGGATGAACAGATTTAAATTAGTTTTTTTAGTTTGAAAGCTGAATTAGTCGAGAGTATTCTTAGCCATGTTTGATGAAAAACGCTTAATAATGTCGGGGTTTTTTTTTCAAAATTTAATTTCAATCCAGAAGCTATTGCCGGATATAAAAATTGCACGGCACTCGTGAAAATTTCAGTTTTTTGGTACTGGTGATCACTGAGCTACACCGTATACATATATGGTGGTGATACGTTATTCAAGTATGTATACATACATACATACATACAATCACGCCTGTATCCCATAAAGGGGTAGGCAGAACACATGAAACTACTAAAGCTTCAGTGCCACTCTTGGCAAATAAGGGGTTAAAAGAAAACGAAACTGTGACATTGCAGTGACAGGTTGCCAGCCTCTCGCCTGCGCCACAATTTAACCCATATCCCATAGTCGCCTTCTACGACACCCACGGGAAGAAAGGGGGTGGTGAAATTCTTAACCCGTCACCACACAGGCTTCAAGTATGTATATATAAATAAATAGTACTCAGTAAATAAATATTATAGGCCGTTCTTACACAGATTGACTGTCTGACTAATTTGTATTATTTTATATTTATGTATGTCTATCCTATTATGTATTATCCTCATGTAAATTTTAGCTTTCTAGTACTAATAATGATTGAGATAAATCGTAGACGGACAGACTGACTGACGGACAAACCAATATGCGGTATAAAGATTTTTAGCTAACTAAGGAAGTTGAAAAACATAATAGTCGGATCTCTATACCTTATTTTGTGTTTTTATATTTTAATATACTTTATATAGGCATACCGGAATAAGATACACTCATATAAAGTCGTGTACTTAATTACGGCAGTCAAGACGAAGGCTATGTTAAAAGACAAACAAGATTGTTTTCTTAGTACATTGGAAGATTATATAACAATTATACTCAAAACATCGAAATAAGTAACCTTTGTGCTTTAATAATTTTGTGAAATAAAACAAATTTAATGTCGATGCCACACTCCAATATTTCGCACGTATTACTCAACGAGTATACATTTCGTACTCAATTATGAGACTAAAATCTAAAAAATATATGTACCGTAATTATGTCACTATAATCTGTAATCTTTACTCATTACATCAAATATATAAATATACTTCACCGCAAATAGTAATAAAACATAAAAAACATTGCGGACTGTGTTTCCGTTATTCCGGGATACTCCCGCAATTATGTACACCGCGTCAAAATGGTGTACATTATTCCGGGAGCGGGTATTTTAATTAAAATATGCTTTAAATTAATTTGAAAAGATGATATAAATGTCTTTTAATAACTATAAGACAATTATGATACAAATTTAATATAAATAAACTTACCTGCATCACAGTAAACCCTTAAGAAGTTCCGCTGCCGCGTTAAGCTCACCGTCAAACACGCCCATAGAAACCACTGCGTGGTTGCGACTGACGCGTTTGGAGATACCTCACGGCTTCAAAAGATATGATAGATATTCGAAAATCGACTTTTTCGGTTCTATTTGATCTATAGTTAATAAAATACTGCCTTAAATTAAGATTTTACTGATAGTTTCCTTATTTTGCGACAAAAACCAAAGTATCCCGGAATAATGTACCACATTTTACTATCCCGGAATAGTGTACAGTTACCTTATTAGTAGTTTCAGGGTTCAAATACTAAATTCTGAACAAAGTTGCAAGAGCAGCTATAGTCAAATTCAACAAGATTGTCTAATAACTAAATTTAAAATATCAACTGCACGTAAGTACCTAGGTACATATAATTACAAATTCATACGTTTTTATCGCGCCGTCCCCAACTGTCAATGTTTCTGAAAAGTAACCGTGCCGTGCCCACTTCTTTCTACGAAACAGTGTAGCCATTCAGTTCTGCCATGAAGTAAGTTCCTTTTAAGGGATTAGTGGAACTAGTTAACAGCTCTACACATTCTCTATGGGAGGTGAAAGACCCGATACAAAATAAGCTTCATGAGAACCATGATACTAAAAGTTAGCAGATGTCGACAGCTACCTACTAACGTAACACATCCCTCACTTGCCCGCAAAACGACAAATACCTACGCTTTATTGAACTAATACTAATAAGTTGCTACGTAGTACGTAAAACTCAGAAGAATAGTAGGTACGTGAGACGCGACTACACAGGCGGGCGCAAGGCGCCCCTGGGCCACTTGTTCATTCGAATGAACGGCTAGCGTGTAGGTATTTAACGCGCGACCGCGACCGAGTGACATTAGCCCTGGCTATATGTTATTGTGTGAGGGGTGAAAGTCATGTGACGAGAAGGGTATTACGAATGAATGTGGAAGGAAATAACGAAAAACCGAGGAAGAGGTGGATATTCTGTATGTGACATGATATGAAACGGAAGCAAGTTAATGAGGTGACAGGTGATAGAGAAAAATGGAAGAGGAAGATATTCTGCGCTGATTCCAAGAGAATGATGATGCCCCGCTAGAAAACTTTCTTCGGAAAAATGTACGTGATTTGGATAAAGTTTAAAATGTGTTTACTTACTTTATTTTTTTAACCCCCGACGCAAAAACGACGGGGTGTTATAAGTTTGACGTGTCTGTCTGTCTGTGTGCGTGTCTGTCTGTGTATCTGTCTGTCTGTTAGTCTGTCTGTCTGTCTGTGTGTGTGTTTGTCTGTTGCATCGTAGCTCCCGAACGAATGAACCGATTTCGATTTAGTTTTTTTTTTTTGAAAGCTGAGTTACTCGGGAGTGTTCTTAGGCATGTTTCATGAAAATCGGTCTACTATGTCGCAGTCGGGGGTTTTTTCAAAATTTTAATTTTGTGGTTAGATTATTAAAGACACCATATTATTTACTGTAGTCTTTGTGAAAAGATCAGCAGGGACGTTGAATCTCACATCCATACTATCCATACTAATATTATAAATGCGAAAGTAACTCTGTCTGTCTGTCTGTTACGCTTTCCCGCTTAAACCACGCAGCCGATTTTGATGAAATTTGGAACAGACAATCTTTAGACCCTGAGACAGAACATAGGCTACTTTTTATTTCGAAAAAAGGGATGAAGGGGTTGAAAAAGAGGTTGAAAGTTTGTATGGGATTTCTTAATTTTAAAAGATAAAACCATACTAATATTATAAATGCGAAAGTAACTCTGTCTGTCTGTCTGTTACGCTTTCCCGCTTAAACCACGCAGCCGATTTTGATGAAATTTGGAACAGACAATCTTTAGACCCTGAGACAGAACATAGGCTACTTTTTATTTCGAAAAAAGGGATGAAGGGGTTGAAAAAGAGGTTGAAAGTTTGTATGGGATTTCTTAATTTTAAAAGATAAAACCATGAAACTTTATATTTTAGCACTTGATAAGAAATCATTAAACATATATTTAAAGTCACATACAGGTCGAACGCGATTAATTAACATTATTTTTACCTTTAAAATAAACATGGTGGGAAATAAACATTAACTAAAAGCGGGTAGAATATATTTATTTGTCTACCCCGAACATTTATATAAATTAATATCGGGTAGTTTTGTGTTGTTTACATCTCCGGTGACATTTTGCTGGGACGTCAGTCTTCCGCGACCACGGCCAGTGCAACCTGGCCGAAACGTTGGGAAAAAAGGTAAAAATAATGTTAATTAATCGCGTTCGACCTGTATGTGACTTTAAATATGTGTACAAAGCGCGAGAACTTAAAGTGTTATATCATTAAACATCTTGATAAGGGATAAGGATAGGGATAGGGATACTAGGGATAGGGATAGGGATAAAGCAAAAGTATTATGTGAAATCGAAATAATCGCAGATAAATATACCTACAGAGAAACCTAAGGATCCAAATGAAAATCTTAATGAATACTTTTATTACGCGGGCGAAGCCGCGGGTAAAAGCTAGTAAATACATATATCGAATATTTTTTCTCCTTTATCACAGTACCCTTGACCGCTATCCGCATGACATCATCGTCTCTCTCGACTTTTATTTTTACACTACCCCTCTCTTTCAATCCCGTTCAGGAGTTTTTTGTCTCGCTCTGTCGGTAATTAAACTCGCCATTTTTAGTGTACAATAAAAGTTTCAAGGGTTTCTTGAGGTTAATAGGATGAGCTGTTTTAAAGTCGACCGTGTGTGGGTTCATATCGTTCAGGATATATTTTAATTCATGGTCATTTAAAATAACGAAAACTTCAGCAGTTTATTACTGTTGAAAATAGAAATACCTGGAGATAAAGGAAGCTGTAGTCCATTTAACGATTATGATTGAATGCCTCTATTGAGGCTATCCTAACTTGAACTAACCTTATGATTGAGATCAATTTGACGACCGGTCTGGCTCAGTCGGTAGTGACCCTACCTGCTAAGCCGTGGTCCTGGGTTCGAATCCCGGTAAGGGCATTTATTTCTGTGATGAGCACAGATATTTGTTCCTGAGTCATGGATGTTTTCTATGTGTATATAAGTATGTATATCATCACTTAGCACCCATAGTACAAGCTTTGCTTAGTTTGGGGCTAAGTTGATCTGTGTAAGGTGTCCCCAATATTTATTTAATTACAGTGATGTTTCATTAAATTGTCAAATTCCATGTTCTGGCCAGGCCATCGTCTCCTTCATAGGAATAAAACAAGTATGAAGTTTCTGTCTAAGATACTTTATACCTGGTAAGCTGGTACTTAGTTTAGTTAGCCTTATAAATAATTGGGACTTTAATAGAGGTTATCAAGTCCAACGAATTTGCCTAGTCTACAAAGAATATATTAGAAAAGTCTAACCCTAGATTGAAAATTACACCGATCTAGACTCAAAATGCACCTAACTAATTAAAAACAATTGAAGATTACGAGGTCGGCGCAATTGGATGAAATTCGATTAAAACGTTAATGAATTTACCCTCTACTCTTGACATAGGTGGCATGGCATACGTTTAGAGTGGGATTACATAATATGACCTATGTCTCTTCTTTCTAGCTTAATTTCGGCATTGTTGCCATGGCCACAGCCCGTGAGAGTTCCATGAGTTTACGAAAGCGACTGACGACCATCTGAACATTCTGAACTTCCAGCCCAGAGGATAATATATACCCTATTGGGATTAGTCCGGTCTGCTCACGATGTCTTCCTTCACCGAAAAGCGATTGGCAAATATCAAAGTTCGGAAAAACATTGCCGACTATGTATCACGTGTATTTTATTAATATCCGGTGTTCCTAGAACTTAGATCGCGTCTCGTGCCGTAGATCGTGACTAAACTGAAAACACAGCTGTTCTGTTCTGGGATGATGAGACACGATGACATATTAAGACATAAAAAATATATAACTTAGGTACTACTTTTATTTACTTTTCCGCGAGGAGGGCTAGGATCGACAAACTCTAACGTCTTGATAGTTATAATTGTTATAAACGTCTAACCTTTAGGTTAACACTACAAGTCAGACATTACAGTGCTAAGTAAAAAAGTCGTAAAGTATTTGATAGGTCATGTTTCTTATGCTCTTTTGAAATGGTAGAGTAGTAGAGCAATGGTCGGGCAATTAGCGAAACAAACGCGCTGTTGTTAATTAAAGTCTGACTCACTCTAAATTCGATGAAAAATTTATATTGTCGGCAGGTGAGTCTAGTAAACCTTTATAGAATAGAATAGAATAGAATAAACATTCGTGAACACAGGAAAGACAAAATAAACATAATAATAACAAGACATAAAGTAATGAAGTGCCGCGAAAGGCCTCATCTCAGCGTGTTGCTGGTGACAGTGGTGACTTTCAGCGCTGATCTTCCGACCACCAAGTGAGACGAACGAAGTTATAGACGTATTTGACTTAAAATTGACTAGCTGCTAGACCGATTCTAATAACTAGGTACTTATCAGTGGTGCCTCAGTTACAAGTGTTAAAAATTTTGGTAATTTTAGGTAGTTTTCCGCTAAGTTTAGAAAATCAAGCTAATCTTTCATACTCCAAGGGTTTTACGACATACAATGAAATAGATAAGACACACTTAATTTTTTACAGAATAGGGAACTATAATCTATCTGCTGTCGATTCTGTCGTGGTAAGTTAACTGGAAAAGAATTACCTATAGGTAGGTATAGGTAGGTAAGGTACTATAGTCGTTACAAATCTCAGGGCGCGTAGACCCGTGGACGCTGCCTGTTCTGAATACCCAATTAATATCTAAATTAGCGTTGATTGATATCAGCAAAGTAACACTTTGTTAATGAATATTTTGTGCCCATTATAGTATAACGATCCAAATACCACCCTTATCTTAACTTGCTCACTAATGTTTGCAAGGAACTGCGATTATTACACTTCCTGCTCGATATCGCAACGTGTACCTAAACTAAAACTATATTAAGTATTGTTAAAATATATCTTATCCTATAGGGAATCAGATCATTTCTAAAGCTTGGAGCTAAGTTCCTAATGCTCAATTTTATATGGTTTTATACAGAACGTACGTTTTATACGACGTATACAGAACCGAGTCATCGCACGCGATTGACGATCGTATCATAACTATTATAAGTATCTAAACATTCCAAAGTATCTAAGCCCTTAGTGCGTTTTCACATTATCCGATCCGATATCAGATGTAGGAAGGATTTCAAAGGCAAATATCAAAGATGGCGGATTAAATTATATGGAATGTTGGTCCTTTACATCCGATATCGGATCTGGTAGCGTGCAATGAAAACGCACTTAAGCATGCCGTTGAGTGTTCAAAATTCGAAAATGTATTCTCAAGGGCTTTTTACGAGTAATTTTCACCCCAAGGTACTCTAGAAAAAATATTTAAAATAAATATAAGGGTAAGGACATCAAAAATAACTCTAATTTTTCGCAAGGTTTGTAAAGACACAAGGAAATTAACTGCATATATGAATACAATATAGGATTATGTATTAGCAAGAGCAAGGCAAGCAAAGGAACTGCGATAAGAACTTCCTGGCCGATATCGATCGTCGCGAAGGCTGCGCGGGCGCCGGCGCGCATCTCATTACTGATTACGTACGTCATGCTAATATTTTAACACTATTTTAATGTGTCTCCTTTTAGAGGACTGAGGAGTTTTTGAGAAAAAATATAAATAATAACCGGTTAAGTGTAGAGTCAGTCTGCGATACATTAGCAACGATTTTTAACCCCCGACGCATAAACGTCGGGCGTTATAAGTTTGACGTGTCTGTCTGTTTGTCTGTCTGCCTGTCTGTTTGTGTGTGTGTCTGTCTGTGGCATCGTAGCTCCAGAACGGATGAACCGATTTTGATTAAGTTTTTTTTTGTTTGAAAGCTGAATTAGTCGGGAGTGTGCTTAGTCATGTTTTATTAACACTTTCGCTACCAAGAACCCGACTGTCGGGTACACCGCTCGTAGAAGCGTAGCCGATTACATGGGTTTCCCCGTATGTAGCGAAAATGTCGTAGCGCCGCGTAGAGCCCGGTTTCGAAAGTGTTAAAATTGGTACACTATGTCAGGGGTTTCTCAAAATTTTGATTTTTTGGTTATGACATATTTGCTCGTGCAAATGTGTCAACTAAACTTTCCATTCTGCTTTAAGTTGAAAAAGATAATCAACCTTATAGTGGATTTACAAATTAAGCGACAAATGTCAAATAACTCTCATCTATCTCTCATCTTTCCATCAGTAGAAAGGTAGACAACAACCTTCCTACAAAATCACAAGAAACTTTTTCAACCAATCTCTCCCACTGTCATTGTTCAACGCAAGAGACACAAGGCAGAGCCATGCCACTTTATTCGCGACCAGATAAATAAAAAATGGCTATGTTAAACTTGACCTGGTTATTATATGTTATGGTCGCGCCAACCACCTGGCGACCTCGTGATGTCATTGTGATGTGATGTCTTTAACGTTCGTGCCTGAAAATTCATTTCACGGGAGGTATGAAATTAGGTCGAAGAATTTTTGGGAGGTGTGAGAAAACGTGATGAGTAAAGCACGGGGTTTTAAATTAACAAAAATCTTAGCATAGACTAGAGCTTAATGTATCAATCTGGGACTCGATTTCGTCACTAGAAAATCTCCGGAAAAGGATGAGTTTATTTTATTATTATATGGACTTACTCAGGGCCACAGACAGACTAACCGAAGGCAAAGACGTGGCCTACGGAGTGAGCTCGCCCAGAAGATGCCTGTTCACCCTAGATTTTAAGATTGCCGGGCTTGGTTTGGGCGCTAGAAATCGAGAATCTAGTGAAGTTGTAGTGGTTTGAAATCCAACAGTAGATAGGTAACAAGTATAGAATAAGTACGTATGTATTACCTTATATATAGCATTCGCGAAATAGGTATAACTTGTACAATTTCAAACCTCTGGCCCACGTTCACACATGAAAAAACAATTGCTTAAACACCTGTTTTCCAGAAAATACTAATATGTAATGGTAATAATGTCAGAATTTTCTCAAACTACGTAAAATATGCGTTCACAATTGTAAAATTTCATTCATTATTCAGCGGACGTGAATATCATATGTAACACGGCCTTGTCAACGCCTCACGTGCCTATTACATTACTTGCCTACACACATCCTACGTCTTCGCTATAGTACTACCGCTTACTCGGACGAGAATCAAAACGAGTATACTACCGATTAGTGCGTTTTGACATTATTCGATCCGATATCGGATGTAGAAACGATATCCTATAAGTACCTATGTTATAATAAAGGCGCCATTCCGCCATTTTTAACATTTGCCTTTAACATTCTTCCTATATCTGTGGCCTATTTCACAATAGTGACACTTCCCCGTTCATCAACGAGGAAATATCGACGCTGATCATTAACCCAGAATTAGGCACAGAATTGTCAGTGTCAAGTATCAATGTCACTGCCACAGTATAATAAAGAGATAAAGACAGTATCGTACAGATGGCCACTCCCTCTCCCCGCTGAAAGCGCCGCCCACCCCCTCTCGGTTACCTCACAGTTACCGCCTGTCAAAAACGCGAACAGTCAACCTGTCATATCTCACTCATACAAACATGGTACGCGTTCACCTACACGAGCTTAGAATGTGTGCTAGGAACGCGCCTCTTTCATATATTTGATTGCCAGTGTCCGAGATGTGTCACTGCGGTGAAATAGCCCACTGATATCGAATCGGATAATCACATTATTCGGACGCTATTTTTCGGATGCTTTTATTCGGACAAGGATCAAGACGAGTACTACTTAGCTACTTACTTAATACCTATTTATAAATTTAAGACCTATTGTAATACCATGGAAAAGCAATAAATGTATATGAATATGAATATTTTGCATTATGTACCATTTTATAACTCCTCTTCTTAGTTTCTGATTTTATTTTTTACTCGAGAGTATAGATAGACAAGATTTGAATTTAATTTAACCTACTTGAACGCCAACTTTCAATACATATCAAAGTAAGAATATGGGCCAAATTGTCAAAACAGGTTCAAAAGTTCTAAGCTTGTGTCGAGAGATGGCAGTCTATGCAATGTGATTACACATTTTACTTTGACAGTAATTCTCTATAATACTCGATCCTCTTTGATTCTTACTAATATTCTTGTTACCGCATGTCAAATAAACTTAAACATACAATCAAGAGAAATCCTAGCATATCGCACGAACAACCTTAGTCATTGCAATCCCTTCCCTCGGAGGCCTCGGAGAAAGTCCCTTGAAATCGAACTCGTTCCATTCAATAGTTCACATCACAAACTGTATCTCCATACAAATCCCACTAACATACGGCCTTTTGCCCAGCAGTGCATGGGCGGAGTGGGCAGAATGCCGCCCGCCCACGCGCAGCTGGCCCACATGCCCTAAACAGTACAGTCGAGAACATTTACATAATCATTGACACATTAGCGGGCAGTTTGTTGAGTTAACACATTATTGGGATCGTTTTGTTTTTTGGATGTTTTTTCTACTTTTTATCTGCGTTTAGATAAAGACGGCATATAAATGGGTAGGTATAGGTTCCAATTTGTATCACTTGTTCAGTAAATAATATTATTAAAACAGATTTATTCATCAAAAGTGAGTAAAGTGACAATTTTGAAAAGCTGATTCTAGTTTTAGGTAGAAATTAAAAACATAATTAAAAATTAGACGTGGCGTAAAATGTGCATGTGAATGAGTATACATAAAATCATTTATCATTATCATTTACAAAAATGTAAATAAATGTACATTGGTACAACCACACCACCTGGTATAACATTAGTCATTTATTGTTTTCTTATGAAAATGAAAATACAAAGTACCAAGAATATTATGCACAGGACGACCTTAACCTGCAATTATTAAGAACCGGGAAAACTTTTCATTGAAGTTTGCGGTTTGAGAAATAAGGTCATAAACATATTCACACTGTTTGCAGTACGCTCTCCAAGGTTGGCATTCCGTTCTAAATTTAATCCACAAAATCAAGCTTTCTCAATCTTACACAGATCTTTGGATTGGGTATTCGCTATATGCAAGACTGGCGCTGGCGTGATTTTATGGGCTCTTCTATATTAAATCTTATAGTCACGTTAGTTCCCAAGGCCGCCGCTCTGTGACAATCAGCGCCACTTATTCACGCACGTTGCCAATACAACCAACTTGGTTGGCCGAGCAGTAAATTTTGCTTATTTCAAATACCCTTGGTCCTAGTAGTAACAAATCTTTTGAAGGCGAGTTTGCTGTGTACGTACAACACAGTAGGTAATTATATATTTTTATTACATTTCGGAGTCTAAGTGAACTTGAATTGTTTTTTGTGACTGTGATCATGACATGCTACGCACAGCAAAGACTCAGAGCTCAGAAAGAGAAAAGTCGTGTAAATTATGGGACCCTTAACAAGTTTACATTTTGGCGCTGAATACCTCCTAAACCCATCGTAAATTTTTACCTCTAAATATTAATTGTAAAATTTATGTAATACTTACGTGTTTACCATGAATAAACTATTGAATCTGAATCTGTCACTCTGCTCCATTCGCACAGAATAACTAATTTGTTGACACGAAAAGTTTTAAATATAAATGCTGACGACATTACATTGTTTAATTATAACAGTTGTGAATGTGAAACCGGAAGTTTTCCCAACGAACCCATGTCTTTGTCAACCACCTGTGTGAGTAAGAGGATGACTAACGAAAGTGTGTTGCCAAACACTCCACACATGTGGGATTGGGTCCAGAGTGCGTAGCCAAATGTACAAACGCTCTCTAAACGAAACGCTCGTACATATCTATCTCTATCGCTCTTGCGTATTGGCGAGACAGAGCCAGACTAGCTATCGCGGGGTTTCGTTTTCGTTTCGCGTCGTAGAAATGCCATTCGGCTACGGGACCTGAAACTTGAAACTGCCTTATGGCCTGATTGTAAAGAAACAAGCCCGCCCTCACACAAAACCTGTCGACATTGTCCTGGTGTAAAATGATCTGCTATCCTTCTCTGATTCTGACATTTTCTGACTCGAAGACACCAAAATGACGCCATATGACGCGTTGTTTATTATGCATGCATATTCAAATGTGGTTACAATCTTAACTTTATGCTTTCTGCGATGGAGTTAGAAAACCTGTTCCGATAAGAAACCCGGATAATATCAGATAAAGTTGAAACTCGTAAATATGGCCGCGGCCACAATGGACTCATAAATAAGCAAACGTTATATTTATAGCCAATATTGT
This sequence comes from Leguminivora glycinivorella, assembly GCF_023078275.1. Taxonomy (NCBI): domain Eukaryota; kingdom Metazoa; phylum Arthropoda; class Insecta; order Lepidoptera; family Tortricidae; genus Leguminivora; species Leguminivora glycinivorella. The sequence continues at coordinate 15,416,431 of NC_062991.1, forward strand.
GAACAATCAATCGTCATTTGACATGTATGTACAATATGATTGTGTATTTTAACTTAGCAATGACTTGGTGCTAATGAATACGAGTTTACATAGAGTCGGACTGGCTAACCCTAGCTGTTAGCCTCCAAATAGACTCATGGAGAATATGGAGATGATACTGTAAAAGGTTCCCTTACGATACTTTACTCATACGTCACATTTTTAGACATAAGTAGTACATAGTACTTGGTAGTTTATGTCAATTGGTAGCTAGGTTAACAGTTTTATCCTTAAAAAGTTTAGTTAAAGATTTCTGAGATCTTTCATCTAAAACGTCTTTAATATGAAGCACAACACAATGCAGTAAATATTGTATTTGAGCAAGTAATCCTTTAACTGATGGCACTGATGCCAATTACGTAACGTCTGATGCCAATTACGTAACGTCTGTATCCGCACAGATTTTAGCTGAGAGTAAGGATAAGAGTTTTGAATATTTCATGGTTGTTTCACTTGGTGTGTTGGGTTGTGTCTAATCCCTGTTAATATAAGTCTAGCGAAGAGTAAACATATGAAATTCCACAAGAGTCTACTTTGATTATGATTAAAGATGTTTTACGTGAATGTGTTAAATTTATGACCACCAATCAAGTTCATTATATGGTTCACATAGTAGATATACGCTAGTAGAGACCGCGTAGCATATTTCTAGTGTGTCGTGTGTTAGATATGGTCCAATTTTTCTCTGTATTAGACACAAGATTGTCCTTGGACACAACTAAACTACAATTGCTTTTTTAAATTGCTGATAATTTTATTTCTGTACAGTCACCGGCATAAATATGTGATGATTTCTGTACCTTGTCATTGTCACTTTAACCACAGTATAATAAAGAGTACTATCGTACAGTATGGCCACTCCCGCTCCCCGCTGAAAGTGCCGCCCACCCCCTCTCAGTTACCTCACAGTTACCGCCTGTCAAAAACGCGAACAGTCGACCTGTCCTGTTTCACTCATACAAGCATAGTACGCGTTCATACACGAGCTTAGACTGTGTGCTAGGAACGCGCCTCTTTCATATATTTAATCGCCAGTGTCCGAGTTGTGCTTTAACGCCGTGTTTGAAATGTCATAAATTGTCAAACGATTAACAGCGACCGTACAGAAATCATCACTTATTTATGCCGGTGACTGTATGTGTTTTATAGCTACAAGGGTGAAGGGTAAGACGGGGTTAAAAGGTTCAAGGTGAAATTCAACTTACTCCCGACCCGACTAGACTGCAACACAAACCTCATTGAGCGTACCAAAATGTATTGTATACCTAGCTCTACCCTTTTGCTCAGACATAACTCGTCTGTTGTAGTCGCCAAGGTAACTATTTTTAAGAAAACCAAAATAGTCTAGCGGACGTGCGAACTCACACCCACAGTCGTGTATGTCTGACTGTCTGTGTTGGTGTCGCCGAGGGCACGAACCAAGGAGAACCGCATCGTAAAACTATGAATGAACGACGTATTAGTATTATAAGGATAATGGATTGAAAACTAATAGAATCGTTGAGATGGGTGACTTTAAGACATGTGCGATATTAGAATATGTCTAGGAAAATACTCGTGTCTACAGAGTACTGCAAAAACTATAGTCCTAGTCAAAACTAGTCTGGCAATTCCAATATAAATAATAATATTTATACCGAATATGTTATCGCGTGCTTGCATATTAATTTAGTGTATATTGACGTGGTAAGATTGGTAAGAATCGTAGACATTAGAAGCTACTTTAGCTACTCCCCGAGAATTTGTGAAGTTTTTTGCAAACACCGATTTACCTTACCTATGTAACTTTTGACAAAATGTCCATTTGCATTTTACAGGATGCTGGCATATAACTTGACTCTACTATGGAGCTGCTCCGTGATTTTGGTCCTCTACAAGACGTCACTCCTCTTAATTACATCCATTGAATTAATTAGCACTAGTGTTAATTTACGAAAATAAACAAAATAAGATGGATTGCCGTCTCGTAATTTTGGTCCTCTACAAGACGTCACTCCTCTTAATTATATCCATTGAATTAATTAGCACTAGTGTTAATTTACGAAAATAAACAAAATAAGATGGATTGCCGTCTCGTAGCCAAGGCCGCCGAAACTTGGGTCTGACCGGAATTTTAAGCAGGCTGACTGCCTGACTGGTTTAGATTCAGGTTGAATTTTTATATCGGCTTATCTTGGGAACAGAAACGCCTTGAGTTAGACGCTCTAGTCTTTTTTTAAAGTTTAGGACATTGTTTCTTAGAGCTGATTTAGAGACTTCCAAACGCTCCAAATACATAACGAATGTCGTTTTTCTTCGAAATTCATGGATAACAATCTGATAAATCTTTCTAAGAGAAGACAAAGTTTTCTTCATGTTTACCAAGCAGATGGGATCTATATTTGCGAAACCTTACCTATGTAACTTTTGACAAAATGTCCATTTGCATTTTACAGGATTCAGCTGGCATATAACTTGACTCTACTATGGAGCTGCTCCGTGATTTTGGTCCTCTACAAGACGTCACTCCTCTTAATTACATCCATTGAATTAATTAGCACTAGTGTTAATTTACGAAAATAAACAAAATAAGATGGATTGCCGTCTCGTAGCCAAGGCCGCCGAAACTTGGGTCTGACCGGAATTTTAAGCAGGCTGACTGCCTGACTGGTTTAGATTCAGGTTGAATTTTTATATCGGCTTATCTTGGGAACAGAAACGCCTTGAGTTAGACGCTCTAGTCTTTTTTTAAAGTTTAGGACATTGTTTCTTAGAGCTGATTTAGAGACTTCCAAACGCTCCAAATACATAACGAATGTCGTTTTTCTTCGAAATTCATGGATAACAATCTGATAAATCTTTCTAAGAGAAGACAAAGTTTTCTTCATGTTTACCAAGCAGATGGGATCTATATTTGCGAATGCGAAGTTCAAAAGATATTGAAAGATCGACGGTAGCTTACGTTTCGATAGATTCCTAAAGAAATAAACACCATCCAGGCTAAACTCGTACCATCTCAAATGTATAGAAGTATGGATACGTACTTCTAAGCTGTTTTTGTATATCATTACTTGAACTATGAAATGTAATATTTACATATTTAAGTAGATGAGGTTACACAAATGTTTTGATATTATTTTGTACTGTAGAGATTCAACAATACATACAAAACATACAAGATTTTTAGCTATAGAGCCTAATAGTCTAAAATGACACAGAAAGATATGTAGGTAATCATTTATTTGGTATTACAGGCCTAAAATGGTCATACAGGTACTTCTAGTGCAATAAGATAAATATACGAGTACCATGTTCATCTGAAATCCAACAGGATTTCTTCCTTATTGCCGATAAAGGATCCTTTAGACGTAGAATATCATATATTATGCAGTCTGAAACGGAAGCCAAGATAGATGGACTACTTAGTGCCATTTACATAATACATATTCTTGACTGACTGACGAGACAAGGTTCCTCGTGCACCCAAGATGACGGGTTCCGTCAGCCGACGTTCTTGGACTGGCAAGGATATTTGTGGCGTTGCATGCCCTTTGGTGCTGGATCTACAATTTTATTAGAATTTCTGTAGGAAATTGGGATGAAATGACCTTATACAGTTATACCTACACTTATAATAAAGGGACTCAAGCGCAAATATGCAGTCTGAAGCGAAAAAGTTTGGCCAAGATAGAGGGACTGGTGCAATTTACATAATATAGGATTTATAATCTTCATACTAAGAATCGTACCTCAATTTTTAGCGCCACCTATTAAATACTATCATAACTACTGATGACGCCTACAATTTTTTTTTCAAATGTGTATTGACGTGATAGCATATTATTAAAATAAAGAAGCATGTCATTTGTTCTTATGGAAAATAAAAATGCAAAAATAATAGGGGAAAATATGATTTTGGCCACTTCCAGGCTGCGAAACAGCGCCATCTAGTTTTAAGCCTAAAAGGCCCATACATTTTGGGGTCTTTTTTGTAAAAGCTTTGTATGTCCCGGTATTATATCGTCCTTGATGTACATTCATCGCGACAAACAGGAGAGACAAGGTTCCTCGGCTCTTGGGTAACTACTCTGTAACACACTTCTATGAAACTTGAGCAGTTTCATTCCTGCCTACCTCTCTTGGTAGGTAGGCGTTTATGTATGTATGTTTAAAGCGTAAATATTGTATTGTCGTGAGTCAGCCCGTGCCAGCCCAGTTGGCACGCTCAGGTGGATCGAAATAGCCGGTCGTCACTTCCGAACGAGCCCAGCCGCGTAGACAAGTAGCCAATAAGGATATGGCAGATACGGCTATGTTTTGCCGTATCTGCTATATCCATAGATTAACTTTATACGCACTAAATATGCCTTTAAGAAGTTTTTGATAAGTCCATACATTGATGCGGCAAGGCGGTTTGTTTACAGGGGGCCTACCGCAAACCATGTTTGACGTGCTCTATCCCTGTCACACTTACGTGCGAATTTTATAAGTGTGACAAAGAGGCAACGAAGGTACAAAAACACATTGAAAATAACATACATTAAGTTGTGAAGTACAAAGGCGAACTTATCCCTTAGAGGGATTTCTTCCAGTTAACCTTTGAGTAATATACCAGTGGCGCCATCTTGGCAATGTTAATTTAAGGAGTAAAATAAAGAAATATATATTTTTTCAACTCTCTTTATCGCTCTTCCATATTACTGTTACATACCTATCGCTGGCCAAGGAGTTGATTGACCATTTGCTTACGGGACTGTATCGCTAAAGGATGTTATGACACCGTTCTGCTATTATAAAACGTTACTAGTGTTCTAATTTTACGTGTTTACCTATTTGTTTCACGTGGGTGCCTTCCCTTAAGATTGTTTTGCCAAATGATGATAAATTGGTTCCTTGAGGCGAGTAAATTTGTTATTATGCGAAGGTGGAGCAAATTATCTACATAAGTATGATATTATTCCATACTTACAGTACATGTATTATTTTACTGGTGATAAATTGACAGAAGTATGCTTATCGAAATGGGTGTGCCTAAATATGTATGTATTACCTATACCTATATGATATATATCTTACTAAAAATAAGAAAGTCGGTCTAAGTCAACTTAGCATTCATTTGTTTGTGAAATTATGATACATTGATGTATTAAAAATAACACTTCCACGCTCTGTGCTATCCATCTCGCTGCATTTTCCTTTCATTTTAAACTCCTTTCATAGTAAATTAAAAATACAATTACTTTACGGATCACATCCCAGCACCTCCACCATAATTGAAGCATAATATAAAAATATGTATTTTTTTTATAAATATGCAAAAATATTTGTTTACTTATTAGATCATACTCTTAAAAGCACCTTGTTTTCAATATAGCGATGAGTCGATGACTAGACTTAAACAGAAAATCCACCATTCGGCATTGAGACTCATATATATCTCATAACGCCTTCAGAGACAGTCAACAAATGACACATCTGTATTCCTAGTACAGCTGTTCTACTATTAAAGACATTGAATATACGAATTGACCTTAACCGGTTACGATAGCCAGTTTTAGCATTTCTAAGAATCGACTATGAATAATAATAATACAGTTAAAGGGTACGTAAAACAAAAAGAGAGACACATGAAGAATTTAAATATAAAATAGACCTAGATCTAGGCCTAGATTTATATATCTTTTTGTAAAACGTATTTGTAACGTTTGTATTGGCTGTTTGTTCTGTAAATAAACTAAAAAAAATTGACACAAACTGCTTACAGCCTGACAAAAAGGTTGAAATTAAATCACCAAAGCTGTCCGTGTTGCGATGACGCGGCGTGATCGTGCGTTCCGTAAATTTAAGCGTGATCGTTGTGATGAAAATTGGTCGGCTTTTAAAGTGGCTAGGAACAGGTGTAACCAGATGGTAAGAGCAGCGAAACGGAAACATATTCATGACAACATTGCTATGTCGTCCTCAGCTGAGACTTGGAAATTTCTAAAATCTATTGGAGTGGTAAAGTCCAACAACAGCTCTAATAACTTTCCTCTTTCTACTTCTTCGTTTTCACTAAATGACTTGAACGTACATTTTGCCAAACCTTGTTCATTAGATCCTAGTACTAAAGTCAATAGTATTTCACATATTAATGCCCTGCCTTGTAGTTGTAATAATACTTTCTCTTTCGCCCCGGTCACAGATGATGAAACTCGAAAAGTAATAATGTCTATTAAATCTAATGCTGTTGGTCACGATGAGTTAAGTAGGACGATGATTCTGTGCATCTTAGAATGTATCCTCCCGGTTATAACTTATGTTATTAACCTTTCCATGTCTTCTGGGGTTTTTCCTTCATTATGGCGCAATGCCTATGTTATTCCACTAGCTAAAGTTACAAATCCCAGTACAATTAAAGATTTTCGCCCTATTTCCGTTCTCCCCTTTTTGTCAAAAATCTTAGAAGCTACAGTTCATCAACAGTTATCTCATCACATCTTCTCTAATCAGTTGCTTTCACCTCTTCAGTCTGGATTTCGTCGTGGCCACAGTACGTCTACCGCGTTGCTTAAGGTAGTTGAAGACGTGAGGGTCGGTATGGACTCTTCACTGCTCACAGTGCTGGTCCTTATCGACTTCTCTAATGCATTCAATGCGGTAGATCACGATTTACTTCTGGCTTCACTTAAGCACATGAAAATCTCATCATCTGTGACTGATTGGTTTACTTCCTATCTCCAACACCGCCATCAGTTAGTTCGTGCTGATAAATCTTCTTCGGACTGGTGTGAACTGCAATCTGGGGTTCCACAGGGCGGCATTCTCTCCCCTCTGCTTTTTTCAATATTTATAAATTTCATTACTACCAAAATCAATTGTTCTTACCATCTATATGCCGACGACTTGCAACTTTACACTCAAGCTAGCGTGGACGATCTAGATCAAGCTGTCGCCAATTTGAATGCAGACTTGGCCAACATTTCTACCTGGTCACGTTGTTTTGGCATTGCAGTGAACCCTGTTAAATGTCAGGCCATCATTCTCGGTAGCCCACGCTTGCTTTCTTTGACTGACACCAGTCAATTGACCCCTATCCAGTACGAAGAAGTAGTGATACCTTTCTTGCCGAAAGTAAAGAATCTGGGGTTGACTATGGATAGCGGTTTGACTTGGGACCCTCAGGTGTCTGATGTTTGTCGTAGAGTGACGTACACTTTAAGATCTCTCTATAGGTTTAAATACTTTCTCCCGTCCTCCACCAAGACCCTTCTGGTCCAAGCCCTTGTTCTGCCCATCCTGGATTATGCTGATGTGTGTTACAGCAATATCACCCAAGCTTACTTATCCAAGTTCGATCGGTTACTCAATAATTGCATCAGGTTTGTCTTTGGGCTCCGAAAATACGATCATATTTCAACTTTTCGCAAAAAACTGAACTGGCTTCCTATTCGTGAACGTCGATCCTTGCGCATTCTCTGTACCTTATTTTCAATATTATTTGATCCTTCAGCCCCAAATTATCTTCGATCCAATTTTAAATTTGTTACCCCGCGCTCGGGCACGGAACTCCGAACCTCCCGTAGTCTTCAACTTATTGTCCCCCGACATCGTACAGGTTTCATGTCAAATTCGTTCACCATCCAGGCAATCCGGCTGTGGAATGATCTTCCTCTCACCATTAGGCAGGCTCGGAACAAATTCGCCTTCAAGCGCATGCTGCGTAAGTATCTGTTTGATAAGGTTCGATAGTCACCCTCAATGATCTTTCACAATGGGTATATTTTATATTATATTTATGTATTGTATGGTTGACATGTGACATGACGGTGTTGCCACTTTTTTATTTCTACTTTTTCTCTTTTTTGTCAATTTATAGGTCTCTTCTAAATCTTCTAATGGTTAGGTGAACATGCAGCAGAGTAAGCATTGTTTTTTTTTTCGAAAGGCCAAGTGACTAAGATACGGAATCCAACAGGTCACTGATTTTGAAAATGCTGCAATGGACTTCATATTATTTTTAAACTTTTGAAAAGCAAAGAGGTATACCTATGTTATCTCATGAAGTAAAAGTATGGAAACGGATTATATCACGTATAATGAATTTACGATTCACCCCGACGTTTCGAACACTTTACTTTGTATTGTGGGTAGTTTTTGCACATTTTAATTTTTCCTCAGTTACCCGTTGACCACGGACGCTGTAAAGTGTTCGAAACGTCGGGACGAATTGTAAATTAATTATACGCGATATAATCCGTTTCCATAGTTTTATTTCATGAGTAGGTAACTATCGCGGTAACCGAAGACAATATTAAGTATATTACTTATCTGTATATGTTATTATCCGGCAGAAAAGGTCAACTTCCAGGTAGTTTCGGGGTCAAATTTAATCACTGTAGGACCGATTGTGTAGTACAGACAAGTTTAGTTTTAAATGTGGAAACAAGGACGCTACGAGGAAATTTTTTGGCAAATCTTCGCGATACTCGTGCGGAATACAAACATGCTAAAAGCATCAACTCATTGATTACTCAGCTCGGAAATATCTTTAACGCGAAGAGGTTAATGCAAGGACATATATTCGAGATTTATGATCAACGGTTGGACAATAAAAAATGTCCTACGTAATGTAAAATAATTAACACAACACAACATAGAATTAATAGAGGTATATCCACAATGACGCTACTTATAATATATTCAAATGCAATTAATAAATAATAAGCACAGTATATAAGCATCATAAAGTTGCAAAGTCATCGTCATAAATATATTAGTATACCTAAATCTTCTCAGGATAAACAACCTAATGGAAATATTATAATAAGAGGATTAAGAGGTATAGGTTTCATATAATAACCTAACCACAAAATTAAAATTTTGAAAAAAACACCCGACATAGTGGACCGATTTTCATAAAACATGGCTAAAAGCACTCCCGACTAACTCATCTTTCAAACAATAAAAACTAAATCTAAATCGGTTCATCCGTTCGGGAGCTACGATGCCACAGACAGACACACACACACAAAGACAGACAGACAAACATACACGTCAAACTTATAACACCCCGTGCGTCGGGGATTAAAAACAAGGTCTACAAAATTGCAAATGTCATTTGACATTTGCAATGTCATTTGTCATTTGTCAGAGCCTTGGCATTTTTTGGACCTTAAAATGTGAATTTTAAACGAAATCAGTTGAATACATACAGTTATTTTGGACATACCTACTTTAAGCTTATTAAAGTTAAAAGATAACCTTAACCACCTCAACGTCCTTGACAAGATAAGTTTATTTTTGCAAAGTTATTTGCGACGTTCATTACAAAATTACGTTTCGTCTTTACATTTTAGGTTTTCTCTTATCCTCCTACGAGAGTACCTGTTTCTTTATCCAAAGACTCTTCCACCTAAGCCTAGCTCTACTCTTGTGGGTGGGATCAGTCGAACTCTTACCTATGATATCTACACCTCCACATCAGACATCTACCTCTTCTACCTCTGTCCACATTATCCGATCCGATATCGGAAGGATTTCAATGGAAAAAATCCAAGATGGCGCCCGTAATGTATGGGATATAGGTCCTACATCCGATATCGGATCGAATAATATGAGAACGCACTAAGGTCATTGGTCGTAGCTCGGATCCTACTCTCGTGAGTGCAAATAACTCTCAGCAACTTTGATTCTCTTTAACTTCTTACACATATAATAGCAGAGAGAGACCTCTTCTATCTAAAGTCTAATGTCATTGGTCCTTGCTCTCACTTCCATGGGTGGATTGGATGGGATCTACGAAGTCTTAACCTATGTCATATCGACATATCCACAGTGCGGCGCTGATGGCGAGGCGCCAACTTTAATATTAGCTCGTCTGATGTCATCGGCCCGAGAAAACATTGTTTTTGGAGTAACAGGGATTTCGTAAAACTCTGTTTTGCGGTCAGTGATAATTGTCTGCGGTTTGTGACCACAGAAGGGAGTAGGTAACTACTGCCTCAGGACTCTCAGGAGATTTAGTACTTAAATGTCTTTATATTTTTCAAAAATCTACTTATTAAGGAAAAGGAGGAGATACAGATAACCCTGGTTTAGCATTTATTTTCGGTACCTATTTTTGCTTCACGCGCTGTAGGTTCCAACCTAAATAAAGGGTTGAGGATCATTTTCCTTGACCAATTTTATTATGGAATGGAATGGAATGGTTGATTCGAGAAGTCGAGCAAAGAAGCCTTTAAAATGCAGACTGCAAGTGATGACTCAATAATAAACATTAATTTAAGTTATTAAGTTGTACAATACTCTTAGTTGTGGCAATAAATATTTTTTTTATTTTTTTTTTTATTTTTATTTAATAATTTTCGCGTGTGGTCATTGTTTTTCGTCGTCTAACTTTTAATAAATTACCAATTGTATGACTCAAACAAATTGTAATTCTATAGATCGTTAACCACAAGCTACGAGAACCATGAAATGAAATGAAATGATTAAGTTTCTTTGAAGGAGGCAAATTTTAGCATTGTGTTGTGAGGAAATAAAATGGACAGAGTCTTTGTCCATCCAAAAATAAATTTTGGTCTTTTGAAACAGATTTACGCATGCAACAAGCATGTTTTTCTTTTGAATTGGGCAAGGTCAGTGAAGTGGCAGGCAACTGCTTCTTATCTTGTATAAGGAATACCTATCTCTAAAACACGAACGGAGACTCCAGACAGACTGAAACTTTCGAAACTCCGTTTTCTATGACAGGTGATCCTGATCGATGATCACGTGATGAGTTAGAAAACTGTAGTTTGACACCAGGACAAGCAAGGCCTATCGAAAACACTGAAGTCCACAAATTGCGAGCATCTTTCTGTTTAATCACTATCAACGTTCACAGTAGGGTATCAGACGACCATATGAAAGAGGCACGTTCCTAGCACACAGTCTAAAACTCGTGTAGGTGAACGCGTACTATGCTTTGTATGAGTGAAATATGACAGGTCGACTGTTCGCGTTTTTGACAGGCGGTAACTGTAAGGTAACCGAGAGGGGTTGGGCGACACTTTCAGCGGGGAGCGGGAGTGGCCATATTGTACGATAGTACTCTTTATTATACTGTGTTTCAACCATCCTATAGCTTGACTCATCTTTTAGAATTGAAACCGCTAAAATGTTTTCACAAAAGGGATTTATTTGTCAGTGTTGCAATAAAGTTCCTCACATTATGGGGATGAGCGCATCTCTGACGCAGCCGTTTGAGATGTTTTCTCAATCACTCGCTCACGAATAGCCGTGAGTAAGGAGCACAAGGACATTTCGATCCTGGGATGTGGCTGGTGGATTTCAAAATAATGTTGAGCTCATTCGGATTGCACATATTATCCGATCCGATTCATCCGATATTCGCGCGGACGTAGGACCGATATCCTATAGGTACTTTAAAGGCGACATCTTTGCCTTTGACATCCTTCCGACATCGGATCGGATAATGTAAAAATGCTTTTAGAGTTTCCCCAAACCAAAGAGGATCGAGTATTATAGAGAGTTACTGTCGAAGTAAAATGTGTAATCACAGTGCATAGACTGCCATCTCTTGACACAGGCTTAAAACTTTTGAACCTCAGTTTTGACAATTTGGTCCATATTCTTAGCTCGATATGTGTTAAAATGTCAGATATTAATATTAGCGCCACATCTAGCTGAGCGTACGCCAAAGGTGTAATGCCATCTAGGCTACCGTACCTTTTTCTGTATAGTACTGAGGTACGTTTTTTTCTTGGACTTTATCTGTCTATACGCGCGGAGTTATATGTCTTTGCCCAAACCCATCGACGCGAAATCGGTTCTAGTCGACCAACAATCACTCGTAACGTTAGTATGAATAAGACGCTTACGCATCGTCCTCGCTGAACGCATGTTTAATACTCATCATCATCATCATAAGCGATTTTTGGTCAGCGAAAGCTTTTCCGCGTCAGTGATACGGTAGTACGAGTTAGTGCGTGCATTGTAGGCAGTCGCCCACATTACACCTGTTAAACCAATGTTAAATAATGGGTACCCCGAGGCATTCAATCATAATACTCGTACAAAGGAAAAATTTATATGAATTACACAAAAAATAACAAATTATAATTTCAGAGTTTGAGATAATTTATAATTGAGATGTTTATGTAAGCAACTAACTACGTAATAGGTACTTTTACTACACAGCATTTATTTTTAAGTAGGTAAGTACTCATTATTCAACGTTGACGTACATTTTAAAAGTTCACTGATCTTTGAAAGCTCTACAATCTACAAGTTGGACCTTTTAGTAAACTCTGCCGTAAATCTGTCAAAATCAAGTACTTAACACTCCGTATGTCCAAACAGTGCATGTAATGTGTAAGTAAGTAAGTAAATTTAAATTGCAATAAATGTGGTTTACAAAAGGTCTTAAGACTCTTAAGTATAAAAATAATGTAAGTATATTATGTGTACCTAATTACCTATAGTCCATATAGGTACTCTGGGGTTTTTTTTATTTTTATGTCACATGACAAAACGGCTCTACAACAAAACATGTCGAGCGTGTGTAGATAGAGTAGAGACGCCAGCAATGTATTTCATTCAACAATCGATGCATTCTTCACGGAGATGACGCATCCACAGTTTCAGTGTTCTATCATAATTCGCAAACAGCCGTGAGTAAAGAGCACAACCTATCCTGGCGTGTGACTCATTATTCGAATTAAAGTCATCAATTAAAATTAATTCTCTAATTGAAAGGATGGCTATGTTATGAAAACAACCCAATTGACTTTGACATTTGCTTGATTACAAGTCTGACCAAAAAAAGTACTAAATTAAAAACCGGCCAAGAGCGTGTCGGGCCACGCTCAGTGTAGGGTTCCGTAGTTTTCCGTATTTTTCTCAAAAACTACTGAACCTATCAAGTTCAAAACAATTTTCCTAGAAAGTCTTTATAAAGTTCTACTTTTGTGATTTTTTTCATATTTTTTACACATATGGTTCAAAAGTTAGAGGGGGGGGACGCACTTTTTTTTCCTTTAGGAGCGATTATTTCCAAAAATATTAATATTATCAAAAACGATCTTAGTAAACCCTTATTCATTTTTAAATACCTATCCAACAATATATCACACGTTGGGGTTGAAATGAAAAAAAAATATCAGCCCCCACTTTACATGTAGGGGGGGGTACCTTAATAAAACATTTTTTTCCATTTTTTATTTTTGCACTTTGTTGGCGTGATTGATATACATATTCGTACCAAATTTCATCTTTCTAGTGCTAACGGTTACTGAGATTATCCGCGGACGGACGGACGGACGGACGGACGGACGGACGGACGGACAGACAGACATGGCGAAACTATAAGGGTTCCTAGTTGACTACGGAACCCTAAAAAGTGGCAACATATCTTAGTGTCGTCTCGTTTTCTCACACACTGATTCAAAAGGGATGACACTACAATGTTGCCACTTTTTCATTTCTACTCTTTTTGGTCAGATTGTACTTAGGTACCTAATTACGATGATGTTACGTCGTCACTGTCGCGATAAAAGTGTATTTTATCGGGAGCACAAAATATATAGGTATCGGGAGATTGACAGGGACTCTCTCTTAAACATTAAGGGATTTTTTTACCATTAAGGGATAAGTCCGCCTACATTGTATATTACTGACTCTGTAACTGTGTCTCTTTTGTTTCCTTTAAGTATGTATAATAAAGCTTTTAATTGCACACATACTTTTAGAGACATTAACTCGCCGTACTTTTCCCCTCTCCTAGCGAGAGGGAGGAAATGACCCTACCCCTAAACCCACTTCAGGGTTTCAACCTATTTACCGTCCGTGAGGGCTCACTGGGATTCTAGTTCATTCGATCATATAATATATGCCGCCTTCAACTGAAACTTCACTCTGAAGGTCGACGCTACCAAAAAATTTAAATACCTATGAAATTAATGCAGTAAATGCATGTAGGTAGATCCAATGGCATTGTACTACCAGTTGTAGGTACGGTTAGCGACATAACCTAAGTAGTAAGTACCTTTAATTTGTTTTATTGCTTTATTCAAGTCAAAAATTTGACATCATCTGATAAAACACCTTTGAGACATTTTCATTTTGCACATCGATCAACAAAAACACGTCGTTTAGAAAGCCAACAGAGATCCCATCAACTTAATAAGTTATTTAGTACAATACCGTATCGTGCTAGTCAGCCTCCGGCTAGAAAACTAGTATACCTAGGTACCCCAGCATCCTAGGCAGCCTAGATCGCGGCTAAGCCTTATTTGAAGATCTAACGGCGCCCAAGACGCCATACAAGGCCGATATCTAAAGAAAAACCTTTTCCGGTCGCATTTTTGGTTAAAAACACAAAAAATATCTTTAAATATGGTTTAAATCGTAAATTTGAAACATTTCAAAATTAAATTACTTACGTATCGATTATCCTTTAAATAAATGGCACAACACTAAAACTCACTTTTTAAAAACTAATCACAGACAAAATATTCCTATTTTTTTTATTTACACAGATGGCACAAGTTTTTAATTCGGCGGGTCGTCGTTCGAAAACGTTCGCGCGTGTGTTGCGCGCGCACTCGGTGGCTGCGCGGGAAAACTGAACAGAAATATCGGAGGCGGCGAGATGACGTGAATGGAGGTGGCCGGCGCTTTCTTGGAAGACAGACATGAATTTTGTTTCAAAAATAACAATTTGTTTTTTAATAGATTACACACGCTAATGTTTTGGATGGTCTTTTTCTATTATTTTATGGAGACTGGCAAACACAAGTTGTCAGTCAGTAAGAACCAGGAAAAATTGCGCTCTACCTTTCAATCTGATTTAATCTGAAAAACGAACTGTAGTTTGAATTTTAAGTTTGACGCCATAACTAAGATGTAGCCTATAAGAAGACAAAGGTAGTATGATTAATTATTATATGCTGAAAATGAGAAGCTTAGAGTCTGACGTGAGTCTGACCAAGCTAAGTTAGCAGCGATTTTGATAGCACAGGGTGAGCAACTGTTATGGCAAGTGTACACAGTTACGAACTCGTCCTACTCTATAAGTTTGAAACTATCAAAACAAAAAGTTTAACGTCTAATAGTATAATATAAGTATACCTACTGCAAAACATACATATATTATGTATTAAAAGTGGCGCTCCCCAACTCCTGTCTTAACCTTGGACGGCTTGGACATAAGAAGCTTTTGTTTTTTATGTCCGAGACGAACCCAGTCGGCAAGAACTTGATAAATTGAAACTCCCGTGGCTTCTTATCAGGCTCAATGTGGTGCAATAGGGCCCGCAATATATTTCTCATTAATACACAAAGAGGGCGCTAATTCACTACCTCTGTAGTTCGCTACGCTAGCTGAATGATGACCGGACTGCGTAGCATGGCGTACCGTACCGTCGTCGCGTCGTAGTTCGATAATCTTATGATAGATGGCGCTATACACAAGATTTAAAAAATGCAGTAAATGGTAAAGTAAAAAGAGTGGCCTTCAGAATTGCTTGTAATTAAATTGTATCTTATATTAAATTTTAATTAATTCTTTCATTAAACTATTTATCACCTGTACTGTAATTCCTGTAAAGTGAATTTCAAATGGATTTAATAGTTGTATCATAACATAATGTTGTAGTTCAACTTTCCATTTAACTTTTTCAACTTGGGATAAACTTTTAAACAATTTATAAAAGAGATATTTATGTCATACAGACCTACCTATGTCCTATTTTAGCCTGGCTGGGCCGGCATCGGCACCGCCATATATGGCAATGAAATCGTCCGGCTAACCACAAGTTGTTGTTTTGCGCATGTGTGTAAATAAATATGGTCGTATGATGTAACGCAGGCTCATCTGTAATTGCTGGACTCAAAAAGATCTCAATAATAATAAGTTGAATCTTTGTGTTAAAAGCCCCCCTTTAAACGAAATAATAAACAATGAGAATAACGAACTTTATAGTGATGTAACTAGGTGGCGCAATATTTATCGATATCGATGAAAGTTTACTACTTATTAGTAACAAATAAGATAACAATGCGTGCGTTGTATCTTAAATATGGGACACGTACCTTGGGTTAACCCCGCATTCACCACGGCTTATGGGAGTCCGCTTTGACAACTAAGATTTAGCGAAGGTAAGGTACTAGTTTTACGAAAGCGACGCGACTGTCATCTGCAACGCAAAGAGCAAAAAGACCTAATTGGGATTAGTTCAGTTTTCTCACGATTTTTTCCTTTATCTAAAAGTGACTGGCAAATATCAAATGATATTTCACACAGTCGCATAAGATCGCGAGTGAAAGTCGCACGCTCTTACCGCGAAGCCACAGCCACCAGCGCGCAGCGCTATAGATATTCCAAATAATTATTATAGTACCCAGCGCTGGGCCGAGCACTCAATTGATATACAATACAAACCAGGTATTTTTTATTGTTTGCCATTTTGGCTCCTAGAGCGGCCACTCCACTCGCTCTACTACCGTAAGTAGATGCATGCTGCGACTGGGACATTGCAAAAGTAAAAAAAGTATAAGACATTCAAGTTTTAAAACGCTTAGCGATAGAACTTTTACATGTATCAGTGAAATATAAAAAATAGGCAAAATTTTTATTTTAAACTGTCCATGATTGGGTCCGTCACCTAGTTAAATGGATGATGATCAACAATATGATAATGTATTATAAGAATAGTGGCAAAGAAAGTAAACTTTCTATGTATTTGAATGAATAGGAAAGTGCAGTATTTATTGACAAATATTTTAATGATTCACTCGATATCGATAAGATCACATCCCTAAAGTTGAATGAATCACTCACCCCATATTCCCGCAATGGTGAGATAATGCAGGCTTGTCCTTATTGGCCAGTCCGCCCATGCGGCAGCCGTATCGACCAATCACAACGCCGCCTGAGCGGCGTCGCTCCCCCGTGAAACCGTCACTATATAAGCGCGCCTAACGGATTTTTCTTCATAATTTCCGTTTGGCAAGCCTCCTTACCGGCTGCGTCAAACGAAGACAAGACTTATTTAATTAACTTATTTCTAAGTTACACAAAACTCAAATCAAAATGGTGAGTACTGCATTATTTTATCCCTATTTTCATTCCCCTTAATAATTTCTTGTGAAAATCTTATCTATTCCGTCGTATTTTCCGTTAAATGACACCGGGTGGCCACGCCGCCATTTCATGTAGGCGCCGGCAGATGAAATTTTTTATATTAATTTTCTCGTAGTTTTCTACTTTGCTTGACATTCTTCTTTCAAATAGTGTTATTCTAGTCCCTAATTAAATTGTTTGAATTGCGTTCTATAATTATAGTTGCTCTTTTGTTTCGCTAATCATGGCTACCGGCGGCCAATGGTATTTGTCACCACGAAATCTAGCGGATGCCACGCCCGTCAAATCTGCACAATTTTCTTTTCAACAACATATTTCTAATCCATCCTTTATTATTTAATGCTCTCTAAGTTACTTTTCCAATTGATTTTCGTTGAAAAACCGGTGACGTGTCCGCGACCTCATACAAGGCTATTTTGATAAATGGATGATCTCACTTGTTGACCGATAGCTGGAGCAGAAACGAATTAGCATATATCCAAAGGCTTTTCTTAGCTTAGCAACTGCAATCGATATTTGTTGGTCGTTTTATGGAAAGTAACGGAAGACGAGTAGGGCTTGATTGCTAGGTGCCTTTCACCTTTCTCTCGCGAAGGTATTATTGAAAGTAAGTGTAATGTGCTACTTTTCCCATTGTTAGTTAGTAGCATCAAACTTTCCAAGTACTGACCTTTCTTGCTGATATTACTTGATAAGATAAAGAAAGATATCATAGCGTAACATCAAATGACTGTTAAAATTATGAATAAAAATGACTGATTTGGTGTTCAAATTATCAGATGATAATTGACATCAAGCAATAACATGATCTTGTTTCTGTAAATATAAAAAAAAGTTACTTTATAGGAACTCTGTTTTAGTTCGGTCTGCCATCACTCGCTTGCTATTATCCCAAATACTTGGGGTCGGCGCAGCATGTCTTTCTTCCATACATCTCTATCGGACGTCATTTCTTCAGTCACTTGCATTAGTTCCATATGAGATTGTTAGGTCTGTAACTAATTATTAGAAACTAAAAGGAACCATTATTAAACCAAAACCTTTCTCTACAGCGTGAGTGCATCTCAGTACACGTTGGCCAAGCCGGAGTCCAGATCGGCAATGCCTGCTGGGAACTGTACTGCCTGGAGCATGGCATCCAGCCCGATGGCCAGATGCCCACCGACAAGAACATCGGAGGCGGTGATGACTCCTTCAACACCTTCTTCAGTGAGACTGGAGCCGGCAAGCACGTGCCTCGCGCAGTGTTTGTGGACTTGGAACCCACTGTAGTCGGTAAGTTTCCAAAAAAAAAACTTAAAATTTTCATGAAAAATTAACTCTGTTAATAATCTCAATTTGTGACAAAAAGTACTTCCTCAATGGTGGAATAAATCTAACAATACATTTCTAATAGATTGTATCTTTTGCCAACAGATGAGGTCCGCACTGGCACATACAGACAGTTGTTTCACCCAGAACAACTTATCACTGGTAAGGAAGATGCGGCCAACAACTACGCTCGCGGCCACTACACCATCGGCAAGGAAATCGTCGACCTAGTGCTCGACCGCATCCGCAAGCTCGCCGACCAGTGCACCGGTCTCCAGGGCTTCCTCATCTTCCACTCCTTCGGCGGTGGTACCGGCTCCGGCTTCACTTCTCTCCTCATGGAACGCCTCTCGGTCGACTACGGAAAGAAGTCCAAGCTCGAGTTCGCCATCTACCCTGCGCCCCAGGTCTCCACCGCTGTGGTAGAGCCCTACAACTCCATCCTGACCACGCACACCACCCTGGAGCACTCAGACTGTGCCTTCATGGTCGACAACGAGGCCATCTATGACATCTGCCGCCGCAACCTGGACATCGAGCGCCCACCTACACCAACCTCAACAGGCTCATCGGCCAGATCGTGTCCTCCATCACGGCCTCCCTGCGCTTCGACGGCGCCCTCAACGTCGATCTAACCGAGTTCCAGACCAACTTGGTGCCGTACCCGCGCATCCACTTCCCGCTGGTCACCTACGCGCCGGTCATCTCCGCCGAGAAAGCTTATCACGAGCAGCTCTCTGTGGCGGAAATCACCAACGCTTGCTTCGAGCCGGCCAACCAGATGGTGAAATGCGACCCTCGGCACGGCAAGTACATGGCCTGCTGCATGTTGTACCGTGGCGACGTCGTGCCCAAGGACGTAAACGCGGCTATCGCTACGATCAAGACCAAGCGTACGATTCAGTTCGTGGACTGGTGTCCTACCGGTTTCAAGGTGGGCATCAACTACCAGCCGCCTACCGTGGTGCCGGGTGGTGACTTGGCGAAGGTGCAGCGTGCCGTGTGCATGTTGTCCAACACGACGGCCATCGCTGAGGCGTGGGCCCGCTTGGACCACAAGTTCGACCTGATGTACGCGAAGCGCGCCTTCGTGCACTGGTACGTGGGAGAAGGTATGGAGGAGGGCGAGTTCTCCGAGGCCCGCGAGGACCTGGCCGCCCTGGAGAAGGACTACGAGGAGGTCGGCATGGACTCCGCCGAGGGAGAGGGCGAGGGTGCTGAGGAGTATTAAGTCAGTCCTGCACTCACACCGGATTACATTCCGGTGACATGAATAAACATAAAATTATGTGAATTTACTTTGTTTGATTCCCAATTATCCCACCACCCTATCAATTTGAAGCAAATTGCTATCTATAGAATTTATGCTTAGGTATAAAATGGCTATGAAAATAATAATCATAAATATGACAACATAGTCATCGTGATTGATAGTGTACACACTGCACACTTGCACAGGCCCTAAGTAATATCAAAATGAATAGTAAAGGGCAAACAAGTATCCAAACCAAAGGCCATATTTGACTACTAGAACTTCGAAAGATTCCAGCAAATGGGGAACTGTAGTGGTCTCAAATTATGTCTAGTTAAAAGTATCAGCGCATCAGCCTCTCTCCAATCATTCATTATTTTAAGCAATATGCATAGCATTGGTACCTAATGCAATGGTTTGCTAGGGGACCCAAATGTCCAATTTAATAAAGGAAGTCTCAAAGCTGCAAAGTAGGTTTCAGCCTGAAATTACACCTGACGCAAAACGCGATCGACCTTCGCTACTACTAGTATGTTATCTAACCAAGAAATCAATCCATCCAGTCTCATATGACAAGAAACACAACCCACGCCACATACTGAAATGAACACTAGCAAACCAATTCGTCATATCGTGTATCCTGCCTTTCAAAAGCCGTCCCACACGAGACCTTGCCTGCCTACATCCAATATGAGGTGGGTAGCTGTTTGCAATTCGACAAGTTTCGTGGCCTTATGAGTGAAGTAGTTTATACACCATCCTTATTTGGCGTGAGACTTGTAGTCGCGAGGAATAAAATAGGGTCACTTGTATTGCATTTCTCTCCAAACCTTCAAGAAAAGAGCTACACCCATCTTAAAGGCCGATAACTCACCTCCAACAGCCTTTCTGCCGTTTTGGGTGTCCATGGACGGCAGTGATAACTTACCATCAGGCGACCTGACTGCCCGTTTGCATTTTATCCCATAAAAAGTTTTGAACTGACAACTAGACTCAGTAATTAGTCACAGTGATCCGTAGTGCTGTGATAATAAGATTGGTATTTTACCCACTTTGGGTTGAATTGGAGGCATTCGAAAATTATGATTACGTAGGTATTAAAATATAGGTACTATTGACATACCTCATACCCAAGTATTTCAATTAAGTAGGTACATAACTTAACCGGCTAACAACACTGTAGTCACTTCATAATTTGGTCAAACAACTCCTAATAAAATTGGTAACGTTATGGGCCCAAGAGCGCCTACTCGCCCGATATGGCTCACTCGGAGCGGTGACATCATCGCGGTGTCACCGCCTGTGGTCGATAATGACCTCATTTTTGAGGAAGACTGGCGGATTATACGCTGAATAAATAAACTTGTATTTATATCATAGTGACCACATATATTAATAATTAGAATTTCAATCGAAGTTGACAATAATAAACGAGGTCTTCTGTTGAACTTTATTCAATTGACCTGGTTACAATTTAATTTGTTTTTTATGACTTTGGTTAAAAATATAATGAATGGTCGGTTTGGTATAAATTCTTTTTTATTGCATAATTTTTATTAAGTAACAAAAAATACAACTGGAACTAATCAAATGATTTTATTGAACATTTTTTGATTTGTTCTTTTGTGGCGGGCGGGCGGTCTAGTGGTAAAGACGTTAGCCGCGTAAGCTGAAGACCCGGGTTCGATTGCCGGCTCGGCCACCAGTGGGCCTTGACGTTTTTTCTTTCGTGTATGATATCTATTTCAATTTATACTAAAAAATATCTGAGTTTCACATTTTCCTACCCTATTTAACTTTCCAGAGTATGTTTTCCCGTAAAACAACGATTGCCACTGAAGAACTATATTGTTTAAAAATATCACCATACCACTAAAAATACGAAATACGACAACAGCTAAACTAAACTATAGTCCGGACTGATACGACTTACAACAAAAGCATTCTCCCACCTTAAAGTTCGGCAACGATTTTCAAACTTCTCTAGTGCTGCAGGTGTCCACGAGAACAGGAACTGAGTAACTGAGAGAAGGAAATTACCTTTATTACCATACCATCAGGCTATCCTTCTACTCTTAAACGGTGAAAAATAATTAAAAGTACTACCACAAAATCTTATATATCAACATCCAAAAGTAGGTTTCAAAAAGGACCTGCCATCACGGAACCGCATCCCGCCGGCATATTCCTCGACCCAGTCATCCCGCGTATTTCGGACGGCAACAGGAACAAATCTAAACTTCTCACATCAAAACAACTGAACCACTTACGACCTTCTTATGTGGATCAATGAACTCCCGTCTTGTACGGAATTAACTGAGATGAGTGACCTTTCTGGAAATATCTCGTGTCGACGGTGGCATACTGTCGTTGGACCGTCTGGGAGATTATAGTTCTATTTTGTGTACAAGGATATTTCGTACAAAAGTCAAGTGTAAAATATCTACAAAAGTTGTTCAAAAGTATATAACCCATTCGCTCTTCATTCGTCGACAACGACATATGTAAGAACAACTTTTCTTCACCCATATGTTTACACAAGACATGTCAATTAAACTAAGAGTCGTAATGAGTTGTAAATTGTCACCTCGTTGTAACTCAGACTCAGGGCCGTAAGCCAGAATTCAGTTTAAGGTAGGGTGCTGTGGGGTAAGTAGCTGTAAGTAGGTACAGGTAGGGTATAATACTGTGCAATAATGTAGTGCTTCATTATTATAGGCGATGGTGATTCTTAACGTAGGAGGTAGTCCACAATGCCCACCTTATAGTTACGGCCCTGCCCAGCCTGCCATTTACGAGTCGCCTCCAGAAATATTTTCTAAATTGCGATGCACTAAGATTTACAGATTGGTACCAATTCAATTGTACGTACAAATAGTACATCATGTACATGGGTGAATCAACTTTTTCTTGCCTGTTATTGCCATGGTTCCAGTCCCCTGAGTCACGCTGGTTTTATGCAAAATTATGCTACTGAAATTATGCAAGCATGTAGTCCATGTTTGTAGGTGGCAAATTAAGGAAAGGGCTTGTTAACACCAGAAAAATGCATGTTTGCATAGTTAAAGTACCATAATTTTTCATAAAACCAGCGTGACTCAGGGGACCGTAACCATGGCAGGCAAGAAAAAGTTGATTCTCCACGCTGTTTCTCTTCTCTTTAATGCTCTTTTTACACCTTCTTCTCCTTTATACCTCTCTGAAAAATTTACATTTCTGGCTGATGGCAGTGGCCACCGTCTGCGTTCTAGCGCGAATTTATCTCTTGCCATTCCTCCTCACAAATCTCGTGGATATCACAAGTCTTTTGCTGTCCGTGCAGTGAAACTATGGAATGAACTGCCCGTCTCGCTTAGGCAGGCACAATCGGTCGCGTCGCTCAAGGAGAGGTTAAAGAAGCTATGGGGCAAAGCAGCTGACATACAGACTATCTTTGTATTACAAAAGAGAGCCATTCGTTCTATTTACAACTTAGGAACACGTGAATCAGTAAGAGAACTCTTCAAAGAAATTAATATCTTAACTGTAGCTTCCCAATACATTTATGATAGTATAATTTATGTTGTTAAGAATTTAGACTGTTTCACTAAGAATTCTGATATCCATAATTATAACACTAGAAACAAAAATAAGCTTGCCATAAAGAAGTTTCGTGTCCGTAAAGTACAGAAGTCATTTGTTGGGCAATGCATTCATTTTTATAATAAGTTACCTGACACTGCTTTGAGATTACCCCTCCCAGCTCTTAAGAACTACTTAAAAAAATCATTGATGTTAAAGGCTTATTACAGAGTCGAGGACTATTTGACAGACAAACATGCATGGCCCGAACCAGAAACTACAAAAAACGAATAGCAATTAAAATAATTGTATTATGTATAGAGGACACAGTTCAGATAAGAAAGCACATCAAATATTTTATATTTTATGTTGTGTAGGTAAATTACATATTTAATGATATTGAGATTCATATTATCTTTTTCTTCTATGACAATTTGATATGTTTTCTCTGAAGAAGAACGACGTATTATTAAGCAATAATATAATTTATTGAAATTGATTTCCATAGAGTACCTAGTCTGTTCATATTCTTTGATGAATACTTTTGCATGTTAAATTGTATGTTGTTATTTAATGCATGTTAATTATAAGATGTAATGTTTTGAAAAGAAGTTGCCCGCCGAGTTTCTTGCCGGTCCCATAGTGGATACCCCCCTCCCAACTGAGGGGGGACTGAAATCTTCTCGAGGCTGAGGCGTAGGGTTAGAGCCGGCGTAGCTTTATTTGACGTTCATATGCGCATTGTAATATGCCTACTTGAAAAATAAATATTTCATTTTCATTTTCATTTTCATTGGTTATCTGACTGACTAATTTCCTTGTTGCTTTGTTTGTATATATTTTGTGTTCCTTGTCAACTCTTTAGTGTATCTTTCACATTCCTTTTTGTGTGATATAGTTAGGTTTATCCTATTACTGTATGTGTATTTATTAATTAATTAATTATTTATATATTATTTGCCTATTATCTTTATGGTACCATGTTGTACAAATTGCGGAATTTGTTACCCTCTTCAAGCTTTCTCTCTCATTTACTCAAAGGTTAACTGGAAGAGTTCCTCAAAGGGATAAGTTCGCCTTTGTACTTTACATCTCAATGTATGCTTTTTTATGTGTTTTTGTACAATAAAGAGTTACTACTATACGTACACGTACTACACGTACTATACGTACGTACACGTATTAGCAAAAGCAGAAAGTCGTCTGATGGTAAGCGCGATAACCGCCGCCAATGGCCACTGTAACAGCAAAAGGGTTGTAGGTGTTTGTTATTATAGGAATTTAGAAAATTGAAACCAATACCCTATCACACTGAAGTAAACTTCAAAATTAGATAAGAGTAAATACAAATATAAGTACTGTTCATTTCATTTATTCAAATAACAGCAACGCACCAAACATAACTTAATTTCACAAACTAAGCACTTCACTCTTTAATATACAGTCCATCGCTGCCATCTCTACTCATTGTCTCTCACTCGTAGTAAGAATAAGAACAAAGAACCATGTCGCACTAAAATAACCAGGATACAGTCAATATATTCAATATAGATGGTGTCACGTAGCGGCGTATTTTTCCAATAAATAAAATAATATTTTCTAGTTAATTAAATTCATGAAATTTAATTCCTATAGGTACTTTTAGTCTATTTTATAGTTACAGCATAAAGGCTTTGTTCATCTAGCTCATACAGTGAAAGCAAAGAGGATCGAGTATTATAGAGAGTTACTGTCAAAGTAAAATGTGTACTCACAGTGCATAGACTGCCATCTCTTGACACAGGCTTAAAACTTTTGATCCTCAGTTTTGACAATTTGGCCCATATTCTTGGCTTGATACGAGTTAAAATGTCTAACATTAATATTAGCGCCATCTACTTACTATTTGGGGTACGCTCTGCTGAGGTTGAATGCCATCTAGGCCACCGTACCTTTTTTTGTATGGTACTGAGGTACATTTTTTTCTTAGACTTTATCTGTCTATACGGAGTTATATATGTCTTTGCTTACGTTAAGTTTGTGGATACATATTTTGGCAGTTTGTCAGCATATATATTTTATATCTTGACTGTACCTAGCCAACGTCGCAATCCCTTACTTTTCGAAGCGTGCGTACTTGCGTAGCCCTCACTCTTCCTTAATGGCGCGACAGTGGCTTTTAGTTCGACGTGATTTTTGATGCAAACTTTTCTTTAAAACCTCATTTCTGCTGATATTGTTGAAACCTCACCTTATTGGTAAACTATGTGCAAATTGAAATCCTTAATTTAGACATACATGTTCTGTGTAAGTTTTCAAACCTGTTAAAAAGTTTATAAACATTAAACATACTATCATATGATTTGAAATGTTTTTTTTAAAGCCCCCGACGCAAAAACGACGGGGTGTATAAGTTTGTCTGTCTGTGTGTGCATCGTGGCTCCCGAATGGATGAACCGATTTAGATTTAGTTTTTTTTTTTGTTTAAAAGCTGAGTTAGTCGGGAGTGTTCTTAGCCATGTTTCATGAAAATCGGTCCACTATGTCGGAGGCTTTTTCAAAATTTTAACTTTTTAAGGTGTCCTTAGCAGAGTAAACGATGAAGTACTGTATTGTAAATCTTTTTTCTCTAATAAAACAAATCTACTGCTTATCTATAAAATTACAAACTCTTGTAAATCGCTTGAACTACGAGCAAAACAATTGATTATTCATATTTACTTAAGTTTACTTGGCTAATTAAAAAACCTACTGTTAAATATTGCGATGCAATTTTATTACATCAGATAATTAAATTAGATAAGTTTTTTATAAAATTATTCATAAGTGAACAGTATGGAAGGTTTTCCGCCACTGAGCATAATATTCCTTCTGTATAAAAACGAGATTTGGTTGCATATATTTAGTATAAACTTGAAAATTGCTACACCAGTTTTGATGTGATTTAATGGACCTCGAGATATTAAACATTGCCAAGTCTCGTTTTTACCACATTTTATATAAATAATAGCTACAATTTTTAACATGAAATAAAATCTAATGATTGGTAAAAATGGAAGCTTATGTCACTTGAGTTGTAAAGCTATTATGGCTACGCTACAAATAATACGATAATTTAACTAATATGGGTTGTTAACTTGTTACTAGACGCTATTAGAAACCCGTTAGGTCTAGGGTCACTGTAATAGTTTCCGTCCACTCGACTTACTTAATTACAATTGAAATATTTAATATTTAACTAGCTATTTGCTAAATATCATTGTTAAGTAGATTATTTAGACTTCAAGGATGCTATTATTATTACTTTTTTTTACATTTTTTCTTGTACAACGATCTGTTAGTGACCTGGGTTCTAGCAGAATTACCAGTTGCTTCGCCCGAAAGAGTGGAGCATATAACTGAGCCAGGACCCTTTTGTTTTTGCTGCAACGCACACAGCAAACCCACCCATATTTTAATGTATGCTATTGTTGTTTTTTCTGTAGTGTTAGTACTTTTTATTGTTTATTTTTGTTTTAATTGTTTAATTTTGGTGTGTATTGTAGCAAACAAATAAATGATTATCTTATCTTATCTTATCTTATCTTATCTTATTGCAGCAAGTAGGTTCACATTCAAACGTCAAACGTAAAGCCGAAAATTAGCACAATGACCCTATTATTCTTATGTTTTTTTATGTCAAAGTAAATAACTGAATTTCGATTTAATTTTGACAGTAAAAAATATAAGTAATTCTTACTGAATAAAAATATATTATCAATTAAACAAGTCAAATTTGGCATAGCATAGTATTACGATTAGGCTTGTGTCGTTCACGAACTATGAACTGTTAGGAATAAAATCCCATCAATGACCGAAATGAACTGAATCTTTCCGTGGTCTGTGAATCGGTCTTTGCTCATTTAGTTCAGTATAGGATCGGCGAGCGCGAGCGGTTTGGATCGAGAACGAATTTGTGACTGCGCCGACCGAGAGCGAGAGCTACTTAGCAGAGCAACAAAAAAAGTCAAGTTTTCATATTAAACTTCGGTTACTTACAACCTTTCGACCCGGAATGTTACTATCTGTAGACTATTCGTATCATTTTGACACTATTCGGTCCCATTCGTTCTGATCTTTCTGACCGCAGTGGTCGCTGGTCTGGCTGAACTAAATGAGCAAAAGACCTAAAAGAGCGAACTAGTTCGTGGGAGCGATTGAACGAGATCGGAGCGCTCCGATCAACGAACGAAACGGCACAAGCCTAATTACGATAGATATAAATACTTGTAGTTATACTATTAGGATTATCTTAAGCTAAAATAATAATTTGGAATAAATAATACTTTGTAACATCATAGGATATTTTTGAATAATTATTGCCGAAAAATATAAATTTAATATTTACCTAATGTAATGATGAGTTGAAATTTTTGGATAGACATAAAATAGCATAGAATGAGCGAAATTTAAAAAATTAAAAATAATTTTAATGAATAAATAAGAGGGGGCCAACCCTTACCATCAGTTTTAATATCTGTCTAGTACTAACCACCAAAAACCGTGAGTTCAAGTCTCGCAAGAACGCAAATTTTTCACATTTAAATTTGTTCAATGTGTTTTAGATTATATTGATATAAACTAACACGATCATCACTCATATTATTAAATTAAAACTAATTAATGAGTCTACCTGTAACCACGGACGTAATGTCACGTCCGAAAAGTCGGGTTAAATACAGGGTCAAAGAAAAAAAAACCGTTCAAACTTTTCATTGTGACTTTTGAGGTCATAATGAACAACTTATATTGTGTGACTAATGCTGAAATCACGAAAGAAAATTTGACCGTTCCATAGAAATGAGTGGCAACATGAGAGTCGAAATGTGTGAAACAGCCAATTTTTTTTGCGATTTCACCGTGTCTAAACGTAAGTTTTACGCGTTTAAGTCCCGCTTTAATTTAATAATATGGGTGTTTTAGATTGGCAGACATTTATGTGTAATATAATGACATTAGTGTATAAAACAAAGAAATATTCTAGCCAAACGGGTAACTTGCGGCACATCTATTAAAATACAAAACTACATCTAGCTATGCTACACTAAATGTCATATTCTAGCTATTTTTATTTGTCGATTATTACATATGTGACTATATTTATAAATTGGAAAAAAAAATCTTTTTTTAAATTAGGGTGACTCAAAATGACATTATATTATCATTATCACATATTTTTCTAAAAGTTGAAGCAATACAGGAACTATTTTAGTCTTTAATGACACATTAAGCCTTTTATTGAGTCACTATTGTTACTTATGGTAATCAGAAGATGAAATCTAATAATAATTGAAAAAGCACTAGATTTTAGTATTTTGTGTCACCCTAAAATCTAAAAAAAGTATAATAATACATACAATGAAATAAATATAGAACCGATCAAACTTTGCATAGTGACTTTTAAGGTTATAATGAACAACTTTTATTATGGGACCAATGCTTAAAATTGGCTGTTTGTAGTTCATACATTTCGGCTGTCATGATGCCGATCATTTCTATGGAATAGCCAAACCTTTTTTCGCGATTTCAGCATGGGTCCTATAATATAAATTGTTCATTATGACCTTAAAATTCACTACGTAAAGTTTGAACAGACCTTTGTATTTGATTCTGTATAATATTCGAGTGATATAATTAGAACATTTGAAAGGTCAAATAATTTAACAACAGTTTTTTTTAATAAATCCATGAAAGAAATTACAAAAATTATATTTGCGATTGGATTTTGTATGTAAAGTGTAAACACATATTTAAAGACACTTATGGAAATGGCATTATATTAATAAACGAAAAAAAAAAACGTTAAATTATTCCATAATATACAAAATAAACAAAATGGGGTCAAAAGATATATTTATTGCCATATAGATGATTTCTAACTCGGTGCTCATTTTACATAAGTTAAGTGCATAGTTATTTACAAATATTTCTAATCATAATCAACATTTCGTGTAACTTGACAATCAGATTTGGAAGTCCGATTTTGTCAGTCAGTCGCAAACATGTTCGAATTTTATTTTTCGATTTTCCTGTAAGATATAGAGTCTATGGTAAGACATTTCAGTTTGATTATATTTTTGGCTGACTGTACTGATTTAATAGATTTTATTATATTAAACATTATCGGTCCGAATAAGGTCTACTTTTGCTGTAATAACCGACTTTTTACATTCAGTAATAGCACAAGTTTGACACAAACACAAATTCACATGACTCCCAAAAGGTACATATTAGTTAACAACAGCCTTCCAAATTTGATAGCAGTATAATACAGTACAGTCTAGTATTCATACTAACAGTACTGATGACGCTTGGCTTCATGTCGCGTTGCCGTCAGGAATGTGTAGCGCGCTGGTCTCGCCATGTGATGTTTTCTGTTCAAGATTGAATGTATTAGAAATATTTATTAGTTGTATAAGGGAACAGAATTGTCAATTAATCTCTCGAGATAATATTGATATCTAAAGACTTGAAAATTCGTATATTGACCCCTGAGGATAGCGTGTGGCTCCGCGATCCGTTACATACCAGCGACATATGATCAACACACCAGCATCCTACTAGTGACGCGCCAGCAGCAGTTACTGTATAGACTAAGACCTAATACCTAGCGACATAACATCGACACATTAGCGACACAACGGCGACATACTAGCGACACGTAATGATATGTTTTATAGTAATACCTAGATGTGTATGGTGTAGACGGTCCGGCGCTAGAGCGGCGCGGCGAGTAGGGCTCCGTACTGCTGTAGGGCCTCGCGCAGGGCTCCTCGGGCTGCTGCCGCGCGCCCGCTGCACGCCAGCGACACCAGAGATGGGTATAAACCTGTGAGAAACAAGATGGTTACAAATAGCTGTGTAAACGTAAAAGTTAAAAGTGTGTACATTTCATTTAAAGAATACGCTTATTTGCGGAAGGCTTACTTACAAACTGTTTTACGTAACTACGAATTACGACTATAGCTCATTGTATTTTCGCGAAGCAATGCGCTCGCGCGCCAATCGTCCAACGTAGCCTCGGCCGAGATCTTTGCCTTGCTAGGACATTGCCTCGCGCTGTGTGTAACCCACCTATTTATAATAGTAACAGTTTATGCGCTACTTGCCCAGGTATGTAACAAGTATGATATTTTCTTTCTTGATATAAAACTATGGAAACGGATTCAATCGCGTATAATGAATTTACACTTCATCCCGACGTTTCGAACAATTTACAGCATTCGTGGTCAACGGCATAGTTTTATTTCATAAGTAACTATCGCGGTAACCGAAGACAATATTATTTTCTTTCTTTTTTGCGGAATTGAAAATTACAACGAAAATGTACCCTAAGATGGAAATATATAATCTCTACCACAATTTCGACAAAAACAATACTAATTACCTATGAGCTTTTGCCAAGCCGCGGGATCGACTTTGTTCCTCGGCGCTTGTTGCATTGATTCTGCTAACGTCGCCACGGCTTTTAGCACAAATGAGATCTCCGATAGTTGATGCCTGAAAAAGAAAGTTATAATGTAGATCTAAATTCAATTTCTTCACTTTTTGTACCAAACTAGTCTACGAATCAGTGACTTCAGTAAGTAAAACATATCATACAACACATTTTTTTTTTTTTAGTTTTTTATCATGTATGACTTGCCTAGGTAGAGGTTCGCTGTTGTCTTCGTCTCTCGAGTATTTCGATACGACTTCTTGAAACCTATCGAGTAACGCCGCTATCGCCAGAGGGTCTTGCTCATCTGCAACAAAAATATTTGTTATAATTAGTAAAGAGGATCGAGTATTATAGAGAGTTACTGTCAAAGTAAAATGTGTAATTACAGTGCATATACTGCCATCTCTCGACACAAGCTTAAAACTTTTGAACCTCAGTTTTGATAATATTTGGCCCATATTCTTAGCTTGATATTATGTGTTAAAATGTCAAATATTAATATTAGCGCCATCTAGCCGAGCGTTCCCCAAAGATGTAACGCCATTTAGGCCACCGTACGTTTTCCTCTAGGGCTATGAGGTACGTTTTTTTCTTAGACTTTATCCGTCTATACGGAGTTACATGTCTTTGTAATTAGTCACCATTTTCTGTTCAAAATGTTACTTACACTTCTAATATTAAAAACGCCGCCCAAATGCCGCGCCAGGGCTACCTGCTCCGACCCAGGCATACTTGTTTACACTGACCGTTAGCCGCGCGAGGATATTTCCTCGAGACACTATACTCACTATGTGTCGATTTGCCTATCTTTATCAACCTGGGAGTACCCTTATAACAAGCGCTTTTATGTATGCGACTAAAGTCCTTCCACCTTATATTCCAAATTAGTATAAAAAAAGCAAAATCACGTCTGTTTCCTAGAGGGGTAGGCAGAAGTCAGGGTTTTCCATTTGCTACGATCCTGACAAAATACTGTCGCTTCACGCACTTTCATAAAGTTCCTTATATATGCTCGTCGCTTTCGAGTACTTCTGACCTGGCCTTTTTGCAATATTTCCCAGATCTTTTTGCAGATTTTTTTTTTCGAATCCGGCCTTTATTACCAGTTTTTTTTTAATATGTAGCATCTTTAGACTTATATTGACCGAAATTTAAACCGTGATTACCTTTTTATTTTTATTGAGTTTCCGACATTTCGACGCAGTTGCATGTTGTCTAATGAAACTAACCGTGAATCATTAAAACTCTTATACAGGGTGTATTTTGATAGCGGGTCAGTAAGGGCAGCTATGAGATCCCGTAGTCCTACGCGAAAATGGTCTAAGGAGATTCCTTCCCTTGATTTCAAATTGATCAGAAATGGCATTTACAGATTTTGGAATAAACATACAGGGTGCGAGAAAACTGGCATTTTTGACAAACTTTTTTTTTGACGTCAATCGATCCCATTCCTACCCAGGATCAAAAGCTTGTACTTATGGGAAAACTTTTACCATACAATTTGTATGAAAAAAAAAATATTTTTCGCATGGTGTTTTTCTGATGCCAATCGATTCCATTCCTATTCAGTATCGATAGTTTCTTTGGGCTCAACTTGCGGTAATGAACTAAAGAGCCAGAGCAAGAGGTTCAGAATCCAAACATCATCATCATCCTCCTTGCGTTATCCCGGCATTTGCCGCGGCTCATGAGAGCTTGGGGTCCGCTGTGACAACTAAACCTTAGATTTGGCATAGGCACTAGTTACACGAAAGCGACTGCCATCTGACCTCCCAAAGGGTAACTAGGCCTCTTATTGGGATTAGTCCGGTTTCCTCACGATGTTTTCCTTCACCGAAAAGCGACTGGCAAATATCAAATAACGTTTCGCACATAAGTTCTGAAAAACTCATTGGTACGAGCCAGGGTTCGAACCCGCGACCTCCGGATTGAAAGTCGCACGCTCTTACCGCTAGGCCACCAGCGCTTCAGAATCCAAACAGCTACTATAATAATCAAACTTTACCTTCTACGCCAGACAGCGCGACGTCTTCGAGCATAGAGAACTGCAGTAGAGTCTCGAAGCACGCCCGCGCAAACTCTTCTCTCTCCCGAAGCTCCAATTCGTTCTCTGAAAAGACATTTTAATATCTGTAAATTATAGCTACACTATTTATTTATTTATTTAAGACTTTATTGCACGACATAAAATTGTACAAATGTGAGTCCATATTACCAAAGTAGTGAGTCCATATTACCAAAGAGGATAGAGTTTTATAGAGAGTTACTGTCAAAGTAAAATGTGTAATCACAGTGCATAGACTGCCATCTCTCGACACAGGCTTAAAACTTTTGAACTTCAGTTTTGACAAGTTGCCCCATATTGTTAGCTTGATATGTGTTAAAATGTCAAATATTAATATTAGCGCCATCTAGCCGAGCGTACCCCAAAAATGTAATGCCATCTAGGCCACCGTAACTTTTTCTGTATGGTACCATAGATTAAATATAACAAGATCATACCATCCCATACATTAAAATGCGACCGCCTAAGACCGCGCTTACACTCCACCACGCATAGATGGCGCCACAAAAAAAATGTCTTGTAGCTTTCGATTATACTTGTAGATGGCGTTAAGTGTCACTTTGACATAGATTTACGGCTCGGAATTGACACTTAGTGCCAATCTACAAATAATCGATGGCAACAAGGCATTTTTTAGTGGCGCCATCTATGTGTGGTGGAGTGTAAGCGCGTTCGTAGGCGGTCGCATTTTAATGTATGGGATGGTATGATCTTGTTATATTTAATTTATGATGGTACTGAGGTACGACTTTATCCGTCTAATACGGAGTTACACATGTGTTTGATATGACTTACGAGGCGGCGGCGGCTGCGTGTGCAGCGAGCCCGCGCGGACCAGCGCCAGCGCGGCGCGCACATGCCTCGCGGGGACCCGCGGGGAGCCTCGCAGGATCTCGTCGCGGATCACGCCGACTAACGCTCGCGCGCACCCATCTGTTCCAGTGCCACTATACAAGGAACAAAGGTTAAAATACATTGTATTGTTGTATTTTATCAAGGTGTGCAATAAAGAGTATTGTATAATATTGTATTGTATTGTACATTGAATTTTCATAGATAGGCAAAAACTTTTATAATATTGTCTTCGGTTACCGCGATAGTTACTCATGAAATAAAACTATGGAAACGGATTAAATCGCGTATAATGAATATAAAATTCATCACAAATGAATGGATGAATTTTAAATTCATTATACGCGAATAAACTGGTTCCATAGTTTTATTTCATGAAAAACTTTTATATTAAAAAAGTTTTTAATGAGGAGGCACACTGACATTTTATCCCGCCAGGCGGCGCCTATGCAAGTGTCTGTCTAGGCATGTCACTGTCATTCATATGTGTGAGAGAAAAAACATATCATCTTCTCGCTATCACGTTTGAAATTCTTTATCTGTGCAATGCAACTGCAATGGCAAAGAGTGGCGCCATCTGTCATAATCTTTGAGTGTGCCTCCTCATTGGGGAGTTTAGGAAGAACGCGATGTTTGACATGGTAAATATAAACGTCATTTATTCATTTTCTGTAAGCAAGTGATTACCATACTTAACATTTTTTTTAAATTAAGAATTAAATCGATCAAAACCTGTACATCATATTAGGCGGAAATATACAGAAATATGAACTTACGGCGCTTCAAACATGAAGGTTTCTAAAACGCCAGGCAGTGTTTCCCAGAATTCTTCGTATACGTCTGGTTGTTCCCTCGCTAGCGGCAGACCCGTCGCTAACACCTGCATTGAAATATATGAAATTACTCATTTTATTTCACAAAATCTATCTATCAATTACGTAGATCATGGCACCTTTCGAGGATACCAAGATAAGCAGCTTTCTGTAAAATTATGCCTCCTGCGAGGCATTGCCGAGTGGGTATTTGCCTTGGTCAAAACTGGTTGATAATAGCTGCTAGTGTGATGGGGACCTTTAGTGTGATGGGGACCTTTTGGGCCCGGCATGGCCCAGAACGGATTTCTATAGGCCAATTTTATAAGGCAAAGCTTAAAATATTAGGTGGTATATTACATTTTATATGTATATTATTTTAATTTTATACAATTATGTTTATTGAAATAAAATTATGTTATAAATTGTAAAAAAGTTAAAAATTAAAAACAGCTATCGCCTAAAATATTAGGAAGTATTACACAAAAATATTGTTATTTTGTTAAAGAAGGTGGTTGAAACTTACTTGTAACAATAACGTGGAGATCTGTGATGTGTCATCCGGTGTATCTACGGTCTGTCTTCTCTTATCCGCTATTGACTTCCTCACTGCTGCATGCAGGGCCTGCATAGAAAAAACAATATTTTTAAATAAATAATAAATATTGGGGGACACTTTACACAGTTAAACTTAGCCCCAAACTAAGCAAGCTTGTACTATGTAGTGCTAGCTAACGATATACTTACTTATAGAGATAAATACATACTTATATACATAGAAAACATCCATGACTTAGGAACAAATATCTGTGCTCATCACACAAATAAATGCCCTTACCGGGATTCGAACCCGGGACCGCGGCTTAGCAGGAAGGGTCACTCCGCGCTTGGCCAGACTGGTCGTCTAATATTATTGTACTTGCATGTTAAAAAGTGTCCTCCTATAAAATAAGGTGGGTCCACACAGGAGTTGCCTCGAGTGCATTTGCTTCATGGTCGTTCTATGTGTGTTCAAATTTGAACCGATCATGAAGTAAAGCATAAAGATGGAATTTCATGAAAATTATTAAATTAAATGGCTTATTGTTCTATATTGTGCCCCGTTCGTCAACGGGTAAAGAATTTCACCGTCCCTTTCCCTCTCTGGGTGTCGAGACTGGCTAGCAACTTGTTATTGCAATTTCCCTTAATTGTTATGTAAGGAACTAAAACGAACAGTTTGATGAGCTCTGCCTACTCCTTTACGTATGTATTACCTGCAGCAAGACCTTTATACTCGCGTTGACTAGTCACAGCACTGCTGCTTTTCGGGGTAGCTTCATATATCCGGCTACCAAGTGCTGGAATAACTTGCCGCCACCCTTACGTGGCTGTAATAGTACTGGGAGTTTCAGCCGTAAGTTTAGAAATCAGCAAGCGCAGTGCGCCCGAGGAAAGTGGGTCTTTATAACGGGTAACTATACCTGTAGCAAGTGTGGTGCGGCGGGTGCAGAGGCGGATGGCGCGGCCTGGTATAACTGCGCTGCGGCGGCGAGGCAGCGCGTGCGCGCGGCGCCCGAGCAGGTCCGTGCTAGCGCGGTTAGTGCGGAGAACAGGGCTGGCAGGAGCTCGTGTCGAGATAACGCTTCCTAGGAACAAAACAAGAGGTAATATCACTATGATCAGCAGTTCTTAAAAAGTTTATACCAACATTTAGTAAATAAGTAGACTTTCGTAAGATATATACAGGATAATTGTTATAATTAAAAAAATATAGATACTAGGGAACCTTAATGACGTAATAAAAAGTACTAAAATCTCAAGTCATCAAAAAAAATTTTGGTAACAAAATAGGAAAATAAAAACTAATTTAACTTTTTCCTTAATTTTTGTACAAAATTTTGAGAACTGCTGTTATACATATACATCAAGCAAAGACACACAAGGAGCTCCGGAGCACTATCTGTAACAATTCAATATGTTTTTCATTGTAACTACCAATACTAATAACTAAACAATAGACATGTATGTATATAACCACAACCTGACTTGTAAATGTATCATTTATGAAT
Source organism: Leguminivora glycinivorella (assembly GCF_023078275.1). Lineage (NCBI taxonomy): Eukaryota > Metazoa > Arthropoda > Insecta > Lepidoptera > Tortricidae > Leguminivora > Leguminivora glycinivorella. Next base: position 15,452,940 of record NC_062991.1, read on the forward strand.
AACTAGCGACCCGCCCCGGCTACGCACGGGTACTATACCTACATGTAAACCTTCCTCTAGAATCACTCTATCTATTGAAAAAAACCGCATCAAAATCCGTTGTGTAGTTTTAAAGATTTAAGCATACATAGGGACATAGGGACAGAGAAAGCGACTTTGTTTTATACTATGTAGTGAAGCATTCATTCATTCATTCTGTTTTAGTATTTTTCGTTATAGCGACTATCACGGTAATGACAGACGGATGGTCAGTGGGGTCTTAGTAATAGTGTTCTGTTTTATCCTTCTAGTAAAGAACCCTAAAAACTCGGCCACACATGCGCGTTTTGAGAGCATAGGCGGAGCGCAATGATAGCGGTGCGCCGGACGAACGCTGGCGTTGCGCCCAGCGGACGCCAGCGGGAACTAAAAGGCGCTGAATGCGCGCGCATTCCGCTCCGCTGACGCTACGCTATCAAAACGCTTTATGTGCGGCGGAGGCTTTAAAAGTGAGCAACCCATGTTTCGACTACCGTTTCGGCTGGATTCATCATAAAAACGATCTTTTAACTATCGCAATCAAGAACCCTTGTGGTGGGCAGTGTGCACTCGTAAACATTGCTCAGATGTCGGAAAACCCGCTGAGCGGGTTCTCACCGTACAAACGGGCGGTTATATATTACGACTGGTGTCTAACGTCATAGTGCGCCATTTTTTGTCTGGTAGTGAATGTGTTAAATGAAAAACTCACCTTATGGACTGTGTCTATGGCATGTAGAGCGTGTAGACTGACGGGGGCGCACGCGGCGGGTGCCGGTAAGGAATCTAGAGCACAAGGAGCGGGCTGTACGCTGCATATGCGGCATAGGCAAGCGCCTAGTTTCTCTACGTCCGCGCCTGTGAACCTGTTGACAAAAACACACACACATCTGAAATAAAAAAAACCGGCCAAGAGCGTGTCGGGCCACGCTCAGTGTAGGGTTCTGTAGTTTTCCGTATTTTTCTCAAAAACTACTGAACATATCAAGTTCAAAACAATTTTCCTAGAAAGTCTTTATAAAGTTCTACTTTTGTGATTTTTTTCATAATTTTTAAACATATGGTTCAAAAGTTAGAGGGGGGGGACGCACTTTTTTTTCCTTTAGGAGCGATTATTTCCGAAAAAAATAATATTATCAAAAAACGATCTTAGTAAACCCTTATTCATATTTAAATACCTATCCAACAATATATCACACGTTGGGGTCGGAATGAAAAAAAAATCAGCCCCCACTTTACATGTAGGGGGGTACCCTAATAAAACATTTTTTTCCATTTTTTATTTTTGCACTTTGTTGGCGTGATTGATATACATATTGGCACCAAATTTCAGCTTTCTAGTGCTAACGGTTACTGAGATTATCCGCGGACGGACGGACGGATAAACAGACATGGCGAAACTATAAGGGTTCCTAGTTAACTACGGAACCCTAAAAATATTAAAACCATTATTATTTACGGACAATTTAAACGCGGCCATTTTCGCGCGCTAGATCGAGTGATATCTTACGTCACACGTCTGGCCGTACACACGAGAGGGAGCGAGAAAAGAATAACTCTCTCTCGCTCCCACTTACAGACGTCAAGCGTAACATGACATTGTGTTTTGAGAACATGACGGGAATTAAAAAAAAACATACATACAACATACATACAATCACGCCTGTATCCCATAAAGGGGTAGGCAGAACACATGAAACTACTAAAGCTTCAGTGCCACTCTTGGCAAATAAGGGGTTGAAAGAAAACGAAACTGTGACATTGCAGTGACAGGTTGCCAGCCTCTCGCCTACGCCACAATTTAACCCATATCCCATAGTCGCCTTCTACGACACCCACGGGAAGAAAGGAGGTGGTGAAATTCTTAACCCGTCACCACACAGGCCAAAAACACTCTATGAAAAAAAAAAACACTCTTTGAAAATTCAATTTCACTATTAAATTACGATAAATCTTAGAAGTATTTTGTATATTAACGGATGTTTTTTTAGTAATAAAGATTACTTACTTCGCTGGCTCAGTGACTCCAAGTTCTTTGGCGAAGTGGAGCAATAAAGTTTACGAATAAAAATGCGAGTGTGCACGGGAAAACGTCCCACTTTGTCGATTGCTATAAAGCCGCTTTGTCATTTTATCCATATAAAGATACAAGCAAATCTCGCCTTAATGGTAACCGACAAAGTGGAACGATTTACTAAATGCACACAAATATTTTGGCCTTTTTTGAGTTACGTGCATATGCCCTATAGTCACGGTAGTCGTTTTAAAAAAAATCGGTACAATACTCACGTTGGCCGTATGTGTTGGAAGATGAGCGGGAAGATCTGGACGAGAGTTGTGAGGAAGTTTAGCGACGGCGCGTATGTGTCCACTGGCTTGCCGTCCTCTGGCACTGTTCACGAAAAATATACATTTAACTGACAAATCGGCTTTATAGCGGCTTTATCAACACATTGGGACGTTTTCCGTGCACACTCACATCTCACATATGTTGAATGTTATAAGATAACACTTATAACTAATAATGTTTAGGTTAAGATATTTGAATTAAGGAAACTGTAGGTCTACAATATTAGTACTTTACACTGTAACAATATGAAGGTGGAGACAATGGTAGTGGAAGGGCTAAGAAAAGATTTTTTTATTTTTTTTTATTCATAATAATTAACACAGCATTACAGATAAACCAAAGCACTGTGAAAATACATATATGATCCCTATATATACATAACGGGAAAAGTTAACATACAATAAACACTAATAAGGCACAGAAGAAGGACGAACATCCATCATCTCGCTGAACCTCAGACATTCATCACGTACAACCATCCATCTACTAGCAAACACATCACATTCAGGCGCTGATGCGAGGAGTAAATTCAAGCTGTGTAATGCTCGAACAAAAGGAGAGTTCCTTCTCGACACTGTTCGGGAACTTGGCACTGACAGAAGACAGCGGTTTCGAGGCCGAAACTCAAATTTAGACGGTATCGGGACAAGCAGCCGTACTACTTGTGGTGTCAATTCGACACAGTCAGAGTCACCGCGTAGGATGGTACAAATTGCAATGAGAAGTGCCGAACTGCGTCTTACCTCGAGTGAGTTATATCCCAGCATTCCTAACAAAAATTTGGTGGGATAGAGAAATGGGTAATACCCGTACAATATCCTGTATAGGAAGCGCAAGAAAACTTTCTGCACTTTTTCAAGTTGCAAGACATATGTTGTCTCGTAGGGACTCCAAACGACAGAGGCCGTCTCAAATGGATGGAATGTGTGAACAATGATATGAGAGTGAAAGGTATTAGTATGGAAATGACGGCTGATAGAGAGGAATGGAGGAAGATGATCTGCTGTGCCGACCCCAAATAATGGGAAAAGGGCAAGGGAATGATGGTGATGACACTGTAACAATTGTCAAAATATGAGATTACTAGCTTTTGCCCGAGGTTTCGCTCGCGTTAGAAACAGACAAAAAGTAGCCTATGTCACTCTCCATCCCTTCAAGTATCTCCACTTGAAACATCACGTCAATTGTCGCTCCGTTTTGCCGTGAAAGACGGACAAACAAAAAACACACACTTTCCCATTTATAATATTACTATGGATTTGTTTCTTTAAAAAAAAGATTGAGCAGGAATGCTGACCCTGGCCCTAGGCCGGGAAAATGCTAGGTTGAAGAAGAATGTACATATAGTAGTAAGGTTAGCATAATTGACACTAACAAATCTGTTAGTAAATACCATTAGGTACTGAATTGTCAATTAATAAATTTAAGAATTATGTAAAGCGTGTACTCATTTCCAAAGCTAATACAACACAAGACTACATGAGTGATAAAACAACGTGGGATTAATTGTTATTCGAAATCACTTCGAAATGGTTCAATATTTTTTATGTTTTTATTATTGTTGATGAAATGAATATTGTATTTTTTTTGACATTAGTATTATTATATATACATATAATTAACTTTTTTGTTTACCGATTATGAGGTATATTATATGTAATGACTATTCATAAGAGCTTGTATTTAGGCCTACATGAATAAAGATATTTTTGAGTTTGAGTTTTGAATGCAAGTAGACAGTAACCTGGATCTGTGGGCACCCCCTGCGCTATCCGGCTCCAGGCACTCCAGGCGTAGCTCCACACTCTTCTGCAGCTGCAGCAGCTATCTACTGCAACATTAGAGACACTAGTCACCTGTATCTGTGGGCACCCCTTGCGCTATCCGGCTCCAGGCGCTCCAGGCGCAGCTCCACTCTCTTCTGCGGTTGCAGCAGCTGTCTACTGCAACAGTAGAGACACTAGTCACCTGTATCTGTGGGCACCCCCTGCGCTATCCGGCTCCAGGCGCTCCAGGCGCAGCTCCACACTCTCTTCTGCAGCACGCTGTCGGGGTCGGCCTCCGCGGCGCGCCCCGCTGCTGACACCACTTCTTGGAACGACTTGAGTGCTGCTACGGACACCTGGGCAGACAATGTACAGTGATGAATTTCAATTAACATTTTGAAAAAAAAAACCCCGACATAATGGACCGTTTTTTATGAAACATGGCTAAGAACATTCCCGACTAACTCAGCTTTCAAACAAAAAAAAAAATCTAAATCGGTTCATCCGTTCGGGAGCTACGATGCCACAGACAGACAGACATATCAAACGTTGTTTTTGCGTCGGGGTCGTCGTTACTTCCAATACTTTGTACAAACTTCCACCCCCCATTTTAGGGAAGTTGGGGGTGAGAAAGAGACAAAAAGTAGCATATGTCACTCTCCTTCAACTATCTCCACTTAAAAAATAACGTCAATTCGTCGCTCCGTTTTGCCGTGAAAGACGGACAAACAAACAGACACACATTCCCATTTATAATATTGATATGGATATGTGTGTATGTTTACCTCATGACTCTTCCTCAAGGAAAAGTCAGTGATATAGTCGAGCAGGGCTGCCCAAGACCTGTTGAAGTCGCCGACTGTCACTAGCAGCTGGAACCGCGAGTGGAACACCCGCGACACCCCTGATAATGTCAGCACCTAAAGAGAAATCCACAATTGTAATCATAATTAACGAGAAATGAGTAAGCACAAACACCTTTGATCAAATAAATATCGTGACTACCTACTTTGAAAAATTTCGTATCTCACACTGCTACCATACCTCGGACACTGGCGATCAAATATATGAAAGAGGCGCGTTCCGAGCATACAGTCTAAGCTCATGTAGGTGAACGCGTACCATCCTTTCAATGAAATATGACAGGCCGACTGTCCTTTTTGACAGGCGGGTAACTGTGAGGTAACCGAGAGGGGGTGGGCGTCACTTTCAGCGGGGAGCGGGAGTGGCCATACTATGCGATAGTACTCTTTATTATACTGTGCTGCTATTCAAAGTTGAAACGCAGTAACTCCATAACACTAGCTTTTGCCCGCGGGTTCGCTCGCGTTAGAAAGAGACAAAACGTAGCCTATGTCACTCTCCATTCCCTCAACTATCTGCATTTAAAAAGTCACGTCAATTCGCTCCGTTTTGCCGTGAAAGAAGGACAAACAAACAGACACACACACTTTCCCATTTATAATATTAGTATGGATTTGTGTTTTGATTGATAGAAGAAGATATGAGTTTTTTTTTTTCAAAGTAGTGACGATATCTAATATAAAAAATTATATGCCTGTTTAAAAGAATTTCATTTTATTTTTTACAATTTTCATGTCCATTGGATTGATTTAATCCATAACAATTTTTAAACATACTTATAATTTCAAACGGGGATAGAACGGCGTTGTCTGCTCCGAAACCACGAGGACAAAGTCATCCTTGAAACGTCGGAGGTTAGTTTAATACGTAACTTTTGACGACCGGTCTGGCGTAGCGTGTAGTGACCCTGCCTGCTAAGCCGCTGCCCCGGGTCGAATCCCGGTAAGGGCATTTATTTGTGTGATGAGCACAGATATTTGTTCCTGAGTCATGGATGTTTTCTATGTATATAAGTATTTGTATATTATATATATCGTTGTCTGAGTACCCGCAACACAAGCCTTCTTGAGCCTACCGTGGGACTCGGCCAATCTGTGTGTCCTATAATAATTATAAATAAAACTTAGTTGTACACGATTTAATCCCGTTTGCAACTTTAAGTACCCACAAGTCTCTACACTTATGCTATTCTAGTTTCAATTTTGATTGTAGATGTTGTTCTCTGTTATATAATATTTTCTTGCTCCGTGATAATTTCATGATATTGTAACTTAATTTATTAATTTTGTTTAGCTTGGCATGTGTATTTTCTTTCTTTGTAAATGACGATCCTTATTGGGAGACACAATTATTTTTATTTGGAATCTATTATGTAATTTTTGACGATCATGATGAGAAGATAAACATAATTTTGACATGTAGCAAATTTATAGTGTAATTTTTATCATGAAATAAAGAAATCTAATCTAATCTAAGAAAGTCTTTGTAATAACTACCTGTGTTTCAGCCCACTGCTTTTGGGCTGTATTTCTTGTGTGATGTATTAGTATATGCTCGCCGGTGTCCACTTTTTCTGAGCTCGCTATGTTCGATTGTTTTTGGACCTGTAAAAAGGTATTGCTGTAAAATATGATTTTTAACAAGTTCTTTTCGATAAAGCAGTTCATCAAATATCCATACAAAGCTATGTGACAGCAAAGACCTATATAACTTCGTATAGACAGATAAAGTCTAAGAAAAAAACGTACCCCAAAACCATACAGAAAAAGGTACGGTGAGCTAGATGGCTATACACCTTTGGGGTACGCTCGGCTAGATGGCGCTAATATTAATATTTGACATTTTAACACATATCAAGCTAAGAATATGGGCCAAATTGTCAAAACTGAGGTTCAAAAGTTTTAAGCCCGTGTCAAGAGATGGCAGTCTATGCACTCTGATTACACATTTTACTTCGACAGTAACTCTCTTTAATACTCCATCGTCTTTGGTGACAGTGACATACTTGCTCTAGCATAGGGAATAGTACTGCGAGTAGAGCTCGCCAGGCGGGTTTGCCTAGCAAGGTTCCGTGGGCGCCGATGCAGCTGAAGAGAGTTTGACTCGCTGCTCGTCTAACGGGCGCTCGAGGTTCCGTACAAAGCTCACCTAGATAGAAATAAAAAGATCCGTAGTATATCAATGGATTATAGTCAAAAGTCAACACAGAGATACTGACTGTAATTTCACACATTTTCTTGCAGTCTAACCTTTCACGTTTCCGCGCCTCTGATTGAATAGTAGCAAAGACATATATAAGAAAAAAGCGTACCTCAAAGCCATAGAGAAAAAGGTACGGTGGCCTAGATGGCGTTACACCTTTGGGGAACGCTCGGCTAGATGGCTCTAACATTGATATTTGACATTTTAACACATATCAAGCTAACAATATGGGCCAAATTGTCAAAACTAAAGTTCAAAAGTTTTAAGCTTGTGTCGAGAGATGGCAGTCTTTACACTGTGATTACACGTTTTACTTTGACAGTAACTCTCTATAATACTCGATCCTCTTTGATAACAGGAAAAACTCTTGATCGAGTATATCTTAGAGAGTTACTGTCAAATACGTGTTAAAATGTCAAAAATTAATATTAGCGCCATCTACCCGAGAGTCAACTAAATGTGTAACGCCATTTAGGCCACCGTACCTTTTTCCTGACAGCTCCGAGGTACGTTTTTTCTTAGACTTTATCTGTCTATAATACTTACTCAGTCTGATGTAGAGACACATCCACAGCTTATCCAAGGGGGGAAGTTCGGCGTGGTTCGGCACTTCGGGGCAGATGGCTGCATCGTTTGCCAACGCTGCTGTTAGTTTGTCCCGGTTGTGGTACAAATAGTCGGATATATTCCACTGTGGACAAGACACTTTAACTCGTAATTAGTTCTCTAGAATAGGCTAGTTTCTTATACTTAAAATAAAATATTTTATGCAATGCACGTAATAAATAATTAGAAGGAAAACATGGACAGTAGTTATTTTTAAACATAATTTCTATTGAAATGAATTGACCGTGACGTCACTCCTCAGTATTGCATATTATTTCCATATTATAAAATCGTTTTGACAATTGCCCGTGTGGTGACGGGTTAAGAATTTCACCACCCCCTTTCTTCCCGTGGGTGTCGTAGAAGGCGACTATGGGATATGGGGGTTAAATTGTGGCGTAGGCGAGAGGCTGGCAACCTGTCACTGCAATGTCACAGTTTCGTTTGCTTTCGGCCCCTTATTTGCCAAGAGTGGCACTGAAACTTGATTAGTTTCATGTGCTCTGCCTACACCTTCATGGGATACAGGCGTGATTGTATGTATTGTATGTATGTATGTATGTTTTGACAATTCTTAAAAAGAAGCTGATTTGACTAGTAGGATACTAGCCTATTGTCAGTTACTGAACAAATGGGGATGGAAGGCCCGGAGCATATACCAGGTCTGTGATGAAACTATATGGAAGCTAAGATGGCAAAGTGCCACAAGATCCTGGTTACAAACCCTTTATCAAGGACTTGTTTTTCTAAGTACCATGAATTTCTTGTTTCAATTAGATCTCGGTTGTAATAATAATAAGACACTGGGGCGCGGATAGTCCGACGGTTCCTCTCTCTGCAGCCCTAACCACCGGCAGCTTGGGCCCTGCCCCGCTGCTGGCGGCACCCTAGGTTAGGTTTTTTATAATATGTTTATATGTTTTTATATTGTTTTGTAAATGTTTTTATATTTTATTTTTACATACATATTGTAAAAAACCTAGTAGCCTAGAGAATGAAAATAAATACTGAGAATAAGACACTGGTACGACCACTAATGCGATTAGAGCTGATCGAACACGGTCAAACTGTACCACACTTTGATGCAAGGCCGAAAGTCAACCTGCACGAGAGTAGTTAGTGTATTTGCGACTCACCATAAGGCCAACAGCTGTGAGACTAATGTTGAGATCTCTAGTCTGCAGTGCGAAGGCCGCCGCCGCAGTTAATACCCGTCGGAGGCACCGAGGGCCGGCACAGCCTAGTAGATCGCCGGCGACCACTTGGGCACATTGGAAGGCTGAGCGGATCAGTTGCTCGCTGAAAAACGTCTTTATTAGTGTTCGAAAAGCTATTTGGCAAAAAAAATCTGTTATTCGTGACAGAAACATCGCAAAATAGTTATTAAAAATTGTTTTACAAACAATTTTGTCCGAACAGACCAGAGTATTTATCATTATTGAGGATTTCCAGAAGGAATATCCACGCCGTTGAGCCAAACTATAGCATAGTGTTTTTTTTTAACAAAATCTTATACTATTAAACGAGCAATTCTTGTATATTTATTTATTTATTTATTTATATATACCGACGATCTCGGAAACCGCTCTAACGATTTCGCTGAAATTTGTTTTGTGGGGGTTTTCGGGGGTGAAAAATCGATCTAGCGTAACCTTAGATCCCGGAAAACGCGAATTTTCGAGTTTTCATGAGTTTTTCTTTCGCATTTGTAAACGTAAAATATGGTCCTTAATTTCGCCGCGCGCGCATCGATTCCGCTTAGCTCAGTCGCACGAGGTCGGTCTAATGTACGCAGATAGATCGTAGGTGTCAGGGTTTCGAATCCCGGTCAGAAATTAAGTTTTTGTTTTTTGTCTTTTTTTTTTGTTTTTGTAATATAAGAGTTTTTTTTTATCTAAAGACGTGATATATTAAAATAGAACCGAGCGAAGCTCGGTCGCCCAGATATTCAGATATGATATGAAAAAATGTAGGTATTAGATTTTCGGAATAAGAGCATTAATACAAGGATTTGGCCCTAAAAAAATCTGGCATTTGGCTGCTAAGACGGGACTTAAATTTTACCTGTGTTGCGAAGAAATAGCAGAAATAATTTCCATCATCAGCGGCCACGCTGCTCCAAGTTGTTCTCCCCTCGAGTGGAGTAAGCGAGCTGCGCACTCTAGCTGTCTCGCTCGCACGTCACAGTGACGGACAGCGCACAGTTCTGATAGCGGTTCTAGTAGGAGACGCTCTCGGGCCTGAAGAAAAACAATCAAATGTGAACAAAACGACATCGCTACGTTATAACCTCTAGCGACCCACCATACAAACAATTTGCCAATCAAATATGAATCAATGGTACTATAAAACAGCCCTGTTCTGTTGTGAATTTATTTTTTTCGAAAATCGAACGAATCAAAACAAAAGCAACTCAATTCTATTTAGTGTAGATTCAAATTCCATCGTTGGTATTTTGTCCTAGTATTAGGACATTGAACGTTATAGATACAGGAATCCAAAGTTCAGTGATTATTCGTGACATGTGTATAAATCGTGGCTTAAATTTTACATTTACTTAGTATAGATGTAAGTGCGTTTACACATTATCCGATCCGATCGATAATAGAGTTCCGTTATCCGTCACCGGATCCAATTATCCGGTATGGTATCGGATAATGTGAACTAATGTGATTCGAACACTCCGCCCGGACAAAAGACGTCCTCTGTTTGACAATTTGTGGCTCACTTTGTCAATTTATTCATATATTATATATATAAGCCGCATTGTCAGTTTATTCGTATAAATATACAAGCAAATCTAGTCTTTAAAATCGTAAAGTGGGACGTTTTACTAAACAGACTCACATTTATATTCGCATTTTAACGTCTTTTATAAACAATGTATATTTGGAATGCATGGCTCTGGGATGCTACTAACCTCGTTGACAAGATGTGGGTTGTTGTGGTGATACTGGAACGCAGCCTGGACCAAATACGTGATGGCTTCCACGCCCCACTCTCGCATTCGTATGTGGGGGTGTTGGCATACCTGAAATATAATGTAATTGAAATACTAATATTTAACGCCACAAAATATTAATTCTACAAAATTTGAACCCTAAAATAGGATCCCCACTTAGCACAAAGTAATTTTTAAGCATGTAGGTATTTACTTTGGCTCAAGAACGGGTTTGGATTTTTTTAAGCAAAAAATAAGTATAAGGTACAGCGGGACAAATCTCGACTGGGGCGGAAAATGTAACTGGTCCATTTTTTCCATGTTTTACAATGTTTGCATTATTAAATAGAGTGTCCACCGGTTATATATTGTAGGCGTGTTCAGTGGATACATGTAGAACTCAACATCATAGTGTAATAATGGAAAAAATGGATTAGTTACAATGGCCCCCCAGTCGAGATTTGCCCCGCTGTACCTTATGCACTGAGAGTAAACCCAGACAGATAAGATACAGACACGAGCTTTTTTTTTTGACAATGTAAAATGGCAGTTCTGAATTTAGAAAAAAACTAATTTTGCCATATGTCTCACGGGAGAAAACATTAGAGATCACACAATTAATTTTATTTTATTTTATTTTTATTTCAAATACGTTACACAGTATGACAGTAAAAACCAAAGCACTGAGTAACTAATAATTTACTTACTTCTAAGAGGTGGTTGGTGATGGGTCTCCACATGACTTCTATCCTGTGCATATTGGCTAGTCCAGTTTCAAGCAGTTTGGCCACGGCGAACAGGGAAGGCTCCTGAAAACAGTAACTCAATGAGAGATAGGTCAAAATCTTCTAAAAAAACAACGAACAGAGGTTTCTGCCACATAAACAATCGCACGGACTATAACTGATGTCGCATGTGTGGCGAAGAGGAAGAGGCTGTCAGACACCCAATGTGCGAATGTCACGCCCTCGCCAGACAAAGAATGAAGAACTTTGGAGCAAGTTACTTGGAACCAAAGGACTTTAGAGAGCTCCCCTTGAGCCGGATAGCTGAAGGATCTTAAGATCGTAGGGGTAATTGCACAAAAGATCCCGATGGGTTGAAGTGTATCCGTAAGGGTCCCCGCAGATTTAAGATAAGATAAGATAGCTGACATAACTTACCCTGTTGGAATAGGCGAGCTCCATAGCCTCGTTGCTGAGCTTACAAAGCGCGTCTATCAGATGGTGAAGCGCCTCATCGTCCAGGTTCTTAGACGACTCGAACACTCCTGACAGCATTGCTGACAGCGCTGCAAACAATTTCACTATAAGAAGACATTATAACGTTCTAGAGATAACAAGGGTTGGTCTTCCATAATTAGTTGATAAATAAAGTGCTATAAAATGTGATTGGTGACAGTGCTGACAGTCCGACTTCGTCAAAGTCTTGCTATAAAAACAATACACCCGTAAAAACGGTTCGTGTAAATAGTGCACGGCATGCGCGCAGCCTATTGCTGGAACTTGGCCTGCGCACTGCCGTGCGCTTAGATTAATACATTTGATAAAATACATAGAAGACAGAACTTTTCCTTAGAAATGGTTTCTTGGTTTTATCATTATCCCAAAAAATTAATAAGAACAGTTTTTAGATTATTACAGAAAACAAAACGTAAGCATATACGGAAGCATAAATAAATAAGCTTAGCGTGTAAGAAAAAATACAGTAGAAGTAGCGAAATACAACAAAATATTCAGGTGCCTAATTGAGTATAATAGAGGAATAGATAAATTTTAAGATAGAAATCTAGTGACAAATGCCATAAATCTATCAAAAGCTAGAATTCCTGAACCAGATTGTCGTATAATGTGAAGAAAACACAAAAGTGGCGTTCCGTTCATGTGCAACAGAACCCTTCAGTCCGAATAAATAAATAAATAAATATTGTAGGACATTCTTCCACAGATTGACTGAGCCCCACGGTAAGCTCAAGAAGGCTTGTATTGTGGGTACTAAGACAGCGATATATATAATATACAAATACATATATAAAACATCCATGACTCAGGAATGAATATCGGTGCTCATCACACAAATAAATGCCCTTACCGGGATTCGAACCCAGAGAGTCCGGCAGTCAGGAATTTTTGATAGAATTTCATCTGAATAGGATTTTTCACTTGAAGCAGGGATTCTTCAATAATAAAAAGACACAAACGGCCAGCAAGCCCCACCACGGTGCGAACGGACACAAGCTAAGACCCTTTTCCGCAGGATAAAGCTACGTTTAAAGTGTTAGTACCGCTCATGACTCCAAGAGACTCGGCTACTGGCACTTGCTGACCTGCAAAATGTGGGCAATGCAAACAAAAAAGAACTGTTTTATTGTCAAAATGAGGCGATTTCCTTTTCTATTCGATTCGACTTTTTGAAGAGAATGAGAATTGCTGAAGAGTAAGGAGAACTGTTAATAGACCTTAATAAGTCAGTATTTTAAGTACAATAAATGTGAAACACATTACTACTTTATGTGCTATCACTATCATTCTCAAAATGATATTCTAAATCGCAAATAGTTCCGACAGATTCAGTTTTCTAAACACACGTCACGTCAATGTGTGTTATATGTATGTGAGTAGCGTGGTCTCCACAGAACTAAATCAAAATCTTGATTTAGTTCTGTGGTGGTCTCTCTGATGTCGGAGAAACAGATACAACTTAGACCATTCTATCTAATTATTTTATTCAAAAACTATATTTTTTTCATACTTATACTATATTTGGTCGTAGTTTAGCGAAAGGGATCCATCCCCAAAAATTGCCATTGAAATGATTGACTTTTCCTATTCACACCTCCCTCCTCTTCCTCTATTTTCCTATATTATGACAGAAAGTTCCAATTCTATTGTAATTTTTTTGTGGGTTGCATTCCTTTCCATAAACTACGTCCATTTGTTGATCTAACGCTAACGAAGCTGCAACTAAATATCAGAAACACATCTGGCAATACAAATATTTATAAAAATGACAATATACCTGGTAGGTCCGCCATTACAGCGGAGGTGCTCATAACTGCGTTGGCGTCGGCGCTTGCGCGCGATGCCTTCATGGATCCACCGGTGGAGGGTTTTAGGCCTAGGATCCAAACCTGAGGAAAGAAAAGCAAGTCAGTAACACAATCAAGCTTTAGACCGAAAATAATGTTTAGAGTCGTTTGCAATTATCCACTTATAAGTATGTAAAGATAGAATAATTCGTCTTAATTGGAACCCAGTTTACCCGTTCCGCCTAAATATTGTACACTATAATAACCAAAAAGGTATGGCAAACTTATGAGCCGTACATAGTTTAATCAACGTTCTTTTGCGAATTGTTTCAAAATAACACATCGGCTTAAGCAAAGACATATATGTGAGTGTGTTTAGTAAAATGTCCCACTTTGTCGGTTACCATTAGGGCGAGATTCACTTGTATTTTTATATGAATAAACTGACAAAAGCGGCTTTATAGCAATCGACAAAGTGAGACGTTTTCCCGTGCACACTCACATGTAACTCCGTATAGACAGATAAAGTGTAAGAAAAAAACGTACCTCAGTACCATACAAAAGAAGGTACGGTGGCCTAGATGGCATTACACCTTTGGGGTACGCTCAGCTAGATGGCGTTAATATTAATATTTGACATTATAAAACATATCAAGCTAAGAATATGTGCCAAATTGTCAAAACTGAGGTTCAAAAGTTTTAAGATAATGTCGAGAGATGGCAGTCTATCCACTGTGATTACACATTTTACTTCAACTGTAACTCTCTATAGTACTCGATACTCTTTGGCTCAAGTGTAGGTTTTTTGAGGGATCTGAAAGTTTGTAAGCTGCGGTTTGCTCTTCCTTAGACCTCGTTTTTGTCTGTCATTTCAAATCTTACCAGGTGTTGCAGAGTAGTAAGGACTGGTAGCCAGGCCTGCTGGATGCTGTCCCCGTCTCTCTGTGCTGCGTAGAGCAGCGCCTTCATAGCTGTCACGTGGCGGGAGGTTACCATCACGAACGATTGTTGTTGGCCTGTCCGAGAACACTAATGTTATAAGATAGGTCAGCCACTTCGAGAATTTAATAAATCTAAGTCTCGAACAGCCCTTTTTTTAGTGACAAGATTTGCTTGACCGTCTAAAGCTAGCTTAACAGATAGCTTTTTTTTTAGCCTGCGTTAATGTCCCACTGCTGGGCAAAGGCCTCCCCTCTCTTCTTCCACTCGACCCTATCTCTCGCATTTTCCCACCAGTTGGGATAAAAATTTTCCAGGTCGACGCACCATTTCCTCTTTGGTCTGCCTGAACCCCGACCTACACCATCTATGGTAGTCCGTGGGTCCCACTCGGTAACCATTTTGGCCCCCCTTTCAGGATTATTATTACGCTTAGTGATCTTGGCACCTACATCTACTTCGAGTTCTGGAGCGCAGACAGATAGCTACATATTAAAAAAGTTTATAACCGGGTCTACCACGAATTTATTTTGCTGCCTCTATTTGCAGACCTCTCCATACGCCCATTCGTCCTGTCTTGTAGTGTGTTCACACAGACTCCTTTAGCTTAGCCCTAGTATATAAACATGTACTCATCGTATTATTACTCAGAATATATTTTACTTCGAACCAAACATTCGTTTCCTTAACGCCCTACTACATGGTGACCTTGGCAGGATCTTAAACAAGGCTAGGCGCAGTACCTGAGGCGGGCGCGTGTTGCGGCAGGGCGTGCCCACCCACACCACCTGGTGGCGTGGTTCACTATCAGGAGCGGGCGCGCTGTCTCGCCGCCACGGGCACGGCAGGGCTCCTAGCGCAGGGACGCAGTACTGCGCGGGGAGCGCCGCGCGACAGAGCGCGGATATGCAAGCGTCGCGCCCTACTGTGTGGCCCACCTGGGGAAAGGATTTAATTAAAAATAAGACACAGAGTGAAATGTGAGTAGTGAGAATAAGGGCCGGTTGCATCGATCACATTTGATAGATACATCATCGTCGCGCAACAGACGTCTATGGAACTTCCCATACAAAAGAATTTAACGAATGCTTTAACGATGACAGACGGTTTGATGCAACCGGCTGTAAGCAAGATACTGGACAAGATATGAAAACAGGTACTTTATCGTTACATTATAGAGCGGAAATTAAATATTACAATTTTGATTAAGTGTGAATTGTCTCTAAGAATACAGTTTCTCCTTAGACAGTTTCTCTGTATCTTGTATAGTTCCCGATTTTCCCATGCTGTCCCACTTAAAAAAATACTAAGGTACAGCGAGGCAAACCTCGACAGGGGGGGGATGGGGGGTATGTACTGGTTATTAAAAAGAGTGGCCACCGGTTATACATGGTGGGCGTGTTCAGAGGATACATGTAGAACTCAACATCATAGTGTAATAATGGAAAAAATGGATCAGTTACAATTGTCCCCCAGTCGAGATTTGGGGAAAGGATATTGTACTTATGTATAAAGTTTCGTGACATATTTGATAAGATTCAATGTTTTTCATTGGCACCACTAGTAGAGACAAGTTTACATGTGAAGACAGAAGTTACCTTCCCGCTGACTCTAGCCAGAGTCTGTATGGCACGTAGAATGTTTTCTAGCTCTCCGATGCTCGCCTCCGCTAGCACTGACAGGCCCCAAACCAGACCACACCACGACGACTTTAAAAGCTGTCAAAGATAAAGATATATACAATACAATACTCTTTATTGCACACCTTGATAAAATACAACAATACAAAACAAGGAAGAAACACGAACAAAGGTAAACAACAGGCGGTCTTATCGCTAAAGAGCGATTTCTTCCGTAGCGGAAATTGATAAATTTATATAATGTCAGTAGGTGTCAGCAAATATATATATAATTTATTGAAATTAATTTCCTTAGAGAGAGTTGCATGTTAAATTGTATCTTCTTTTTTAATACATGTTAATTATAAGATGTAATGTTTTGAAAAGAAGTGGCCCGCCGAGTTTCTTGCCGGTCCCATAGTGGATACCCCCCTCCAACTGAGGAGGGACTGAAATCTTCTCAAGGCTGAGGCGTAGCCGGCGTAGCTTTATTTGAAGTTCATATGCGAATTGTAATATGCCTACTTGGAAAATATTTCATTTTATTTCAGATAAAGATTGCTATATACAAAGATACAGATGTAGTGCGAAAGGCTTTTCCTTCGTATTTTCCTGGAAACGTTCGTACTCGTCACAGAGAACCTCCTATAGAGTGGCATTCTTGTATATTTTGTTCGCGATACGAGTCACCAGTGCCAGGGGTGCGAGGAGCGGGCGGGGAATGTGTTAAGCGCGTTGTGATTGGCCGTTTCAAGGACGGCGGGCAGTCGCGCCAGATGAAAGGGACTGTCCCTCTACTGACGCGTAAGTGGCCAATGTAAGTTGACCTATGCCGGCTCTGAATAAATTATAAATATGACTTTTATGTGGAATGTAATGACGTCTGTTTTTAAATTTGAGCTTCTTGTTACCTTTCCACACTACAGGTGGACATCTTTAAGACATCAAAATACCCTTTTTCAATTTTTTTACTGCGAAAAACACGCGCTGCTTTCGGGTCTGTTACTTGGTCGCTACTGATCGGGCACGGCGAGCGCCCGCGCTTATATCAGTGCAAATACTAGGAAGGCTGGCGACCGCGAGTCGTCTTGTAATGGATGTCTATAGGGGTTGGTCTGTGGTACTCGTATTTGTCATGCTGATTCAGACAGCGTGAGTAGTCAGTACGTCTGGCTCTGGTACTGACACTGACTGAAATAGCATTTATTTCGGTGGTATTTTTTATTTAGATACAAGAACGGCTAACCAATTCCGCTTGTACATAACACGTTCGTGCGTTTCGTACTACACCTGTATTGCATTATGGCAATAATATTATAATTCCTTGGAAGTGAGGCGTAACTTTGGGATGTTGACTGCTGCCTGTTCTATTTTGCGAGGAAACTTGGATTGCCCCGAACTAGTCGCACAACTTGTTCGTCTATTCGCCCCATCAATAGCTAAGGCTAAATTTAATCTCCGACCTAGAAGCCGTCAGCTTGTCGCGATTCTTGAAACTCGCACTGTGTCCTATACCTTAACGCACTCTAGTATCAGTACCGGAATGCGATGTGTTTGCAAGCAGATGGGCGGAATTGTGTGAAGTGTGTACGAGGTTCTGTGAGGCGATGGATAAAAGGATATTGTACTCTGTTACTATTATACAAAGGCCAGGTCAGAAGTACTCGAAACCGACGAGCGTGTATGAGAAACGTTATGAAAGTGTGTGAAGCGAAAGTGATTTGTCAGGATCGTAGTAAATGGAAATCCGTGATCTCTGCCTACCCCTCTGGGAAACAGGCGTGATTGTATGTATGTATGTATGTATGTATGTATTATATAAGTGTATAGTTGTAATGAATTCTATAAAGCTTTAGTTTACCTGTTATCCTGTGTAATTTTTGGATATTAAAAATAAATCAAAATATAAATATTCTACCTTATTAATATCACTTTTGAACATACTTCATTGGCCAGTTACCGCATACACATCGCTATATAATCAACTTTATTGACAGTTCTTAAAGCTTGAAATCGCGCTAGATGCATTGGCTCGCTCGTGAGACCGAAAGTTGTGCTAGACCGCTAGTAATGGGTTAAATTACAAACGAACCTGCAACTTCAGCTGCCTCTCTTTATCTTCAACATCTTCAATAATGGGTTCCACGACGTTAGAATTCTGGTCGGCATTCTCGTTGTGAACGTTGTTCGTCAGCTCTGTGGTTTCAGTCTTTGTCTCTGAAATCACTATTACGTCAATAATTTTTTTTTTATAAATATTACAGTTTGAGTCTAGACAAATATTCAAAACCACAAATCCATACTAATATTATAAATGGGAAAGTGTGTGTATGTATGTTTGTCCGTCTTTCACGGCAAAACGGAGCGAAGAATTGACGTGATTTTTTAACTGGAGTCAGTTGAAGAGATGGAGAGAGACATAGGCTACTTTTTGTCTCTTTGTCATAAACAATAAATTTAAGAAAGTATTTTTAAGTAACTAATTTCTATTTTTTTTTCTTTTTGCTGATAGGCGTAATATTTATTAATTATTTTTTAAATACACTTCTTATTTACCTTTCTCGTGGTTGCCATTTTTATTCGAGTTTATTTCCTTCTCTTCGCTTTCGTTAGGCAATTCAGCATAGAGTTCTTGCAACCTAAAATAAATAGCAAAATGTTATACAGGCAAACATTTTCTACATTTGTTGCTAGTAAGATATTGTCCGTTGTCCCATGATAGTTATTTGTTTTACAAGGGGGCAAAGTCGTTGTTTAACCGCACGTGTTGATACCCGAGCAAGCGAAAGATTCTAATATTGAACCGCGAGCGCAGCGAGTGGGCATACCTATCTCTTTCACTCACCTGAAATATTCGTCCCCCTCGACAGTGATGGCGATAGATCTGATAATCTCCATGAGACACGCGTACGCGACTGATATGCCGTAACCGTCTTGTATTGTCGGTGCTTCATTGCGGTCTAGCATTTCTAAACTGTTGAAATACACATAGAATTAGCAGCGCTGCTCGAATCTAATGACAATTGTACTAGTAATAGCTCTGATTTGTTTTGATTAGGTTGGTTTTAGTAAGTACTAAGAGGATCGAGTATTGTAATTATAAGTAATCATAAATAGGTTTAAGTACTAACACTTTAAACGTAAGTCTAGTAACATATTGTATCAGTCATTAGTTACTCGAAATAAACAGTAGTCTTTTTGGTTTCGTCGTCAGTAGTCTTTGGTCATATGAATTGTTTTTCTATTTCTTATTTCGATTCTATGTCTTATGTGTAATCTGTGTTTCTTAGTCGTAGTCCCATATAAGGGCATTCTCAGAATTTGGGTCCCCCAATTTTAGCATAAGTTGTTAACAAAAATTAACTCGCTGTCAGTTTTGTGACGACAATTAAGCATAAAATCTGTCTAAAAATTTACTTTTTTCACATTCTGACTGCAGATTATCGCTTAAAGTTTATGTAATTAACACAAAAACAATATTTTTATTGAAATTTCATTCTTAATTATCGTCACAAAACTGACAGTGAGTTAATTTTTGTTAACAACTTTCGCTAATTGTGGGGCCCTTAATTCTGAAAATGCTCATAAACGAAGAATAGAAGATCTATGATTTATTATAGGACAAATAACGAAAGAACAAAAGAAGCCGAATTTAAGAACAAAAAACGAATGGGACGATCCAAGGCGATGCCTTTATTTTGAATACGATTTATTTGTATGATTATTATACTCACTACACCGATTTAGCAGTTCCGGGCTCAAAAGTCACGCAGAGAGGCAGCCATACTCCCTTCCAGTAGAACCCTGACTGCTGAGGTATACCCTGAGCACCTGTAACAAATTTTAAATTTATTACAACACTGAAAACTGGTTATTTTGTAGGTCTTAAAAAGGACACGCACCCATGACGGCAGAACCTGTGTGATCACGGGTCAAGAATTGGTTTCATGTGCAGTTGTGCACTGCCTGCCCCTTTAGGGAATACACGTGAGTTTATGTATGTGCATGGCGGCCAAAACAGATATATGAACCTCTTTTTTATTACAAATGGGCTTACTCTTGGCCACAGACTATATAGCCAAAGGCAAAGACGTAGCCTACGATGGACTGAGCTCGCCCAGAAGATGCCTGCAACCGAACGGCAAATGCCACCGAAACGCCGCAGAAATGTAGTCTGGCTCTGTCGCGCCAATACGCAAGAGCGACAGAGATAGATAGCTACGGAAGAGATATTATCGTGACCGTTTGTGCATTCGGGTACGCAAATAGCTGCGAGCCGCTACTCCCGTTGACTCTTGATTTGATTTTATTCTATAGTCAAGGCTCTATGGTGTTTTCAACCTCACAAATGACCTTTTTCTAAGTTACTCTACTTGGTCATGAAATGTCACATATGTTTAGACAATGAATACGGTACGCGTTTCATTGCTTCTTGTATGCGTTAGTTTCGTTTATAATGATGTATCTGATGGTGTTCTTACAGAAGATAGGCGTGTTTTAGGTAAGCAAGACGTCAAACATTATTTATTTATGTATATCACTAGCTTTTGCCAGCGGCTTCGCTCGCCTTAAATTAAAAAATTGCGCAATGCTCCATATAAACTTCCACCCCCCCCATTTTAAAGAAGTGGGAAGTTAGAAAGATACAAACAGTAGAAAGAAGAAAGTTTTAAAAAATCTCGTCAATTCGTCGCTCCGTTTTGCCGTAAAAAACGGACAAACAGACACACACACTTCCCATTTATAATATTAGTATGGATTATATGAGTCTAGATCAGTAGTAGTGGGCAAACTTTTTTTTATTGGGTGCCAAAATATGAAGGAATTTTAGAGGCGGGTCATAGATTTACACTAAAAATGCATTTTTACTACATCACGCATTACTTTGAAGGAGGACCGGTGGCGGGCCGGATGCAATATTTTCGCGGGCCGGACATGGCTATAAAGCCGCTTCGTCAGTTTATTCATATACGGGACGTTTTACTAAACACACTCACATTTATTACAAGCTTTTATTCAACTTGCCCTGTTAGTATGTTAGCGTGCGTCAAAACGTGGAAGCTAAATTTGACCCACTTCCCGGTTTCCGACTGAGCTGAAATTTTGCACACATATGTAAATCACGTGACAATGCAATATTATGGTATCATGGAGCTGATCTGATGATGGATCAGAAAGGTGGTCATATGAACTCTGTTATGAAACGTCGTATTCCCATCGTGTAAGGGGTTTTTAGAAACGTCTCGGAGAGCAGTAGATAGCTGTTGAAAGAAAGGTACAGTCGGCAATAAAAGCTTGTGCCAAAAATGAAACTTTGCAAAAAAAACTTATCTACATACTGGTACATTTCAGCACTAATGAGAGATAGGAAGCAATACCAACGCGTGCGTTGTTCGCGACGGTACACGCCTGGCTCTTGTATGGACCCAGTGCGCCCTGTGTGGACCTTTGTTGCCCCTTTACAGACTTGCACGTAAGTTGACCTTTATACAATACGCTACTTGACCCTTTTTAGGGTTCCGTAGTCAACTAGGAACCCTTATAGTTTCGCCATGTCTGGCTGTCCGTCCGTCCGTCCGTCCGCGGATAATCTCAGTAACCGTTAGCACTACAAAGCTGAAATTTGGTACCAATATGTATATCAACCACGCCGACAAAGTGCAAGAATAAAAAATGGAAAAAAATGTTTTATTAGGGTACCCCCCCTACATGTAAAGTGGGGGCTGATATTTTTTTTCATTCCAACCCCAATGTGTGATATATTGTTGGATAGGTATTTAAAAATGAATAAGGGTTTTCTAAGATCGTTTTTTGATGATATTAATATTTTCGGAAATAATCGCTCCTAAAGGAAAAAAAAGTGCGTCCCCCCCCCTCTAACTTTTGAACCATATGTTTAAAAAATATGAAAAAAAATCACAAATATAGAACTTTATGGGTGAATCAACTTTTTCTTGCTTTTTGCTAGAATTGCCCATACTTATTATTAGCTCTACTTTTGTGAGTTTTAACCTGGCCATCGTGAATAAAGATCCTTATTTTTATTTTACATTAAGGGAATAATTAAAAAAAAAACATTTACAATTAAATCTATATGTGACCCAGTGGGAGAGACACTTTTTTCATACAAAAGTGAGGGACAGCTATGGCCACTGGGTCACTGCTCGAAATAAAGTAATAAAATAGCAAATCCTATAAAAACATGATGTATTGCATAGCTTGTATATCTGTTTTTAATATAATAAGTATAAACTAATTACACTAAATACAAATTAAATTTTCTGACCACATGTAGTCGAAGTATGCGTAATTTTGCTGGCAAAGAAAAGTTGATTCACCCTTATAAAGACTTTCTAGGAAAATTGTTTTGAACTTGATAGGTTCAGTAGTTTTTGAGAAAAATACGGAAAACTACGGAACCCTACACTGAGCGTAGCCCGACACGCTCTTGGCCGGTTTTTAAAGTCTATCTTATATTATTAATTACTGTCCAATTAACCCAAAAAAAAATACCATATTTTATTACGACTTGAAAACCGCAAAAAACATTTTTGAAGTATACTTTCACTTTATCAGGCATAAACAACATTAGCCATGTTAATCTATAGATTGTCTGTGCATGAAGTCAATCGAATTAAACACAAAACTTTCTGACGTTTAAGTATGAGGCATAAAGTTCATTATGTCAGTGATTGACTCGACATGAAGTTAGGTTCTATGACGTCACTACATCGCTGACAGAGTTTTCGGCGGCCAAAGTTAAAAAAAATATAACACACATTTTTAATCGAAAATACGTAGTTACCATTCACTTTTAATACTCAAAATCTATAAATATTGGTTACTTATGTCAAATACTACAGAAAACAATAATTTCTTGTGCCAAATTCGATATGAGTCTAGTAGCCTATACAGATAATCTTTACAGTACATATAAGCCCTAGTTACCCTTTAGGCTGGAAGATCAGATGGCAGTCGCTTTCGTAAAATTAGTGTCTAAAAAATTAAATGGCCATTATGTACATACTGTAAAACGTCGTGCGATACACGTGAGAATAAGTAATTCGCAATTCTTCGTTGCGATTCGATTTAAGACTAAATTAGATTTAAGTCTGTATCTTTAGAAGGTACAGCGGGGCAAATCTCGACTAGGGGGCAATTGTAACTGATCTATTTTTTTCATTATTAGTATGATGTTGAGTTCTACATATATCCACTGAACATGCCTACCATACATAACCGGTGGACACTCTATTCAATAATGCAAACATTGTAAAACAAGGAAAAAATACCCTAAAATGTACAAATAATTTGTTTGCATATTTTTTTCAATAACTAAAAGTACAGAGTATAGGACCAATGGCCTATAACCTAACCACAAAATTAAAATTTTGAAAAAAACCCCGACCGCGACATAGTGGATCTATTTTCATGAAACATGGCTAAGAACACTCCCGACTAACTCAGCTTTCAATAAAAAAAAACTAAATCTAAACCGGTTCATCCGTTTGAGAGCTACGATGCCACAGACAGACACACACACACAGTCAGACAGACAGACAGACATACACACAGACAGACACGTCAAACTTATAACACCCCGTCGTTTTTGCGTCGGGGGTTAAAAAGTTAATTATTAATTACAGAGAGCGCCTCGGCTGCCCCTCGGGTCTTTTCGGCAATCGGTTCAACTCATTAGAGGAATGTACCAACATGTGCCGAGAACTCGTCTACCTGTATATGTATCTTCAGTCTTTGGACAACGAAACATTCCAAGTACCGGATGAAGGTTATCTTACATTTACGTCTATAGGGATACATACATACAATCACGCCTTTATCCCATAAAGGGGTAGGCAGAGCAAACGAAACTACTCAAGTTTCAGTGCCACTTTTGGCAAATAAAGACTGTATCGTGAACTTTGAGTAACCTTATTTATTTGCTATTTAATTTTTTTATTATAACAAGACATGGGCTTAATAAGTCACATAATAAGGTACGCATTTTGTCCTAGAAATTCGACGTAAAGCATATGGTTTAGACAGTATTGAAGATATATTTTAGAAAGTATTGGCGCGATGCCGGCGGGTAGAGTTTGCATTATCCGACGGATTTTTAATATTCGAATAATTCGGATAATACAATTTTTATTATTCGAATATTCGAATAATTCGGATAATTTATTAAATGGAACAAAATTAATGTTACAGGTGCGTATAAGCGTGGAATTGATAACGGCTGAGATAGATGAGCACCATAATGCAAAATTTACCTACATTTTTATTTATTTTTTGCGTAAATCAGCAAACTAGAAATTAAAACACACCTAGCTCTCTATCTTTAGTTCTATGACTAGAATCTTGCAATCAGATAGTGAGCTGTCGATATAAGACAGTTAGTAGTAGTGATTAGTTAGGTGTTAGGTATAACGAGAAGTTTTTCTGACAACACCTTTACCTTGGAAATGGATGGTAGAGAGGATGGCTTGTGTAGAGTGGAACGTGAGACAACATCATTGGATATGATGATGGTTATAGGCGATACAGCGTTGTCATATTATCCGTTCCGATATCGGATATAGGAAGGATGTCAAAGGCAAAAATCAAAGATGGCGCCTTGAATGATTTGGAGAATGTATAGGAGTCGGTCCTTCGCTCGATCGGATCGGATACTCATCTTATCTTAAATCTGCGGGGCCCTTCCGGATACACTTCGACCCATCGGGATCTTTTGTGCAATTACCCCCTTAGATCTTAAGATCCTTCAGCTATTCAGGAGCTTCTCGACCATCTCCACGTATCGGATGATGAGGCTCATGGGTAGCTCTCTGATGTCCTTTGGTACTAGGTAGCCTGCTCCAAAATTCTTCATTCTTTGTCTGGCGAGGGCGTGACATTCACACATTAGATGTCTGACGGTCTCTTCCTCTTCGCCGCACATGCGACAATCTGTGTAGTCAGCGTGTCCCATCTTGGCCAACATTCCTTTGATCCCGTAATGGCCTGTGAACACCCCCGTTATAATTTGGAGTTGTCTTTTGCCTAGCTTTCCTAGCTTTTTGCTCCATCCAGATTCTACCCTCCGCATAAAGAGCTTTGAATGCTTCAGACCTACCAGGGCATCCCACTCTTTTTGGTGATTAGCCTTTGTATGGTCCTTCATAGCCGTTTTAATGGTTCCTTGTGACGTTGTCTTCAGACCTGGCCTTGGCAAGTTCATCAGCATTTTCATTGCCAATGAAGCCTTCGTGCCCCGGTATCCATACCAGTTGCATCTTGTTTTGCCTTCCAAGCTTGTTAAGAGCTTGGATGCCGTTTAATACTCAAGAGTCACCTCTGGGCGATGTGAAGGCTTTGAGTGCCGCCTGACTGTCGCTGAGTATATAGAAATTCTTTCCTTGGGTTTGTCTTAACTATATTCTTATGTACACAGGTAATTATTGCGTATGTCTCGGCTTAAAAGACAGTGGCATAAATGGCATAATTGCCCATGCTGATACTACCACTGTAGTCACTAGTCATTTGCATAAATGCCTACGCCCATACCAGATGCCATCTTGGACCAGATCGGATACTTAATATAAAAAGTTGAAAACTCTTTTCGTAGGCTCTAAACAAAAGCGACCTGGTTAGGGTCTTAGAACAGGAATAAGCAACTGAGCATAGGTATTCCTTCAAAACAGAATAACCAAAAAAAGAGAAGACCAATTAGTCGAAGATACTTCCTATCCAGGTGTGGATCATTTTAGACCTTAGTTGCACAGTGGCTGGTACCAAAGTACCAATGGAAGGGGAGAGGCGATAAATAAGTATTGTACCACCAACATAAAATATACAAGACATAAAATTAAAAAAAAAATGAAGAAGGAGGAGGTACAAAGGCGAACTTATTTAAATATTCAAATCCAAAACGCCTCAAATTGCTCGGCAGCAATTT
Source organism: Leguminivora glycinivorella (assembly GCF_023078275.1). Taxonomy (NCBI): domain Eukaryota; kingdom Metazoa; phylum Arthropoda; class Insecta; order Lepidoptera; family Tortricidae; genus Leguminivora; species Leguminivora glycinivorella. The sequence goes on from NC_062991.1 coordinate 15,479,210, forward strand.
GATGGGTTTTAGTTTCCAAGCTGATCAGTAGATCGACTAAGATTTCAAAGTATAAGTAGTAATTAGACTTGTGAGTAATTGGACTTAAAAGGAAAATGCCTTATATTTCTTAGTGAAGTGGAGGGAATTCTGGCGTACTAAATTGCCATGGAACTGATAACAGCTAAATTCGGAGTGAGGCGCTAAATTTCAATTTCAAAAAAACAAGGGACCAGGAAATCTAGGTATAAATCTCCCTTATTAAGTACGGTTTTACAGATAACTTCACGTTAGCTATTAGCAGTAATGAAAGTAGGTTGGGGTAACGTTTTCATATTAAAAAATAATACTTGAACGTTTTTCTGTTTTTTTAAATCATCCAATTATAAGAACTGAGTGCGTGGGGTGAGGCATTCTGCTTACTTCTTGTCCACGAATGCTTTCTTTGTTTTGTAAATATTAGTTTGATTTTGAAGATAAATAGGTGTTGACTTGTTAGCAATAACATTGTCCGTATTAAGAATTGATCGAAATTGGTTTCAGTGACGTCTATCTATTAAATATATTACTTATAAATAAAAAATAATGTTTATAGAAATTATCCGTTTATCCGGATAATTTCACTTGGATTATTCGAATATTTTCGGATAAAAATATTGGCGGATATTCGAATAATTCGGATATTCGAATATCCGGATTGCAAACCCTACCGGCGGGACGCAGTCTGTTTGACGTCGTTAACCTGTTAACACATGCTACGATCGCGCCGCGCGACCGCGGTGCTGCGTCGCGCCGTGTGTTTGGCTAAGCCTTAATACTTATATAATATATAAAGATAGACTAATATATATATAACCTTCATTATTTGTCTGGCGAGGCCGTGATTTTCACACATTGAATGTACAGTTGAGTTCATAAATATGTGTACCTACATTTCTTCACCTTAATTCGTAGCAATAAGGTGAAAAAATGCTTCCATATTTATCAACTCGACTGTAGAACAGTCTGTTCCTCATCGCCACGCTTTCGACAATCGGTGTTGTCAGTGCCCCAGTTCAAAACTCTTATAGACCAAATAATCTTTGTGCCCAGTATTCGAAGAACGACACGACGAAATTTCTCTAGTGTATGTTATCTCTGATAAGGCTAGGCGCCTTTTGACCAACTCTAAGAGCGAATAATTTGTGCTTGCACCTATATGAATCCTTTGCAGGATTACGATACAGCGAGAGACATGGTCAAATTGCTCGCCCTTAGAGTTGGTCAAAAAGGCGCCTAGCCTTATCAGAGATAACATACACTAGAGAAATTTCGTCGGGTACCACGGCGGGCCGGTGGTCTAGTGGTAAACGCTAGCCGCGTTAGCTGAAGACCCGGGTTCGATTCCCAGCTCAGCCACCACTGGGCCTTGTCGTTTTTTCTTTTGTGTATGATGTTTATTTCAATTTATAATCTTATAGATTAAATGATCTTTGTGCAGTGTTCGACTCGTCGACTCGACAAGCCAGCGACATTATATACGGCGAGCTCACGCAAGACACCCCTCCGGACTCCGTCGGCGAGGGGCTTGAAGACGTCGACGCTGACAAGTGAGTTGGATATACGTGACAGCTATTATATCACGATTATATAAAACACTATTGTCACAGTATAATAAAGAGTATTATCATACAGTATGGCCACTCCCGCTCCCCGCTGAAAGTGCCGCCCACCCCCTCTCGGTTACCTCACAGTTACCGCCTGTCAAAAACGCGAACAGTCGACCTGTCATATGTCACTCATACAAGCATAGTACGCGTTCACCTACACGAGCTTAAGACTGTGTGCTAGGAACGCGCCTCTTTCATATATTTAATCGCCAGTGTCCGAGGTGTGCTATTGTGCCCAGAATTCGAGTCGACCCGACAAGCCAGCGACATTATATGAGCATTTTCAGAATTTGGGACCCCCAATTAGCGTCAGTTGTTAACAAAAATTAACTCACTGTCAAGTTTGTGACGATAATTAGGCATGAAATTTCTTTTTGTGTTAATTACATAAACTTTAAGCGATAATCTACATTCAGAACGTGAAACAAGTAAATTTTATGCTTAATTGTCGTCACAAAACTGACAGCGAGTTAATTTTTGTTAACAACTTCTGCTAATTGGGGGGGGGGGGGACCCAAATTCTGAAAATGCTCGGATATACGTAACAGTACATTATGATACAAGTGTGAAATGTTGGTCATTACACACGAGGCGATATTGGGTAATGGGTACGCGACGTACAGTCAACCAATTGGAACCCTATGCCACTGTAGAACTATGTCATAGTGACGTTATAAATGAGATTGTAAGAAATCTCTTACTGCTTGTCATTTTAACATGGTTGTAGAGTCTCATGGCCTAAGGTTCCAATTGGTTGCCTGTACACAAGCGATGAGAGTGCGCATAAGAGAGCTGATAATGCACACGTGTTTCATACGACGCCTTTCAACACATTTGCGAAAAAACAAAACTTACATATTAATTAGATTTTATTGACTAAAACAGTTAGTAAAAGTCCAAAATCTAACAACTTATCTTAGCCTTAGGGCCAGTTGCATCAACCACATTTGACAGACACATCATCATCACGCAGCAAACGTCTATGGAACTTCCCATACAATAAAATTTAACGAACGATTTAACGGTGACAGATGGTTTGATGCAACCGGCCCTTATACGAGGTTCGTTAAACCCTAAGTAAGCAGAAGATCGTACTTATTTAGTACTAAATTCCTTTCAAATTTAGTAATTTTAAAGAAAATTCAATCATTTCATATCACCTAAAAGAAATTCAGTGCTACGCTGAGTTTGAAGCCTATTTAAATTTATATTAAGTCTTGAAACAACGCTTTTATGATCATCAGTAATGTTTCCAACAGTTTTCGACGGAACTTCAAGTCCATACTAACCAATCTGCCAGAAACTGAACCGAGCTACCCGGAAGATAGAAATTACGAAGACAGCGACGATCGCCCGCCGCCGCTATCCCGCAAAGAAGTCATGCAAGACACTGCGGAGGAACTTGTAGTGCCTGATATTGACCACTTTGTGTAAGAAACTAACCTTCTGTCCTCTGGTCAAACTGCCTTTTATTTCCTTTTTTGTGTTTTCAGCTGAGGGACGTGACAACTGTAGACATTTTTCATTAGGTAGCTACATCTAGATCTATTGATATAGAACCCGAAATACCCGGAAGATCGGAATTACGAAGACAGCAACTAGACGATATTTTTCTTTTTCCTTCATAAAACATTTTTTTCCACAACAAATAGACGTACAGAGCGGCACCGTAAGGGTTCCTTTTGTACCTTTTTGGTACGGAACCCTAAAGACAATGCCTAATTTGGTGTTTCTGCCTAACATCGTGTTCTTCAAGAAACAGGTATTAAGGATCTCAATAATTGGCACCGAATAAGTGGCTCCCCTTGCGTTGCTCACATCAAAGGACGGCAGTTCGTCTACTCGTTTGCTGCCTCAAACCTACATACAAATAAATGTAATGTTGTACTTACCAGTGTTGACTTGCCACGAACACGCTCTATACAAACGCAGTTCTTACCAGTTGGACTTGGCCACGAACACGGAGTTCTGTAAAAACAATTGTACTTACAAACACATGTGTTGACTTGGCTGGCCACGAACAAGCTCTGCACATACGCGCCAGCGCGTTCACGATGTCTTGGAAGATGTTAGTAGCGTATGGCCGAAGGTCGTAGCAGGAACAGAACGATACCAGGAGTTCTGTAAAAACAATTGTACTTACCAGCACATGTGTTGACTTGGCTGGCCACGAACAAGCTCTGCACATACGCGCCCAGCGCGTTCACGATGTCTTGGAAGATGTTGGTGGCGTGTGGACGAAGGTCGTAGCAGGAACAGAACGATACCAGGAGTTCTGTAAAGAAAAAGACAGAACTTAAAATTATAGGTACAACAAAAGGAATATTTAGTCATAGTCATAGGGCTATAGATAGGAGCAAGCAGGGTATTAATATCGCTGTGATAAAATTGTGTTTCATAACACGTTTCCTCGTATAAACGCGCGACACTCGCGCTTCTTCCAATCGAAATTGAGACACATTCAGAAGGTGGATAATAGAAACTTTACAATTCGCCTCGCTTCGCTCGTCGTCGTACTACTCTGTTTTTTTTATAATTATAGTTCCGTATCGTATCAATTTGCATCCAGAGAGCATTTGTAAAAGCGACTCAAAATATCGTGCTGTGAGGTTATTTTACAACAACGGGTACAGCAGCCAAGGTTTGTTACTCGTTTAGCGCCACCCGGGGGACACGTGCAGGGTGTTGGTGGCAATTCCTGCGGACGTGCGGATAATTATAGTTGAAAGCTCGGAATAATTACTACTTAAATTGAATAAGGGCGTCAACATTATCTGACAACCGTACCCAAACCTCTTTCTCTAACTACTGTTACCGTTTGTTTTTTACAAGGAACTACTTTTTACTGCTGGCTTTAGGTACTCGTTCCACCACTATCGGTGATAGAAACGAACAAAAGATCGCTCCCGTGTTAATAAAAGAGAGAGCGAGCGATTTATAGTTCATGGCTCGGCGACAAACTATAACTCGCTCGCGCTATCCTCGCGTCTCTTTGACTTACAAGAGAGTGACTATATTTCGTTCGTTTCTATAGCCGATAGCTCATCGCTTACTCGGTTTTCGTGGGACCATCATTGGCCACGACATCTTAGCAGATGATTGTTGCAGTGATTTTATTGTGTGGTGCCGGTACATCGTCTTTGGTGGCTTAGTAGTCCGATGGCAGCCCGACACCTTTTGCCACATCTGTCACAGGTGAAACGCGAGTCAAGAGGAGGAGGAGCTCTGGAAAGTGCCTTACAATAGCATCATGTCTACTTACTGGGCTGTATAGTCATCTTGTGCAACACTTCTAGAGCCAACGCCCGCTGCCAGAGTGGTTTATCCGGGTCCAGGAACTTGATCGTCAGTGATAGGAAGATTTCGCACTCTGTTACCTGTTAATAGAGAAATATTGGTTTACTCGTAATTATTCATGAACTGATCAATTAGATTGAAAACGGTGAATTGCCATTTTTTCAACAATTTTCTGAATTCGAACGCCGTGTCCACCCCACTTTTTTTGTAACACGGGTATTTTTTACGCGATTCATACTCAGAATCGAGAGCTCTTTCGATCCTGATAGGAAAAAAAAATGTCCCAAGATTTCCATACATTTTTTCGAACCTTCCATTTCGTTGCCCCCATACAAAATGTATGAATAAATGGTAACGTGTGGTAAACGTAAATGGTTTTTTCTCCTATTAAGATTGAAAGAGCTCGCGATTCTGAGTGGAAAACGCATAAAAATTTCCAAATCCAAAAAAAAAAGGGGTGGACAACTTTGAAAAAAATGGCCCAGATATCAGTTTTAAATGAGGTAAGTAAGATATATTTCAGCATAAAATAAAATGTGATTTAACACTGAGTAACGATTAAAATCGTTAAATTGATAAATAAACACAGGTTAAGAATGGACTATGTAGAGGTTGAGTCGATGTAACTAACATAAATACACTTTGCCGATCCCAACCTTTGACACCCCCATTGAGCTCAATGGCAATCTTACCACAGTATAATAAAGAGTATTATCGTACAGTATGGCCACTTCCGCTCCCCCCTGAAGGTTACCTCACAGTTACCACCTGTCAAAAACGTGAACAGTCGACCTGTCATATTTCACTCATACAAGCATAGTACGCGTTCACCTACACGAGCTTAGACTGTGTGCTAGGAACGCGCCTCTTTCATATATTTGATCGCCAGTGTCCGAGGTGAGACCTTACTAACTATAGTATTATTAGTCTGCAATTTTCTGTTGTGTCCTGCTATAGATTAGTGCTGTGCCTTACCACATAAAATGAAATCACAATGAGAGTGCCTCTCCTTTGGGCGTAGTTTAAGGTCTGAGGAGTAGGTAGCTTGCACACTCACCAGCAAGGCATGGTACTGGTGGACCAGGACTAGCACGAGCCGCAACAGGCGCATGGTGACGGGGTAGTGCGGGCGCTCGGGGCCGCCCGGGCTGGCGGCGGCGGCGCCGGGGATGTGCAGGCCGGTGAACGCCGCCCTGTCACACAACAGTAACTTGTTTTTTCTACTCCCGAACTGTTATTCGTCATTTACAGGGTCGTGCATAGATCTTTAAAACCCTACATAATAGTACATTGTGCAACAAGGGAGGTAAGGGGGATTTTGTCGACGAGTGTTAATAACTCGCGACAGCCGCAGGCTGGAGAGAGTTATAAACACGGGTTTACAAAATCCTTACCTCCGAGTTACACACAATATTTTTCATCACATTTGAGAGGAAAACACAGAGAAAAAAAATCATAAGGCAAAACCTTCAATGAATGGCGGTGTTGTACTGCCCGTTGCTATGGCAACGCGATCAAGCGCAAATCGAGATGGCCGTCACAATTTCCTGCCAAATTGCAAATTATAACGATTTATCTACGTTAAATTTACAAAATAAATGTAAAATACACTGAAATAATTGTAAAACATAAATAAAATGCATTTTTCATACCGTATAATATTTTTTTATAGCTTAATGGTCAAATTTTAGTTGTGCAAAAAAAAAATCCTTGGCTGATTGAAACATCCTTTGCCTGAAGTATTATACGGATTGTATTAATTTTTAAAACTAAATCCATTAGTATTACTCCCTTGGGAATAAAATATGACATTATTCGTCAGTACACGTAGACGCAATGAGACCTTTAAACAGCAAATGTGATGAAAAAGTCTATTCCCCACAGCCAGCGTCCGCCGGCTTCCCGCGCACGCGCGCAGTAACGAAAAAATTGAAAACGCAATGTTTGTCTCAGTAACCATGGCAACGCATTGTTATAACGTTACTGCGCGCGTGCGCGGGAAGCCGGCTCGAGCACTGGCAGTGCAAACCGCCGCGTCAAAATACTGGAAACAGTGTGAATTTCACGAAAGTTATTCTAGAAAACTATCAAAAACTAAGTGAATGGCCGTAGAAAAACTATTGTATGCAACGGTGTTTAACTGACTCAAAAAATGCTCGTGGCGTCTTTACTAACAATTTTCGGCTTCGCCTCAAATTGTTACCCACACCACTCGCCTTTTTTGGCCTTTTGAACGGTTGCATAAAATACTATAAAAATGTTTCAAACGGGTTACTCATGTATTAATTAAGTCGGAATAACGACGACGAGTGAAGGCAGGGTCAATAAAGATCCTCGAAAATGGATCTAAACATGTCGAGCGTTATTTCAACTTAATTACGAGTAATACGAGAACAACCCGCCTAAAATATTTTGAAACATGTTTGAGTTTCACGGGAGTTTAATAGTTAAAATAAAATAAATGAGTTTAATAGTTAAAATAAATAAAAAAGTTAAAGTAAACTGTATTTGTATTCCAAATAAATACGTACATCGTAAAAAGGTTAAAGAATAATGTCTTGTGTGTATTTAACTAAGGGTCCTATGTCACTAGCGAGTTGAAAGCGAGATGACACTCGCTGCGAACTCGCGGCGTACAATTTGCGCAATTATAAAATGTTCATAAAAGTAAAGAACAAAATAGTATTACAATTACATTTACCTGTATTTTACATTTGGTGAAAACAGCCTTATTATCAGCGCGCAAACGTGTTCCTTTAGTAAAAACCTAAATTCCGCTATCTGAAACAAACATTTCAACTCTATTAACAAGACCATTAGCACGCTACTATTAGAGTCTACTCTTAACGGGCATAAAGTACTCGTAGTTACGATAAATTGAACTCTATTCCCTGACATATTATTCCCTCTGCCTTAAAAAATAAAAGCTGTTAAGCAAAATACAGTTTTTAACATTTATGATCCACTGAAAGTAAAGGGATTCAGGTAAAATGTATTACTCAAAATTTTCAATAAATAAATAAATAAATAATTATTGGGGACACCTTACACAGATCAACTTAGCCCCAAACTAAGCAAAGCTTGTACTATGGGCGCTAAGCGACGATATACATACTTAAATAGATAAATACATACTTATATACATAGAAAACATCCATGACTCAGGAATATTTGTGCTCATCACACAAATAAATGCCCTTACCGGGATTCGAACCCAGGACCGCGGCTTAGCAGACAGGGTCACTACCGACTGAGCCAGACCGGTCGTCAACCATTATTCAAAAGATCTATTGACAGTATACGACAGCTATGTAAGTCGTGTGACATCATTGGGTTACAAGAGACCTGGTTGACGCCGTGGGATATCCAGTTTCTTGACAGTATCGACGATTCCTTTGGCTACACGGGAACATCGGCAGTGGATGCGGAGGCTGGTATGCTGCAAGGGCGGCCACATGGGGGAGTAGCACTCTTATGGAGCAAAGCAGTGTTTAAAAATGTGTGTGTTGTGCAGTGTGGTAACCCGCGAGTGTGTGGCATTAATGTCACCATAGGTCAAAGGTCGTTTTTGGTGTTAAACGTCTACATGCCCACGGACAAGTTGGAAAACTTAGTTGAGTTTACGGATTGTTTAGCTGTGGTAAGTGCGATTGCTAATAATAACATAGCGGAGTCTGTGTACTTACTCGGCGATTTCAACGCGCACCCAGGCGAACTGTTTTATAAAGAACTATCGTGTTTCTGTGCGGATCAGCAATGGACTTGTGCTGACGTCGACGAGTTAGGTTTACAGTCGGGAACGTATACTTTTGTTAGTGACGCGCACGGATCCAGAAGATGGTTAGACCACTGTGTGGTAACAAAGGCTGCTGCGCGTTCTATTGTTGATATTTATGTCAAACTCGATGTAATGTGGTCCGATCATTTCCCCTTAATAATAGAATGTGATTTAAATTTTGTAAAACCTAAGCATTTGGCCCCGTCAAACAAAATAGTTAATAAAGTTGTATGGGGCGATAGAAAGCAAGAACAAATAAATATTTATAATCATGAATGTAATGAAAAGTTAAAAGTTATAGATTTTCCTGATATATTTCGCAACTGTTGTGGTAAAATGTGTAGTGATAAAAATCATAAATCTGCTATTGATAAATTGTATAGTGACATTATAAATGCCTTAAGTGAGGCCGCAACTTTAAGCTATGACCACGACCCTAAGTTTCTCAAAAGGAGAAAACCTGTATTGGGGTGGAACAAATATGTACGTGAAGCGCACATGAACGCTAAAGTTAAATTTGAATTATGGAAGTGGCATGGTCAACCCAGGTCAGGTCAGATTTATGACGAAATGTGTAATACTCGAAAAATTTTCAGGTCTCGTTTAAAATGGTGTCAGAAACACGAAGAGCAGATTAAGATGGACATCATTGCGGAACACCATTCTAAGCGTGATTTCTGTCAATTTTGGAAGGCGACCAATAAGTTGGGTGGCAGACCGGGTCTGCCTGTTAGTATCGAAGGAGTGAGCGAAAGTCAGTCTATAGCCGAACTATTTAAAGAACACTTTTCTGTTAAATCACCGTTGGGACCATCGCGGGCAGATAATGCTGGAGGCTGTGGCTCGGGTGGGCAGGAGATGAAGACCTCATTTACCGCGACGGACGTTAGGAATGCCTTAAAGTCCATGGCGCGAGGGAAGTCTCCTGGCCACGACGGCCTCAGTATCGAGCACCTTCGTCATGCCGGCCCACACCTAGCAAGGGTACTGGCGATGTTTTACACTTTTTGCGTTCAGCACACTTACTTACCCGCCGACATGATGAGGACTGTGGTGGTCCCAATAGTGAAAAATAAGACGGGCGATATTAGTGACAAAGGCAACTATAGGCCCATTTCGCTCGCTACGATAACTGCAAAGGTGCTTGACGGACTGCTTAATTGCCAAATAGACCAGCATTTTAAGGCCCACGACAACCAGTTTGGTTTTAAATCAGGGTTATCGACAGAGAGTGCTATTTTGGCGCTGAAGCAGACCGTAAAGTACTATACGGACAGACGGACGGCGATTTACGCGTGCTTCCTAGACCTATCTAGGGCATTTGACCTGGTTCATTATGACATTTTGTGGCAGAAGCTGGCAGAGTTAAAAATGCCAGCCGATGTTCAAGGTATATACTGGTACCATAACCAGGTCAATGTCGTAAGGTGGTCGGACGCGTATTCGCAGCCGTACGGGCTCGAATGCGGCGTTAGGCAGGGCGGGCTTACCTCACCGAAGCTTTTTAATATCTATGTAAACGCCCTTATTGAGGAGCTGAGCAGCACTCGTGTCGGGTGTCACATAGACGGAGTGTGCGTCAACAACTTGAGCTACGCGGACGACATGGTGCTGCTCAGCGCCTCAGCATGTGGGCTCGCCAAACTTATCTCGATTTGTGAACGATACGCGGCGAGCCATGGGTTGGGTTACAACGTCCGCAAGAGCGAATGCGTTGTCTTTAGGGTCAAGGGTAAATGTCCGCCAATGTTTCCTCAAGTGAAATTAAATGGACAACCTTTAAGTATAAATTGCCAATTTAAATACTTAGGACATTTGATAAACGCTGACCTTAAAGACGATGCCGATATTGAGCGTGAGCGCAGAGCGTTGTCCGTCAGGGCAAATATGATAGCCCGCAGGTTTGCTTGCTGCTCTAAAGAAGTCAAAGTTAGTTTGTTCAGAGCCTACTGTACTAGTTTCTACACAAGCAGCCTGTGGGCAGACTATACATATAAACGTGGCCTATACCTAAATAATTGCTGCATGACCCATGCACTTAGGAATAAGTAGATTTAAGTTAAATGTAAATAGTTACGTATACTAACACTAGACTTAAGTTGTTCTATATATTATGTTACTAACAAAAATGATCCAAGTTGGTCCTAAATAAATTAATATTATTATTATTATTATAATCAGTATCTTTAAGTACTTAAATAAATGTAAACAAAATCTACCGTCAAGTCTGCTTAGCTACTTGAAGATAAATAAAAACATTACACGACCAAATGCGAAGGTTAAAGAGAGGTTGCTCAGTCACAAATCCAATCGCTTTTGTATTTGGATGGTTAACCGACAGATGTTGTAACTACCCGAAATTATAAATACAAATTATTTGCTTGCCTATTTTTAAATACCCAAAAGTACACAGTATAAATTGTCACCATACTAATATTATAAATGGGAAAGTGTGTGTCTGTTTGTTTGTCCGTCTTTCACGGCAAAACGGAGCGACGAATTGACGTGATTTTTTAAATGGAGATAGTTGAAGGGATGGAGAGTGACATAGGCTACTTTTTGTCTCTTTCTAACGAGAGCGAAGCCGTGGGCAAAAGTTAGTATTGTTATAAAATGTCTTAAGTACCTTGAAGAAGACGGGTGAGAAGTCAGTCAACACAGTGTCTAGGAGCTCCAGCCCGAAAGTCTTTGGCACGTCCGAGATACCGACCAGCCAGTGAGGCGCATCGCCGTTCACTAACTGAATTATATCCTGAAACAAACAGGGTTACAAATCAGAAATGAAATGAAATATATTTATTTGCTTTAAGTGTGGTACATTTAGGGTCTTTTAGCATAATATAAATTTGAATCGCACACTTAGCTGTGATATGATATATAACTATAGTACATATTTACAATAATTACAACATAATGTAATTTAAAAAATTATAGCAACCGAAATAACATAATATTACAAAATGCAAATACATTGTATACATGTCAAAATCTAAAAACTTAACTAAGGAACTACATTATTCATCATCACAAGGTTCAAAAATTCATTAATTGTATAAAAATTAAAAACATTTTTCTTTCAACCATCTAAATTGAAATGTGTAGTGTCACTTTTTTTATCCCGACTATCGATCAGGGGCCCATTTTTCAAAACGGAAAGTTTCAAGTTACAAGCGGAAGTCTCTTTCCAACTTGTCATATTATACATTGAGAAGCACTTGTAAATTATAACTTGTAGCTTCGAGAATGGCCCCAGATTGTCAGATCATGTTTTCCCTTAGGGCCAGTTGCATCAACCACAATTAACACACACATCATCGTGACGCGGCAGACGTCTATGGAACTTCTCATACAATAAAATTTAACGAGCGCTTTAACGGCGACAGACGGTTTGGTGCAACCGACCCTTAGTCACCTTCAAAGACACGTAACTCCATATAGACAGATAAAGTCTAAGCAAAAAACGTACCTCAAAACCATACATAAAAAGGTACGGTGACCTAGATGGCGATACATCTTTGGGGGACGCTCGGCTAGATGGCGTTAATATCAGTATTTGACATTTTAACACATATCAAGCTAAGAATATGGGCCAAATTGTCAAAACTGAGGTTCAAAAGTTTTAAACCTGTGTCGAGAGATGGCAGTCTTATGCACTGTGATTACATATTTTACTTTGACAGTAACTCTATAAAACTCGATCCTCTTTGGTCGCCTTATACGACACGCGAGATGCGGTGGTGATATTCTTTACTAATGCCGGCACCACACGGCACAATATAGACTTCTTGGCGTCCTTTTATGGAGTAAGAGCTTAGGGTATTATTAGCTTTGGGGTGTAGACCCTACAGCCCTCTAACACGAGGATCTAATGATTAAAATCAAAAGCTGTAGGTGTGCAGGTTGAAAAGAAGGATCAACTAACGCGCGCGGCTACAGCCCGATATAACTTTTGTAATAAAAGTTGTTCAAATCTAACTTACTTGTAAAATGAGGTAGGCGTCTACCGCACAAGGCTTCATATCCTTAGGGGCTTTGCTGTTCGTCTGAGGTCTCACATCAGCTGGATTCACTTTGAGTGTTCCTGAAACCAAATAAGATGTGATTTTTTTATTCCGATCCAGGTAATAGTAATTGTAAGAGCTTGCCCTACTCTTATTCAAGTCATTGATTTAGTAAAAGTAAAGCCCGACCACAAATATATGACGAAATACACGCCTTGTTGCGGAGTTTCATAAAAACTATTTTTCTACTCATCGACTTTAATGTGTCAATTAGGACACAACAGACTAAACTATAAGTGCTGACTTTTCAGTGTTGGATAGTCTTTGACACTTAGTCAACTATAATATTTCATTACACTTCACTTTAGTTAACTGCAAAAAATTCAAACATAGACCTTCATACAAGTTCTATACTAATTTGCGATACCTGGCAAATTTTTCTGCATCTGAAACACATTTTTTTTATCTCTCGCGTTATCGACCAATCACAGACGGTTATTACAAACAATTGGTTGCCAAGTAATTCGATGTTGATACAACGGTGAGCGACGCCATTAACATTAATTTTAACTTGAATGATGATATTTTTCGTCCATTGATGATGAAGATGATGACTCATAGAAAAAGTATTGTATACAATAGTGATATAATTAAGCTTTTCACTCTCGTACCGTACTATTAGGCCACTCAGCAAGCTTCGTGGCCTAAACATGGTACTCGACTGAAAAGCTTAGTATTATATCACGATTGTATAATAGTACATTACGATACAAGTGCGTAAAAAAGGAAGTTCGAAACGAGTGGCGATAAATTAAAACACGACCGAAGGGAGTGTTTTAAATCGACACGAGTTACGAATTTCCTTTTCGCACGTGTATCGTACGACGTTTTTCAGTACAGATGAGCCTCCGAAGTTTCGACCTGGCATATAATGAACCACTTCTCGAACTAGTGCGTAAAAAACGACCATCTGTACTGAAAAATACTATTTCTTCATACTATTACTGAACTGTCACCGTATCGTATACATCAGAATAAAGCAACTCTCAGTGTAGCGCCCTCTTCACAATAGTCATTATATATCTGGTCAAGATTTAGAACAAATTACTGATCTATGAATTACTCTTTTAAGTACTATTTTTTATTTATGTTTTCCAATAAATTCTTTCTATATTGCGGTATATAGATAGTTTCCATATCAGAATCGATTCTTTGTGTTATAGTTTACAATAATAGGTTTATATTGACCGGGATATAGACTAGACTCACACCTTTTTGGTTTTTGATCAAAAAGGTAATGACGGTCTAATCAGTCTATATCCCAGTCAATATAAGTTTTTTTTATTAGTATTATAAACTGGCCAGTAATTGACCTTAGTGCTGATGGAAAGTGGCGACAAGGCCGAAGTTGTAGCTGACTGGTTCAGTAATAGCCTATTCACTCTTGACTTGAATACACCCAGATTGTATTCGGCCGGGAATACAGAAGAAAAAAAGAGAGCAGTCTAATGAAAATAACAATGAATCATTCAAAACTCTTACAATAATAGGCTTCGTAAAGGTCCCTTTAGCTTTTAAATGATTGTCTATGCCTCACCATTCGCCTCAGCTAGTGCCCGTTCGAAAACCAATGCGACCAGTTGCCGCACGGTAGCGGCGGCCGCGTGGCTCGTGCTGACGTCACGCGTCTCGCTACTCGTTACCATCCTCATGCACATCACCATTGTCTGAAAATATTGTATGTTGTAGTTGTTTTTTATTTCATTTGAGATGTGGTATTGGCGCAAAATGTTGGCTACACCAATGCGATTAGGGAATGCAATAACCGACCAACATTTCATAACCGGTTATGGTTTCGGTTACGCCCGAAAAATAACTGATAACCGGTTATAATCGGTTACGGTTATTTTCAAAAAAAAGTGATAAATTTTCATTCAAATAATCGAAAAAATACAATAAAGGGAAAGTATTAGAGAATGTAAAACCCGAAAATAAGTGAAAGTGATAATAATTATTCAAAAGTCTTCAACGTGATATAATATTCTATCAAAATTGTTCCCAAGTAAGTAAAATTTGTTATATTTTCGTTACGAAAGTACAAGAATGACAAAAGCGATAGTCACAGACAAAAAGATAGTATTTTCTAGTCACTAAAAGGTCAAATTCATCGAATTTCAGACACAAAATAATAACCGTAACCGGTTATTCGAGGTTCCTAATAAATTTGTCGAATAATCGGTTATAACCGGTTATTTCGGTTACGGTTATAACCGGTTTGCATTACCTAGCGTCGATCCAGGCGGGACTAAAAATTCACTGTTGCTTGTCTGTCATTTGCCTTTAGTGAATCCTTATTTACTTTGGATATGTGACGGATGTCCTTGAAAAACTAGTATGGTTAGCATGGTGGATGGAGGATGGAAATGGACATCCACCAACCTACGGGTGGACAGTGTTAAGGCCTGCCAGGGATTAACACAGGCGCGTATTATTAGGACTGCAGAAGACCGAAGTTATAAAAGTCGTACTAAACTTATTGAAACCAATAATAACACGATAACAGTAAGAGTTAAGACACTGGTTTCCTTCCTTCCCTTAAAGTTAATGGAAATCAATAAAAACATGTTGTATGCTTACCCTGGCCAGTGTGTCTCCATGAACAAGGTCTGAGGTAGTCATGAGCAGGGCTGCAGTCTGCAACAACTTTAGTTCCAGGACCCCAGCCTGTCCCAGAGTGTAGAGACAGTCCACCACATGTCGAGCTCCTTTAGCATCAATGCCCTGTTGGGCTATTAGCCGCTGGACAGTGCCGAGGCAGAACTAAAACAATGTCATGTCAGGTCATGTATTTGTACATCAAGAATTGGATAGTATGAAATGACAGGTAAGAGGAGAGTTTTTTTATGGGGTTACTCATGGCCACAGACTAACCAAGGTGAAGATGTGGCCAACAATGGAGCACTGGCCAGAAGGTGCCTGATCACCTTGGTTTAATGGTTGCTGGGTTATATGAGACATTTTATTTATTTATTTGCAGGAATATGTACAGATAAGGTATTTTGATATTGGTATAAATAGTCATAATATTCAGCCATGTGGCATGCAAATGTTACGAACTGAGCGATTTGATATTTGATAATGGTTTGAATGTAGGTGTAGGTGGGGAATGGATGTAATGTGGTCCTGGCATTGCCTCTATCAGCTGAAACCAGGATCATGTGCAAGTTAGATTTGCAAATAATGTAGTGGAGTTAAGGCATTTTCAATACAGGGGTATGTGTCACAGTGACAAAGCACCTTTTATTCTAATAAAGATTTAAAAAAAGGAACAAGCAAGGACCACTTACTTTGATAATCTTGAGGTCCTTGGACTCACAGCCCTGCACCAGAGGGTACAGTATCTGGTTGACCACACCGTATAGGGAGGCCTGTGGGTTGTTAGCCGCCAGCGACAGCTTCTCTATGGCTTCATCACATGCCTTAAAAAAAATAACATTATTCATAGAAGATATTAAAAAACATATTAGGGGAGGCAAATGAGAGAATATATTATCTATTATGTTTTTTTAGTGGACCCCAATATCCAAAAAGGTCTTACATTGTATGTATTTAAATATAAAAGTGATACCATAACAAACTGATACTATCAGGTAGTCTATGAAACTGCATTTTTGGATAAAAAATTAATAGAATTTTAAAGATAATTGTAGTGAATTTGATATGAAATATAAGGTTTTAGATATTGTAGTTTCAAGAACATAAAATAATAATTGCATTAATTTATTATGAATAGCATGTAATTATTTTATCAAAAAACAAATGTAAGTAGTAGTAGGCAAATTTTTAATCATAACATAAATGTGTAAGATCAAGTACAACCAAATTATTTATTAGCAATGAAATCGTATTGATTTCTGTATTTATCTAGATGTGTAGGCTGTCTTATTTACATAGCAAATGTGATAATTTAAGCTAATCACAATGTAAATTAATGGGTGGATTTTTTTCAAGATTGCAAAAGACCTATGCTTGTACGCATGTAACAACTTACAGAAATACATAGATAGATCATTCATTTAGTTATTGGGGAGTAATAAAAAGTAAAATTAAGCTTAATACCTCTCTTATCTGGGGATATTTTTTCTTCGTTTCGAAACTGAGTGTTTTGAAGTCACTTTGTAAGACTTCCATAAACTTTTTAGTGGAGTCATCACCGGTAACTGCACTCACGAAAGCCATTCTTAAAAAGGTATCTTATAATCTAATTATTCATTTCATGTTTTAATTAAAAATCATAGAAATTGAAAATATGCCATGTACACAATCGACATCACATCATAATTTGACGTTCAAAATCCTTACACGTAATCATTGTTAGAGTCAAAGTCGCAGTTCTATCGGAATCTGATATGAGTAAATAAATTAATTATATTACAATTAAATACATTATTGTATTAACTATAACTTTTTGTTTATAGAAATTTGGAAAATGACATTTAAACATACGGCGTGCAATTGAAAAATGAAAATCAAATAACAAAAAATACTAAATCGGGGCAAGTATTTGAACATACTTATATTCCGTTCCACGAAGTAACAATTCTTATATTTATTAATATTAATTTGCCTCCTATGTTTTCAGTATCTTAGGTTCAGAATGATTTTTTAAATAAGAAAATTTATAACAATAATTTGTTTAATATAGAGAAATTCTGAAAGGAATTTTTATTTTCATAAATCTATTTTAACGTTCTTAAAAGTACTAACTGTCATGTGAATTGAAATTTAAAAGTCATAGGATTTTGTTGCCGTGTTTAAATAATATAATTACAAGGACTGTTTATGAAAAAATAAAAATTTCAACATACTCAATAATATGATCATTGTGATCATTGTGAGAAATATTATATATTTTGAACTACTTATTTAATTTAATATAGGACATTAGTAAAGGAACTTGATTATCGATTTTGAGCTCCTTTGTATTATTTACGTGTAGCAACATTACTCATCTTTCAAGTCTTCAACCAACCGATTCCCTATCGATCATGACTCGAAAAAAAAGTCGAATAATCGTTGTGATCGTTGAATTAAAATAAATTGAAGATAAAACAATCAAAGAAACAAAAATAAATACTTTTAATTATACGTCAATAACCCCACACACAAGATTTCAATTTGAATTTATGTAGGGCTTTATACTCTCTGATGTCATTTTGTTCGTTGTTGCTAACACAAGGTAGGATTTCATATTTTCTTTACAAGTTTTTAAATTAAATAAACAATTTATACGAAAGTAATTAAACCACTCAACTCAATACATAAAAAGAAAAATAAGTCAATATTTATTTCTAGTTCCTAATTTTGAACTTTTTGCGAGGCATGCAATGATTCTGCCATGATACTCATTTTTTTAAATCTATAATCGTATCAGAAAATCGGTTCAATCTATGAACGATTATCATGACATTTTCGATATCGAATCGAAACGAAAAATTTCATTAGTATAGATAGATAGTAGGTATTCACATCGCGCATCTTTACAATGGTGTGATTCCAGATTTTTATTTGTAAGTATTTATAGAATCCAATATCAATTTAGTCAAAGTGCCCGTCTTAAGACGATAAAACAGTTAAATGAATCCGGTGATGTCGATCAAGAGGTAAAATACGCATACTTTGCATTGCAATTTTGCTTTGTGATCTTGACGTACTGTCATTTTCAATTTTTACTTTATTTTATTTCGCTGTACGCCATTCTTACTGCATTAAATAGAACGGCCGATGTCTGCAGATTTTAGCACGTCTTTAAATAAAGCGTGAAGACCGCGACGTGAGTGCAAGGTGCCCAGTGTCTGGATTTACGATCTTAGTTTTTCGATTGGTGACACCCGCTTTCGTGTTTTTTCACGGTACATTTTTCTTCAGTGCCGGCACGTAATGTGATTTAATTATGTTTTGGGATTATTATTCATCGTCTGTGGGCGTTTTGACGTCGTTTACTGGTGTCCCTGGGTGGTAAGGATGTGGTTTTTGTTTACGTAGCCTGTGACGACGGTAGTGAGTTATCGAATTAAATGTTCAGTCATGTAATCGAGCAACGACGATAAACAATGCGCCGTGCCCGCTCGTTTGCGTTTGTTTATACTATCTTTGTCTCTGCTACTGGTACTATACACCTGCATATCATCTGAGAATTTTATGCTTTTCTAAGTTTTCAATTGGAAAATTCCTGGATGTCATTCGCGTGTGCATAGGAATAAATCATTCTTTTAATAGAAGATGAGATGAGTCAGGGCCGTCAGATGGCAGTGATAAGCATGTTGATAGCCGCTCAACTTGTTATCAGAAGATTTCATCTTAATTACAGTTTCAGCCACAGATGTCATATATACCATAGATCAAGCAAGCGTATCTACTTAGCGTGTCAAATGAACTCAGTGAAATCCACTGAGTTGTCCGTCTTTACTCGCAGCTTGCAGCTTTCGGGCGTCAATTTTTGTAAGTTGAAGTCAACCAAAACATAAAAAATGCCTCGTTACGTGATATTCAATTGCAACAACACAAAAATTATGAACAATCAAGAGCCTGAGACATATTTAAAATTACAGGCAAGAATCAACTTCAGTACAAAATTTGACACGCTCGGCCCCTATACAAATATATGATTTTGTTTCTTCTATCTAAATTAAGTTCTGTGGTTTCAGCATTGTGTGCAATAACCTATGTTCACATAATGCATGTTCATAGATAAATATAATTATAACTAACAGTTTACATTAATGAAATTGAATGTAATATTATGGTATTAAAGTTGGGATAAGTTGCCTACTATTGATTTAGTTGAGTTACGAATCTGAATAATTTTAAGGCTATATTAATCATGAAACTTATCAATTATTTGAACTTGCATCTCTCAACAAGTGATATAATATGACAAGTAGTGGCCAACTGTTATAAAACACTTAATTTGATAGACATTAAAATTGTTAAAAAATATTCATTTATAAGTAGAAAATTGTGGACTCAGATTTCCCCGAAATCATACCAGATAGGGAACTTAACTGACTCTAAAATAATAGTACATTGTGCAACAAGGGGAGGAAGTTGAATATTACTAACGAGAGTAAGTTAAATCGCGACGGCTTGCCGGAGCGATTTAAAGACTCGAGTTAGTAATATTCATACTCCCCGAGTTACACACAATGTTTTTCATCACACTCGCAATGCAAAAAATATGTAAATAGATGTAAAAAAGTTAAGTACGGTACAAGAAATTTCATTATTCCCTTGGGAGAACGATTTTTCTATAACTCACGCTCCGCCTGCGAGCAATAGCACATTTAAAGTGCGGGTGTGATGAAAAATATTTTATACCATGCTCGAGCTAACGCTTCAGATAAATATAAGAAAAACATGGACAGTAGTTATCGGATAGAAACATATAAAGTAAATTAGTTGACTGTGATGTCTCAACTCAATTTCATATTCTATAGTATTAAATCATTCAAATTCGTTTTGACTGTTCTGAAAAAGAAGCTGATTTGACTAGAAGGAATGCAGCCTATTGATCTACTCAGTATAAGTATATTCATTAAGACCTTTTAGAAAACAAGAGCCGATTATATTCTCCTGAACAAGGCTTTGCCACACAGGTCTATTTTGAGATGGACACTATTGAATACCTATTTACAGTAACGGTTCTTATCAAGGAAATTGAAATAAGAGTAAATATAGCTCTTGTGCCGGTGGAATCTAGTTAGGGAGATAACTGATCTCGCGGTGACCTAATAAGTATGCTAAATATTGTGATTGTCAGGAGGTGCATGTTTGATTCTTACGTAAGAGTTGATAAGGGATAAGTTTACGTCGTTGCTAACCTTTTCAGTACTGCCATATCTTTGAATAAGTTGGGAAATTGACTTTCTTCTCTAAAACATTCATATTTTTTCTTATAGCTCATTGTTTTCTTTGATTAACTTATCATCCGTAAACTACCAGTGATACCTCTTTGGGGGTAAGGCACTGGTCCCACCGGCGAGCTAGTAGGCTATGAGCTATCGGCTATAAAAACGAACAAAAGATAATCACTAATATATCAATAAAAGAGACATGGCGATTTTGATAGCTCACAGCTGGGCGAGTAACTATAAACATCGCTGTGTCTCTTTTATTCGCATGGGAGTGATTATCTTTTGTTTGTCTTTATAGCCGATAGCTCATAGGTTAATAGCTCGCGGTGGGACCAGTGTCTAATTATCCTGATTGTATGCTAAATTGAATTTGGAACTCACACAAAAGTACAGAGATCCCTACACTTGGTTATTGTCGGTTGTAATATAGGCACTCATTGAAATCAACCTTATTTGGAATTGACAGCGTGGTATGTTTTGGTTGAAAATGAGTTTATTTTTCTTTTAAAGCTGAATTAGTCTGGAGTCTATGTCGTGGGTTTTTTCAATTACTTAAAATGTAAACCTCTAGGAAATATGCAAGCATTACCGGCCTCACTATATGAATGCTCTCTTTCTAACCTCACACACCTCAATGTGTGTAAAAGGGACAAACAGTTGTTGATGACTGTAGATGATGCACTACTCTGCCTTGTTTATAAACAAGTGATTTCTCCTCATTTACAAATTGTTTCTCTTTGTTTCAGATAGCAACTAACAACCCAATTAAGCAATACTTCTTTCCAAATCTTCCTAAAGACTGTTTTTAAAGTTTAGTTCCCCGCAGCAATGAGGCCAGATGTGCAGAGATGCCAACATTGAGAGAGATAAAAAAGACGGAATTAGATATTTATTTTATTAGTATTAATTAAAATACACCTTCTAGTTATCGCTTCTAGTGTTTATTAACTTTAAAAATAAATTTAAAAAAATGAAATATTCCAACTGAGATTTCGATTTTAAACGAAATGAACTTTCACGAATATAATTTTGAAACGAATGAGAAAAGGGAAATCGTTTGATGGACCAATATGGACAATATGACATCGAATGTCACTTTGAGGAACAAGCAACGGAAAGACAACTTAATTACTCGGAAACAGGACAAGAGTCCGGAGAAGAGTATCCGGGGGACCCGGGGGGCTTACCGGGCCGTGCCCTCGACTTCCAAGACTGAGGAGGAGACGGACCGGCTGGACCGCTCCAAGAAGTTCATCTCGCAGAACAAGTCGGGGTATGGGCTCGGCAAGAGACCGGAGTTTCTCAAGAACAGGAATGTGCATTTAGCCTCCTCGCGATATGGACAGGTGAGTCACTAGCATTAGCATATTTTACATTATAAAGTTAATATTTAACGTATTCAACGTTCGTACTATTATATATTCTGTGGTTCGCGTCAAGTTCAAATAGTTTCGGCTGAAATTGTGAAACATTAGGCTATGTGAAACGACTCGTTACAAATAAGGGTTTTCCCAAACCTGTCGACGTGGAATCGGTTCTAGCTGACCAAAAATGGCTCTTACTATGAAGACGCTTTACGCGTTGTTGTCGGTGAACGCATCCGTACGCATGTTGTACGGCAAAAACCGATTCCCCGTCCATATATCTGGGGATGGGGAGACCCTAAGACTCGTGAGTTCCAAGTGTCTTTTATTTGTACACAAATATTGTTTTTTCAGTACAAATAGTGTTTTTTTACGCACCAGTGCGAGAAGTGATTCATTATATGTCAGGTCGAAACTTCAGAGGGCCATCTGTACTGTACGAAAAGGAAATTCCTCTTTTTCGCACTTGTATCGTAATGTTACTATTCTTAAATGCGTAACCGACAGTTGCGAACTATTTGCAACAACAACATTATATTTTAGAACAATATGCAACATTGTATGGGTTAAATTGTGGCGTAGGCGAGAGGCTGGCAACCTGTCACTGCAATGTCACAGTTTCGTTTTCTTTCAACCCCTTATTTGCCAAGAGTGGCACTGAAGCTTTAATAGTTTCATGTGTTCTGCCTACCCCTTTATGGGATACAGGCGTGATTGTATGTATGTATGTATGTATGTATGTATGTATTATTGCATAATTGTCAAGGCAATAATGTTTATCGGGTTTACCCTTTGACATCTCTTTCCTTTTAGGTATTTGTAGGGTCAATGACCTCATGAATCATGAACTAACCATTTCCTACAGTAATTAAACTTAAGTTTATTTCGTAGATAACTACTATACGACCCGTTTAAAACATTACTCATTTGACTTGGTTTCCTTCTTTTTTTTTTCGAACCCAGAACCCGCCTGGTAATCGTGAACTTTGCTTAGATGCCGTAGAACCCGCTAGGCGGGTTGTCGCCATACAAGTCAGGCGGTTATAGATATCGTCTGGTTTCTGACTCTGACGTAGTGAGCCATTTTTTTTTCTAATAATGATATAACCTTTTATTTCCTTAATGAATGTTTCCAGTTCTGTTTTTTTGTTTTATTTTTAAACTTCTTCTTCTTCATAAGGCCC
Source organism: Leguminivora glycinivorella (assembly GCF_023078275.1). Taxonomy (NCBI): domain Eukaryota; kingdom Metazoa; phylum Arthropoda; class Insecta; order Lepidoptera; family Tortricidae; genus Leguminivora; species Leguminivora glycinivorella. The sequence continues at coordinate 15,502,375 of NC_062991.1, forward strand.
GCCCTGAGCGGTTAAAGCCTCCTCCAATGCTTTCCAGCCTTCTCTACTTTTAGCTACTTCTGGCCAGTTGTGGCCTACTATATTTTTTATGCCGTCACTCCATCACTTTTTTCTGATAGCGAATTTGTTAAGCGATGAAATGCCCTTACTGGGATTCGAACCCGGGTCCATCGCCTTCACAGGCAAGGTCAATACTCAATACCCAAGTAGCCCAGACTGGTCGTCAAATATTTATTCGATAAGTACCTATGACTGACAGTTGACAGATCTTTTAAGCTGATCATGTCGACACTATTTTTTTGCATCTTAAAAAAGTTTTTTTTACTATACTAAAAATGAGTCATATATTTTTTAAGGCCGTTGGCAGGATTATGGCATAGCTCACTACGAGAAGCTTAATATAGGATACTACGCTTACGTTTCGCGTATTATGGCATTACATTTACATGGATATACTTCCAAACCCTACAATGATACAATACCACTTTAATTAACAAGCGAATCAATAACGAATTACATTAATTTAAGTTTGAAATTGGCGTAAACAATCTAGTGCAATCGAGGTGCACAGTTTGGCAACCACCCAAATTGACCTAAGTATATTTAAAATGACGTGTTTTACATATTAATGTAAGGCAATTACGTCCTTTTATAGTTAGGGTTTTCTGAATCGTTTTTAGGGTTCCGTAACAAAAAGGTACAACAGGAACTCTTATGGTGCGACTCTGTCCGTCTGTCTGTCCGTCTGTCACATTTCTAAATATCTCGAGAACTACTAACGCTATCAACTTGAAATTTGGAATAGTTATGAACATTGTAAACCTCTACAAATAGAACGTAGATTTTTTTTAAATATATTAATTTTAATTGTAGAAAATGACCAAAATGAAAGGGGGGCAAACTGTAAATTTCAAGTTACTAGGTCAAGTGGGGAATCGTTAGAAAGAGCGACAATTGAACGTAAATAAACTATTTTTCATAATTTTTTTGTTGTGGAATAAAAAAAGAATTTTGAAGGAAAATGTAAAAAAAAAATTTTTCCCCCCCTTTTCTCCGAAGTTTACCAACGAAAAATTAAAAAATAACATTGGTTTTATACCAAATCAAACAAATATATAATTGTATTTGTATTTTAAAAACTTTTTTTTTATTCACAAAAAACTTTTCAAATTTTTACTTTCAATTTACCCACCCTTAACGGTTAACATTATAAAGAAATATCCCTGAAAATCTCAACATACTACAGGTCACGCAAATTAGTTAGCGAATTCACCGAGAGATGGCGCTTTACACAATAATGCTCATTAGTACCTATACTTTTGTCTTCTAGTCAAGTCATTAGAGTTATATGAAAAGATGAGATTATTTTAACTAGGTAGAGAAAGTTTGTACGGAACCCTCGGTGGGCGAGTCCGACTCGCACTTGGCCGGTTTTTTTCGTCAGGCGGCGATACAAGCGCCTGGCTCCTGATTCACTATTATGACAATTGTCGCCCGACAGCACTTCGCCGTTCATTGCTTGTTTAACAAGGAAATATTGACGCAAATAAATAAAATATCAACCCAGAAATAGGCACAGAAATGTCAGTGTCAATTGTCAATGTCATTATGTCACTAAGGCCCAGTTGGACCAACCACTTAACTCAGGGCACAGTATAATAAAGACTGAAAGTGCCGCCCACCCCCTCTCGGTTACCTCACAGTTAATACCGCCTGTCAAAAACGCGAACAGTCGACCTGTCATATTTCACCCATACAAGCATAGTCCGCGTTCACCTACACGAGCTTAGACTGTGTGCTAGGAACGCGCCTCTTTCATATATTTGATCGCCAGTGTCCGAGGTGTGCTCAGGGTTAGTGGGCTGTCATTAGTCATGCAAATTTGGGTTACAACATATAAAATGGTGGGTTATCCCTCGGGTTAACCCTCTATTTTCGTTGGTGCATGTGGCCCTAAGGTGAAATAGCCCACAGGTCTTTCTGACAGCCAACTTCAAAATCCACGAATCATATTAAATGGACATTTTATTTGATTGGTGAATTTTAATTTTGCTGTCAGAAAGACCTGGCGCCTCAGTATCGCCGCCTGTCGGAAAAAACGATTCAGAAAACCGTCATTGAATAGACTTGACAGATTGGCCTTGAATTTTGCGCGTAGGGTGTAACAAAAGTGCGTCAGCAGTTTTATAGAATATCTAGATCTAGGCTAATGTGATGACGTCTATTGTAGACGTCATGCAAGCCAATCAATGGATGGATTGAAAATGTAAACTACGTGGTTTGATTAGAAATTCATTCTGGTAAAAGGGCATTTTCAGAATTTGGGTCCCCCAATTAGCAAAAGTTGTTAACAAAAATTATCGCTTAAAGTTTATGTAATTAAGACAAAAACGATATTTTTATTGAAATTTCATGTTTAATTGTCGTCACAAAACTGACAGTTAGTTAATTTTTGTTAACAACTTACGCTAATTAGGGGGTCCCAAATTCTGAAATTGCCCAAAAACCTAGTGTAGGTTCTATTGAACGACTTTTCCTAAGATTTCACAAAAAGTAAAAGTCGATCTCGAATGTAAACCGCAATAAAGAATACACATCGGTCTTTAGAAAGAGACAATTAACGTCACATAAACAAGCAAGAGACAACGCTCTGCAAAGACGAAAACCCGATGTGCAATCATTATCACGCATGTGACACCCCTTGAGTTGCAGGCGTCCATAGGTTACGGTGACCGCTTTCTATCAGGCGGACCGTATATCTGTTTGCCACTGACGTGGTATAAAAAAAAACATTTTTTCCTCACTGTCACTCGGATTATGTAAGATTGATTGGCTAATCTGTGGCCAAGAGTCAGCCCATTTATAATAATGAATAAAAAAGAAATAAAGACAGGTAATTAAATTTAAACTTTGCACGAAAAGGGTAAAACTATTGATACTCCTCAAAAATGTAACTAGTGTTACTTCCTGTACCTACACACTTTAAACAATAAATATTTCTGATTTCGATGTTTATGATGTACATTTCTCCGTGTCGTCAAATAAAGCTACGCTGGCTCTAACCCTATCCCAGAGATTTAAATTGAAACCCTTATAAATTGTGTTCGGATATGCTAATTATGACTAAGTTCGCATTCTGCTCATAGCCAGACCTGCCGAATCATTTCAAAACGAAAGCGATACGCCGCTGGCAAACAAGGCGATAGGATAGATATCTACTAGCGCTTCGTTTCGTGAGCGATTGTGCCATTCGGCTAGCCACCCTGATCCAAAAGTACCAAACAGGAAGGCCATTGGCCGTATAACCCACAAACCTGGTTCCTTTCATCAGGGGTCATATGTCACTAGATTTAGACCGTATCTCAATTTACGCACCTTACACAGACGACCCAATCTCTGACTCATACAGGCAAGATATTAAATATGGACACGGACAGTGTGCCAGAAATATGTATGCACTACCTTAATATGTGGGCATGAGGTCGCGTACCTATACATATTTTTGGCACTTTAACCTGGTTTATATTTAATTAGCGGCTTTGCTCGCGTTAGAAAGAGACAAAAAGTAGCCTATGTCACTCTCCATCCCTTCAACTATCTGCACCTAAAAAATCACGTCAATTCGTCGCTCCGTTTTGCCGTGAAAGACGGACAAACAAACAGACACACACACTTTCCCATTTATAATATTAGTAAGGATACCTGTAGGCCTAGCATATGATAGATCACACGTCTTTTCGAACTGTATTAACGACATAAAGGACGGGTACTACGGGTAGTCTATCTCGCGGCGACATACTCGCGGCAATCATAGCTGGGCACCGTTAATCAAATAGTTAACTTCGTTAATCGCTAATCCGTTACTAAAAAAGTTAACTTCGTTAATCGTTAAAGCGATACATTTCGACAAATTTAACGTAAGTTAAAGTTAATCGTTAATCCGTTAACACGTGAAAAAAAATTTACTTTTCTTTAAATATTTAGTTGCATCAGTATCCACTATAACGTATTATATTTCTGTAAAAGGCCGAAGTACAGCTCGCCCATTGAACTCTAGGCTGCACGTGGAAGGCAGTGATCGCCTGAGCTACTGCCAAGAGCTGTATCAGGAGAGATGCTGGCGGTGACGGGACTATTGTGGCACTTTGGGCGGTAGAGGCTAGGGAAGCGAATGTGGTCGTAAACAGGGCTCGAATTTTCTGCCCTATCACTACAACAGTCGCCATGGTAAAGCTTAGGATTCACCGAATCAAAGTTAGTAAAAGCTAATCCACGTGAAGAATACTTTTTTAGGTAATATTTCGGACTTTTAGCAATCGACATCGGTAAAACCTAGGATTTACCGGCAAATCTTAGGATTTGCCGTACTTCGGGTTTTTATAGTAGCGTTCAGAAAGTGTTTTTCGCAGCGTAGATGGCGCCTGTGCCCTATACTAGATTAACGTTTAACGGACTCAGAGAAATTTAACGGAAGTTAACGAGTCCGTTAACATTTTTTCAAGTTAACTTAAAAGTTAATCCGTTAATCGAAATGTTAACTTCGTTAATTAACGATTAACGGATTAACGAGTTAATGCCCAGCTATGGCGGCAATCATGTGCTAACCCTGTTTGATTCACGTGGGTGCCAGGTCAATTGATCTGCCATTTTAAAAATTGCTTAAACGCCTTAGGTGTTGGAAGAAAATGTGCAGTTTTGCTTTGCAGTGTAATTTTGTTATTCTTTTTCGAAACGGCGAACTGCATAAACCAGCGAGGGATGGTTTTTGCCTCACATTTGTAAGTTTTTAACTTTTTATTCCAATGTAAGAATAAAGTGGAAATAATTATTACAATAAAATTTAATTATTAAATAATTATTATAATAATCGTAGGCCACGTCTTTGCCTTTGGCTAGTCTGTGGTCAAGAGTAAGCCCATTTATAATAAAAAAAAAAAAAAAAAAAAAATAGTTAAATTTCCAGGCATTGAGGGACGCACTTGCAATAATTTTGCATTATTTAATAGCTTGGAATAGCAGTTTGGCTGCATTTCAATTATATGAAAGTATTAAGTCTACAAGTTTTTTATTTATTAGACTAATCGGCAACTGACCCTCATCACAGTGTATAATAAAGAGTCGTACAGTATGGCCACTCCCGCTCCCTGCTGAAAGTGCCGCCCACCCCCTCTCGGTTACCTCACAGTTACCGCCTGTCAAAAACGCGAACAGTCGACCTGTCATATCTCACTCATACAAGCATGGTACGTGTAATACGTGTTCACCTACACGAGCTTAGAATGTGTGCTAGGAACGCGCCTCTTTCATATAATCCGTACAATCAGTGTCCGAGATGTGCCCTAGTCACACCTGATGGAAAGTGAAGACAGAGTCTAAAATGGATTCAGACCGATTCAGTATTAGCTTATTCACCCTTCCTTTAAAGAGACCGAGGTCGTATTTAGTAATCGCCATCAACCCATCCCATGGCTTCATTTTGAAAACTTCTTCGTAAAAAATCTATGTTGAAAGCTGTACTCATTTCACAAAAGAAGTCTGATAAATTCGTCCTGTGGCCTATTTCACAATAGTGACAATTGTCGAGTGACACCACAACGAAATATTGACGCTGACTTTACACGTCCCACAACTACTTACATTTAACCTTTCGTATGCGTCTGTCAAAAAATTGTCATTAATATATTAGTCATAATAACTACATGTTAAAGTTGAAACAATATGGAGCAGATCTGCTCCTAAGCATACGAGAGGTTAACTAGCTTTTTCCCGCGGCTTCGCTCGCGTTAAATTCGAAAATTGGCGAATGTTCCATACAAACTTCCACCCCCCAGTTAAGGGAAATGGGGGGTTAGAAAGAGACATAAAGTAGCCTATGCCACTCTATCCCTTCAACTATCTCCACTTAAATAATCACGTCAATTCATCGCTCCGTTTTGCCGTGAAAGACGGACAAACAAACAGACACACACACTTTCCCATTTATAGTATTAGTATGGATTATTATCCATTCTTTTTTTTAACCCCCGACGCAAAAACGACGGGTAAGTTTGACGTGTCTGTCTGTGTGTGTGTGTCTGTCTGTCTGTCGGTCTGTTTGTCTGTGTGTCTGTCTGTGGCATCGTAGCTCCCGAACGGATGAACCGATTTAAATTTAGTTTTTTTTGTCTGAAAGCCGAGTTAATCGGGAGTGTTCTTAGCCATGTTTCATGAAAATCGGTCTACTATGCCGCGGTCGGGGGTTTTTTCAAAATTTTAATTTTGTGGTTAGGTTAGGTTAGTTGGTAAGGAAGTCCAAAGTTATGCTGGTTCATGCGGCGATCGTAGAGCTATGACAATCACAGGGGTTAATAACAGGTACATCTAGTTATACTAGTCCTTGCCGGTCGCTTGTTACGTATTTTATTGCTGTCCGAATTTGCCGGTGTTCGGACACGCCCTGCGCGATTGGTAAGCAAATTTGAATTATTTTTTAACTAGCTACCCGCCCTGGCTTCGCTTGGGTATAATACGGTATAAAAACCTTCATCTTGAATTACTATATATAAAAACCGCATCAAAGTCTGTTGTGTAGTTATAAAGATCCCGATTTTATGTTGTATGTAGTTTAATTTTCTTGTATTACGTTACGTTATGTTGTTTTCTTATATTCATTTAGTGAACATTATTTGGTTTACAATTATGAACCTCCAGGTCTTTTGTTATTGTTTTTCTTTTTTTGCAGTACATTTTTGTATTGCCAATATGTAATGTGTTTATGTGACTGTTTGGTTTCTGAATAAAAAAAAAAAAAAAAAAAAAGATTTAAGCATACTTAGTCAGATAGACAGACAGTGGGAAGCGACTTTGTTTTATACTAATGTATTGATCTCATAGTAATAAGTAGTTTATTAATCCCTGCTGTTTCTCTCCAATAGTTATTACTCTGCAAAACAACATTTCTATCTCCACCAAATTAAATTTTTAATTTAAATATAGCAATCTTTTCGCGTCTCTTCAGAAACTGGCCAACTCGACTTTCAAAGTTTCATGAAAAGCGTTGTGTTTACATCTTGAAGGACGGCAATGCACTTACAAACTCTGAGTTCAGTCCTCCAAGGCAAGAGCGACGATATTCGTTTACCGTTAGGCGGTTTGTCTGCTCATTTGCTACCTTATATCATAAAAAAAAATCTTATTGTATTATAGACATTAGTAGGCATTTTAGAAAATTCCCAATTTTTATATCGTGATAAACTTAAAACGTAATTTTGACTAATATGATTTAGTGCCCTATACATTGTAAGCTCAATAAACTTTAAGTGAAGCTAAAGCTATCATAAAAGCGACAGTAGTCTATTGTCTGTGGCACATTGTATTTTATGAACGTTAGTACATTGCTTAATAATAGTTGAAAAATTGTCGTGCTAAGAAAAAGCAGTGGTTTTAAATATTGTTGTTTGTTTTTATGCTCGTACTTATTCTATTTCGTTGACAGAAATATGATTGTGTAAGTTTGTTTTGTTATGAATGTTATGGCGTCTGATGTTAAGCTATTACTGTCGCCCATGGATACCTGCAATACCAGACATAGGCTGGTATGTCAGTAGTAGGTCTTTAAAGAATACGCTCTTTTCGTGAATATCATATCGGTCGAGAAAAATCGCACGACATCGATCATTTTTAACCCCCGACGCAAATACGACGGGGTGTTATAAGTTTGACGTGTCTGTCTGTCTGTCTGTCTGTCCGTCTGTCCGTCTGTCTGTCTTTCTGTCTGTCTGTGTGTGTGTCTGTCTGTGGCATCGAAGCTCCCGAACGGATGAACCGATTTAGATTTAGTTTTTTTTTGTCTGAAAGCTGAGTTAGTCGGGAGTGTTCTTAGCCATGTTTCATGAAAATCGGTCTACTATGTCGCAGTCGGGGGTTTTTTCAAAATTTTAATTTTGTTGTTAAGTTATTATATTTTACAGTTTTACTGCTACTCTATAACAGCTAAGCTTAAAATGTATTTCAAATTGGAAAAGTTTGCTTTGTGTGGGACTTGAACTCACCCACGACCTCGCAGACGTTACTGCTTATTAAAAAATTTATTACTAATTTATTAGGTACTAAAATTTATTACGGCGATGTTTATAGTTACTCGCCCGGCGGTGAGCTATCAATATCGCCGTGTCTCTTTTATTTGCACGGGGGTGCTTATCTTTTGTTCGCTTTTATAGCCGATAGCTCATAGCTTACTAGCTCGCGGTGAGACAAGTGCCTAAGATAGCTGTTCTGGAAAAACGGGGAAAAATAAGTGAAGATGGAAATCTTGTCACTTACTGTTTAGTTTGCGCACTTTAGTAATACATCATACGTGTATTGTCAGCCAGTGTGACAATGTCCTTATAAGTGGTAGTTAAACTGAATAAGCAGGGTCAAGGGTCATACTATAAGTGTCTGTAGTATAGTGATTGCAGTGTTGCTGTACTGTCCGTTTATACTTTACTAGCATTTGCCCGCGGCTTCGCTCGCGTTAAATTCGAATGGCTGAATGCTCCATACAAACTTCTACCCCCCATTCTAAGGAAGTGGGGGGATATAAAGAGACAAAAAGTAGCCTATGTCACTCTCCATCCCTTCAACTATCTCCACTTAAAAAATCACGTCAATACGTCGCTCCGTTTTGCCGTGAAAGATGGACAAACAAACAGACACACACACTTTCCCATTTATAATATTAGTATCGATTTATCCTTTCGTTTGAGCATAGATTAAACATCACCTAACGCCATCTACAAGAATAATCGATGGCACCAAGGCATTTTTAGGGTTCCGTAGTCAACTAGGAACCCTTATAGTTTCGCCATGTCTGTCTGTCCGTCCGTCCGTCCGTCCGTCCGTCCGTCCGTCCGTCCGCGGATAATCTCAGCAACCGTTAGCACTAGAAAGCTGAAATTTGGTACCAATATGTATATCAATCACGCTAACAAAGTGCAAAAATAAAAAATGAGAAAATTTTTTTTATTAGGGTACCCCCCCTACATGTAAAGTGGGGGCTGATATTTTTTTTTATTCCAACCCCAACGTGTGATATATTGTTGGATAGGTATTTAAAAATGAATAAGGGTTTACTAAGATAGTTTTTTGATAATATTAACAGTTTCGGAAATAATCGCTCCTAAAGGAAAAAAAAGTGCGTCCCCCCCCCTCTAACTTTTGAACCATATGTTTAAAAAATATGAAAAAAATCACAAAAGTAGAACTTTATAAAGACTTTCTAGGAAAATTGTTTTGAACTTGATAGGTTCAGTAGTTTTTGAGAAAAATATGGAAAACTACGGAATCCTACACTGAGCGTGGCCCGACACGCTCTTGGCCGGTTTTTTTAGTGGCGCCATCTACTTTTTGCAAGTTATTAGGCGTTCGCATTTTAATGTATGGGATGGTTTAATCTTCTTATATGTAATCTATGGTTTAAGTCAAGAGAGAGCGAGAGAATTTGTATGTCTTTGTTACAGGTGTAGTGCGAAATGTTTTTGCTTCGTATTTTTACGGAAACCCACGAACGTTCATATTATTTTGGTCAGTCTCAGTATAAGAAGTACTAACGTACTAACTAGCATGACACGTTCGTGACTTTCCGTGAAAACACGAAGGAAAAAAAATTCACTACATCTGTAACGAGGATTATGCGCAGAGAGAAAGAGAGTTAAGAGAGTACACTTCATACCAATATGTTTATAAGTATCATGTGCCAATGCCAATGACCTTAAAAACGCTAGCTACTGTCTAAGCCTTACGGCCCAGCCACGACATTGGTCTAAGCGCGACAGCGGTGAGCGGCAGGCATACGTGCGAATGAAAAGCCCCATCGCGGTGTCTCGTTCCAATATATGGCCGCCGCTCACCGCTGCCGCGCTTAGACCAATGTCGTGGCTGAGCCGTTAGACAGTAGCTAGCACTCTTAGACTAAGCCCCACTCTAAGGCACTGGCCCCACCGCGAGCTAGTAAGCTATGACCTATCGGCTATAAAAAGGAACAAAAGATAATCACTCCCGCGTAAAAAAGAGACACGGCGATGTTTATAGTTACTCGCCCAGCGGTGAGCTATCAATATCGCCGTGTCTCTTTTATTTGCACGGGGTGCTTATCTTTTTTTTTTTTATACAACGTCGGTGGCAAACAAGTATACGGTCCGCCTGATGTAAAGCGGTCACCATAACCTATGGACGCCTGCAACTCAAACAGTGTCACATGCGCGTTGCCACCCCATTAGAAACTTGTACACTCCCTTTTGCTTTTTTTTTATCTTTTGTTTTTTTAACCCCCGACGCAAAAACGACGGGGTGTTATAAGTTTGACGTGTCTGTCTGTGTGTGTGTCTGTCTGTGGCATCGTAGCTCCCGAACGGATGAACCGATTTCGATTTAGTTTTTTTTGTTTAAAAGCTGAGTTAGTCGGGAGTGGGCTAAGAAGCCATGTTTCATGAAAATCGGCCCTCTGAGTCGCGGTCGGGGGTTTTTTCAAAATTTTAGTTTTGTGGTTAGGTTATAGCTTGCTCGCTTTTGGTGGGATCAGTGCCTAAGTGCGTTTTCACATTATCCGATCCGATATCGGATGTCGGACCGATATCCTATACATTACAGGCGCCATCTTGGATTTTTTCTATTGAAATCCTTCCGACATCCGATATCGGATCGGATAATGTGAAAACGCACTAAGCAGGGTCAAGGGTCATACAATAAGTGTCTGTAGTATTTTACGACTCGGAACGTGATTTGCAGGCATTACGCTGATGTTTACTTCTGTCCGTATGTCCTCTTGTCCGTGTCAAGGTTTAGGGAAACAGAAGCTGCATTCGTTAACGCAGTTAACTGACCTGTCATAAATGACATACCTACGGTCTTAGGTACTTTATTTTGTCAGTTTTTTAACAAATAACCTAACCTCAAAATTAAAATTTTGAAAAAACCCCCGACCGCGTCATAGTGGACCGATTTTTATGAAACATGGCTAACTAAGAACACTCCCGACTAACTCAGCTTTCAAACAAAAAAAAACTAAATCGAAATCGGTTCATCCGTTCGGGAGCTACGATGCCACAGACAGACAGACAACAAACAGATAGACGGACAAACAGGCAGACAGACAGACACGTCAGACTTGTAACACCCCGTCGTTTTTGCGTCGGGGGTTAAAAAAATCATGAAAATTAATATGTAATTTTGTACTAAATCAGTAACTCTTGGTAAATAGTTACTGACTTGGTACAGTCGACTACAAAGAGTGTATCCACTTTTTCACCTTATTGCATTGTAATAGGGTGAAAAAGTGGATACATCTCTTTGTAGTCGACTGTACAGTGGAGTTCATAAATATGTGTACATTTGTTCACCTTATTGCATAGAGTTAAGGTGAAGAAATGTACACACATTTATAAACTCAACTGTACTGTTTTCTTTTTCAAGGAAAAGCCACGTGCAATCAGTTTAAGGTCAAAGGCACACAATCATATTTACTACACAGAATTTACGGCCAAACGTGATGTGAGCGACACTAAACACGGCTGTGTCCACGTTTCAAACAAATTGGCATAAACGTGACGTCTGATGTGCACGCGCATAACATTTAGTTAGCCTAAGAGCTAGCACCAAAAAATTGTGTAACAAATATAATTTTTATTTTCTAAATATCACCAGTCACCAGGGTGACAATAATTGTCACCCTAGTGGCGATTAGTCATGTAATTAGTACAATTATTATCCTAATTAAGCGGAAAATATGAAAATTACAACATCATTTTCGCCCTCATTAGTACAACTGTGAACTACGGTAACGATATGCAAAAAAAAAACCGGCCAAGTGCGAGTCGGACTCGCGCACCGAGGGTTCCGTAATATGCAGCTTAAATTGCTGTTTCTTTTGATTGCGTTGACATAGAAGTTTGATTTTGTTACAGCTTAAAGGTATTATAGACCTGAGTATTTGGTATGAATTTCAATTTAATACCTCTACGCGTTTATGAGGAAATGGGTAGTAAGGTTAAAATTATTAAAAAAAAATATATTATGTGATGTAACTAAAAATTTATGGTTTTCGTAATTTTTCCTTTATCTATGCTATAAGACGTTGCTTCGTACCAAATTTCAAGATTCTGAGTTCACGGGAAGCACCCTGTAGGTTTTGATTCCCTTGCAAGTGTCGAAAATTTGCGGCATAAACGGCTCTATCTTTTGATTGCGTTGGCTTAGAAGTTTGATTTTTTCACAGCTTCAAGGGACAGTAGACCTGAGTAATTGATATAAATTTCAGCTTCATACCTCCACGCGTTCCTGAGAAAAAGGGTCTTGACAGACGGACGGACGGACAGACGGACAACAAAGTGATCCTATAAGGGTTCCGTTTTTTCCTTTTGAGGTACGGAACCCTAAAAAGGAACACAAGTTTTGTAAGCTCTTCGGACACTTGTTTGTACACTTATTTCTGATGTAACAGAACTTGATTGAGCAGACGTCGCGAAGTTTTGCCATTCTGACTCTGTGTCAACAAAATTTGTCATACCCAAATCGAGTATTTCCAATCAAAAATGAGTGTTGGTATTACAGTTAGTTGTTTGCCAGTCTTCTCCACATTCACTTTAGCTTAATTACTATCTCTGTGACTAGTTCCGTTCATTATTATATTCGACCATAGACAATTAGCTTACTAAGTATATAATTCTGTGTTCTTGCGGCCACTTTGAGGGATGCAAGTTTTCGAGTTCTGAGTCTGTACAGAAATAACGATCACATCATGCTGTGGGCTGTGGGGCTAGGGTTGCCAACTTTTTTTAGGGAAATATAGTATTTTAGAAAATTCCATCTAAAAAATATAGTACACCGAAATAAAATATAGTACGGTACACATAATCGATAACCAAGTCGTAGAGATCGTTCTTTCTGTCCACTCTAAGGGGCTCCATTCGGTTTTCATCGATTTTTGGCAAGTTTTGTGTTGCATTGGTTCTCTTATTTAAGTATCGTCGAAAGTTGTATGGCCGAATATCACTTCCCAACTCACGTTTCGCGCAATTTTATTCCGCCGAATGTTCATTTCCCAACTTATTGTTTTATTTGCCAAGCTCACATTTACCAACTTAACATTTGACCTTTTTTAAAAAAGCAAACTTTCATTTGAATCGAATTCGAATCATCATTCATCATTTCTTTCGAATGTTTTACTTAGCGTAATATATAACTAGTTTATTTATTGTATGTAATGTACCAAATGTTTTATTGAACACCAACAATATATATGGCGTATTTCGAAAAATATGCAATATTGAGTCTTCTATCACTTTCTAAATGTATTGACAGGTGTGCAATTTTTACTTACGTACCTATTAATATGTATTCTTTTAATTTCAATAGTTACCTACTTACTTTTTTTACAAGACCCATATTTAAAAAAAATACCCATATTATAATTTTTAAGTACTTATAATTTTTATGAAATTTGACATTGTTTTAAAAACATTTTTACTTCACTGAAATCTAGACTTTTATAAAAATGCAAAAGCGATTTTAATTTTAAACTAATTAAGGCAAAAATTTTGACCAAAGAACCAGTTTCGGTCCTAAAATAGTTCAACTTTGATGCTAAATATCACAGAATCAATGAGCTGTGAAGTAGGTACCTAATTATGGGATGCTAGTTTGTTTAAAGACGATTCTGTTAATATGATATGCTTCAGAAACTATCGTAATATTCATAATAGCAATGGATTCAAATCGAAGCTCATTGGAGTCGAGAATCCCCTTAAGAAATGTCGTTATTTAATATATCATGGAAAAGAATACAAATGTTTGCAAACAACGGTGGCTTTATACGTAACTGCAATATTTGCAGGACAGAACGAAGTAATGAAATGTACAGTGAAGGTTAAATATGAATAAAAGCGCGGGCGGAGCGAGCGCAAAATTTTTTTCATTATCAAAACGCCGCTCCTGGCGGTTTGACCCTAGTGTAAATTCGCCACTGGCATGGACCCCAAAAATATAGTACTTTTGCGTACTATATATGCTTCATCTAGAATATAGTACGCTGGGCCAAAATATAGTACAGTACTATATTATATAGTACGGTTGGCAACCCTATGTGGGGCTAAGATGGACGGCTGTCTTATCATTTGTCACCATGTCTGTCACGTTCTAACAAGTATGTAAGTGCGAAAGTGATGCATGATATAATTGATATGTCATGTGACAAAAGCACGACCATGATACGGCCACTGTTTATCTGTAGCTCTCAAAATCGGTGACCATTTTTCGGAACTCGCTCTCCGTGTATTTGGCTCTTTACTGGTAAAATAATGACGTTATAAGTAGTCAATAGTTATTTCTGATATTCGCTTGATGTTGGTTTTGTCTAGTATACATTAGATGTTTGTTTTTCAAATAGTTGAAGAATTTTGGGAGTCATGCATACTTTTAGTGTTGGGTAGACGTCTTTTATAATTTTATGAAGTCTCTCAATAGCCATAACATCCATACTAATATTATAAATGGGAAAGTGTGTGTGTCTGTTTGTTTGTCCGTCTTTCACGTCAAAACGGAGCGGCGAATTGACGTGATTTTTTAAGTGGAGATAGTTGAAAGGATGGAGAGTGACATAGGCTACTTTTTGTCTCTTTCTAATGCGAGCGAAGCCGCGGGCAAAAGCTAGTTGTCAATAAATTGTTTCATTAGAATAGTAACACAAGACGGTGTAACGATGGTGGCGAAAGATTCCAATATTGAACCGCGAGCGTAGCGAGTGGTTCGAGAAGTGGAATCTTGAGCGTTGTGAGAGTTTCAAGGCACTAAGGTTAAACAAACTTTGCCACTGAGTGAAACACAAAATGTTTCACCTAACACGAATAAAATCTTAACTATTAAACATCAAACTAAATCAAATCCATTAATTTATGAAATATTTATTATAATTGATTATAATCATCTTTTATAGGTAAAATATACCAGCCAGATTAAGAAATCAAGTTAAAATTTGCATGAAATTATTTTGTACTCTTGTGGATAACATACAATTTTCTACCTGTTGTCTAATAATAAGAATCAAGAGCTTTACCCGTTGGTATGGTGAAAATAACTTTCTAGAGAGAATTAAATAACTGAAGTTTTTTTTATGCACATGACGTAAAACTCTCGTTATTTTAATTAGACAAGAAACTGGAATTTCCACCATATGTCGCGTTCTCAAGCAAAAGATACCACATTCACTAAGCATTAGGACAATCTTATTAGGTTTTTTCGTATAAATATACGTGTAAGTTTAGTCCTTACGGTATCGACGAGCTAGTCAAAATCAAGGTGCTTACACGAGCATTTCTTTTTTTTTTGCCAATAAAAAAATTTTGATTGTTTTAGGGAATTTTAGGTGAATTGTACTCAGAATCACGAGTACTTTCAATCTCACTGGGAGACAAAAAGTGTCCCAGTATTTTCATACATTTTTGTTACTTTCCTCTTTTGTTACTCCATACAACATGTACGGAAAATGGTAACAAAATAAGAAAAAATCGTATGGGACAATTTTTTTAACTACTAGGATTGAAAAAGCTAGTTATTCTGAGTAGAAATAGCATTTTTTTTTTCAAAAATATCACTATCAATTTTTCTTCATAAAAGTGGCAAAAAAAAAAAGAAATGCTCACGCAGTGAAAAATGGTATTCCCCGGTAATGGTTGGCCCCAAACTAAGCAAAGCTTGTACTATGGGTGCTAGGCAACGATATACGCAGTTACGCACTTATATACATACATCCATGACAGAAACAAATATCTGTGCTCATCATACAAATAAATGACCTTACCGGGATTAGAACCCAAGTCCACGGCTTAGCAGGAAGGTTCACTGCCGACTGGGGCAGACCAATCGTCCCTCTATAAGTTCATTATTTTCATTAAATGCTAGTCGTAGCCGGCCTAGCCCTAAAATTTCTGGAGCATTGTTCTCCAGGCATGGAATAAACCAGGATAATACTGTACGATAATTTGTTTTGAACGGAAGCATAGTTGAGCCCCTCCACAGTCACATCTCGGACACTGGCGATCAAATATATGAAAGAGGTGCGTTCCTAGCACACATTCTAAACTCGTGTAGGTGAACGCGTACCATGCTTGTATGAGTGAGATATGACAGATCGACTGACGCGTTTTTGACAGACGGTAACTGTGAGGTAATCCGAGAGGGGGTGGGCGGCACTTTCAGCGGGGAGCGGGAGTGGCCATACTGTACGATAGTACTCTTTATTATACTGTGCCACGGTCATGTTACGTCGATTAGTTCGTAGGTTACGGTTTATAGCGATGTCTCCTACCTAAGAACAGTTGTAGTCGAAGTTAGTAGTACTAATGTTCGCTAATCGAGGTCTTGATGTAATAGAATAGAATAGAATAGAATTTTTATTGCTCTCATGTTGGTGTACAGATCTTACACTAGGTACAATAAATAGTTACATAGCAACCACCTTTTGAGTTGCAGGTCCTTTCGGCCAGGTGTACTTGATATTACGTGTGTTGATTGTGTTTGATATTAGCCCTACTCTAAATTACGTTAAAATTTTAGCCGACAAAAAAATCCCACCACTTCTAATGTCTATCACTGAAACATTGAATAAAGAACAAAAACCATTATTTACACTTTACTGAACATTAATAAATCTTATTATTATTGCAATATCATAAGGTACAATCATACTTTTGTAACCATTTTCATACATTATATAGCAATTTGCACATACTTAAGAAGAGCGGTTCTAAATGATCATAAGTTTTTACGTTCTCGTTCACACCATAAAAGATAATCAGATGAGTTGTCGTGAAGTAAACAATAACAAAAGTGTCCTTTAAAGGATAAATCAGTGGAAAATCACATTACGCCCGTAATCCTGAATCATAAACGCATCTAAGGAATGCAATCACGTCGACGTTGATACATTTAGGTACAGTTGAGTTTACTTACCCGAACACACTTGTACTACGTTTTTAAGGCCTGTGCAAAATGGCGGAGCGTAGCGCGTTTTTTTTAATTACATTCAGGCGGCGTGGCGCGGACGTCCGTTCCGCGCTTCAGGACATGCGTCTGTTGAGTGGGGACGGTCCCTAAAGTAACTCTGCGCCGCTTGGAAATCTCTTAGATGTTCATATATCTTTTTTATATAAATTTGATAATAATTATGACACTTCCACAGTGACATGGCATATAGCTTGCTGAGTTTACCTCCTGGTCTAGCCAATTTTTTTTTTTAAGTTTCATGACTTTTTGGTTGTATCTGTAATGTCATTGAAATATGTTTTAAAATAAATAAATATAACTAGACTGAAATTGTAATAATCTTAATTTAATTGCTGTTAAATAATTTTATTGATGAACGTTGTCTATGTCTATGTCTATATTAAATTAAATGATAATCGTTGACGCTAGACGCCGATCGAAACGCAGTCTAGCTCTGTTGCGCCAATACGGAAGCGCGAGAGAGATAGTTAGGTGCGATAACGATATTATCGTAAGCGTTTGTGCATTTGGCTACGTACCCAGATCCGATGTGACAGCAGGGGCGGCTCACTCCGCGATTCTATCGCCGCGCTACAAGTACATCCTGGCGGCCGCGAGTTCGCGGCCTACTCAGGCGTGGCGCGCGTTCTCACGGAATGCACGTTCGCACTTTCTATTGTTATTTTACGTCGCGAGGTTTTTTAAGCGATGTCCGCGTGTAGAATGGCTAATAATACTTAGTTAAATAGACATATTGAATAAAATAAATACCATAGGACATTCTTACACAGATCTACTACTGATTAAGTCCCACGGAAAAGTTCAATAAGGCTTGTGATGTTGGAACTTGAACAAAAATATATAAATACAGTATATATACCTAGAAAGTAGGTACCCAAGACTTGAATATAATAGTATAACATTTTATGTGAGTATTAATTCGTTTGAATCCATTGGTAACCCTATCACCGGACGCCGCGCACGTGCGGCTCGTTTCTTTGTAAGAATTTTGTAGGTATTTAAAAAGGCGGCATTTCGTGAACATCAAAGCAGTGGGCCTTCTGTACTTGTACTATTATATATTCTGTGGTGACAGTTAACTAATCATTTGGAAGCTTTATTGAAAATACATTACTACCAAAATCAGTGTTGGTACTAACAGCAACACTCTTAACTATCGGTAGACTTTATGCCCATGTAATAAGGATTACAAATTTACAGTCAACCAATTGGAACCCTAGGCCACTGTAGAAATTTACTATGTCATAGCAAAGAGGATGGAGTATTATAGAGATTTACTGTAGAAGTAAAATGTGTCATCACAGTGCATAGACTGCCATCTCTTGACACAGGCTTCAAACTTTTGAACCTCAGTTTTGACAATTTGGCCCATATTCTTAGCTCGATATGTTTTATAATGTCAAATATGAATATTAACGCCATCTAGCTGAGCGTACCCCAAAGTGTAATGCCATCTAGGCCATCGTACCTTTTTCTGTATGGTACTGAGGTACGTTTTTTTCTTAGACTGTATCTGTCTATACGGAGTTATATATGTCTTTGGTCATAGTGACGTTATAAATCAGATTGTAAGAAATCTCTTGCTGCTTGTCATTTTGACATGGTTGTAGTGGCCTAGGGTTCCAATTGGTTGACTGTACAGCTAACAGTGTTGCCGATGGTACTAGGACTACTAAAGTTTGTTTATGTTATACAAGTGTCAGATCATTCGTTATCCTCATTATCAATGTCATAAGGTTCAAATTAGATTATTTAGTATTCTTGTTTGAATAGAATTGTTCTTAGAACATATTACCTGTATTAAATATTGTCAAAGCGGAAAAAATGTCAGTATTGTCTTGACATAGCGTAGTTTCCTTTCATTCATTGTTTTAAAATGTGTTTATGTTGTGTTTCTGACATTTCACTGAGTGAAAATAAATTTATAATTGCCAAAAAGTAAATCGATATATTGAAACAATCCAGAATGCGTTATGTTTCCTTTCTTAGAGTGAGTTTTTTTAAATTTAATTTTAAAAAGTCCATTGAGATGATTGTCTAAGGCAAAATAGCGTTATTTTTTTCAAATACTTAATTATATTACTATTTCAGGATTTATTTAGATAATATTTTAAATTACATACATACATCAAAGTTTCTTTATAGAATACTAGCATTTGCCCGCGGCTTCGCTCGCGTTAGAAAGAGACAAAAAGTAGCCTATGTCACTCTCCGTCTCTTCAACTATCTCCCCTTAAAAAATCACGTCAATTCGTCGCTCCGTTTTGCCGTGAAAGACGGACAAACAAACAGACACACACACTTTCCCATTTATAATATTAGTATGTATGATTATTTTACTAACAAATCAGTTTGTAAACAGAAAGGAAACACACATTTATTAATTGCTAATTAAGCAACAACCTTGCCAAACCCGGCGCCTCGGCCATATGCACCTTTATCACTTATCGGATTAGTAAACAAACGTGGAATGCGTGACATCACGCGATAAGACGGATAAAACGATAAACCGTCGATATACACGTTCGATCACCCGCCGACTGCAGGCCTAGCACATGATGGCCGCGAGAGTATGTCGCCGCGAGATAGTTCACACATCTTCTAACTGTATTAATGACATAAGGACGGGTAGTCTATCTCGCGGCGGCATGCGGCGACTGCTGGTCCCACGAAAAGCGAGTAACGGATGCTGTTACGCGGGGAACACAATTGCCAGCAATTCACATACCATTGCCGCGTTTGTTCAATACGAAGCTACTAACTATGGAGCAAACGCGGCAATGGTATGTGAATTGCTGGCAATTGTGTTGCCCGTGTAGCACCTTAAGCGATGAGGTATCGGCGATAGAAACGAACAAAAGATAGTCGCTCCCTTGTAAATAAAAGAGACACGGCGATGTTTATAGTTACTCGTCCAGCGGTGAGCTATCAAAATAGCCGTGTCTCTTTTATTTGCACGGGAGTGCTTATCTTTTGTTCGTTTTTATAGCCGATAGCTCATAGCTTACTAGCTCGCGGTGGGACCAGTGCCTTACTCGCTTTTGGTGAAAACAGTGCCTAAGGTCCCTAAGGGCTCTTTACATAGGCGGCGCGCGATCTCTCATACGATTTTAGTTACATTGCGGACTGCTGCGGTTGTATAAAATTCAGCATACCAATCAAACCAGCACACTTGTGGAATAAACTTTATCGCATCGGTGCGTCCCTATCGCACTTACAAATAGTGTAAAAAGGACGGCCTGACGTTATATCGTTTATCACGCAACCATGCTAGCCTGCAAGTTTTGGCACTGTGTAAATAGGCCCTTATTATATCGTCATCTTTGAAACAAACTTTTTAATGCCGTTAGTTTTATAAAATACAAGCGAATATCAGTCTTATCACTTTGACAAAAGATAACAGTATTATTTTATTGAGCGCTTATTGAATAATACAATAAGATAAATATAAGCCAAGGTGGAATGTGACCTATTGAGTATTATTTAGGGTTTAGATTGGACAGGTTGTGTAGGTAATCGGTTTCTGAACGGAATCATGGCTGTATGAATGAAGTATCAAGCAGTGTTTATTTCCAAACGAGACGGAACGTTCGTGTTTACGTTTATAGTTCAGTTTTCCTTGTTTTACGCTTTAAAGTGATAATTTTTTTTATAATTATGTTTGTTGTGGTGAAATTATCGTTCTTGACGAGTTGTGACTTGTTTTTGTGGTGAAAATTCAGGATGTTATGCATTTTTTGAGGGACTGTTTCGGATGGTGCCGGTCGGAGGTTAGATTTTTTTATTTTATTTTGAACTATCTTTTGAACAATATATTAGTGTGTTTTTAAAATGTTTTTTTTGTTGTCTTAGTTACAATTAAAAAAAAAATAGTACACTAAGATACAAGTGCGTAAAAAAGGAAGTTCGAAACGAGTGGCGATAAATTAAAACACGACCGAAAGGAGTGTTTTAAATCGACACGAGTTACGAATTTCCTTTTTGCACGTGTATCGTACGACGTTTTTCAGTACAGATGAGCCTCCGAAGTTTCGACCTGGCATATAATGAGCAACTTCTGGCACTAGTGCGTAAAAAAAACACCATCTGTACTAAAAAATAGTTTTTTAAAAGTACTTTGCACATAAATTAGAAACGATGACATATGACATCTTAATACAATTATTATTAACTTTATGACTCCAGTGACCTTTAAGGTTATAAATTTAAATTGTAGCGGACATGACAGTTGACACTGTAGGTATCCGAGAGCTGTAAGTGTTTGTTATGAGATTCGTTAATATAAAAGTCCTTTGCGATCTGTTTGAAGGAACTTTGAAAGAGTTTTATCTAAATATATAAAAGAAGAAGCTGACTGACTGACATATCAACGCACAGCCGAAACCGCTGGTCCTAGAGATTTCAAATTTGGCACGTAGGTTCCTTATATAGTGTAGAGGAGCACTAAGAAAGGATTTTCGAAAATTCACCTCCTAAGGGGGTCAAATGGGGATTCAAAGTTTGTATGGGGAAACAAGATTAGTTTGACTATTTTATTCGAAACTTCACAGGAAGACTCCTTAAGACATATGACTGAATACGTGTTTCAGGTTTTTTGAAAAGTTAACCCCTAAAAGGGTGAAAAGGGGGTGATAAAGTCAAAAAATCGATATGGGTATCGATTTTATGGTTTGCCGGGTCGCTGATCACGATAAATACAATGTTTTTAAAATTTAACGAGGCGGAAGTGAAATACCTTCTCCCCTGTTGTGGCGCAATGGGGTTTAAATATCAAAAAAATATATAAAAGAA
The DNA here is from genome assembly GCF_023078275.1 of Leguminivora glycinivorella. Lineage (NCBI taxonomy): Eukaryota > Metazoa > Arthropoda > Insecta > Lepidoptera > Tortricidae > Leguminivora > Leguminivora glycinivorella. The sequence continues at coordinate 15,524,182 of NC_062991.1, forward strand.
AATATTGACTGACTGACTGACATATCAACGCACAGCCGAAACCGCTGGTCCTAGAGATGTCAACTTTGGCACGTAGGTTCCTTATATAGTGTAGAGGAGCACTAAGAAAAGATTTTTCAAAATTCGCCTCCTGAGGGGGTCAAATGGGGGTTCAATGTTTGTATGGGGAAACAATGTTAGTTTCACTGTTTTATTCGAAACTTCACAGGAGGGATCCTAAAAACATATGACTAAAGACGTGTTTCAGGTTTTTTGAAAATTTAACCCCTAAAAGGGTGAAAAGGGGGTGATAAAGTCAAAAAAACAATATGGGTATCGTTTTTATGACTAATCGGGTCGCTGATCACGATAAATACAACGCTTTTAAAATCTAACGAGGCGGAAGTGAAATACCTTCTCCACTGTTGTAGTGCAATGGGGTTTAAATATCAAAAAATATATAAAAGAAGAAACTGACTGACTGACTAACTGACATATCAACACACAGCCGAAACCGCTGGTCCTAGAGATTTCAAATTTGGCAAATAGGTTCCTTATATGGCGTAGAGGAGCACTAAGAAAGGATTTTTCAAAATTCTCCTTTTAAAGGGTGAAATGGGGGGTTCAAAGTTTGTATGGGGAAACAAGATTAGTTTAACTATTTTATTCGAAACTTCACAGGAAGATTCCTTAAGACATATGACTGAACACGTGTTTCAGGTTTTTTGAAAATGTAACCCCCAAAAGGGTGAAAAGGGTGAAATCAATATGGGTATCGTTTTTATGGTTTATCGGGTCGCTGATCACGATAAATACAACGTTTTTAAAATCTAACGAGGCGGAATTGAAATACCTTCTCCCCTGTTGTGGTGCAATGGGGTTTAAATATCAAAAAAATATATAAAAGAAGATATTCACAGCCGAAACCGCTGGTCCTAGAGATTTCAAATTTGGCACATAGGTTCCTTATATGGCGTAGAGGAGCACTAAGAAAGGATTCTTCAAAATTCTCCTCTTAAAAGGGTGAAATGGGGGTTCAAAGTTTGTATGGGGAAACAACATTAGTTTGACTATTTTATTCGAAACTTCACAAGAGGATATAACACTTTAAGTTCTCGCGCTTTGTACACATATTTAAAGTCACACACAGGTCGAACGTTGGGAAAAAAGGTAAAAATAATGTTAATTAATCGCGTTCGACCTGTGTGTGACTTTAAATATGTTCACAAGAGGATTCCTAAAGACATATGACTAAATAAATGTTTCGGGTTTTTGAAAATTTGACCCCTAAAGGGGTGCTTAAGGGGGTAAGTCAAAAACACAATATGGGTATCGTTTTTATGGTTTATCGGGTCGCTGATCATGATAAATACAACGATTTTAAAATCTAATGAGGCGGAAAAGAAATTTTCTTCCCTGTTGTTGTGCGATGGGGTTAAAATATCCAAAATAGTCATAAGTATAGCTTTACCTTTTATCTTTACTTCTGGTTCAAGAGATTTCAAATTTGCCACGTAGGTTCCTTTGTATAAGTGTAGAGGAGCACTAAGAAAGAATTTTTCAAAGTTCACCTCCTAGCATGATAATTTGACAGGGGCAAGGACAGGGACAGAGCCAGGGACAGGGACAGGGACAGGGACAGGGACAGGGACAGGGACAGGAACGGGATAGGGTTAGGGATAGGGATAGGGATAGAAATAGGGATAGGGGTAGGGGTAGGGATAGGGATAGGTATAGGGACAGGGACAGGGACAGGGACAGGGACAGGGACAGGGACAGGGACAGGGACAGGGACAGGGACAGGAATTGGGACAGGGACAGGGATAGGGATAGCGATAGCGATAGCGATAGCGATAGCGATAGCGATAGCGATAGCGATAGCGATAGCGATAGCGATAGCGATAGGGATAGGGATAGGGATAGGGATAGGGATAGGGATAGGGATAGGGGTCGGAATAATCGGTCGGCAATCGATATCTAGGCAGTGTAAAATGCAGGTGACTCAGTGGGAATGGATTAATAAGTTGGCATCGGCGAGTATCCTGCATCCGTAATAACTATTACATTCAATGTGCTGTAAGAAGATCGTTGTTTGCTTGCCTTCAATAAGTATAAGCAAAATGGAAAAAAATTTAAGCGATAATGCAAGGAATTACTTTTTACCCTACCGACCATAGCGTCGAGATACTGGCTATGTGGGTTGTATGAAGTTTCCCCAGTATAAATATTTATATAGGTAAAATACATACGTATTCGTACTTACTACCTACATTGTGGTCGCTGTGTAACAATTCTACAATCATTGCAAGAATTTCTTTAAAAACAATAGTAATATGTGTAAGGTAGAGTAAGCCAAAAAAGTGGATTACCACTTTCCGATCAATAGAGTCGAAAAGTGGTAAACCACTTTCTTGGCTGACCGTACAACAAATAGATCAGTTACAATGGCCCCCCAGTCGAGAATTGCCCCGCTTTACCTTAATCGAAATAATCGCGGACAGATGTACCTACAAAGAAACCTACGGATCCAAATGAAAATCTTATTTTTTGTAAACGTTTCAATAACAATACTTTTATTACGCGGGCGAAGCCGCGGGTAAAAGCTAGTATGTTTATATTTACTTTATGATCCTTATATATATATATATATATATATATATAGAAAGAAAAAAAAATTGTGTTTATTTGTACTGCATCAAAATCCGCGTAGTTTATCTAATCAAAATCATACATACAAACAGAGGGAAGTTACTTTGTTTTGTAATATGTACTAGCTTTTGCCCGCGGCTTCGCTCGCGTTAGAAAGAGACAAAAACTAGCCTATGTCACTTTCCATCCCTTCAACTATCTCCACTTAAAAAAACCACAACAATTTATCTCTCCGTTTTGCCGTGAAAGACGGACAAACAAACAGACACACACTTTCCCATTTATAATATTAGTATGGATGATCCTGCAATGTTATTTACTGGTAGACGATTACTTTAGGCTTTAAGTCCGCTATTTGTAATTTGTGAAAAAACTGCATCTAAATTCGTAGTTTATCTAATCAAAATCTTACATAGGGACAGACAGAGGGAAGCGACTGTTTTATAATAAAATTATGTACTTATCTGTAGTGAGTGTGAAATAAATTATTATCAATAAATACTATCAGTAGCAGTAGGTATATAATACTAGGTATCTAATACTTAGGTAATATCAAAGAGGATCGAGTATTATAGAGAGTTACTGTCAAAGTAAAATGTGTAATCACAGTGCATAGACTGCCATCTCTCGTCACAAGCTTGAAACTTTTGAACCTCAGTTTTGACAATTTGGCCCATATTCTTAACTTGATATGTGTTAAAAGGTTAAATATTAATATTAGCGCCATCTAGCTGAGCGTACCCCAAAGGTGTAATGCCATCTAGGCCACCGTACTATATGGTACTGAGGTGCGTTTTTTTCTTAGGCTATTTGTCTATACGGAGTTATAGGTATTTATGAATGAGGGTTTACTAAAATCGTTTTTTAATCGCTCCTAAAGGAAAAAAAGTGCGCCCCCCTCTAACTTTTGGTAATATTAGGCATACATAAGTTCATAAGTATGTATACATTTTTTTCACCTTATTGCAAGGAGTTAAGGTAAAGAAATGTATACATATTATACTCGACTGTACTCGCTAGTATAAAATGATAATGACTCTTATTAAGTCAAGAACGAGATGACTCATTTTGTCGGAGACAATTAAGGAATGTGTTTTGTAGCGAAATTACTTTAAATCGCAGGAAACAAAAAACGCTTCAAGCTCGATTTGAGGCGACCTTCCGGTTTGTCAGGCTGTCGCCTTGAGCGACTGTAGCCTTAAATTTTTATAAAATCGCCGTCAATAGAAATTGTCAACAATGTAAACAAACCATTCTATAAAATATCATTATTCTAGCACAATTTTATTACTTAAAAGGTTGAGCATCATAATGTGATAAGAATTGATTAAATAACACATGGATTTAGCCAGTATCTGATGAGTTAGAACTGAAAATTAAAGACATTTTGACTACAGGTTTGTTTACATTGTTCACAAGTTCTATTGACGGCGACTTTACTAGTACGCTCGATTCTCTGTACTAGAATTTTGCACTAATACGTAGGTTTTGCTGGGACGAGTACAGTAAGTTACGGTATGCCTTACGAAATGACCATGACAGTGTCAAACTTGTGGTAAGGATACTGAGCGACCGCTCAGACCGAATTCGATGATTTTTTTAAATCTTTTTTCGATTACTAAGACTAGTTTGTACACTGTTTTGATACCAGTTTACTGCTGGCCGAAGACCTTATCTTTGTTCTGCCAATAATTACGGTGTGCGTCGTTGTTGGTGGCCGCTTTTAGCAGCTGATGCCCTTCATCTACCCCGACTTACCAGTACTGTGGTGTGCTATCAGCTGCAAAAGTGCATGGAGAAATTATGAATGAATTTCTTGATAAGTATGTGTAGTATATGCTGTATATGTATATATATATAGTTTGCTTTTCTTCTTAGTAAATCACCTTTTTGTTTTCTCTCTGCACCATTTGTATTGAATCTCTGTTTGGCCCTATGGTTGACTGGTAGAGAATGCCTTTTGGCGTTAAGTCCGCCATTTGTACATTTTTGTATATTTTGTGCAATAAAGTTTAAATAAATAAATAAATTCACCAGACACTTTTGCAGCAGATAGTACATTCAGAGCCTAATAATTATGTTGGTGTGCCGATCCAGCTACATTCGGCGCAGGTTTAATTGACCTTTTTTTTATCTTCAATTAAAAAGTGAATGTATACAGTACACAGCTTTCCCTAACCTCGGCAGACCTCGGTTGCAAGTTGATAGAGTCTGAAAAATCAATAAAATGACTTATTATACGTGCCGCACAAGTTGTTAAGTACCTACACCTGTATATTGTAGTGCAGTACCGTTACCATGGGCTGCCCAAGTGAGAGCCGTATTACTTTACTTAGAAAGTGAGTGAGTTTACGTTTGTTTACATTATATTGTACCTAACTTCACTCCAAAGAAGCTGCTTCTGTCCCTTTCTAAGTTTATGAATAAACGGAGAAAGAACTATAGACGAATGCTACGCCTCTGGTGTTTACGCGATGGAACTAAAATCATAAGTAAATGTAATTTACCCGGGGAGAATAGAGGTAAGGAGGAAAATCTGTCGAAGTAGAACAGTCGCAAAAATGACCGGCTGATGCCTTGTAATTGAGGTTACAAATCTCTCATGTCTTGCTCAATGATCAGCGACGTGACATGACATTAGACGTTCTATTCTCTAGGCTGATTTCGTTATACCGAACAAGTCAAGATGTAGTCCCGTGGTAGTGCGCTGACTTCGTATGCAGATGTTCTCAGGTTCGATCCTGTCAGCGTTCTTTTTGATTTTTTTTAAATTTTCATTTTGTGTATTTTAATTGTGTTTAATTATTGTTTTATTAATAAAAATGTCAACTTAAGCCCTCTTACATTGTTTGCCCCATCTTAGGATTCTTAGGTAATGTTGTAAGTCTTGCGAATGAAATTTCGAAAAGTTGTAACAAAACAAAATATTTTTTGATATTAAAATTATAAAATATGCCGTGTAGTGACGGGTTAAGAATTTCATCACCCCCTTTCTTCCCGTGGGTGTCGTAGAAGGCGACAGTGGGATATGGGTTAAATTGTGGCGTAGGCGAGAGGCTGGCAACCTGTCACTGCAATGTCACAATTTCGTTTTCATTCAACCCCTTATTTGCCAAAAGTGGCATTGGAACTTGAGTAGTTTCATGTGCTCTGCCTACCCCTTCATGGGATACTGGCGTGATTGTATATATGTATGTATGTAAAAATATAAAATAATCCAGGAAAAGATATTATGCAGTAGAAAAAATAAAAAGCTCTTATCAGGATTTGCACCCGGGACCTCTTGCTCCGTAGGCGGGGTCACTACCGAGAAGGCTAAGAGATTGTCAAACCCTTATGTACCTGCTATGGAATAGCTTTCACTGGAAGTGCCAACTATCTTTTCTTTTATATGTGCACTTCTGATACTTAAAGCTTTCGCTCCTTACCTCTAATCTCCATAAATTTACCTATCGAAATCTGTCAATATAGGGTCTACTGCGAATTCCGAAACATACGCATTGAGGGACTCTTCCTCTTTCACTTCATACTGATAAGAGTAAAAGAGACGCATGTCCACATTTCGATAACCGGTATTCGGTAGTAGGCCTCAAACCATAGGCCAAGTCATTCTGACGTGACATTTCTGTCAACTATGGTATACAAAAATCACACGGAATTTTCACGATTATTTTTGCAGTTTTAAATAAAATTATGACTAACATATTGTATTAATTTATAATATTACGTGAAATTCATCATAAACCAGTGAACAAATCAAATAAGGTAATGAGTTATTTTTTGCCATAATTTTGTACTATTTACAGTTGAGATGATTATATTGCTCAAAGTAGTTTTTGGTTTCAGAAAGATGATGGAGGCTATTATTGAAATCAATATTTCCGAACAAACCCGTACATGGTATTCAGTCAACATGGAAGATAGTTCAATTAATATGAATACTGTGGCACTGTGGCAGATACGCTACTCATTACCTTCGGAAGCAGTACCAATTTATAGGTGTTTTTGTTCCGCGATGCACTTAATGGTATTATTGGCCATGATCATCACAGGTATATGTAATTATGTATAGAAGTGCTCCAATAAAGGAAGGAACCTCAACTCCAAAAAAATAATCCTGTTACCAAAATAAAGTATTTCATTAATTGACTTTGTTTATTTGTGATGTTCTCGAGTAGTAAAGAAATAGAAATATTTTATTTGCAGAAAAAGGGTACATAGCATCTTATATAGAATTAGCTTTTGCCGGCGGCTTCGCCCGCGTAATAAAAGAATCCTTATTCAAACATGTACAAAAAATAAAATTTTCATTTGGATCCGTAGGTTTCTATGCAGCCGTTTGTCTGCGTTTTTTTCGATTACTCATATTACTATTGTCTTTAAAGCTAGCTAAAACTACTCTTCTCAACCTAGAAAGAGCCCAGAGAGCCGTTCTAAAGGTAGCTACTTTCCGCCCATTCCTCTTCCCATCTAACCTTCTTTACAAGTCCTTTGGGGTCCTTACTGTTAGACAATTGTTTATTTTGAACATTGTATTAAAACAGCACGCCGCAACCCCGTACAACACTGAACATACTAACAAGAGGCGCAAAGATATTGTTTGTCAACAAAACATTCATAGGAAATATGCCTTTTCTATGAGATTTTTCATCGCTCTAGGTCCTTTTTTATATAACAAGCTTAATGCAATTTTAGATTTATACTCACTTAGCTACACGAAGTGTAAGGAAACTCTCCGAAAAGCCCTCCAAAATATGACGTACGAGGCCACAGAGAATCTACTATTAGTTATAAAATGAATATATAGATAGGTAATAGGTAGGTCTAAACACACATTGAGATAAATAAGATTATTAATATATTATGTATAACAATGGTATTGATCTGCTAAAGCAAATAATAATGTAAATAGTTATATTATATAAATAACTTAAGTAGTGAAATGAATAAATGATAAATAAATACATTTTGTAAGTGAACATTAAAATTGAATTAAATTAAGTTTGAACCTTGTTTTGCCGTACCTCTCGCCTGAAACACAGGGTTTCCCTAGTTCGGGCAAATGTAAATCATCGATAATTTTAAGTATTTGTTGGATGTAATGTAAATATGCAATACTTGTTTTCAATAAAAATTATGTTTATGTTTATGTTTAAAGAAATGCTTGCAATGATTGTAGAAATGTTACACAGCGACCACAGCGTAGGTAGTAGGTACGAGTAGATATGTATTCTATATGCACTGGGGAGACTACATACAACAGAACTCACATAGCCCGTATCTCGACACTATTGTCGGTGGGTAAAAAGTTCTTTCTCGCATTATCGCTTACAATTACCGCTTGCCGACCGATTACCCCTATCCCTATCCCTAACCCTATCCCTATCCCTAACCCTATCCCTATCCCTATCCCTATCCCTAACCCTATCCCTATCCCTATTAGAGTTTGCTCACGGGAAATACCGGTACCTACCGAAAATACCGGGAATTCCCGGGATTTTCAGCCAAGCAAAGAACCGGGAAATCAACTTGAAGGCTCTTTTAAAATATCCAAAATTATACCCTGTAATTTATGAATTTATTATGCACACTATTGGCGCTTTGTAAATAATTTAGTAATTGTTCAAAAATACTTCTTTTCATTCATTAAACATTGTTTTGTGTAGTTAGTAAATACTTAGTCATAAGTTTAGCATTTCAATATGTGCAATTATTACTTTTATGTTTAACATGGTAATTGTTATTCCTGTTATTTGTATATTGTATTAAATATTGTATGTTTGAGCTGATGGCCAAGTTGCCAATGCTCCCAATAAATTAAAAAAAAAATTTGACACAAGGACTTAGCTGAAATGTCAATCGTTGACGCTAGACGCCGATCGAAATTCAGTCTAGCTCTGTCACGTCAATACGAAAAAGTGATAGAGATAGCTAAGCTACGATAACGATGTTATCATAATCGTTTGTGCATTTGGCTACGTGCCCCGCCTTAAAATGGGATATAATTCTTACTTGTTTCAAAATTCTTTTCACTATGCTCTCACTTTTGTATCAAATTATAATCTTCATATACATCACATAATGGCCTTCAAAAGTTCCATACCTTACCTTAGACTTTGTCGTTATGTCGATGTCGTTGTAATTGATGTTTGATATGTACGGAAACGCTGAATTTTAAGTTTTCGTTTCACGTCAATTTATTAAATACTTAGCCTGTTACTCAAGAATATCGCAAAATAAACAAAGTCACAGAATGATATACTTTATTTCAGTAATAGGATAATTTTTTTGAAGTTTTTTCCTTTGGTTCACTTCTAATAATATATACCCACGAGATATGGTGTTATGGTGACTATGGATGGGTACACGTATTGTGCATTGAGGAACAAAAATGCCTATGAATTGGTACTGCCTGCTGCTGTAGGTAATCAGTTGATTCGTAACTGCCTCATTCCTTATCAATTTGAACAATCTTCTACGTTGGGTTTGCTGAATACCATACGGCTTGCATGGAAATATTGTTTTCAATAATAACTTCTTTTTCTGAAAGCAAGCAATATAATCATCTCAACTGTAGCTAAACAGTACAAAATGTAAATATAACTCATTACCTTTGTAAAAGTATCAAACACTGGTTTCATCACTGGTTTATCTTTTTATCGAACTACTGACTAACTGCTACATTTAAGCTGTTCTTGAAATTCACGTAATATTATTAATTAATACATATTAGTCATAATTGTATTTAAAATTGCAAATATAATCGTGAAAATGTTGTGGGATTGTTATATAATTTGACAGTAATGACACATCGCAGTGAATTGGTGGTTTACTTTTACGCTAGTGACTGTCAATGATTACTCACGTAAAGTATTGAGTTTTCACTAGAGACTGTCAAATAGTTCTGGTTCTATTGACTTCATACAGTTAGAAAGAGAGCGCCTTAGCTGTAAAGTTAGGAACGTATTGAAAACTCGGAGTAAATACGTTAATAACTTATGGTACCGATGAAAATTTTAGTACGTGAGCGTTTCCACTTGGAGCGCTGTTCAGTTTTTCCATACATTTTCCGTAACTCTCACTTAAAACGTAACGTATTTTTTAACTCAAAAAAGTCATGGTAAGGCTACAGGTGTGCGTGCAACGGTGCGTTTCTGTGACATGGTTACGTTATCGCGAAAGCTATAGGATTGCCTCGGTGCTTCCGCAAACACTGGCTTTTGTTGTGTTATTCAGCACGTATATAGGTTAAATAGGTACCAAATATACACCATGTTCTTTTTGTTTTCCGCTAAATTCGACACGTAGCTAGGTTCATTATCAGGAACCACCCTGTATATCACTTTTGGTTAAATTCGCAAAAAAAAATTTTTTAATCATTTTCATACATAATAAATGAATTTATTAGTGTGAGAGACCCTTAAGAATAACATTCAAGTTAGTGGCAAGTGATGGACGGCACATGTCAAAACAAATAACATTAGGAATTGAATTGGTAAAGACACACGTGTTCAGTAATTATCTTTTTTTTTTAATAACTCGATAACCGTAAGAGTTAAGATGCTAGCTTCTTAGAGAAATTAATTGTATTTGATCTAAAGAACCTTCCCTTAAAGTTAACGGAATTCAATAAAAACAGGGTGTATGTAAGAAGCCAAAAATTCAAAAATATATCAACATTCACTTTATTAACTAAAACTGGATTGGTTGAATGTTTTCTTAATCATTGGATTATGTTGTCTTTTGTTACCGCACAGTTGGTATCCAATCCGCAATATTGTAACGGTCGAAAGGCTCAACCATATCTGAATGCTTTTGCTTCTTCTCAACACCCCCAAATGCTTAGACATCTGGTGGCTGCATAACGTCTAATAGCTATACAAATTTAAATTAGTCAGATGACAAGCATAAAATTCTAAATGTAATAAGGTTAAGGCCAGTTGTTGCAAACAGTTTGCAACAACAGACTCTGCTACTTTATTAGGAAGTTTCATACGGGTTCCAAAAATGTTGCCAGAACAACAGACTCCGCTGTCACAGTATAATAAAGAGTAGTATCGTACAGTATGGCCACTCCCGCTCCCCGCTGAAAGTGACGCCCACCCCCTCTCGGTTACTTCTCAGTTACCGCCTGTGAAAAACGCTAACAGTCGACCTGGCATATTTCACTCATGCAAGCATAGTACGACTTCACATACACGAGCTTAGCCTATGTGCTGGGAACGCGCCTCTTTCATATATTTGATCGCCAGTGTCCAAGGTGTGCCGCTGTTGTAGCATTCACACTCTATTTAATAATGCAAACATTGTAAAACAGGGAAAAAATGGACCAGTTACATTTGCCCCCCAGTCGAGATTTGCCCCGCTGTATTTTATCTTTGAAATCTTTGGCTAATACGTGAGTTTAATTTCAAAGTTACGGAATTTGAAATATACAATTCAAATATTTTTACCATGTGCTCGTTTCTTCATTTCACTTAACGATGACTTTGTTTCCACAGATGACGCCGGGGCTGCACGGGCACGGGATCGCTGCGCCGGCGCACCATCTCGAGCCCGCCGTGCTGCCCAAAGAAAAGACCGTCCATGGCAAAGAGAAGACCTTCAAGGTGAGCTGACAACGACATTAACGACATATTTGACGACCGGTCTGGCTCAGTCGGTAGTGACCCTGCCTGCTAAGCCGCGGTCCTGGGTTCGAATCCTGGTACGGGCATTTATTTGTGTGATGAGCACAGATATTTGTTCCTGAGTCATAGATGTGTTCTATGTATAAAAGTAGTGTGTGCTATGTATTTTATCTATTTAAGTATGTATATCGTCGCTTAGCACCCATAGTACAAGCTTTGCTTAGTTTGGGGCTAAGTTGATCTGTGTAAGGTGTCCCCAATATTTATTTATTTACATAAATAAAGTTTATCTTCACTTTCTCGACACGCGGCAAACCAAGAACACACGGACCGCTCGCTCATATTTGACCAGAACGTACTATTCTATTCTATTATTTATATTCTAATAGGGATGACGACTACATAAAAAAATGGCATTCTGTTTAGTCCGTCTGTTAGATCGTCCAAAAATACTGAACACAACACATATTTTTCGCTTTTTCTAATCAATGAAAAAATACAAAGATATAGATAGAGCATCAAAGTTCCGGAGTGGGGGCTTGTGACGTCACTTCTAAGTAAAAATTGTATCTAGGCGTGACGTCACGCGAAACTTCAACGTACTGTACTGTCGTCATTTTTCGTTTACGAGAAAAAAGAAAAATACGTGTCTAAAATTCTTTGGTAATCTAACTGACGGACTAATTAGTTTTTTTAGTCGTCTTGCCTATTGTGAAATGTATGGTATCTATTAAAATTTATAGTTTATATATAGTAGTGTTACTACTTAAAAAAAGCAAATCAAAAAAATATTTAATAAAATAATTTGATTTGTTCCTATCGATAGATGGCAGCACCATCTCTCTCGCCATATCGTAATCCTGCAAAAGCATTCATAGCAAGCACAAATTGCTCGACCTTAGATTTTACCAAAGGCGCCTAGCCTTCAGAGATAACGTACAATCGAGAAATTTCGACGGGTACCTCGGCGGTCGGGGTGGTGTAGCGGTTTATTTAAACCAATAATTATATTTGACAAATTTTCCATGTTTTTTATTCCAGGTGGTGGTCCCAGGCGAAGTCGGCGTGCTGAAGCCGGCCCTCGGGCCGCGGCCCTACAATGCCCTGGCCATCATCCACACGCAGCCCAGCAACACCTTCGACATGCTCAATTCGCTCACAACCAGCGTTGTAAGTCTCCTCTTTGCGTTATACCGGCTAGGGTTGCAAAGAAACGGTTTCTTTTCTGGCTTGAAAAAAAAAAGTGAAAAAAAGCCTTAAAGAACAGTTTTGTTTTCTGAAATATGTTTTTTTTTCTAAATTACAAAATATCAAAATTTGCAAAGCAGTTAATACTTTTATACGGTTTTTTAGACTTTATTAAACGTTTTTTATAACTTCATTTTCTGGTCGTATAACACTAACATTTACGAAATCAGCAGGGTTAGCACATGATTGCCGCGGGAGTATGTCGCCGCGAGATAGACTACCCGTCCTTATGTCATTAATACAGTTAGAAGAAGACGTGTGATCTATCTCGCGGCGACATACTCTCGCGGCCATCATGTGCTAGGCCTACTGTAGTTGGTATTTATCGCTATTTACTGTTGGTATCACCACCGTCTCCACACTCCACGCCGCATCGGGAATTCGCCAATTAACGTTCGTATACTGAATGTTAATCGTAATAAAATGTACATTATTGTTATTGAGACGTTACAACTCACAAAAACCGTTATTGTAGAATTGTTTGTTCATCTGAAATAAAAAAAAATATATTTAGAAAGAAAACAGTGAGGCTCGGTTTTTTTTCGTAATTCTGAAAAAAAAACTTTTGTTTTTTTTTTCTATTTGCAACCCTAATGTGCACGCGAGCAGACGATATTGCGTTTTATTACGCCGTGAAGGTCGTCACCACTAAATAGGCCGCGAGTACGCGGCCGCTGGTATGCACTTGTAGCTCAGCGAAAGAATCGCGGCGTGAGCCGCCCCTGATTCCTGATTAATTTCTTCTCCTTTCTCATAATGATTTTCCACCATTGTGACACTACTGGACAACGACCTCCCCCACTTTTTCTAGTCTTCCAATTTATTATGAAATGATTTTAAATGTATTATTATACATTTGCAGGCAAATCAACCAGTAGGCGTGAGCGTGGGAGGGTACCGGCGCCGCAGCTCCGGCCAGGGCGCCTGCGACCCCGAGCTGGACGACAGCGGGAACAAACTCGTGGCCCGGCTGGAGGATGACGCCTTCATCTCCGAGCAAGATCTGGTAAGTTTCTTACTATCAATATAGCCTAGCGCGTACTGACCCTGCCTGCCCGCGGTCCCGGGTCCGAATCCCGGTAAGGGCATTTATTTGTGTGATGAGCACAGATATTTGTTCCTGAGTCATGGATATTTTCTGTGTATACAACCAACAATAAAATGATTGATTGATTGTTTTTATTGAATTCCGTTAACTTTAAGGGAAGGTTCTTTAGATCAAATACAGTTAATTTGTCCAAGAAACTAGCGTCTTAACTTTTACGGTTATCGAGGTATTAAAAATATTAAGATAATTAATGAACACGTGTGTGACAGCCTTTACCAATTCCTAATGTTATTTGTTTTGACATGTGCCGTCAATCACTTGACACTAACTTGAATGTAATTCTTAAGGGTCTCTCACACTAATAAATTATGATTAAAAACGATGACAATTTTTTTGCGAATTTAACTAAAAGTGATATACTGGATGGTTCCTGATAATGAACCTAACGACGTGTCGAATTTAACGGAAAACAAAAAAAACACGGTGTATAAGTATTTTTATTTATTATTTATTTATTGTAAACATAATTTACAGCATTACAGTCGAAACCAAAGCACTGTACAATTCAGTTTAGATATTATTAGGTGATTAACAAAAGAAACAAACATATATAAAATACGATCACCTTTCGTCCATCACGCTGGAGGATGACTCCTTCATCTCGGAGCAGGACCTGGTTAGTGGGCCATTTGTTTTCAAACTTGTCCACCTCACTTTTTTTGTAACATGGGTATTTTTTACGCGATTCATACTTATTAATCGCGAGGTCCTTCGATCCTTATAGCAGAAAACAAGTGTCCCAAGATTTCCATACATTTTTCAAACCTTCCATTCCGTTACCACCATACAAAAAATGTATGAAAAAATGGTAACGGAATGGAACACTTTTTCTACTATTGAAAGAGCTCGCGATTCTGAGCGGAAATGGAGAGCATATAATTCCAAAAAAAGTGGGGTAATACAAAACATCTTTGAAAAAAATGGCCCTAATACATCCTGGAATCATGAAATGGTCAATATTTTATGATTGATGATATCGAACAAATGTATAAAATGTAGATAATATGTATAGATGTAATTACTTACGTGCAATAATCTAATATGGTATATGTTATGACCTGTAATTTTCAATACCAATAAAGAATGTCGTATGATAATGAGTTAATGACGAATGTGTGTTTACAGGAGGAGAACATCGAGATCGCGACGAAGGTTCGCCCGGAGGACGCCGAGGTGGAGGAGGAAGGCGCGGAGCCCACCAAACCCGCCAACGGTAACTCAATGTACTTTACATTATTTACTGTGACGACCCAAACCGATGACTATTGAACCTCAGCATAGATTAAATATAACAAGATCATACCATCCCATACATTAAAATGCGACCGCCTAAGACCGCGCTTACACTCCACCACACATAGATGGCGCCACAAAAAATGCCTTGTTGCCACCGATTATTTGTAGATTGGCATTAAGTGTCAATTCGGAGCCGTAAATCTATGTCAAAAGTGACACTTAACGCCATCTACAAGTATAATCGAAAGCTACAAGACATTTTTTTTGTGGCGCCATCTATATGTGGTGGAGTGTAAGCACGTTCGTAGGCGGTCGCATTTTAATGTATGGGATGGTATGATCTTGTTCTTTAATCTATGACCTCAGCTAGTCACTGCCGGGTGTATAGTGAACAAGAGTTGTGAGTTTCGAAAAAAAAAACATTAGCTGACCTATCCTGTCCATTTCTAAGAGGTTCGTGCCAATTAAATTGAAATATGTAATTGCTAACCCTTTTTTCATTGCTTACTAAATTATTTGCCAAAGCATATAGAGGCATTCTACGAGGATGTCCTTTTCGAAATAAAATTCTTCTATAATCCCATTACGAATTGAATGAAATAAACGTAAACAAACTGCTGTCACTGTCAAAGTAACACGTGCAGCTCTAGTCAGGGGTTCTCAAAGTATGGGCCGACAGAAAAACAAATAACTTTTAACCAGTTATTAACGATCACTCTATAACACACTTAAAATCGTGAATTGATTGAACGTGATGACTGTTATATTATGATATGATCCCATGCAAGTCAAAATAAAAATCGGTCCAAAATTGACGAAGTCTCGAAAGTTGCTGAAAAATAATGTTTAGCGGCCGGCTACTTGGTCGCCCAGGTACATTTCCACAGTGATACCAGTGCAATAAACAAACTATCCGACAAAAACGGCTTTTTAATTTCAATTAATATTAATAAAACGTTTCGTGTTGAAATTCATTTTTGTTTAAACAGAGTCATTATTTGTGTAATGTAATATGTAAAGATTTTTAATAAACTTGTAAAATATCGGCAATTTTAAAATCTCGAATGGTGCAAATTTTTTATAGCACCGGCCACACCTTTGTTTACAATAATTCCGGCTAATTCAAAATAGGAATATAAAGGGGGGGGGGTCGTACATAATGTGACAATTCATGTTAAAGGGATACAAAAAAAGCGTGACATAGGGGGCTGGGGAGGGGGTTCAAAAAACCGATATGTAGACGGCCCCATTACTTCTGTCTTCTGAAAACTTTAGTGGCTGACAATATTTCCTGATTTGGCTAATAAATTGGCATTTGTTAGCCTCTTTCTTCGTATCTCTGAAATAGCTAAATAGCTGCCGCGAAATCATTTCGTGGAACGCACCATTTGAGGTTAGAAATATCAACTAAAAATAAATATCGTTTCGTCTGTTAACAATCGCCTCTTTTTGATTTTATTTGTCTTTCCAATTGCTTAATTAAAACACTGAATATATTTTTCCAGGTCTAGTGTACGGGGACCTGGAGCTGGACAAGTTGGACCTGCAGAAAGACAAGCAGAAGCCCGACGAGGATGAAGAGGAGCCCATCGGAGTCTCGCCCTGCGGCAGGTAAATAATTCTATTCATAATCTTCAAGACAAAAGCAAAGTACAGTGGAAACTGGATAAGTGGAACCTGGGTAAGTGGAAAACCTCTTTAAGTGGGCCCAAGTTCTCGGTCCCAGTCCCTTAGGAGCGAATTACCTCTATAAGTGGAATTTTGGGACCTCTATAAGCGGTATCCATTTTTTCGTAAATATCTTATTTTTACCTCTGCAACTGGAAGCAGTCGTCTCCGAAACCTCTATGAGTGGAAAAGCTTGGCGTTATAAATTTTGTATTTTTAATAAACCGCTACAAGGAGGGTAGTTTATTTCGTTAACATTATGGTTTGTGTTTTAACTATATATTTTGTATGAGATTATTACACATCGTTCAGTTTGGTTTTAGCTGCGGTGCGGTGCCGCTGCCGTGCTGTTAGATAAAAAAAATAAAATAAATAAAAAATAAAAAAGCCTTTTATTTCTTGCAAAAGTAAATACATCTAGTGTTACAGTTTTTCTTTAAAGGTTCGGTTCTGTTGCAAGAACCCCAGTTTGGGTATAGGCCTCCTCCAAACGGTTCCATCTCTCTCTGTCTTGGGCCACTTGCATCCACGAAGGGCCAGCGATTTTGATGATGTCGTCTACCCACCTTGTGTGAGGTCGTGCCCTGCGACGTTTTCCTATAGGACCCCCCCAGGAAGATACTTTTCTAGTCCATCTGTTATCTTGTAGGCGTGCCACGTGTCCCGCCCACTTCCATTTCAGCTTTCGCGCATAGGGTATTACATCCATCGCTTTTGTGATTTCCCGTATTTTTGTATGACGTATTTTTTGGATTTTTCTTATGTTTAGCATGCTACGTTCTATACCCCTTTGACAAGATGTTAGTTTCCTCTTTACATTTGTGGTCATTTTCCATGTTTGGCAAGCGTATGTTAAACAAGGCAGTAGCTGTTAGATAAGCGATGCCTAAGCACACAATCAAGTGTTTATCTCTTTGGGATAAATTAAAAAAAATCGGATTTTTTTCATTAAAGTACAATCGGTATATCGATTAATTTAACCATACAGCCGGCGTATTATGATTCCAATTTTATCACTTATCCACGTGGATAAAGCATCCGTCACGCTTTGGCAAGTATGTCAGTGTGAGAGTGACAGTTGTCTTATCCACGTGGACAAGTGATAAAATTGGCAGCATGATACGCCGGCTGGTTTCTCTTGCATGAATAAATTTTAATATTAGGAGTGATTTTGTAGGTATATAAGTTACTTCATAACAAAGGAAAGATATTGTTTTTGTATAATAGTAGGTATTGTGGATTATTTACAGTATTGCTTTTTGAAGTCAGGATCACATTCCTATTTTTTGTTAATTTATATCTACATGCATATTAAATAAAATATACATATTTATTTGACCATATACGTGACCTCTATAAGCGACATTACTAGCATCGACAACCTCTATTAGCGAGAGCCTCTGTAAGTGAGAAAACATTTTATTTGAACCTGGTTAAGTGGAAAACTGGATAAATGGAAAACCTGGATAAGCGGAACTAAACAGCCGGTCCCTTGCGATTCCACTTATACAGTTTCCACTGTACTAGCAAAAACATATGTAACTCTGCGGATAAAGTCTAAGAAAAAAACGTAGGTACCTCAAAGCCATAGAGAAAAAGGTATGGTGGCCTAGATGGCGTTACACCTTTGGGGCACGCTCGGCTAGATGGCTCTAATATTAATATTTGACATTTTAACACATATCAAGCTAACAATATGGGCCAAATTGTCAAAACGGAGGTTCAAAAGTTTTAAGCTTGTGTCGAGAGATGGCAGTCTATGCACTGTGATTACAAATTTTACTTTGACAGTGACTCTACAATACTCGATCCTCTTTGGTACTAGTAAGAACCGGTTCACACTTGTCGGGTGTCGGGTAAGGATTTTATCCGGACGTTCTGGTGCCTGAGAGTAGCGCCAGTGACAGAGAATGTGAGAGGAAGCAGATTAGCATGGTATGGGCAGGTAATGCGGAGGGATGAAAGCAATTTTATCAAACGAGTAGTAAATATGAAGGAGGATGACGACAACGGTAGTACAAGGCTTAAGAAAAGATGGATGGAATGTGTGAACAATGATATGAGAGTGAAAGGTTTTAGTATGGAAATGACGGCTGATAGAGAGGAATGGAGGAAGATGATCTGCTGCGCCGGCCCCAAATAATGCGAAGAGGGCAAGAAAATGACGATGTTCTGGTGGCAGAATATGTTTAACCCCCGACCAGGGGCGGCTCACTCCGCGATTCTATCGCCGCGCTACAAGTACATCCTGGCGGCCGCGAGTTCGCGGCCTACTTAGGGGTGGCACGCGTTCTCACGGAATGCACGTTCGCACTTTCTATTGTTACTTTACGTCGCGAGGTTTTTTTAAGCGATGTCCGCGTGTGGAATGGCTAATAATACTTAGTTAAATAGACATATTGAATAAAATAAATACCATAAGACATTCTTACTTAAATAGATCTACTACTGATTAAGTCCCACGGAAAAGTTCAATAAGGCTTGTGATGTTGGAACTTGAACAAAAATATATAAATACAGTATATAAACCTAGAAAGTACCCAAGACTGGAATATAATACTATAACATTTTATGTGAGTATTAATTCGTTTGGATCCATTGGTAACCCTATCACCGGACGCCGCGCACGTGCGGCTCGTTTCTTTGTAAGAATTTTGTAGGTATTTAAAAAGGCGGCATTTCGTGAACATCAAAGCAGTGGGCCTTCTGTACTTGTACTATTATATATTCTGTGCCCCGACGCAAAAACGAAGGGGTGTTATAAGTTTGACGTGTCTGTCTGTCTGTCCGTCTGTATGTCTGTCTGTTTGTCTGTGTGTGTGTGTGTGTGTGTGTCTGTGGCATCGTAGCTCCCGAACGGATGAACCGATTTCGATTTAGTTTTTTTTTTGTTTGAAAGCTGAGTTAAGCTACTATGTCGCGGTGGGGGGTTTTTTCAAAATTTTAATTTTGTGGTTAGGTTATATATGAAGCTATTCACACTGGCACGACACCGATTTTGTGTCGGAGCCGACAAGAAATGTCGGCCGGTTTGCCAGCCGAGTGTTAGTAAAAATTAGAACCTAGTGTTGACTTTTAAGTTACACTCTTTTCAAGTATTTATTTAATTTTTTTCAGGTTCTTCAAGTATGATAAAGAAGTTGGGCGCGGGTCCTTCAAAACTGTCTACCACGGGCTCGACACGCAAACCGGTGTTGCTGTCGCTTGGTGCGAATTGCTGGTACGTAACAGTAACAACTAGTCGATAGATGGCGCTCTAAACCGAATATACCGCGCTTTCAGTTCAAAGCTTATATGCCGATTATTATATATCTGAGTGTGTTTAGTAAAACGTTTCAATTTGTCGATTGTTATACACTTTGTCAATTTATTCATATAAAGATACAAGCAAATCTCGTCTTTATGGTAAGCTCTAAAGTGTTTTACTATTACTAAACACACCCACATATCAGCTTTATTTTTAATGCGCTATATCAATATCAATTACTGCTTCGTCCGTTTCTAAAGCAGAAAATACTCAGTGACGGCTAAAATGGTCAAATATTGAAACAAGGCCTATGAACGTCGATCTAGTGCGAAAGAAAGCAATATATGTACTGTAAAATGCTTTTTTATTTTTATTTCTATTGATCATAAGTTCATATACAGTTAACAAATTTCTCTTTCCACATTTCAGGAAAAAAAACTAAACAAAACCGAGCGTCTACGCTTTCGCGAGGAAGCGGACATGTTGAAGAAACTACAACACCCCAATATTGTCCGCTTTTACAACTACTGGGAGGGCGTCGTGGCCAAGAAGAAGAACATCGTGCTTATCACCGAGCTTATGCTGTCCGGGACACTTAAAGCGTGAGTTTACTTTGATTTTTACTTTTTGATTAGTCTTAAACGACTTAACCACTCGACCGTCCGACGATAGCATAGTATCCAAAAAATGCTGCAGACCGTCTGCGGATACCTTACTATCCCAAGGAGTGGCAGTAGTAGAACATTGCGGCATTATGCTCTCCGGGACACTCAAAGCGTGAGTATACTGCTGTTACTGTCTTCATTGCTCGATATGTCAGGTATTTTACGAGTAAAAACCTAAACAAGACAGAATTAAGACACTAGAACATAGTGCGGTTCTACAACTACTGAGAGGGCGTCGTGGCCAGGAAGAAGAATATCGTTTTCGTGCTTATCACGGAGCTCATGCTGTCCGGGACACTTAAAGCACAGTATAATAAAGAGTACTACCGTACAGTGTAGCCACTCCCGCTCCCCGCTGAAAGTGCCGCCCACCCCCTCTCGGTTACCTCACAGTTACCACCTGTCAAAAACGCGAACAGTCGACCTGTCATATCTCACTCATACAAGCATGGTACGCGATCACCTACACGAGCTTAGACTGTGTGCTAGGAACGCGCCTCTTTCATATATTTGATCGCCAGTGTCCGAGGTGTGCTTTTAAAGCGTCGGTGGGCGGTTTCCAAATTAAATCCCGAATATCGGATTTCACCGGATCTGGACGTGTTTGGGCTCATTCTTCTCTGAATCACGAGCTGATTCGATCCCGACGATAAAAAACTGTGTCCGGCTGGCTCGAGAAAAGATTTAAATTTCTATACACCTTTCTATATGGCAATGTTTGGGCAGTCTTTCGATTGAATAATAGATTGACCAAACCTGGCCATAGACCGAGATGGAAGAAAGAGAAGGTGGCCTTTGCAGTGGGACACAACAGACTTTTAAATAAAATAATAAATGTATAATACACCTCGGACGTCATACCTTCAAAATTTCGCGCCAGTTTACAAATTTAACACTATTGTTGAAGCACGCACAGGTTTCCTGCTAGACGAAAAATTCAAACATATTATCATCGAACCCTGCTATTACTTGCGATTTACCAGCCGTGCCGATAGTGCCCCCATGAATGTTTTCATATCGGCTGACCAAGGACCCAAAGTCTCAACTGCGAGCGCCGCAAACTCGTAGTACTAAGCCCGCGGGCTGAGTAGTCCATATAGGGGTAAACTGGTGTCGACTAAGCCCGTGGGCTGAGTAGACCCTGTGGCAAATTAACGGGCCGAGTATCCCCCGACAAAATAAAAGGTGTCAACAGATCCCGCGGGCTGAGTCGTGTGTGGGCCGAGTTGCCCACGAAGGGCCATAAACTTATCTTTGAAATAAATTAAAACTTATTAATCTTTGCCTTCGTTTATAATTCCAGTTACCTTCGAAGATTCAAGCGAATCAACCCGAAAGTGCTCAAGTCCTGGTGCCGGCAGATCCTCAAGGGGCTCAACTTTCTACATTCTAGGACTCCTCCTATAATTCATAGGTATGATCAATATGATCATTCATCTTTGGACGACCGGTCTGGCTCAGTCGGTAGTGACCCCGCCTGCTAAACCGCGGTCCTGGGTTCGAATCCCGGTAAGGGCATCTATTTGTGTGATGAGCACAGATATTTGTTCCTGAGTCATGGATGTTTTCTATGTATATAAGTATGTATTTATCTATTTAAGTATGCATGTATATCGTCGCTTAGCACTCATAGTACAAGCTTTGCTTAGTCTGGGACTAAGTTGATCTGTGTAAGGTGTCCCCAATATTTATTTATTTATTTATATCTTTTATCTCAAATTCCGGCAACGCACTTACACCCAGCAGCAGCAGGTGTCTATGATAATCGTTTACTGTCAAGCGATTTGTCTGTTCGTTAGACTCTATCTCTTAACAATAAGAGTATTTGACTTTAATATGTACAATATTCAGGAGATCCATGTACTCGTTCGCACCCTATATCATAAACAAATCTAATTGTCCTTTATTTTAGCGATTTGTGGTGGGTGACCGAAATTCAAAGATGTCAAAAACCTTTGTGCGTTGTACACCGAGCAACTTAAAGACTCGAGTTGGCAATATGTTTGATTTACACACAATGTTTTACATCACAATTGCAATATAAAAAGATATGTAATATGATAAAAATACGGTACTAAAAATTTCATAACACCCCTGGGAAAACGATTTTTCTATAACTCCGGCTCCGCCTGCGTCCATTTACTGTGGGTGTGTGATGAAAAAAATGTAAAGGACGTAGTATCTGGCCGTAGACAGTTGAAGAGCGTAGTAGTTGTGTCTAAAGTGTAACTTTCTGTGCAGAGATCTGAAATGCGATAATATCTTCATAACTGGCACGACAGGCAGCGTCAAAATCGGCGACCTCGGCCTCGCCACGCTCAAGAACCGCAGCTTCGCCAAGTCTGTCATCGGTGAGTTACTGCTTACATTAAAAAACATTTCAATTTTGAAAAAATGTCGCGGGACATAGCGGACTGATTTCCATCAAACATAGCCCGACTAATTCAGCTTTCAAACAAAAAAAAACTGAATTGGTTCATCTGTTCTGGAGCTACGATGCACAGACAGACACACAGACAGACACATCAAACTTATAACACTCCATAATTTTTGCGTCGGGGTTAAAACATATATCCGCAACCTGCAACGAATGCTTTGTCAGGAGCGTTTACAACAACGGCAACAGGCGTCGTTGTTACATACACATATACATATAATCACACCTGTATGCCATAAAGGGGTAGACAGAGCACATGAATTACTAAGTTTCAGTGCCACTCTTGGCAAAAAGGGATTGAAAGAAATCCAAATTGTAACATTGCAGTGACCAGCCTTTCGCCTACGCCACAATTTCACCCATATCCCACAGTCGACTTCTACGACACCCACGGGAAGAAATGGGGTGGTGAAATTCTTAACCCGTCACCACACGGGGACGTTTTTACGCACAAACAATAAAACTAACCGCAACAGGTTTCGACATTTTCCCTTGTTTACTTATTAGATCAAATCATACAGGTTGTAGTGTATCCCACGCCCCACCTCTCTAGACTATATAAGCATGTTACATATGTTATTTTAGACATTATAACTCTATACTCTGAGACAGTCGTTTTATTCAACGTCCCACATCACATGGCGACCTTGCCAGGATCCTTGCCTTACCTTGCCTTGAAAAGGTCATGTTGCAGACGAAAGTTAATCATTTTTTTATTTACCAGGCACCCCCGAATTCATGGCGCCCGAGATGTACGAGGAGCACTACGACGAGTCAGTGGACGTGTACGCGTTCGGCATGTGCATGCTGGAGATGGCCACCGGAGAGTACCCCTACTCCGAGTGCAGCGGGCCCGCGCAGATATACAAGAAAGTCGTCTCGGTGAGATATAGCTTACTATTGCCGATTATAAATATTACAACCTGTATCTATAGACGTAGAATATCATGTCAGGAGCACTACGACAAGTCTGTGGACGTGTACGCGTTCGGCATGTGCATGCTGGAGATGGCCACCGGAGAGTACCCCTATTCCGAGTGCAGCGGGCCCGCGCAGATATACAAGAAAGTCGTCTCGGTGAGATATAGCTTATTATTGCCGGTTATAAATATTACAACCTGTATATACAGACGCAGGGCGCAATATCATGTGCATGCTGAAGATGGCTACCTGCGAGTACCCATCGCATCGTGAAAGTCGTCTCGGTGACGAAGCAATACATCTCCACATTTGGGACTACTGATGTGCCGACGGAAAGTTTCCAAAATTCTGAAATTTTCACATATAAAAACTTCGGAAACTTTCCATACTTTGTATGGACGGAAACTTTCCATTTCATAAATTTAAATTTCCTTTATTTTTTGTGAAAGTTTTGTGAATTTTTCAAGAAATTTAAGATTTTTTGGAAAGTTTCCGCAACTTGCACATCACTATTTGGGACACAGTAGTAACACTTCTAACAAACGCTCGCCGCGCGGTATGCATGTGTGCGCGCCGTGTTCGAACTCAACACACGTAAACGGATGAGAATGAACGAGAATGAATCTTCCTCATCCGCTGGATTGGATCCCATCGTCAAATTTGGGGTGGCCGAATGTCTCTAGCTTTGCAATACTAGGTTATACACCTTAAATTTATGTAATGTGTGATTGAAAATTAAAAACACTCTGTAATCTTCGCACCCTTAATAAGTTTTTTTTTTTGTTCGCAGGGTGTGAAGCCGCAGAGTTTGGACAAGGTGACGATACCAGAAGTTAAAGATATCATCGAATCCTGCATAAAGCCTGACAAAGGAGATCGGTTAGTATTAGAAACTTATGTATACTGTGCCTTAAACTGTTATTTAGATTAAAGGTTTGCGGTAGGCCACCACTATGTGCTACTGCTAGCAGCGCCCTCTACGCAGAGTTTGTTTTGCGCAATGTAAGATTTTCCTGTCAAAAACTAAATATCGTTACATTTTCAGGCCCAAAGTAAAAGATCTGCTGAACCACGAGTTCTTTGGCGAGGATATCGGACTGCGGCTTGAGATCGTGGGCCGGGACCTCGTCACCTCCTCCGACATCGCTAAAATACAGTTCCGCCTCAAGATCATCGACCCCAAGAAGAGGTTAGTACTCCTTGCGTAATTTAATATCTTCACCTTTTAACCGCCCTAGTCCGATATATTAGACGTACAAAATCCAGCTCGTTCGGCCAACAGCTGATATACGAGGCAAGTATTTTTCTAATTTTATACCTGTCGACGACACGCGCAAGCTCGATGATAAATTTTAAGCGGTTAAAAGGTTAAGGCGAAAATAATATAGGTCATTACGTTAAAATGAATACATTTTGCAAATATACATTGGTTTGTTATACCTATTAAACCTATTTGCTACCGAAAAAGGTCCGAAACCGAAACCCGTACCGAAAGGGAAAAGGGTCTCAGTAATGTCTAAGCATAAAAAAATTGTGAAACAAGACGAAAAAAGAGTTTTATGTTAACTTCAGAATTGAATCCTACTCATAATGTTGTGTTCAGTCTTCAGCAGTAACATGTTATTCTTCGAAGGCCGCAAAAATATGTGACACGCCCTTATGTCTCTACTAATAAGATCGTCTCAGATATTTTTTTAACCCTTCGTTGTGTAATATATGTTATTGCTTGTGAATACATACATACAACATACATACAATCACGCCTGTATCCTATAAAGGGGTAGGCAGAGCACATGAAACTACTCAAGTTTCAGTGCCACTCTTGGCAAATAAGGGGATGAAAGAAAACGAAACTGTGACATTGCAGTGACAGGTTGCCAGCCTCTCGCCTACGCCACAATTTAACCCATATCCCACAGTCGCCTTCTACGACACCCATGGGAAGAAAGGGAGTGGTGAAATTCTTAACCCGTCACCACACAGGTGCTTGTGAATAAGGAACAAAGCTTGCGTTACTGGTTAGCTAGATTTATACTTACATTCCATCTCATCCACAGATCATACACCCACAAAGAGAACGAAGCCATCCAGTTCGACTTCGATATGGAGCGCGACGACTGCCAGGACGTGGCCAACGACATGGCTAAAGCTGGTCTCATCATGGAGGAAGACGCGAGACTTGTCTTCAAGCTTCTCAAGTCACAGCTCATTAGTTTAACGAGGTAAATCATGTCTCCCACAGCCACTAGACATCACTATAGATCTCCAAGTTACTTTAGTCACAGCTGATTAGTTTAACCAGGCAGGCAATTATGGTCGCGCGATAAGTGATAAAATAGCAGGCCGTCCCTATCGCACTATTTGTTAGTGCGATAGGGACGGCCTGATATTTTATCGTCTATCAAATGTTTATACCTGACATCAACTGACATGTAACTTGGCGTTATCAATAAACTATTGTATTGTATCGCGCGAGCATGCTACCCGTGTAGATAATGAAATAACTTTCCACCACATATACTTGACTGCCAAATGGCCTATTTTACAACAGTGAGAATTGTCACCTGACAGTGACACTTATCCGTTCATTGGCTGTTCAACAAGGAACTATTGACGCCGAGTAACAATGTTACTTATCTAACCAGCAATACGCACAGAATTGACAGTGTCAATGTCACTGTGATGAAAATGTCGCGAACGACATTGTCAATGCTGGTCTCATCATGGAGGAAGACGCGAGACTTGTCTTCAAGTTGCTCAAGTCTCAGCTCATTAGTTTGACCAGGTAAGTCATGTCTCCCACAGCCACTAGTATGTCTGCACATCACGACTAAAGCAGGACGGATCTTCAAGCTAGTTTATAGTCACAGCTAAGTCTAACCAGGGTGCGCAGCCGAATGGCACAAACGTTCACGAAACGAAACGTTCGTAGATATCTATCTCTATCGCTCTTACGTATTGGTGCGACAGAGCCAGACTACTTTTCGCGGCGTTTCGTTTTCGTTTCGCGTTGGAGAAATGCCATCGGCTACGGCACCAGATGAATTATTACATTATAAATAATTCTCCAAACCAGGCTCGAAAAACAAAGAGAAATGGCTGCCAAGAGATCGCCAACGATATAGCTAAAGCTAGTCGGATCATGGAATAAGACGCGAGGTATTCAAGATGCTCAAGTCACAGCTCATAAGCTTAAACAGCGGGCGTAGCACACTAGTGCGATAAACCTTATCGAGTCGGTGCGTCCTTATCGCACATATAAATACTGCTGTAGTGTGGTAATGGGCTTTATCACGCGACCATTCTTGCCCTGCAATACAGCAATGATCAAGGATGGCAAACATGACTACATTATGGTGGAGAATGCAAATACCGCAAATGACTAAAATCACATTCAACGGAAGCTTACATCACGTATAAATCACACGATGCATGTAATCACAAATCCTTGCAACGGCTGCAATCATGTGTTGCATCAGCGGCGACCCTGACTCGCTGTTTCTAATCATGATTTGCGTGCAACGCAGCCAGCCGGAGACAAGAACGCTCCTGCAATTTTGCTTGAAAACAACGTTTTCTCAAACATGCAATGAAATATTGTCTTTACGTTCCTTAAAATGGGCTGGGAAGTATCGCTTTTTGGGCGCAACAACTCGAGAGGACTGTAAAGGGATTTCATATTATTTTTCAGGCCTAGGCCTGCAAAGTAACTATTTTTTATAAAATATTGTCCTTTAGAGCATTTTTTTTTTATTTCATTGTATGTTTGAGAAAAGCACTATACATGCCTCGACGTGAAAACGGATTCCCGGCCTCGTATCCCTATCCCTATATACCCACTTGGCCGGAAATCCTCATTTTCCCGGCCTCTGATGTAATGTACTATTCTTTAACCATTACTTAGGTAGTTGACATGTCACACGGTATTATACGAAAAGCTTCGTTACGCTCAAAGATCACTTGATTATTTCAGAACATTTAAATTCTGATGAAATGCTTCCTAGGAATGTCTTACATTTTATTATTTATTTAAACTTTATTGCACAGTAAAAAATTCACAAAAGGCGAACTTGACACCGGAAGGCATTCTCTACCAGCTAACCATTTGCATTTTCCTTTGAATATCTAACTCTTGGCCTGTTGAGAATGAGATCTTGCATGTCATTTTCATTATACTGCGAGATTTGACCGGCCGGCTGAATTAGATGTAACCTCAACTGTCCGTAATGTAACAAAAAATTGTAGGAGAGTAAGAGTGAATACATGAATAGGCTATTACTGAATCGGTGAGCTCTATCTTAGACTGACTTCACTTTCCATCATTAAACCGAAAATAGGTAAACACTTCTAACAGGTCAAAAGCTAACAGGTGAAATAAAGCTAGCACAAAACCCACAGTAGTCAGACCCAGACAAACTAAACACAGCCAATGAAAATAAATCAAAACTGAAATACAAGACTTACGTGATCAAAAAACCTAAAAACTAAAACAGTTCAATGAATGCTATAATAATATCGCAAACGGATTATACAATACCGCTTCGACTTATCCCATATACATAAATTACGACTGTAATACCTTATATTACGGTTAACTTTAGTATATCAGGTGGAATGAACTTTTCCAATGTGCTTCAGGCACGCGATATGCAAAACCCCGACCTTACAGACGTTCTTTCTATATAGATTCGTCCTTGGGGTTTGTTTAGATAGCGTTAGAACAGAACTATTAGTCAGGTACAGGTAGATATCGAGACTTATTTCACAGTCTTGCATAATGTGTAGTTTTTAAGTTTATTACGAATAAATATTTTGATTCGGACAATAATATTGTTTACAAATAAGTCAGTAACGGCATGAAATCATGGTTTCATGATGTAAGAGCCTCCGCTCCTCCCGTTACTGTATCAATTGCAATAGCACGGGTCGTTAGCAATTTTTAAATCGACTTTTATCCCTTTCAAAATCCTATCTGGGCCATTTTTTTCAAAGTTCCACTTTTTTTTTGGATTTGGAAATTTTTATGTGGTTTCCACTCAGAATCGTGAGCTCTTTCAATTCTAATAGGAGAAAAAAATTACCGTTACCATTTTTTCATACATTTTGTATGGTGGTAACGGAATGGAAGGTTCCAAAAAATGTATGGAAATCTTGGGACATTTTTTTTCTCCTACCAGGATCGAAAGAGCTCGCGATTCTGAGTAGTAATCGCGTAAAAAATACCCATGTTCCTTTTAAACCTAGCATAGTTTACACGGGCTTAGTATTTGTCATTAGTATTAGCGATTAGGGTCTTGACAGCAAAGTGACAAGTGGTAAGTAGCCTTCTACACACGGGTATTAGGGAATAGTATTAGTTACAAGTTACAAGTCATACCTACAAGGCAACATAGTATAAAAAAAGTCTAAAACAAAAACGATTGTGTGAATCGCGCCCTCGTAGTGCAATTTGAACTGCAATTAAAGACAGTAGATTGCCGCCATCGGTCAGATGAAATGAAATGAAATGAAATGAAATATTTATTTTCCAAGTAGGCATATTACAATGCGCTTATGAACGTCAAATAAAACTACGCCGGCTCTAACCCTACGCCTCAGCCTCGAGAAGATTTCAGTCCCCCCTCAGTTGGAGGAGGGTATCCACTATGGGACCGGCAAGAAACTCGGCGGGCCACTTCTTTTCAAAACATTACATCTTATATTTAACATGCATTAAAAAAAAACAAGATACAATTTAATAAGCAAAAGTATTCATAAAAAAAAATATTAACACAAGAAATTATACAAAGTACAAAGCTATTATGATTATTAATAAGAGATGTTAGAGATGTATAGAGTCTCTAAGTGTCAAAGTACATCTAAAAAAATTATACATGAAGAAAAAAACCGAATAACTAAAATAACTTTAGAGTTGTAAAAGACTCTTGTTGTCTTAAGCAAAGGAAAAAAAAATATATGTATACTTAATCTACTTTTTCCTTGGAGATGTATATGGTCTCCAAGAGTCAGAAAGAAAAATAAACAAACAAGGACCGAACAGAGTGCCTCAACGTAATCTCATTCAAAATTAATGTTACATAGAATAGCATAGCCCCTATTAGCTGAAACAGACCGGTCTTCACAAACAGCACCCGTTCACGAATATGGCGCGCATCTCAGCCATCGCCTCCCTCAACCTTCATTCGGGAAGGTGGCGACCCGATCAACGACGTCACCGTAAGCAAAGACTTTTTAGCGAGCATGACATGTTCAAGCTGTCCGGGCTGTATTAAATATTCCAATAATAAGTGAATACGGTATACCTAGATGTAAGACACAACATTCCGTGCTTGTATGTTACATAGTTTAAATTGACTTAATTGAAAACAAGATCTTGGGAGATGTAAAAGGTCCCCACAGTCAATTATAATTAATGGGATATAATAAAAAATAAAAATTTGGAGGTGTAAAGGTTCTCCAAGTGTCAAAAGAACTAGAAATAGAAAAAAAAATGCGTATGAAATACAAATTTCACGTCAAGAGACTGTTAAGCTAGCAATCTCCAACTAATTCTACAGAATACATAACTAGTATGTACTCAACAAGTCAATATATATATATACCAAATTATAATTATACAATAATAAGGATCAATAATTTAAACAGCCAGTAGCAACAGCGCCTTAAGCATGACACAATGTCTCCCCGGGACACTGCTAGCAAAACTATGACAGATTTTGAGCCTGGATAGTCGGCCATGGTGTAGTATCTCCCAGGTAATCATCAATTTTGTAGTACCCCTTTTTGAGAAGTGCACTTTTTATGTACTTCTTGAATGAAGTAAAGGGCAGATCCCATGCCTCTAAGGGTACCTTATTATAAAATGTTACACAGTTTCCCAGGAACGATTTCTTCACTTTCTGTAGACGAAACTTGGAAACCGCTAGCTTATGTTTGTTCCGTGTATTATAACTATGAATATCTGACAGTTTCTTAAAGGACTCTATATTCTTATGAGTATACATTATCACATCTAGTATGTATTGTGAAGCTACTGTAAGGATGTCTGTCTCCTTAAAGCGTTCCTTCAGTGAGTCACGTGACGCCATGTTGTAGATAGATCGTATTGCCCGTTTCTGGAGAACGAAGATGGTTTGAATATCTGCTGCTTTTCCCCAGGCCAATATGCCGTAAGACATAACACTATGAAAGTAACTGAAATAAACTAGGCGAGCTGTCTCCACATCAGTTAATTGCCTAATTCTCCTTACGGCATACGCGGCAGAGCTCAACCTTTTTGCTAGGGCAGATATATGAGGACCCCATTGCAGATTGCAATCTAAAGTAAGACCAAGAAAGAGCGTATTCTCGACAAGGTCCAGGTTTTCGCCATTCAGCGTGATGGTAGTATCTGTCTTCCTTACATTGGGTAAAGAGAATTTAACACATTTCGTCTTCTTGGCATTAAGGAGCAAGTTATTTGCTGTAAACCATTCTAGTACCTCCTTCAAAGTTTCATTCACTCAGTTGCCTATCAACTTTGAAAATTAGTGAAGTATCATCAGCAAATAAGACTATCTCACATTTGTTCTTTACAAGACATGGCAAATCATTTATATACACAAGGAAAAGAAAAGGTCCCAGAATAGAACCCTGTGGTACTCCAAGCTTTACAGTTGTACCGTTAGATTCAGTACCATTTACAACCACTTTCTGGGTTCTTTCGTTTAAGTAAGATTCAACAAGCTGTAAAGCTTTAGAGGATAGACCGTAGTGCTTCAGCTTGTGTAGTAGTGTGTCGTGCTCCACACAATCGAAAGCTTTGGAGAGATCGCAGAAAATACCGATAGCATCTAACGAGAGTTCCCAGGCATCGTATATGTGCTTGATTAGCACAGAGGCAGCATCTGTCGTCGAACGACCTCGTGTAAAACCAAATTGCTGATGCTGAAGTAATCCATTCGTGTTAAAATGTCGAAGCAACTGGTTCAATATAATTTTCTCAAACACTTTGCTGAGAACGGGAAGTATGGAAATTGGTCTAAAATTTCCAAGGTCATCCTTGCTGCCTGATTTAAACAGAGGAATAACCTTACTATACTTCATCAGATTGGGAAACACACATTCCCTAACACAAGCGTTAAACACATCGGCTAGATAAGGTGCCACGACGTCAATAATTGAATACACGACTTTCACAGATATCCCCCAAATGTCCTCACTGTTTTTAACTTTTAAGGACTTGAAAGTTTTAATAATCTCTTCGGGGTCAGTAAATTGGAAATATAATTCCATGCTGCATTTCTTAACATTGTAATTGTCCAAGTAGAGACCTGCCTTAACTACAGAGGAGTTTAAATTCCGTGTAGTATCAGTGGCTATGTTGGTGAAAAAGTGTTGAAAGGCGCCAGCAACATCGTCGTCTGCAGACAATACTTGGTCTTGAACTTTTACAAGATGGCGGTTACACGGGTGTTATTATGGGGAACTTGCGTCAATGGCTTTAGAGCGATGTTTAAGTATAGGTACTACATAAATACGAGGAAATAGTACAGTCATCGGCAAAAATAAGTGATGATTTGTGTACCTTGTCGCGTTTAATCATTTGACAACTTCGTATGACATTTCAAACAAGATGTTAATGTGACAAGGTACAGAAATTATCACTTATTCCCTAGGAGTCGGCCCGGAAAGAGATGGCGGGATGACCTGGACTCCTTTATCAACCACTGGACGGATGCTGCACTTAATCGGGAGGATGGGAAATCTAGGGGGGAGGCCTTTGCCCAGCAGTGGGACTAGGGTTGTAAATAGAAAAAAAACCAAATGTTTTTTTTCAGAATTATGAAAAAAAACATGAAAAAAAACCGAGCACCTTGGTTTTTTTTCTAAATATGGTTTTTTTTCAGATGAACAAATAATACGACAATAACGGTTTTTCGTGAGTTGTAACGTGTTTCAATAACAATAACGTACATTTTAATTCAGTATACAAACGTTTATTGGGGAATCCCCGGAGCGGCGTGTAGCGTGGAGAGGCGGTGGTGTTGCCAACAGTAAATAGTGATAACTACAAACTACAGATTTCGTAAATGTTACTTTTATAAGACCAGAAATTAAAGTTATTTGATTAAATTCGTTTAATAGTTAACATTAAGTCTAAAAAACCGTATAAAAGTATTAACTACTTTGCAAATTTTGAGATTTCGTACTTTAGAAAAAAAACATACTCCAGAAAAAAAACTGTTTTTTTTCACGGTTTTTTTTCATGTTTTTTTTCAAGCCAGAAAAAAAACCGTTTTTTTACAACCCTAAGTGGGACACTACACTACACTCTATAGGATATTAAAAAAAATCCCATATAGGTTAACTTTATAGGAGTTGTGGTTTAAAATAACTGCACTATAAAAAGCGGCAAAATGCTAATTACGTCATGCATGTGTTAATTTACAAGCACGTTGGCCTGCGAAATTAGGCCAATTAAAATTTATGTAACGATTACCTACAAAATGCGGATACATTATATTAATACGGTAACCGTAAAAAGACATTTTTTAAATTATTGTCGTGTTTTTGTCACCAGAGTCTGCCACAATATGAATACTTTAAAATAGAAAAAAACGTACCTCAGTACCATATACAGAAAAAGGTACGGTGGCCTAGATGGCATTACACCTTTAGGGTACGCTCAGCTAGATGGCGCTAATATTAATATTTGACATTTTAACACATATCAAGCTAAGAATATGGGCCAAATTGTCAAAACTGAGGTTCAAAAGTTTTAAGTCTGTGTCAAGAGATGGCAGTCTATGCACTTTGATTACACATTTTACTTTGACTCTCTATAATACTCAATCCTCTTTGATAATAGACAGGGCTTTATTGGCTGTAGTACATTCAGGTCGTTTATACATATTTTGGCACTTCTGTATCTTTCTTGCTGACTGACATGACTGTACAATTTTGAACGTTCCATGGATAAAGGTCATCATCATCCTCCTTGCGTTACCCCGGCATCTGCCACGGCTCATGGGAACCTGGGGTCCGCTTTTGACAACTAATCCCAAGATTTGGTGTATGTACTAGTTTTTACGAAAGCGACTGCCATCTGACCTTCCAACCCGAAGGGTAAACTAGACCTTATTTGAATTAGTCCGGTTTCCTCACGTTTTCCTTCACCGAAAAGCGACTAATAATATAAATGGATAAAGGTACCGTGTGGTATATAGAGTCGCACTAG
This sequence comes from Leguminivora glycinivorella, assembly GCF_023078275.1. Taxonomy (NCBI): domain Eukaryota; kingdom Metazoa; phylum Arthropoda; class Insecta; order Lepidoptera; family Tortricidae; genus Leguminivora; species Leguminivora glycinivorella. The sequence continues at coordinate 15,558,189 of NC_062991.1, forward strand.
TATTGAAATATTTGTATAAATAGCGTAAGCGACTAGTATTGAAATATTTGTATAAATAGCGTAAGCGCCAATCACCAATCGCCCATATTTCGGGGATCTTGATAAATAAACGCAAATAAATTTATGCCAGTTCAGATTTTCTAACACGTGTATGGAAAAGATTTGGGCTTATTCCTTGGCAATAACAATGCAAAGGTTACCCAAGTGTAATTCAGCAAAATATTTGACATACTCATCACTTTTTTGACAATAACATATATATTTCTGCGTTTGTAGTTTATTACAGCTGATTATGTTTTACTGATAATTGGAGAAAAACGAGCAGGTGAATTGCCGCCGCTCACCTATATCATCAATATCGTCATCAATACTAATATTATAAACATTTAAGCACAAACGCACAAACTTCAAGTGTTTGTCAAGAAGTCCCTCCGGTCGATCCTCCGTATCTTCTGGCCGAAAACTATAAGAAATGAGGATCTGTGGAGTATGTGCCGACAACCTCCGATTGCCCAGGAAGTGGCTCTGCGGAAATGGAGATGGATCGGTCATACCCTTCGAAGAGGAGCTACCAACAGCGCCAGTATCGCGTTTGAGTGGCGGCCTCAAGGAGGAAAGAGGGCCCGCAAACGCCCCGTACACACCTGGAGGCGGAGCGTTGAGAACGAGCTGAGGGAATATGGACAGCTGAAACGAGGCCAAGGCGGTGGCTCAAGATAGAAAGGCGTGGAAGGATCTTGTGGAGGTCCTATGCACCTATGGGGTGCCTTAGGACGTACAACAACAACAACAACTAATATTATAAATGGGAAAGTATGTGAGCCTGTTTGTTTGTCCGTCTTTCACGGCAAAACGGAGCGACGGATTGACGTGATTTTTTAGTTGAAGGGATGGAGAGTGACACAGGCTACTTTTTGTCTCTTTCTAACGCGAGCTAAGCCGCGGGAAAAAGCTAGTACTTTATAATCCTTGGAACTTAGATACTTAAATGCTTTTCTTAGAATAGTATCGTTTGCATACAATTAAAAAAATATATGGGTTCCAAATGTTATAATATATTGAATCCTGTCAATTTGTTAAGTATTTATATGTCGGATCGTGGGCGTATCATACCAGAACCGTTGTCAGGACCTACCGTAGTTGTTTATGAGGGCTTTTCAATGAAATACCATGTCCATTTCACAGAATTTACTTCACAAAACTGATTACACATTAAATCACGTTATAGAAAACATTCTGCCTATATTATTTCGAGCAAACTGCCGGATTAGACCGAAGAATCTCCAACAACGCCAGCACTCCTCAACCATTTCCACTGCAGATCGATTGGCAGCCTCCAATCATCTGTTTATCATCTGTTTTTCAATTCTGTTCTTTTAGACAATAGCGTCCTCTCTGGCGTTTTGGCAGAACTCAGTCGAATACCAGCCAGGTTGTACAAAGTTGTAAAACCCTTGTTTGCTTTATTTGTCAAATATAGCGTCATACAACGTATCTTAAACCACATTTTGGTCATTCTCCGACATATATATTATATATATCGTTGTCTGAGTACCCACAACACAAGCCTTCTTGAGCTTACCGTGGGCCTCAGTCAATCTGTGAAAGAATGATTTTATTATTTATTTAATCCTAAGTGAGCTTTCATTCGTGATTTTGTACTCTTTATCGCTCTTTATTCAAGCTCTTTAGGTGTTTAATTTCTTATATCCTAATTCGATCGATGCAAAAATCGCTCGATCGTGTATGCGTGAACGCATATCCTCACAATAATGTTTACAATACGTAATGCAAGTTGGTAAACACGCATATTAATACTGTTATTGCCTCAACGCTTGTTACCGTATGAGTAAGCAACAAAAACAGACTGTAAACAATATGCTAAGCGCATAAAATTACTCCATAATTATACCTTTCATCACATGCATAAGCATTAGCTGAAATTTATCATTCATGCTATTATAAAACGTATTAGAAAGTAATGTAATAATGCAAACAACTTCAATTTAAGCATAGTTTTGCTAACACTACGTCAAAGTATAAGAGCATATACGTTTTATAATTATAAAACTACTAAACTAAAATTATTAACTAGAATTATGTCACCTTGTTCATTCTGTTAATTGTGGGCAATGCCGCACAAGCCTTGTTTCGACACCTGATATAACTCTATATTTTTATGTGTACTTTGTACTAAATCTCTGCTTTGCCTAAAGGTTGACTGGTAGACAATGCTGTCTGGCATTAAGTCCGCCTTTTGTACTATACTTAAGTTTTTCTTTCTTTGTGTACAATAAAGATTAAATAAATAAATAAATAAATAAATGGAACTATAGGTATTTCTGTAATCTAAGAACTTAAACACTTTTGTATGTGACTGTTTGTTTCCTAAATGGAAAAAAAAAACTATAGAGATGTAGTGCAAAAAGGTTTTCCTTCATATTTACGGAAACATACGAACATGTCATGCTATTTCAGTCAGTCTCAGTACAAGACGTACTAAGACTAACACTGTCTGAACTAGCATGACAAATACGACACATACAGCAAGTAATAATAAGTTTAGATCGATTTTCATAAAACATGGCTAAGAAAACTCCCGACTAACTCAGCTTTCAAACAAAAAAAACTAAATCGAAATCGGTTCATCCGTTCGGGAGCTACGATGCCACAGACAGACAGACAGACACACACACAGACAGACACGTCAAACTTATAACACCCCGTCGTTTTTGCGTCGGGGGTTAAAAAGTATGGAGCAGCAATGTATTACATGCCCCTATTTGACATCTGGAAGACGCGGAACGAATTGACAGTTCGTCAAGTCTCAGCTATGTAACAGCGCCCTCTTCACAATGCCCATATACATATTACTGGTCAGCTTAGCCATTTGTTAAGGTTCATTTTATACTAGTCTTACCGAGCTGATACCTCGCGTCAGTAATAGCATAAGTAACTGAGTTCCATCAGTCGGTTTCCGAACGCCACGCGATTCTGTCGACTATGGACATAGGTAGCAACTTTATTTTCGTGTATAGCTAGCGATGTGTTGTGACCGGTGGTTTTGTGAACTGTGTGTGCGCAACAGGGTTTGTGTGTAAGTTTGTATGCATTCGAGATTTTTTTGGAAAGTTAGATATTAGTGCAATCGATTTTAATCAGAATTGGAAATCGAAATGAAATTTTGTTAGTCATCAAAAACGGTAACAAAAATTATCTTTCTTGAATTAATGATGCACTTTCTCTAAGCTCCGTATAGTTTTAAATATTCTGCATATGTTATTAGCAAAATGCATTTTTTTTTTATAAAAAAAGGATAAGATTTATACATCAACGAAGTGTGAGATTGTGAACGTTTCTTACGTATTTAAATGAATGTATTGTTTGCTTCGATATAAAAGCGAAATAAAACACAATAGAATGCGATTTTATCATTAAAAACAATGTTATTTATACAATTTCAATGTGGAAAGTGAAGTATCATTGTGCGCTAGCGTTTTTATGTGTTATTGAAAATTGCTCCATTTGCGAAAGTGGTTGTAAATGGAAATCCGTGATCTCTGCCTACTCCTCTACGAAACAGGCGTGAGTGTATTTATGTACTCTATTTGCCATTTGACTTGGTTTACCTGCGTGACTTTCCTTTACTAATATTTGTTTCTGTCGACATTTTCCTCGTGTAAATGAAATCGTATATTTTGGCGGAAATACTATCTTATCGCTCTTTAGTTGGCGATACTAACTCTTAATTAAGTACCAGGGCTTCCCCGCCAATTTACTTTTGTAAATTCCATGAATACCTAAATGTAACAACATGTTTGGTATTTCTTTGACGAAACTGAAAGTAAGTGGCTGACAACCTGTCACTGCAATGGCACTATTGCGTTTTCTTTCAACCCCTTAATTGCCAAGAGTGGTACTGCAACTAAGAAAGTTCCACGTGCTCTGCCTATCCCTTATAGGAATACAGGCGTAAATATTTGTATGAAAGTAAAAAAAAGATGAGTTGCTTAGGGCCGGTAGCAACAAACCATCTATCACCGTTTAAGCATTCGTTATATTTTTTTATTGTATGGGAAATTCCATAGACCTCTGCTGCAACAATGATGTGTCTGTCGAATGTGGTTGATGCAACTGGCCCTTAAACTAATTTATTTATTTTTTTATTTAATCTTTATTGCACAACAAAATAAGTTACAAATGGCGGACTTAATGCCTCAAGGCATTCTTTACAGTCAACTAATGGGCTAATCTATACACACAGTACTTTAATTGATGTAGTCATGAAATAATACGAGTATTTGTTTGTTCAACAAACACAATAAACAACAGAAAGAATGTGTATTGTATTTCAGTTGAAAATTCATTTTAACATTTCTATTGCCACAACGTGGTGCAGTTTATAAGTTTACTGATTAAATTATCCAATGAAAATGAAAGATTACGATTGTATGTTTACCTAATAACTGCCACATCGATACACATAGGTACGAGGCGCCATATTTTCCAGCTAGTATTTTTAAAACATTGTCCGATACAGCCATCAAAGAAATTACAACTTATTTATAAACTATACGCAGTATAAACATAATTTAATTTAATTATAAGTTTTAATTTATTTATAATTTAATATAGTATGGAATCAACCTGTATGAGCAATAATTGGCTTGAAATAAATGAATTTTATTTTATTTTTATTTTTTATATACCCTACGTTTAAATAATACGCACTGAACCAATACATTTAATCACAAACATAATGAACTAGCTTTTTCCGCAGCTTCGCTCGCTTTAGAAAGAGATAAAAAGTAGCCTATGTCACTCTCCATCCTTTCAACTATCTCCACTTAAAAAAGCGGACAGACACACACACACTTTCCCATTTATAATATTATTATTTAGTGATGTGCAAGTTGCGGATACTTTCCAAGAAAACCTTAAATTTCTTGAAAAATTCACGAAAAATAAAGGGAATTTAAATTTATGAAATGGAACGTTTCCATCCATACAATTGTACATTTGTAAAATTTCAGAATTTTGGAAACTTTCCGTCGGCACATCAGTAAATTTAGTTTGGATTAGTATAAAAAATTAAATTAAAATTATTTATTTCATAAAAGGTGATGGTGCCGCCCAGTAAGCAAAATGCCTGTGTTGGGAGGCGCCGCTCTTTCTTTACGTTACATAACCATTTTATTACTAATACTAATAAAAGTATGTATTACATAACATAAAAAACCAGACGTTTCTCTTCGTCTACATGTAATTTACAGTCTTCAAACATCTCAAGTAATTTCACAAAATCACGTAAGCGTTGCCACGGCAACCCTTACCTCCTTCGCTATATACCTTACCACTTTCACAGTAAGACTTGTTATAGTTTAACATTGATCGTTCGATAACTTACCGGCGACCTTGCGTGCGAAATTGAAATTATTGATTCGATATTACAATTGTTATTTATGCGAGTATGTGCATTATATTAATTATAATCAGCCTCTGAGGTATCACCTTCATGTTTTCGCTTTCTGAAGCGGTTAAGCGCACGTATGCGTTTATCATGTGTAATGTGTATACGTAGAATTATAGATAAACAGTATCAATAGGGAACTTGACTGTTCTTAAAATAAAATATTTTGTACCGTGCACTAAATAAAGCATCAGATAATTGAACTGAAATGAAATATTTATTTTCCAATTAGGCATATTACAATGCGCTTATGAACGTCAAATAAAACTACGCCGGCTCTAACCCTACGCCTCAGCCTCGAGAAGATTTCAGTCCCCCCTCAGTTGGAGGGGGGGGGGGGTATCCACTATGGGACCGGCAAGAAACTCGGCGGGCCACTTCTTTTCAAAACGTTACATCTTATAATTAACATGCAATAAAAAAAAAAAAACAAGATACAATTTAATAAGCAAAAATATTCATAAAAAAAAATAAAAAATTTAACACACAAATTATAATTCGTTTTGACAGTTCTTAAAAAGAAGCTGATTTGATTAGGAGGCAAGTAGCCTATACGATACACGTATAGTAAAGACTTAACCCTTCTTTGCATGGTGATGGAAATTTTGAATTAATTAAAGATAGTTTTGCAGGTTTATTATGAAGTTTTTAAATGTAGTTATTTAAAAAATTTAAATCTGCTTATTCTTAAAAAAATACACTTGTTTGAAAGTACTAGTAATTTGCGTGAATTGTTGACATTTTACTTACGCTTCCAAAATTGAAAATTCTTAAAAAGTTGAAAAACATCCCTTGCAACAAATATTTGGTTTAAATTCAGCTTGAAACTTCAAAACAGGTCTATATCTAGCTTATATCACATACAAAGGCTGCTAAAAACATAAGCATTTATCTATACTAATATTATAAATGGGAAAGTGTGCGTGTCTGTTTGTTTGTCCGTCTTTCACGGCAAAATGGAGCGACGAATTGACGTGATTTTTTAAGGGGAGATAGTTGAAAGGATAGCTACTTTTTATCCCTTTCTAACCCCCACTTCTCTAAAATGGGGGTGGAAGTTGTATGGAGTATTCCGCAATCTTCAAACGCGATAGAACCCCAAAAGCTAGTATGTAATTTATAATCCTTCCCTTAGTAGGATAATACATCTTAAACTATTAAAGACCTCTTAGACACTATAGGCATTATTTTCCTTACCTACTTGACTTCTAGAGGTGAATGTCATGCAATAATAACAAAGAAATGACTGAGCGCAAAGAACAGTGTTCATTATCAAAACGCATACAATAAACACTTATCCAGTTATTTAATGTGCAACACTATTGGCTAAGTAATAAGGGTATTTGGAGCTGGTGAGTGGATACAGATCATCAATGATTATAAAAACAGTTTCTACGCCCACGCATTGTACAGTAAATAGTCTGATTGTGTTTAAATAAGATAATGACAAGTTCTGACGTTTGGTAGGAAAATTTTCAATATTGTATTTTTTTTTCTCTTTAAACATTTAACAAGTTCACCATTAAAGTGCACCATTTGTATTGAATCTCTGTTTGGCCGTATGGTTGACTGGTAGAGAATGCCTTTTGGCATTAAGTCCGCCTTTTCTAAATTTTTGTGTATATTTTGTGCAATAAAGTTTAAATAAATAACTAAATAAAGTATAAGGCCTGAGTGCACCCTCATATTGGGTGTGCAGCGGCACAGTATAATAAAGAGTACTATCGTACAGTACGGCCACTCCCGCTCCCCACTGAAAGTGCCGCCCACCCGCTCTCGGCTACCTCACAGCTACCGCCTGTCAAAAACGCGAACAGTCGACCTGTCATATGTCACTTATACAAGCATAGTACGAGTTCACATACACGAGCTTAGACTGTGTGCTAGGAACGCGCCTCTTTCATATTTGAGCGCCAGTGTCATGTCAAACAATTGAAGCTCATACAAGTGCCCTGAGTCGACGCTGTCCTGGCGACGAGAATTACGCTGACTTTAGCAAATAGGCAGTCTAACTCGCGGAAGCTACTGAATAAGTGCGTTTTCACATTATCCGATCCGATATCGGATGTCGGACCGATATCCCATACATTACAGGCGCCATCTTGGATTTTTTCTATTGAAATCCTTCCGACATCCGACATCGGATCGGATAATGTGAAAACGGACTAACGGAAATAGATCATCAATGATTATAAAAACAACGGAATCCGTTCCCCGCCCACGCGTTGCGCTGTGCATACAGTAATCTATTTGATTGCGATAAGTTTAATTGATTACAATTGCAAAGTAAACATGGACGAACAGAGTTAAAGTACTTACTTCGTTAAATAACTTTCCTACTGAATGGGCATTTTCAGAATTTGGGACCCCCCAATTAGCGTAAGTTGTTAACAAAAATTAACTTATCAGTTTTGTGATGAGGATAGTGAGACTATTCTCCATAATGGCACCAACGCCGTTAAAAAGGTCTTTTGTACTGAGTTATTATAAGAAGTTTTTTTTTTTTCAATTGGTAATAACTCTGAAGCTAGGCGATATCCAGAAAAGTTTACATGACATCGTAGTCTCTAACGGCTCAGCCACGACATTGGTTTAAGCGCTACAGCGGGGAGCGGCCGCCATACATTGGAGCGAGACACAGCGATGGGACTTTTCATTCGCACGTATGGCTGCCGCTCACCGCTGTCGCGCTTAGACCAATGTCGTGGCTGAGCCGTAAAGGTCAGGAATACACTGTTAAAATCTTTCGGGTTATTCTGGCCCGTGTATAATAATTACGTCAATGAGTCTAAAGTTGTAATTGTTGTTAACAGGGAGAGGAGTGAGAAGAAGACGCAGATGCTATTCAACCAGCAGCTGATAGAGCAGGACAGACAACAACAGATGCTACTGGAGCAGCAGCTAAGGCAGGTAGGTGCGGAACACTTATGCTTCTTTAATACTTATCCTTTGGAGTGTGGTCGACTCCCGGCCGATTACGTCAATCATCATCCTCCTTGCGTTATCCCGGCATTTGCCACGACTCATGGTAGCCTGGGGTCCGCTTTGACAACTAATCCCAAGATTAGGCGTAGGCACTAGTTTTTACGAAAGCGACTGCCATCTGACCTTCCAACCCGAAGAGTAAACTAGACCTTATTGGAATTAGTCCGGTTTCCTCACGATGTTTTCCTTCACCGAAAAGCGACTGGCAAATATCAAATGACATTTCGCACCTAAATTCAACTCATTTGTGCGTGACGGGGTTCGAACCCGCGACCTCCGGAACGAAAGTCGCATGTACTTAGGCCGATTACGTCATTCAAATTTGAAAATTGATTACTTAGAATAAAATCAAAATTACAAAGACTCAAAAATCAGTCTGGCACTCGAGGAGTTAACTCTGGATAACTTATACTTTTAGACATCTTTGTAATTTAGACCTTTGCAAATCTTAATGACAAGTGGTCTGTGTAATTTACATTAAAAACCGTATTTTAGTAATTTAGAATTATTTTGCACTTATTGAAGCCTTGTTTTTAAAATGTTGTTTGGAAGAAGCTGCTAAACACATTATTATATTTTTTAAAGAACCATGTGTGTTTGTTTGTTTGTCCGTCTTTCACGGCAAAACAAAGCGGCGAATTGACGTGATTTTTTAAGCGGAGATAGTTGAATGGACGGAGAGTGTCATTCTTTCTAACCCCTCACTTCCCTAAAATGGGGGTCGAAGAAAAACTTATCGCGAGCGTAGCCGTGGGCAAATCTAGTGTTTATATGGCGCTGACTCAGTCTTGAGGAAATTTGAAAGTTAGATATAGACCAGAATCGATGTATATTTCAATTTCAGGTTAAAATGATCCAAAATCAACAAGTTGGACCGGTAGAAGTAGCATCGGGACTGCTGAACGGCGTCGGATCTCAACCATTAGCGGCTGTGCAGTAAGTTCTCTTTCTTAGAAAATAGTCATGATTATTAATTTATTAATTATCCGGGTAAAGATATAATAAGAAACGTTATAAGTAGATTCAATAAACTATTGGATACGTATTCCACTTTTGCCAATCAAATGAATAATTACAAATGTGAAGCGCCATAGCACTTACAACTGTAGTGATAGGCTAGGTCGCCACGAGATAGATCACATCTTCTTCTTCTAATTGTATTAATAACATAAGGACGGGAGGTCTATCTTGCGGCGACATACTCTCTCGCCAACCGTGTGCTACTGCTAACTCTGCTGATGCGACAAGATAGGTGTGGCGTACGTACGAAGGGGTAACTATCGACTTTATTTTAAAAGGAATAGTGTAACGAGAGAAGTAATGAAACCTTGTTATTCCAGGTTAGACCAACAATCCCAGCTCCTCCAAGCGCAGCAGCAGCTGTTCCAGCAGCAGTTCCAGCAGCAGTACAGCGAGGAGGCGATGCAGCTGCTGCAGCACAACCTGCGCCAGCAGGCGCGCCTCTCGCCCGCCGCGCAGGCCCCCGCGCCTCACCAGCTGCTTCAGCACCAGCAGGTAGTGTTGTGCAGCAGCCTGCAGCAGTGCAGCGAGGACATGCAGCTGCTGCAGCATGCAGAATGCATATTAGGTTCTAGCAGTCCCAGCTGTAATGATGCAACAACAATACCACTAGTACAGTAAGGAGTAATGTGATATCAGCTACTTATAAACAGTTGTAAACATGAAGAAAGCTACAGCGGTAATCATAAATGAATAAATTTTTATGTGCTAACAATTTAGTGAATTACCCCACAAAAAATTGTCCATTGTGAAAATATTCGCACTTCTAGTTTTGTAGTATTGCGCATGTTCCATTTTTAGATTTACGCACCTAAAACACTTGATGTTTTTGACGCACGCTTTCAATAGGAACAGCTACACAAACAACAGGTATGATGAAATCAATTAGCGAACTCATGAGCATCTGTCATGAAGATTCCATCCCTGCTAAGTATAGCTCTCCTCAGGTAAATCGTCACTTACAACCCAAGCCATACTAACATGTCCAAAAACTAATAGTTTTTTTTTACCTCCAGGTGTTGCTAGAGCAGAATATGAAGCAGCAAGTTCTAATGGAGCAGAATCTCCGCAACCAGCAGCAGATGCTGGAGCAGACGCAACAGCTAGAGAGCCAACAGCTGGAGCCTAGCAGCTTGCTGAGCCAGCAGTGCATCGCCAACGAGATCAGTAACCAGCACCAAGCGTTGCAGCAGCATATTATACAGCAGCAGCAGAATATCATTGCGCAACAGGTCTGTATTTACTGTAATCCTTTCCTCCAGGTGTTCAAGAATAGTATAGTAAGGAAATTGTAAGTCTACAATATTAGTACTTTACACTGTAATCATTGTCACAATATGTGACTTTGTTTCTTAAGAATAAAAAAATATAAAATAGAATAATGATTGATTTATTCGTAAGCAGAAGCATACAGAGAATAAACAATTTATAAGACAATCGGTGTTTTTCTGCACTTTAGCACTATTGTTTATTCTGTGCCTTCCGACTAGATGCGAGCCATGCACGGCTCAGTTAAGAAAGCAAGTGTTACACAGTTTGATTTCTTTCCTTTAACTGCGAAAGTACTCGTATACAGCCAATTCTATAATGCTAGTGAAACTCCTTGCAGGCGGTGGCAATCCAACAAAAGCAGCTAGAAGAACAACTAACACAAGACAACTTCATTGCGCCCCCTGCCGTGGCCCCCAACCAACTGGACCCCTCTCTCCAGAATCTCCAGAACGTGCTGGCGCAGATCATCCAGCGGCCCGACACTCTGCAGGCGAGGAAGGAGTCCGAGTCCGAGCAGCAGCCGCCGCCGCAGGAGGAGCTGCAGCAGGTCTGTACTGCAGGAGTTGTTATCTCTTCCAGGTGTAAGGCACTGGCCCCACCGCGAGCTAGTAAGCTATGAGCTATCTATACTAATATTATAAATGGGAAAGTGTGTGTGTCTGTTTGTTTGTCCGTCTTTCACGGCAAAACGGAGCGATGAATTGACGTGATTGTTTAAGTAGAGATAGCTGAAGGGATGGAGAGTGACATAGGCTACTTTTTATCTCTTTCTAACCTTCCACTTTCCTAAAATGGGGGGTGGAAGTTTGTATGAAGCATTCCGCAATTTTCGAATTTAACGCGAGCGAAGCCGCGGGCAACAGCTAGTCGGCTATAAAAACGAACAAAAGATAAGCACTCCCGTGCAAATAAAAGAGACACGGCGATAGCTCACCGCTGGGCGAGTAACTATATACATAGCCGCGTCTCTTTTATTTACGCGGGAGTGCTTATCTTTTGTTCATTTTTATAGCCGATAGCTCATAGCTTACTACGTCGCTTTGGGATCAGTGTCTAAGGCCTGAGTGGACGCGGAGCATCCGGCGGGGCGGGCGAGCGTGCGTACAATCTATCAGCGTGGAGTCAGGACACTTGTATGAGCTCCCATTGTTGGACATGCACGCCGTACGCCCCGCCCCGCTGCACGCTGATATGGGCATGCACGAGCGCCTTAAACTAAGTTTTCTAGGCTCTTGAACATCTACCCGTGTATTGTACTACGATCCACAACACTCTAGAACAATAGGCTAGTTTCCTATACTTAAAATAAAATAGTTTATGCAGTGCACGAAATAAAGCACCACATAATTATAAGAAATATATGGACAGTATTAAATTTATGTTTAAAGTCTCCTCTGCGACCCCAGGATACCGGTGAAGCTTAAGGGTCTTGTGTACAAAAGCATCACCCGACCAGTCTTATTATATGGTAGCGAGACCTGGCCTGCTCTCGGAAGGCATGTCCAGCAGCTACACGTCACAGAGATGAAGATGTTGCGGTGGATGTGTGGCGTTACGCGACTAGATCGCATACGAAGAAGCTTAAAAAGAAGCTGATTTGACTAGTAAGAAACTAGCATATTGATGAAACAAGAAGTTCAGTAAATAGCTATGATTTGCCACCATAATACGTCTTGCTAAGGTTCTACAAAATAATCAGTCGCTGTTTAGAACCAAACAAATCCGACATCGTATTAATAGTAGCAAAACCTAAAAAGAAACCCGATTGAGATGAAACTTCGAACCTAAAATAGAATTAAAAAAATGGTTCATTAATATCCATTGAATAATATTAATTTCGTACTATTTTTACAGCAACAACAAGAGCAGATGCTGCAAATGCAACAGAACCAGCTGTACCAGCAGCAGTACATCCCACAGAACATCCTGCAGGTGGACCCCAACATCTTAGCGCAGAGCCAGCAAGTCGCGCAGGCCCAGCAACAGGTAACTTATGGGCCATTTGTACAGCAACAACAAGAGCAGATGCTGCAAATGCAACAGAACCAGCTGTACCAGCAGCAGTACACCCCACAGAACATCCTGCAGGTGGACCCCAACATCTTAGCGCAGAGCCAGCAAGTCGCGCAGGCTCAGCAACAGGTAACTTATGGACCATTTGTACAGCAACAACAAGAGCAGATGCTGCAAATGCAACAGAACCAGCTGTACCAGCAGCAGTACATCCCACAGAACATCCTGCAGGTGGACCCCAACATCTTGGCGCAGAGCCAGCAAGTCGCGCAGGCTCAGCAACAGGTAACTTATGGACCATTTTTTTTTTTCAAAGTTGTCCACTCCACTTTTTTCTGTAGTTTGGAAATTTTTATGTGCTTTCTACTCAGAATCGTGAGCTCGTTCAATCCTAATAGGAGAAAAAAGTGTCCCAAGGTTTTTTCCCGTTCCGTTACCATTTTTACAGTGGTAACGGAATGCAAGGTTTGAAAAGTGATGGAAATCTTGGGACACAAGACCTCGCGATTCTGAGTATGAATCGCGTAAAAAATACCCATGTTATAAAAAAAGTGGGGTGGACAACTTTGAAAAAATCTGTCCCTTATATCTATTCTACATAAAACAAAGTAACATCAACGCATATTTTGTAAAAAAAAACTCAGTTATTCTTTTTTTTTAACAGAACGCGCAATACATCTCTTAGAATGGCGTTTGGGTATAATTCCTAACAAACATTTTAGTTTATACCTAAGGCACGAGCCGAAAAATGTCTCAATACAAACTAACAACTCTCGACATATTTAAAATTTAAAATCGCGTCACTCACGTAAAATTGTCGAAGATCGCTCGACATGTTTCGCTCTGTAACGAGTACTCTCTACAATACATTTTATAGATTTAAAATGGTTGTATACCCTAAAACTTTGTTATTTCCAGGTGAACCAGGCGCAGCAGCAGCTAAACATGCAGAAGCACATGGTGGCGCAGCAACAGCTAGCCCTCCAGCAGCAGATGATGACCCACCAGCAGCTGCAGATGCCAGGACAAACCCTGTCTCCTCAGCACATCCGAACCCTGCAACAGCAGCAGTACCTCGCACAGCAGGTTAGTACGATTGCATGGATGAATACTCAAAATAACCTAACATAATTTTAATTTTGAAAAAGACCCTGACATACTGGGCCGATTTCCATCAAACAGGGCTAAGAAGTGAGAACACTCCAGACTAATTCAATAATAAAAAAAAAACTAAATCTCAATCGGTTCATCCGCTCGCGAGTTACGATGCCACAGACAGATAGACACGTCAAACTTATAACGCCCCGTGGTTTTTACATGGGGGGTTAAAAAACTGGCATACAATCTACCGAAATATTCTATACAAATTTGTGATACACGTTTTTCAATAGTTTTCGTTATGTAGCAACAATATGTTGGAATAACCTTCCACCGCCAGTTGGAAACCTGAAAAACATTAAGTTTCAAATCCAGTTTTATATTTGTACATAAGAAAACACAAGAAACTGAGTAATGCGACCATAGACAATATACATATACACAATATACATATTATAGAGTCACAATATACATATTATAGAGTCTGTTCGGAAAGAGAAAGTTCATGGGATGTATTGGACCCTATACATTTTACGACTCTTCTCTTTCCGAACACACTCTATGTATTGTGTCCTTCGAGTAATAGTTAAGTTTTTTCTTATTTAATTTCAGGAACTGCAACTACAATCGCAGCAGAACCTTCTCGACCAACAGAACCTGGCTCTCTATGCTCAAAAGCAGCAATTAATGGGACAACAGCAGCTCAAAGTCGAGGAGATGCTGCGAGCACAGAGACCCATGTACCAGCGACAGGTAAAATCATACTACTGCAACCGCTGTAATGGGAATAAAGTCTCTTCAATCTGTATATTCTGGCTGCGTATGCTCAAAAACAGCAGCTGATGGGACAACAACAGCTCAAAGTCGAGGAGATGCTGCGAGCACAGAGACCCATGTACCAGCGACAGGTAAAACCGTACTACTGCAACCGCTGTAATGGCAATAAAGTTTCTTCGATCTGTAGATTCTGGCTGCGTATGCTCAAAAACAGCAGCTGATGGGACAACAACAGCTCAAAGTCGAGGAGATGCTGCGAGCACAGAGGCCCATGTACCAGCGACAGGTAAAACCATACTACTGCAACCGCTGTAATGGCAATAAAGTTTCTTCGATCTGTAGATTCTGGCTGTGTATGCTCAAAAACAGCAGCTGACGGGACAACAACAGCTCAAGGTCGAGGACATGCTGTTAGCACAGAGGCCTATGTACCAGCGACAGGTAAAACCATACTACTGTAGTAGCTGTAACTGTGCAGGAACTCACCAATCAACTAAATATTTTGCAGGTGCTGTTTTTATGCAAAACAACAGCAACAACAGCTCAAGGTCGAGATGCTATGAGCACAGAGGCCATGTAATATCAGCTGCAAAAGTGCATAGCGAATTTATCAATGAATTCATTCATAATTTCTCTATGCAATTTTCCAGCTCACTGTACCAGCGACAGGTAAAACCATACTACTGAAACCACTGTAATGGCAGTAAAGTCTCTTCAATCTGTAGATTCTGGCTGTGTATGCGCAACAACAGCAGCTCATGAGGTATTAGAAGCTTTAGGTCGAGGAGACGCTGCTAGCACAGAGGCCTATGTACCAGCGACAGGTAAAACCATACTACTGTAACCGCTGCAAGGACAGCATAACATATTCAATCTGTAGAATCTGGCTATGTATGCTCAAAAACAAGTAATGGGACAATTACAGCTAAGGTAGGAGACGCTGCGAGCGAAGATATGTAGCTGTCATAGGTAAACCGTACACCTGCAATAGCTGCAACTACACCAGATAATTGGTTGGTCAACGAAAGTGTTGTAATCTTTTTCTTTTGCTCCATTTAGTATTCCTGTTTTTTAGCCATCATAAAACACGTAATACAAAACTCACTGCATTTACTAAGCAATTTGTTTTTATTTACAGGGCTCCGAACAAAGTCAAATCAGCTCCGCGGACGTTCACGATCAACTAGTCAACGAATACCAAAAACCCCTCCAGAACCAGATGTCCGTCGAGCAATACAACCAATATGTGGAGCTGCAACAGCTGCAGAAGCCTGAGGATTATCACCAAATGCATCCCATGCAGGGGCAGTCGCTGCCTCACAATATGATGAACTTCAGGTAGGCTGGCGGGGTCGCCATGTGAAGGAACATGTAAACTCAGTCTGTAGAGCCAGTACAACCAACATCTGGAGCTGTAGAGACCTGGAAAGCAAGTATGGTCGCGCGATAAATGATAAAACATGACTGATAATGGAGCAGGAGCACGATACAGCGACAATACATTTGATGAACTTTAGGTAGGTTTCTTGTGAAGTTGTTATGTGAGAAAATAATTAGAAAACTTCTAGAAGAAATATGTCGGGTTCTACCACTCACACGCACGTCGTCGGGCCCTAAATAGCTACTATTCCACTTTTAGAGCATCGTGGCACTTTGAATAAATCAGGCAGGCAAGCACGGTCGCGTGATAAACGATATAACGTCAGGCCGTCCTTTTCGCACTATTAGTAAGTGCGATAGGGACGCACTGATTCGATAAAGTTTATCCAACTAGTGTGCTACGCCCGCAGATTCAAACCAATTAGACCGTGTTTTGAATATTTCTTATTCTTTAATTGTTACCATAATCTAATGAACATTTTCCTTGCAGTCTCGCGGGCGACCGGCAGATATCTAGTCATGAAGGCACCCCGGTGCAGAATTACGCCACGAACCCGCTCCAGATGTACCAGCCAGCTCAGTCCCAGCCCGTACACAGCGTCATGCAGTACCAGAACCAAAACACCATGGAACAGCTGGAACAAGTCGCACAGTTGGCCAGTGTGCCGCAGTCTGTGCCGCAAACAGTCCAGAGCGTACCGCAGTCTGTACAGAGTTCTGTGCCGCAGGTGCAGACTTCTGTGCCGCAAACGGTGCAGAGTTTAGTGCCGCAGTCGGTACCCAATTCAATACCACAGGTACGTATTTTTGTTCTTATAGATCTTATTCACAATAGTATTGTAGAAACTGCCGTTCTGACCTACGCCAGCCGATAACATACGTAACGTCATGTAGTACTATAACCAGAATTGCTGAAATGATGACGACATTTAAATTACTATTTAATATCATAGAAAAAAAGTTTTCGTTCGCAAGTCGTATTCGATATAGGTATTCTCAGTGATTGCCCTCGTCATCTTAGTGTACAACTAAGTTTTCAATTGTTATAGGAGCTGGCAATCCCCAACTCGTTGCCTCAAGAGATCCGACCAGCTGTCTCCGAAGCGCCCCAAGCTTTAAACCTGCCCGAGCCGGAGAATGGCGCAGGCAACGGAACACATATAGAGCAGTTCCACACACCACTCACAGAGTTCCCCTCAGGAGCCACGCATGACGCCGCTATACGGCAGCCTGACCTGGCATCTGTGGAGGAGAAGCAAGACAGTCAAGAAGGTGAGGTTTAAGTCTGCTTTAGAGAATGGAACACGCAACGGCAGTCATATAGAACAGTTCCACACACCACTCACAGCGTTCCCCTCAGGAACCACGCATGACGCCGCTATACGGCAGCCTGACCTGGCATCTGTGGAGGAGAAGCAAGACAGTCAGGAAGGTGAGGTTTAAGTCTGCTTTAGAGAATGAAACACGCAACGGCAGTCATATAGAACAGTTCCACACACCACTCACAGATTTCCCCTCGGGAACCACGCATGACGCCGCTATACGGCAGCCTGACCTGGCATCTGTGGAGGAGAAGCAAGACAGTCAGGAAGGTGAGGTTTAAGTCTGCTTTAGAGAATGAAACACGCAACGGCAGTCATATAGAACAGTTCCACACACCACTCACAGAGTTCCCCTCAGGAGCCACGCATGACGCCGCTATACGGCAGCCTGACTTGGCTTCTGTGGAGGAGAAGCAAGATGGTCAAGAAGGTAGGATAACCTTCTAAAATCGTAAGCATTAAACTTTTATGCACTAGAGAACGGAGCAGACACTAAAGTATTTGTTCTTGTCCGAGCTTTGGCCTTGCACGAAATCGTGATACGAATCCGAAAAAAAAAGAAAAACGTGTTATAAAAAATCTTCTTAAAAATTACTCAGTTTTTAGGGTTCCGTAGTCAACTAGGAACCCTTATAGTTTCGCCATGTCTGTCTGTCCGTCCGTCCGCGGATAATCTCAGTAACCGTTAGCACTAGAAAGCTGAAATTTGGTTCCAATATGTATATCAATCACGCCAACAAAGTGCAAAAAAAAAATGGAAAATAATGTTTTATTAGGGTACCCCCCCTACATGTAAAGTGGGGGCTGATATTTTTTTTTCATTCCAACCCCAACGTGTGATATATTGTTGGATAGGTATTTAAAAATGAATAAGGGTTTACTAAGATCGTTTTTTGATAATATTAATATTTTCGGAAATAATCGCTCCTAAATGAAAAAAAAAGTGCGTCCCCCCCCTCTAACTTTTGAACCATAAGTTTAAAAAATATGAAAAAAATCATAAAAGTAGAACTTTATAAAGACTTTCTAGGAAAATTGTTTTGAACTTGATAGGTTCAGTAGTTTTTGAGAAAAATACGGAAAACTACGGAACCCTACACTGAGCGTGGCCCGACACGCTCTTGGCCGGTTTTGTTTTTACAGTACACATGAAGTTATATCACCGTACTTGTTAGGTAATGAGCTTATTACGCAACTATGTCAAGAATTTAAATGGCCATATTACTGTAAAACGTTGTACGATAAAAAAAACGTATAAGTAATTCGCAACTCGTATCGATTTAAAACACTCTCTACGTTCGTGTTTTAATAGCCACTCGTTTCGAAATTCTTATTTATCGCAATTTTATCATAAATATCATAATGCACTATTATGTAACCAATCCACCCTAACTACAACTTTTACAATGTCATGGTCATATTACAAAAGTGCTATAGCAGTCTTCAGAAACTGTATCGCTTTATCAATATTCGATGTTTGTGTGTTCCAGTAGGCACGGCGATTCCATCTCCAATAACGGGCGACAAGAAGTCTCGCGGCTCCAAAAAGCGCTCGAGGGAGAAGGACAAACTGCCCAAGCTTACGGTGCTAGAGGTGAGATGTTATTTATTTATATTGTCTAAGAAATATTATAAGATCTATATGACTTCATCATAACTTCCGCAGTCCTAGTGTACAATTTTTTGTACATATTCAAAAAAATATTCTAAACTCGAAAACAAAACAATTTCTTCAGTGACTTAGGAGGTCACGCATAGCTAAAAATTTCACTGTCTCGCTCTGAATGGTAAACATTACGTCTTTGTGATAAAAAGTGGAACACTGGACAGTGAACGTGTTAACCCAACGACGGTTTTGCGTAAAAAAATAGCGTCAAAACCTGATTTTACTATTGATTAAGATTTCACCTTGATTAAGAGAATAAACTGTTTCTTGTGTGTGTTTGTCATAAAACCTTCAAGATCTGTCATAATATAATCATGAAACAATGTGTGTAGGTAAACGAGACGAACGTGGAATGTCAGCTGGAGTCTAAGTCCAAAACGGTGACGTTTAAGTTCGACGTCACCGATGTCAACCCGGAGGAAATTGCTACCAATCTGGTGAGGACTATAGACATTTTGTAACCTATACTGATTTCAGAACATTGGTATCGAAATGCTGTGAAATCCTTCATCCTTTTTTGTTATAAGTATTTTATGATGTTCAGTATAATTATTTTCACTTTAATTATTAGCCTGTGTGGTGACGGGTTAAGAATTTCACCACCCCCTTTCTTCCCATGGGTGTCGTAGAAGGCGACTGTGGGATATGGGTTAAATTGTGGCGTAGGCGAGGGGCTGGCAACCTGTCACTGCAATGTCACAGTTTCGTTTTCTTTCAACCCCTTATTTGCCAAGAGTGGTACTGAAAATTTAGTAGTTTCATGTGCTCTGCTTATCCCTTTATGGGATACAGGCGTGATTGTATGTTGTATGTATGTATTAATATTATTTTGGACAAAATTGCGCTGGAACCGTTAGAAAATTTTAAATATTTACTTCTTGTTTACATCACTGACATTCGATGACTTTCGATGACGAGTGTCAAATAGTAATTGTCAGGCTATAATTAGTACGAAAAAATAAGGAGCTTATAAAGGTACGAATTTACTTTAATTTTTTTTTAAATTAATCATGATGTTTTAAACTTATTATTTTATTATAAATAGATCATATAAATTAAAAGTATTTTTCTAGTTTGAGTGCTAGGAATGAAACTCATTAGTAATATGTGTTTTTTTTCAGGTGTCAAATAACTTACTGCCAGATTGGCAAGCGATGACATTTATGGAGTTGATAAAGGACATCGTGCAGCAAGTAATCACCAACCCTGGCTGCACGCCGGTGCTAAATCCGCAGCATTCTGCGCTGCGTTTGCAGCTCGATAAGGTACGGTATACTTTAAAATTGAACTGAACTACTCATATGAACGAAGAAGTGACTAAGGCCTCGTGTCTGAGGCTGGAATCGAATTAGCGTATTCTGCAATCGCGGCAGATGCCTATGTCCTTTCGGCAACCCAGGTCACAGTCGCTTAGGTCGAAATAACCTTTCATATGAGTAATCTACTATACAAGGACTCGTGGCGCCCTCTAATAGTACAAGTTGATATTTTTCCATTAGAAGATAATTTAACTTGTGTCAATTAGAACATATCGATGGCGAAGTGCCATGAACTCCTAACTAAGTACGAAAACCTAAGTAGTCGGGAGGAGTTCATGGTACTTCACCGTCGATATGGTATATCAGTCGAGTCCAATGCGCGCAGCGGTGCAGACGCATTGATGGTTTAATTAAATTATAATTGCGAAATCAGCGCGCGCGCTTTGCCGCGACCGGTAATCGACACGATGGCAGATTCCAAACCGAATCAAACCATCGTAAATGAATTCCTCGCTTTCCTTCAAGAGAAAGACAAGCTGTTACTGGAAGGGGCGATGGATGCGGCAGCTGCTTTCCGGATGTCTTCGCGTGCGTCGAGGTTCTCCGTGGACGACATCTGTGAAGCGAAGAGAGTGTTGTGCGAGTCCCTTGGGATTGCCGGCACCTATGTACCTCACCGGAGAGGCGACGAAACCGGGAAGAAAAGTCTCGAGGACATTAAGAAGATCCTGAAGGAGTACAAAGATCGGATTCCGGAGTTTGTTGCGACGGATATCAACGTTCCGCCGTACGATCCGGATAACGTCGACGTTCGCAGCTTGTTTAGGGAAATCGTGGCCCTAAAAACAAGTTTAGCCGCAGTTATCTCGAAGTTTGAAGCTAGCATGGAAACGATTACCGAGTTACGCAACGAAATCAAATGTTTGCGGTATGCTCCAGCTCGGTCAGCTGTTTCAGACTTAGAGTGCGATCATCGACCTATGGACACTCGTGTCGTGTCGGTTAGTTTGCACGCTGCTGACGCTGTAAAAAGTGCTGCACGTGCCGCCGCCCCGCGCGCGCCCCTCACTCCGCGCGCGAGGCCGCCTCCTGTTTCGTCGAAATCACGGTGTCAGCGTGCATACGCTGACGTCACTGCCGGCCGGTCTACTGCAACTAGCCGGGTCAATGCACCAACTACAAAGGGATGTGAAGTACGGGCACCTGCCAAGGAAAATACTTCCCGCACCAATGTGGATGAAGAGGGGTTCACATTGGTGGAAAAGAAGAGCAAGGCGCGCAGAGCGGCTCGCAAGACTATGTGTGGCTCTGCGGAACCGGTGAATTCTGGTCTACGGATTGCCACACCGAGTAGGGCGCTCTACGTGTCTCGCCTGCATTACTCCGCCATGGCCGACGAGGTGGTGGACTACGTTCGCCGGAAGACTGGCTACACGCTGAGGGTGCAACAGCTGCAGTCGCGTCACTACGTGCACTTCAGCTCGTTCGTTGTGCGCGTGCCGCGGCCGCTGCAGGACACCATCGCGAGCGCAGACTTCTGGCCGAAAGGTGTGGTTTTTCGGCGGTTCCGGGGCAACCTGCCAAATCCCACACCGGGGCAAACGACGCAACGGAGCCACGCTGTGACGTCATCGCCCAAATCAATTGTTTAATTTTATTTTTAATTTTGTTTTCTTTATTTTCTGTCTTTTTTGTTATCTAAGTTTCGTGACGCATTGGTTTTACTGTAAGGTCATGTAAACATGTTTTTACTAATAAATAAATAAATATCTCGTGGTCGTATAAGGTACTGACGTGTGTAGTGTAGCGGGCGGCCAACGTCCGGGCGTTGTGCCATCGTGGACATATCGGGATAAGTGACATATGAACGGGTTCGAAAAGCGTTTATATAATTGTTTGGTTAAATATTTGTCTGTTTTCCGTAGACTGACTACGACAGCGAGACGACGGAGCGCGAGGAGAACCTGACGGACTCGAACCAGGACAACTCGGAGTGCACCACGCCCACCGCCAGCACCGACCACCTCGCGCTCGCCGACCTCGCATTAGACCCGCCCCACGGCGCTGCGGGGCTCCCGGGCCCGCCCCAGGGCGCCGAGGCGGAACATGAAGCGCCGCCCAAGCCCACACACATAGACAATATCGCGAGGAAGATCAGCACCGCCTCGTCTATAGGTAAGTTCCACTCTAACCGGGACTACTCTGACGGCCCAGCCACGACATTGGTCTAAACGGTGAGCGGCAGCCATACGTGCGAATGAAAAGTCCCATCGCTGTGTCTCGCGCCAATATATGGCCGCCGCTCACCGCTGTCGCGCTTAGACCAATGTCGTGGCTGAGCCGTGATCGCAGCACCGACCACCTCGCCCGCGCTGGGGGGTTACCATGACGTACTAAATACGTTCAGTTTAGGTCGAGAGAAAGGGACACAGCTATAGCAGTTACATAGCTCCGTCCCTCTCTCTCAATCTAAACTGAACGGCTTTAGCACGTCATGGTAACCCCCCTGATCTCGCAATTAGACCCGCCGGCTAGCCCGGCCGGAGGGCTGCGGAGGGAGAGGTGGACCATGAAGCGCCGCCGAAGCCGAGCTATATACATACACCGCCTCGTCTATAGGTACGCTATATGCTCTGTTACTTACTGAATGGCACTGTAACTGGCGCAATCTGTATGATAATGCCTTCAGTAATTTTATGACCATCAGGATAAGGTTTTCAACTGTCGGGTAAATTCAATTAATCGAAATATTTGCAATATTTTAGACTAACTTGAACGCCATAAGATGTCGCTCGGTCTCATTGACCAATCTGCCGAATAATTTTGATGACTCGGTTGAAGTCTCGGTAGCTCAATTAGCAAAGCGCTAGAGTAACGATTCAAAGGCAGTCACTCACTCGAGACGGACATTCTTTGTGGTCAACCTGCAAACTAACTGATCTTCAAACCACCGAAGTATCGGTTAAATGAGTCTTATTATTAATTCTAACATAAACATTATTGATTTATTTCCCATTTTCAGGTTCCAATCAATCCGACGGCGGGTCCGCGCCTCCGGACCGCTCGGCCAGCTCAGAATCTCAGAACGGCGACAAGAAACCGCCCGCCTCCGCCTCCGCCTCCGCGCCCGCCCGCGCGCAAGATCTCACGCTTCGTCGTCAGCCCCGTAGTCCCCAGACCTGCTGAACGCGAGAAACAAGAGAAACTGTATTCAGAGGTCGCTAAAGAACCCAAGCCAGAAGTTAACGGACTCGATAAGGACAAAGAATTCGTTCCCACTCACCAGTACTCCGTACCTCAGCTCTCCCACGCCCCGCAAACTTTAACCGACCATAGGCCGCAGGAATTGACCAGTATACCCAATAGTATACCTAATAGCATACCTAATAGTATACCGAATGTGAGCAGTATACCGGCGCCGCAGACGATGCCGGCCCCTATGCCCGCGAGTGTGCAGTCGATCGCGCCGCCGCTGCCCGCCTTCCAGAACATAAGCCCGCTGTTGAACACGCTGCAGCCGAATTTGACGACGCCGCTGCAGATCGCGACGGATACGCCGATTTTGGGACTCAGTCAAGTGAGTTTTTGTATACATTTACTAAAAACTCAAAACTTTTTCGCATGAGAAAATTAAACTTCAAATTATTTATTGAGATACTAATGCTAAAAAATACCCTACTTATTTTTATTTATCCAGAAAACTGGTGATCGTTATTGGAGTAATTGAGTTGGCTATTATCTTATGCAAAACTGAAATTTCTGTCATTTTTTGGTATTTTATCATTAAGTTAAAAAACTGCTAATTAAAGTATTAAAATACAAATAAATAAAGTTAAATTACACTGCTAAAACAAATGTGTAGCTTGTTCACATTTTCTGGCTATGAAGTCAATGCAAAGTTGTTATCTTATGCGAACATAGTAACTTTGTTCTTTGTTTACAAGTAGCAAGGTACTTAGAGTTACAAACCGGACTTAATCGCGTAAGGCACTGGTCCCACCGCGAGCTAGTAAGCTGTGAGCTATCAGCTATAAAAACGAATAAAAGATAAGCACTCCCGTGCAAATAAAAGAGATACGGCGATATTTATAGTTCATCGCTGAGCGAGTAACTATAAACATCGCCGTGTCTCTTATTTGCACGGGAGTGCTTATCTGTTGTTCGTTTTTATAGCCGGATAGCTCATAGCTTATTAGCTCGCGGTGGGACCAGTGCCTAAAGCTATGTTTTTAACCTCTGAAGTTTCAAGGACGGCATTGTCCCCGTGATCTCGGAGCAGACTGATTTACATTACACGATTTTAAGTTCAGTTTGTAATAGGTGTAAAAATCGTGGAAGTTTAAATCAATATATATCTGTTTATCAGGTGGGCACACCAATGGCCGCCGACCTAGCTCTCAACACGGGTCTGAGCCAGCAGGAAGCTCTGGCGAACCGCCTCCCGTTCGCGCAACCGGTGGACTCGTATCCCAACGCCGAGAACATACAGCGCATGCTGCTCAAACAGAACATCATGAAGTAAGTTTTGTACAACTATTTTATAAAGAAAAATCACACAATTACGGAACTGGTCTCACCAAAAGCGTGTTAGCGAGTTAGAAACGAACAAGAGATAGTCTCTCCCGAGTAAATAAAAGAGAGGGCGCTATCATCGCGTCTCTTTTATGGGAGACTAGCTTTTTCCCGCGGCATCGCTCGCGTTCAATTGGAAATTTGCGACAGGCTTCATACAAACTGCCACCCCGTATTTTAAGGAAGTGTGTGTGTGTGGAAGTATCCACCTGCCATCACTCTGCCTGGCAAGATGCCCCGCCCAATTCCATTTGAGTTAACACACAGACTTTAAATACTGACATGTGTTGTCCTCAGCCAACAGCAGAACCTGTCGGGGCCGAACCTGCTGGGGCTGCTCAACCAGCCCGCCTACCCGCAGCCCGAGCTCATGTTGCACAACACGCTGCTCAACAACGCGCAGCCCGGTAACTACAGCTATAGCCTCGCTTACCTATCCGGCTCACTGTAGCTCGAAACATATGGCTTATTCAAGGATGCCGGTCGTCTGCCATCTTGTGGATTAAGTAGCATAAGATTGTAACTCAGCAGTCAGCACCAAAAAGTTAAGGGTATAGGCACACCTCGGACACTGGCGATCAAATATATGAAAGAGGCGCGTTCCTAGCACACAGTCTAAGCGCGTGTAGGTGAACGCGTACTATGCTTGTATGAGTGAAATATGACAGGTGGACTGTTCGCGTTTTTGACAGGCGGTAACTGTGAGGTAACCGAGAGGGGGTGGGCGGCACTTTCAGCGGGGAGCAGGAGTGACCATACTGTACAATAGTACTCTTTATTATACTGTGTTATAGGCTACTAGACATATCGAATTTGGCATAAGAAATGATTGTCTTGTGTAGTATTTAACGTAAGAAACCAATATTTTAGATTTTGGATATTAAAAGTGTTCATACACTTTTAATATCCACTGACTACGTATTTTCGATTAAAATGTGTGTAACTTTTTTTTTATTTTAGCCACCGAAAATGCTGTCAACGATGTAGTGACGTCATAGAATAAGAACCTAACTTGGTATCGAATCAATCACTGACATAATGACCTTTATGCACCATACTTAAATGTCAGGAAATGTTGTTTTCTAGTTGAATTACGTCATACACAGATAGGCTATAGATTAACATGGCTGATTTTGGTTTTGCCTGATTACGTAAAAGAATTTTTTTGGGGTTTTTAAGTCATAATAAAATATAGTTTTTTTTCGGTTAATTAGACAGTAATTAATAATATCAGCCAGATTTAAAAAAAGGGTCAAGTACACTGTTTGATTTGCTTCCTGCTGGGATTCCTCTTTATTTCTATATTTGTCTTCCAAATTCTATCTAAATACTACAGACTTTTGTTGTGTACAGTATAACATATGATATGAATCTCTTTATTCACAAAATCAGGTCCACAAGGTGGTAGACGCTTAACGCGCAAATGCCAAAAAAAATGTACGAGAAAATCTACCGGTTACGAATTTTGGTTGATCCTTGAATAACCAGGCAGGCAGGGTATACTTAATATTGTCTGAACCTTTCATCGTTTTATCAAATAGTCGTAGCCTATTGTTCTAGTTGTCATTTCACTTGAGATGATGCTTTAATCATAAACTCGCTCTGTTTGAATGCACATTACATCTATAGTATTTGTAACCTATGTCAAAACAGCACGATAAAAAAATTAAGAATATTTGTAACACCTAAAATTATCCACTGATTGTATTTTCTTCCAGTGTGTTTTCGATCTTCTGTGTCTACCTGTTTCCGCATGATGACGATGATCGTGTTTATATAGTTCGAATCGATCCGTGGACATTAGAGAACAGTCTTAGAACCCTTTGCTATGTCATAATTTAGTTCCACGAAGAAAGAGCTGCCTCGCGAGGAAATTACCGCGCGAAGTACAGGTCTGTGTAGATGGGCCATTTTTTTTTCCAAGTTGTCCCCACTTTTTTTGGATTTGGAAATTTTTATGTGGTTTCCAATCAGAATCGCGAGCTCTTTCAATCCTACTAGGATAAAAAAAGTGTCCCAAGGTTTCTTTCCCATTCCATACATTTTGTATGGTGGTAACGGAATGGAAAGTTTGAAAAATGTATGGAAATCTTGGGTCAATTTTTTTCTTTTCGAAAGACCTCGCGGTTCTGAGTATGAATCGCGTAAAAAATACCCATGTTCGAAAAAATGTGGGGTGGACAACAAAATGGCCCAGATGTGCCTCGGGCGAGGCAATACGCCTCGCCAGGCGGTTCATTTTGTGTGCCTTATCACATTAGTTATAACCACGATTATCACACGATTCCTTTATATTCCTTGTCCCTATTCTATGAAACCTGGGCTATTTCTTTTTAAGAGGCTGATGATCTGATTCTCTCAGAACATGATATTTCGGGTTCATTGAGCTCAGAATCACTAGTTGATTATAATTATAATGATGAAAAAAAAATTCTTAACAATTTTTTATAGAAATCTGTCTGTCACATTGTTTAATGGTGTGATGGAAATAGGGAATAAGGCATGATTTTTTTTATTTATTACTGAAAATAAATGTAACCCATCCAAAATATAAAAACCACTATCATTTTCGGGCAATTTTAACGCGGGCATTTTGGCGCGCTCGATCGAGTGTAATCTGACGTCAATACGTATACGTCTGGCCGTACACACGAGTGGGAGCGAGAGAATAATAACTCTTTATCGCTCCCACACACGTCAAGCGTAACATGACGTCACGTTGAGTTTTGAGAATTTGTGCGGGAATGAAAAAAAAAAAAAACACTTTGAAAATTTAATTTCACTATTAAATTACGGTAAATCTCAAAATGATGTTGTAAACCTGTGTTTTCTAGCAATAAAGATTAAAAAATGATTGATTTAATGGGGTAGGCGAGAGGCTGGCAACCTGTCACTGTAATGTCACAGTTTCGTTTTCTTTCAACCCCTTATTTGCCAAGAGTGGCACTGTAACTTTAACAGTTTCATGTGCTCTGCCTACTCCTATATGGGACACAGGCGTATGTAAAGATTAAAAATAAAAATATTTTGGCCATTTTGGAGTTACGTGCATATTCCCTATTGCTGATGATTCCGAGTAGAATGAACCCAAAACGGAGATGTGTGAGAATGATATTTGCCGAAAGCGGCCACTTACCTTACTGTGCGTGGCACCCGTGACTAACCGCACGTCTCCCCAGCGCTGACGCAGCGCCTGCCGCCCTACCCCGCCTACCAGCCCATGCTCGCCTCCGCCAACGACCTCTACGGTAAGTTCATCTACCCTGTCGCTAGCTCTCATCACTATCAACTTAGTGTAAGGCCCCTGAGTGCACGCTCGGAGCGGGGCGAGTGATCGTGCGTCCACCCCTATAGCACATCTCGGACACTGGCGATCAAATATATGAAAGAGGCGCGTTCCTAGCACACAGTCTAAGCTCGTGTAGGTGAACGCGTACTATGCTTGTATGAGTGTAATATGACAGGTCGACTGTTCGCGTTTTTGACAGGCGGTAACTGTGAGGTAACCGAGAGGGGGTGGGTGGCACTTTCAGCGGGGAGCGGGAGTGGCCATACTGTACGATAGTACTCTTTATTATACTGTGCCTATAGGCTACTAGACTCGTATCGAATTTAGCACATCAAGTTATTGTTTTCTGTAGTATTTGACTTAAGAAATCAATATTTATAGCTTGCGGGCATTAAAAGTGCGTGATGACTGCGCATTTTTAATTAAAGATGTGTGTATGTTTTTTTTTTAATTATGGACTCCGAAAACGGTGTTGGCCAATGGAGTGACGTCACATAATTCAGATCAACTATGGAAATTAGAGGTAGTAATCTGATCTCCATAGAAGCAACCTCTATTGTATTAAAATTCATAGTCGTTGACGGGTGTGACAATGTGAAATATTTTTTCTAAATATACTGACGTCATGTCATAGACATTCTATAGATTAATACGGCTGATATTGTTTTTGCCTGATCACGTAAAAGTAAACTTTAATTTTTTTTGTGGCTTTTTAAGTCGTAATAAAATATGGTACTATTTTTTTTCGTTTAATTAGACAGTAATTAATAATATAAGACAAGCGCTGGTAGCCTAGCGGTAAGTACGTGCGACTTTCGTTCCGGAGGTCGCAGGTTCGAACCCCGGCTCGCACCAATGAGTTTTTCGGAATTTATGTGCGAAATGTCATTTGATATTTGCCAGTCGCTTTTCGGTGAAGGAAAACATCGTGAGGAAACCGGACTAATTCCAAATAAGGTCTAGTTTGCCCTTCGGGTTGGAAGGTCAGATGGCAGTCGCTTTCATAAAAACTAGTGCCTACGCCAAATCTTGGGATTAGTTGTCAAAGCGGACCCCAGGCTCCCGTGAGCCGTGGCACATGCCGGGATAACGCAAAGAGGATGATGATAAACGATTTCTATTCTATTCTATAATAATATAAGACATACTTTAAAAAAGGGTCAAGTAGCCTATTCAGCATCTATTCAGGACACTTGTATGAGCTTCAATAGTTTCATATGCACGTCGCACGTTCCGCCCCGCTGCACGCTTAATATGAGCGTGCAATCAGGCCTTTCGCTTAGAATTCTATAGCGATTAAACTTCCCAAGTGTTTGCCTCGCAGGGAAGTTGCCGCGCGAGGCAGTTTAGTGGGTTAAAATTGTCGAAAGTGTGCCTGACGTCAAACAAATGTATTTTCTCAAACATGCAATGAAATATTGTCTTTACGTTCCTTAAAATGGGCTGGGAAGTATCGCTTTTTGGGCGCAACAACTCGAGAGGACTGTAAAGGGATTTCATATTATTTTTCAGGCCTAGGCCTGCAAAGTAACTTTTTTTTATAAAATATTGTCCTTTAGAGCATTTTTTTCATTTCATTGTATGTTTGAGAAAAGCACTATACATGCCTCGGCGTGAAAACGGATTCCCGGCCTCGTATCCCTATCCGGTATATACCCACTTGGCCGGAAATCCTCATTTTCCCGGTCTCTGATGTAATGTACTATTGCGGCCACTATGCCTGAGGGGAGCACGTTTTTCGTAGACCAAACGAAGACTGACAAAATCGAAAAAACGTTATCCGCTTCACTGTAGTTTTTGCATATTCGACTGCCAATCTAGGGTTTACTGGTGAAACCCGATAAGTTTAGCAAACTTACAGGCAATTATGGTCGCGCGATAAATGATAAAACATCTGGCCGTCCCTATCGCACTTACTAATAGTGCGACAGGGACGGCCTGATATTTTATCATCTATCGCGCGACCATGCTACCCGTGCTGGTTTTTGAAATTCGAACTATTCGCAATTTCCACAATGTTGTTATTTCAAGGACAAATTACCTCGATTTGTTGGGTTTCACCAGTAAACCCTCGAAATTTGGTTTTTGCTATAGGGTCTCTTAAGGCTGCTTTTCTCTGCAATTTCCCTGCGAGACGAATTTCACTGTTTGTGTCGGTTTGTAAAATACTTTTAGGCACTGGTCCCTCCAAAAGCGAGTAAGGTATGAACTATCGGCGATAGAAACGAACAAAAGATAGTCGCTCACGTGTAAATGAAAGAGAGAGCTAACGGTTTATCGTTCATCGTTTAGCGACGAATAACTCGCTCGCGCTATCATCGCGTCTCTTTTATTTACACGGGCGCGAATATTTTGTTCGTTTTAATAGCCGATAGTTCAATTACTCTTTTGGTGGGACCGATGCCTTATGGAGAATATGAACATTTTCTAGTTCCTACTTAATTTAATCGTAACTTGGGAATAGGCTAGTTTCCTACTTGTCAAATCAGTTTCTTTTTATGAACTGTCAAAACGATTTGCTAATATAGAATTACTATGAAATACTGAGGAGTGACGTCACGGTCAATTCATATACTTTATATCTTTCTTAGCACTTAGTACTTATTATTTATTTTACTTAGTATTTATTTTTTTCTTAAGCCGCTGTTATCTGGTCAAATCACGCATGTAACTGACTTCCACGATACAGGCTTAGCCTAGTGTGGGGGTCGTCGATTAATTGCATACTGTATTTTAAACAAATTCTCTTGAAATAAAACTATGGAAACGGATTAAATCGCGTATAATGAAATTCTCTTGGTTAATAAAATATATTTTTTTTTTCTCTCTGACTTATTTAAATATAAATGATGTTTAAACATAACTACTGTCCATATTTTTCTTCTAATTGTGTGCGGCTTTATTTCGTGCACCGCATAAAATATAAAAATTTTACCTTCCAATAAAATTATTATTATTTTGCCTGGTATATCCGAGGTCTTTATAGAGAGAGAGAGTACGTCGTAGACGTCGCATCGGACCGATAGA
The DNA here is from genome assembly GCF_023078275.1 of Leguminivora glycinivorella. Taxonomy (NCBI): domain Eukaryota; kingdom Metazoa; phylum Arthropoda; class Insecta; order Lepidoptera; family Tortricidae; genus Leguminivora; species Leguminivora glycinivorella. Next base: position 15,589,339 of record NC_062991.1, read on the forward strand.
TGGCGCCATCGTTCGTTGTAAGTCGCTCCGGCGTCACACCGCCGCGATGTTGGTAGTCCCGTTTTCCCCCACCTGCAACATAAGGCTCCTCGCGCCCCGACCCGCCACCAGCCACCCTCATTGTTGAGGAGAAGTGCCGACGGTATATTAAGCCTACCAGGAAGGCATCACTCAGACCTCGGATATACCAGGCAAAATAATAATAATTTTATTGGAAGGTAAAATTTTTATATTATTTGTGCCGTTTGTATATCCGAGGTCTTTATAGAGAGACCTGTTTATTATCTCCTGGTGGCGAGTCAGCTGGCGCGCAAGCCTTTGGTAGCCCTATTGGCATAGCATAGAAGAATAAGTGAATCAGTTGTTGAACCGATTTGACAGATGTATCAGTCGAAATCGCCTTCGATCCACGAATATCTCGGTGCCAGAAACGCCTAAAGAGATTTTCGTGATGACGTTTAGCTTTAGTCAGCGAATAGTTAGAGAAATGACATTATTATACATCGCAGATCAAAACCAAAAAAGATGTAGGCGAGGTTGACTTGAACAAGATACAAAAACTTTAGATACACTATTATTATTAACAGAGACGTTATTTTATCAGGTTATAAACCCAATTTCAGACACAAAGTGTGGAAATTAACTGTAAAAGTAGTGTAACTATCTGTACTGTAGCAGGGTAACGTAATTGATACTGCTTTTGTCAACCCTTCGTAAAAATTATCAAAATCAATATTAGCTTTGATATGACTATTTAAAGTCCAACGTCTTACGTCCATATCAAACACAGAAAAAGGTCATCACTCACGCGCCCAAGGGCTATTTGTTACAATACTGGTATTTTCGATCAGACTATTTCGCGTCAAGCGAGCGCGGCTGCAAGTGAGACTCCTGAACTCTGAACTCTTTTTAGTGAGGGCATTTGAGGATACTGATCGCTCGGTAAAACTAGCCTAGAAGATGAAAAGTACGAGCGCTGTCGATTGCTACTACACTGGACGGAGGTATCAGTCGATTTCTTCAAGTCAGTCATTGACTCTTAGGGTAATCCATTACCTAATCCAAAACCCGATGCGACGGATTTCTACTTCGTGCAATGAAGGTCGACAGCGTAGACTGAGAGGTGACGTCCGTGTCGCATCGCTGGTGGTTGCTGAACACGTCGTGGTAGCAGGTCAAGGGATGAATTAAAACACCGCCACACATGCGCGCTTTGAGAGCGTAGGCGGAGCGCAATAATGGCGGTGCACCGCACAAACGCTGGCGTTGCGCCCAGTGGGCGCTAGCGGGAACTAACGAGCGCGGATTGCGAGCGCAACGCGCGCGGGACGCGAGCGGAATGCGCGCGCATTCAGCGCGCTGATAGCGTAGCGTTAGCGAAGCGGAATGCGCTTTATGTGTGGCGGAGGCTTAATACGTACCATTGTACGGCGTAATGCAGGGCTCTCGCAGACGAAGAGGAACGATGACGGGCGAAGCAGAAGAAGGCGAGGTCACCGAAGATCACTTGGCTCCCAGGGGGTGCATACTGACCTCGTACGACAGTCTGTTGGAGTCAGCAGTTACTGTCGTAGTTACTCGTAACAGAAGAGATGTAGTCCTGCCATCGTACAGCATAACATAACATACAACCGAACTGTGCATAGCATATAGTGCTATGCGAACCTTAATCCGGCTGCATGTCACTTCAGTCGCCAGCGCCACCGCCTGTTGAAGATTATTTTCCATCGGAAGAGCTTTACTTCGTACAATGTTACGATTATTGAAGGTCTTATCGGGCTGCAGATGCAAGCAAAACAGGAGCGATTGGCCTACAGCTATCGGCAGCTGTACGAGGTAATGCTGGAAACTGCAGCGGTGCAACCTTCCTCCGTAGACTACGAAAGTTGTGAAATTGATGAAATCAGGTTCTACGATCGAATCAAGCACTATTAATTCAGTATAGTCGAGCCAGATGATAATGAAGTCCTCCTGAGTTTCTGGCCCCTTTCGCTTTGAGCTGGAATCTCAAGTTCACTAAGGCGAAGCGGGTTTATTTTTCCCAATTTGTTTATTAGAGGCTCGGCGAACAAGTTCATCTCTCGAATGGACAGGGGGCGCCACAAGCCTCCGGGAAATCTTCGTGTACTTGGAACCCCCGCGGCCAGATTACCGATCGGTTTTGGTGTCCGCCCGGTAAACAGACGCACGCTCAGGATGCAGGATGCTGGCTCGAATTCAGATCTGGACATTCTGAAAGAGATTTTTTTTTTTTAATTCCGCAAACCTTTACGATGTCTTTGACCTACACAATGAGCGATGTACAGGAACCACAGGGTCGTCTCGCGAGGCGCCTCTCCGATTAGATAGCTCGCGAACATCGTCAGGACACCCTCGCAGCAGTGCGGCTCCTCGTCCGGTTATTGACGTCTTACCTCGTTCAACTAAGGGTGGCCAAGCCACCTTAGGACGTAGCATCTTTAGAATTTATCTGTTCTCACTTCGGCGACGGAGGAGTCCTTGGTCAAAATAGAGTGTAAATACTGTCAAAGTACTTCACGGGAACTGGAAAGAGAAGAGTGGATACCATAGTGTACGGGATGTCAGCTGATAGCGGCGCCCGGCGTCACATTGGAGGGTAGTATCAGCCTGGTCAGCAACAGAGTCTGCAACGATACCGTAGCAGACGGAGCCTGGATAGTTGTGGTCGTGGCACCATTGTAGCGGAAGACAGTGTTCGCGGTGAGCGTGACATCAGGCGCGACGGCAGCCGCCGACATCGGCGTGGCGGCCAGCGACACCAAGGGAGCACATCAGCAATCTTACCAGCTTGTCACTGCAGCAGACGGTGTTACGTTCGGCGGTGAGATTGAGACGGCCGTCGTCAGCTCGAAAGGCGTCTTCGATGCCCCTGTCGCGTCACGCAGTATCGTTCTCGGTGGCCCTCTCGAGGTCAGCGCTGGAGGCACCGGCGCCAGCGTGGCAGTCAGCTACATCGGTGAACAGCATCAACAGAGTTCGCGGCGTCGTCACGGCAGACGCGGCAGGAAAATTAGCGACGCCTTCGCGGCAGCCGCAGTATTGCGCTCGGTGGCGCGATGAAGGTCGCCGCGTCTGCAATCTTACCTCGTGCGATCGAGGCGACATCAAGGCGCCAGCATCAGCGTGGCGGCCGACGACACCGGTGGAAAACTTCAAGTAGCTTGCGGCGTTGTCACGGCAGACGCAGCAGAAGGATTGCGACGCCTGTGCAGCGGTTAACAGTATTACGCTCCGCATCACCACTGAGGCGCCAGCATAAGCGTGGCGGCCAGCAATACTGGTGGACAGCTTCGGCAGGGTCGCGGCGTTGTCACGGCAGATGAACGCTCTACATCACCATCGAGGCGTCAGCATAAGCGTGGCGGCCAGCGATACTGGTGGACAGCTTCAGCAGGATCGCGGCGTTGTCACGGCAGATGAGCGTGCTGCATCACCATCGAGGCGCCAGCATAGGCGTGGCGGCCAGCGATACTGGTGGCCAGCGATACTGGTGGACAGCTTCAGCAGGATCGCGGAGTTGTCACGGCAGATGAGCTCGCTGCATCACCATCGAGGCGCCGGCATAAGCGTGGCGGCCAGCGATACTGGTGGACAGCTTCAGCGGGATCGCGGCGTTGTCAGCAGGCTCGCGGCGTTGTCAAGGCAGACGCACGCTCTGCATCACCATGGAGGCGCCAGCATAAGCGTGGCGGCCAGCGATACTGGTGGACAGCTTCAGCAGGATCGCGGCGTTGTCACGGCAGACGAACGCTCTGCATCACCATCGAGGCGCCAGCATAAGCGTGGCGGCCAGCGATATTGGTGGACAGCTTCAGCAGGCTCGCGGCGTTGTCAAGGCAGACGCACGCTCTGCATCACCATCGAGGCGCCAGCATAAGCGTGGCGGCCAGCGATACTGGTGGACAGCTTCAGCAGGATCGCGGCGTTGTCACGGCAGACGAACGCTCTGCATCACCATCGAGGCGCCAGCATAAGCGTGGCGGCCAGCGATATTGGTGGACAGCTTCAGCAGGCTCGCGGCGTTGTCAAGGCAGACGCACGCTCTGCATCACTATCGAGGCGCCAGCATAAGCGTGGCGGCCAGCGATATTGGTGGACAGCTTCAGCAGGCTCGCGGCGTTGTCAAGGCAGACGCACGCTCTGCATCACCATCGAGGCGCCAGCATAAGCGTGGCGGCCAGCGATACTGGTGGACAGCTTCAGCAGGATCGCGGCGTTGTCACGGCAGACGAACGCTCTGCATCACCATCGAGGCGCCAGCATAAGCGTGGCGGCCAGCGATATTGGTGGACAGCTTCAGCAGGCTCGCGGCGGAGGTGGCCGCGCTGGTAGCCTGCGTATTGACGACTGATCACTAACGGCGCGGCGCTCGCGTCGGGGCAGCAGCAGACATACTTACAGCGTCGCACGCGACGCCTATGCGGCGGCCACAACGTTATTCGGCGGCACCGCAGAGGTCGTTAACGAGGAAGCAACTTCGGCGGCGCCGATGTGGCGGACAACACTGCCGCGGTCAGTGGCGCTATCGCAGCGCTACCAGTAAGTTTCGGCGCCGACACGTGTCCGCCGTCCTCCGCACCGAATCGGAAACCGAACATGTTCTTTCTAAAATAATATGAAGCTGCTCACCCATTCGTCGGAGAAATTCAAACCTCCTTGGAGCGCGGTATTCCTTCCCGCGCCCTCCGCCCTCCGCCGCCGCCGCCGCAGCCCGCAGGTCGCGCAGCACGCGGTCGCGAAGCACGTGGTCCCCGGAGCACGTGGTCCCCGGCGGAGCAACTTACCTACGTTACCGCTTATATTCTCGCGCGAAACTTTTAATACGCGGATAACACTTCCTACTTTAGTCTCGGAAATGCGAATAGTTTAAAAAAGAAAACTGATTAACGGTAACGATTTTTGCAGCATGGAACTTTCTTACAAAAAGTGGGTAGAATCATAAAGCACCGCTCGTTCATTTCTATCGTGAGAACCCCGAAAGACGAATAGTGATCGCTAGCGAGGCATAATATATCTCATTATTCAAGACGAACGAGCGTAAATTAAAAGGGAAGAAAGAATTGACGGATGAAATTGAAATTGAAAAATTTCATAATTCCGAAATGTTATAAGCCACTTTTTAAATAAAAACACGAATAACTCTGGTTTGACCAGAAGTAACGAGGAAATAGAAACTAAAAGATTAATTTCGAGACACCATGCTGTAAAAATGTTCGAACGGAATACGCGACAACCGGTCACTTCGGCGTTCGACGAAACAAAGAGGGTGGCTGGTGGCGGGTCGGGGCGCGAGGAGCCTTATGTTGCAGGTGGGGGAAAACGGGACTACCAACATCGCGGCGGTGTGACGCCGGAGCGACTTACAACGAACGATGGCGCCATCTATCGGTCCGATGCGACGTCTACGACGTACTCTCTCTCTCTATAAAGACCTCGGATATACAAACGGCACAAATAATATTTTATTTTAAGTATAGGAAAGTAGCCTATTGAACTTTTATTTGTTTTTCTTAAATATACTAATTATACCTCATATAAGTCAAGTTTTGATCCCCAATATTTTGATAAATCACATTTTTCAAACCACCTTAATTTTGCAGCTCAACAGCAAGCTCTCCAGGCGGGCGCTTTACCCGGCTTAGCTCCAGGTCTTGCGCCGTCTTTGAATCCAGGTCTAGTGGGGCTGGGGCTCGGCGCGCCTCTGCTGCCGCCGCTCGCGCTCAACCAGAACCTCATTCAGAACCGGCAGAACCTCGGTCAGTACTGTAGCTTTACAGGTGTACACTGATAGCTCCAGGTCTAACACCAGGTCTGGTGGGCTCAGAGCACTGCTGCTGCCGCCAACCAGAACTTATTGATCTCATGTATTTGTATAATATATATGAGTACCCACAACACAAGCCTTCGAGCTTACCATGCGACTCAGTCAATCTGTGTAATGGCCGCTGTACACACATGGCCAACAGTTCCACCAACCCCCTTGGCCATGTGTGTAGAGGGCTACTTGGCCGTAAGTTGGCAGTTGGCGCTTGCGCTTGCCGGCCAACCGATTCGTGTCGGTTTTTTGTCCACACATCAAATGGCCGCTGTACACATATGGCCAACGGTTCCACCAACCCTTTGTGAAACCCCTTGGCCAAGATAAGAGTCGCTGTTTACACATTGGCGAACCAATCACTTGGCATTGGCTCTTCATGAAAGATGGACGTGGAATGGAAAAGTCTAGGAAATTCTAGGTCATAGACGTTGTCAGACAAATTTGATTAAAAAATAATAACCCCGTAGTAAAATTAAATTATTTGAAATATTAACAATTTTTTGAATATTCTGATAAGAACATTTATCTTTTTTAGGAAATACATTAAACATTTGCAAGGTTATTTTATTTCCTAAAATCTACACTATTATTGGCATAGATAAACTTATTATTTTCGTAAATATTTCACTACTGTCCTCTCTGACGGCTGACGACCAACTGAATGAAGCGCCAACGTGTAAACGCAGTTGGCCATTGGCGCCAAGATCCTTTGATGTGTAGACAAAAAACCGACACCAATCGGTTGGCCGGCAAGCGCAAGCGCCAACTGCCAACTTACGGCCAAGTAGCCCTCTACACGCTTGGCCAAGGGGGTTGGTGGAACCGTTGGCCATATGTGTACAGCGGCCAAAAGGATCTTGGCGCCAATGGCCAACTGCGTTTACACGTTGGCGCTTCATTCAGTTGGTCGTCAGCCGTCAGAGAGGACAGTAGTGATATATTTACGAAAATAATAAGTTTATCTATGCCAATAATAGTGTAGATTTTAGGAAATAAAATAACCTTGCAAATGTTTAATGTATTTCCTAAAAAAGATAAATGTTCTTATCAGAATATTAAAAAAATTGTTAATATTGCAAATAATTTAATTTTACTACGGGGTTATTATTTTTTAATATTTTTTTTCTGACAACGTCTATGACCAAGAATTTCCTAGATTTTTTCATTACACGTCCATCTTTCATGAAGAGCCAATGCCAAGTGATTGGTTCGCCAATGTGTAAACAGCGGCTCTTATCTTGGCCAAGGGGTTTCACAAAGGGCTGGTGGAACCGTTGGCCATGTGTGTACAGGGGCCATAAGAATGTCTATTTATTTATGTCCATGTTATTCCTGTGCCAGGTCTCGCGGGGCAGAAGCTGGGTCTGGGCGGGCCGGCGCTGGCGCTGGGCGGCGCGGCGCTGGCGCTGGCGCCGCTCGGCACGCTGCAGCGCGCGCGCGCCTGCTCCGCGCAGCGCCGCATACAGGACGACTTGCAAGGTGCGTTACACTGTGCCAGGTCTCGCGGGCCCTCGCTGGCGCTGGCGCCGCTCGGCACGCTGCAGCGCGCGCGCGCCTGCTCCGCGCAGCGCCGCATACAGGACGACTTGCAAGGTGCGTTACACTGTGCCAGGTCTCGCGGGCCCTCGCTGGCGCTGGCGCCGCTCGGCACGCTGCAGCGCGCGCGCGCCTGCTCCGCGCAGCGCCGCATACAGGACGACTTGCAAGGTGCGTTACACTGTGCCAGGTCTCGCGGGCCCTCGCTGGCGCTGGCGCCGCTCGGCACGCTGCAGCGCGCGCGCGCCTGCTCCGCGCAGCGCCGCATACAGGACGACTTGCAAGGTGCGTTACACTGTGCCAGGTCTCGCGGGCCCTCGCTGGCGCTGGCGCCGCTCGGCACGCTGCAGCGCGCGCGCGCCTGCTCCGCGCAGCGCCGCATACAGGACGACTTGCAAGGTGCGTTACACTGTGCCAGGTCTCGCGGGCCCTCGCTGGCGCTGGCGCCGCTCGGCACGCTGCAGCGCGCGCGCGCCTGCTCCGCGCAGCGCCGCATACAGGACGACTTGCAAGGTGCGTTACACTGTGCCAGGTCTCGCGGGCCCTCGCTGGCGCTGGCGCCGCTCGGCACGCTGCAGCGCGCGCGCGCCTGCTCCGCGCAGCGCCGCATACAGGACGACTTGCAAGGTGCGTTACACTGTGCCAGGTCTCGCGGGCCCTCGCTGGCGCTGGCGCCGCTCGGCACGCTGCAGCGCGCGCGCGCCTGCTCCGCGCAGCGCCGCATACAGGACGACTTGCAAGGTGCGTTACACTGTGCCAGGTCTCGCGGGCCCTCGCTGGCGCTGGCGCCGCTCGGCACGCTGCAGCGCGCGCGCGCCTGCTCCGCGCAGCGCCGCATACAGGACGACTTGCAAGGTGCGTTACACTGTGCCAGGTCTCGCGGGCCCTCGCTGGCGCTGGCGCCGCTCGGCACGCTGCAGCGCGCGCGCGCCTGCTCCGCGCAGCGCCGCATACAGGACGACTTGCAAGGTGCGTTACACTGTGCCAGGTCTCGCGGGCCCTCGCTGGCGCTGGCGCCGCTCGGCACGCTGCAGCGCGCGCGCGCCTGCTCCGCGCAGCGCCGCATACAGGACGACTTGCAAGGTGCGTTACACTGTGCCAGGTCTCGCGGGCCCTCGCTGGCGCTGGCGCCGCTCGGCACGCTGCAGCGCGCGCGCGCCTGCTCCGCGCAGCGCCGCATACAGGACGACTTGCAAGGTGCGTTACACTGTGCCAGGTCTCGCGGGCCCTCGCTGGCGCTGGCGCCGCTCGGCACGCTGCAGCGCGCGCGCGCCTGCTCCGCGCAGCGCCGCATACAGGACGACTTGCAAGGTGCGTTACACTGTGCCAGGTCTCGCGGGCCCTCGCTGGCGCTGGCGCCGCTCGGCACGCTGCAGCGCGCGCGCGCCTGCTCCGCGCAGCGCCGCATACAGGACGACTTGCAAGGTGCGTTACACTGTGCCAGGTCTCGCGGGCCCTCGCTGGCGCTGGCGCCGCTCGGCACGCTGCAGCGCGCGCGCGCCTGCTCCGCGCAGCGCCGCATACAGGACGACTTGCAAGGTGCGTTACACTGTGCCAGGTCTCGCGGGCCCTCGCTGGCGCTGGCGCCGCTCGGCACGCTGCAGCGCGCGCGCGCCTGCTCCGCGCAGCGCCGCATACAGGACGACTTGCAAGGTGCGTTACACTGTGCCAGGTCTCGCGGGCCCTCGCTGGCGCTGGCGCCGCTCGGCACGCTGCAGCGCGCGCGCGCCTGCTCCGCGCAGCGCCGCATACAGGACGACTTGCAAGGTGCGTTACACTGTGCCAGGTCTCGCGGGCCCTCGCTGGCGCTGGCGCCGCTCGGCACGCTGCAGCGCGCGCGCGCCTGCTCCGCGCAGCGCCGCATACAGGACGACTTGCAAGGTGCGTTACACTGTGCCAGGTCTCGCGGGCCCTCGCTGGCGCTGGCGCCGCTCGGCACGCTGCAGCGCGCGCGCGCCTGCTCCGCGCAGCGCCGCATACAGGACGACTTGCAAGGTGCGTTACACTGTGCCAGGTCTCGCGGGCCCTCGCTGGCGCTGGCGCCGCTCGGCACGCTGCAGCGCGCGCGCGCCTGCTCCGCGCAGCGCCGCATACAGGACGACTTGCAAGGTGCGTTACACTGTGCCAGGTCTCGCGGGCCCTCTGTAGTGTATACTATGTATAGTTATGTACGTAGCTGATAAGTTATATATAAGGACCAATTACTCATGTATGAGAGTAGTATTAAATCATCATTTAATCTAAACAGTCGTTTCCACTCTACTCCGAACCCTCACCTTACATGGCGACCCTGCCATATACGGTGTCGCGCGTGCGGTCAGTCACCGATCGGTATTGAGAGCGCAGTTCATTACCATGTTAACATAGCTCAAGTGGACAATTAGAACAAAAGTAAATAACGTGATGTTTTTTCTCGCAGTTAAGGTTTTCTGATTTAAAAAGGTTCACTATGGGGGCTACAAAATCAAAAGAAGAGGTAATTATTGCACAAACTGCGGCCGGAGGTGACAATAAGGCTTCTGCGAGCACCGACGAACTTCGATTCCACGCAAGTGTCACTAATATTATCTTGGGTATATTGCTCGTCATAATCGTCATCGGAGGAGGCTACGCCCTGTACAGAAGGTGTAAGAAAACCTACAAAAAATGGATGCGCCAGGAGGTCGCTCTAGCTGAGCTGCAGCGTGCTGCTCGTACGGCTCCGATAAGTGTTTGATTGAAGTGTTAACGGAAATTGTGTAATGTGCGTTTCGTTTTTTTTTTTGGTGCCAGTGTTTCAACGGACAGTAAATGAACTATTACTACGAGTAAGTGATACAGTGAACAAACATTTCGCGTGAAGTAAGTTAAGGACAATAATGTGACGTCAATGTAAGTTAAAATAGGTATGTATTAAATTAGGTACTTAGATATAATTTTGTGATGGCAGATGAATTATTGAAATGTTACAACGAGTTAATTGTCATAAAAAAATATTTAGTTAAAAAAGGGAAATCAAGGTTTGAGGGTAACATAACAAAAAGTGAATGATATTATAAATAGGTGTAACAATATTATCTCCCAATTTTCCCTGTTAAAGGACGTAAACTCAGGAGTTATCGAGGAGACCAATAAATTGTACATTAAAATTACTACTCTGCATAAAGAAATTTTAGAGTTATGTTCAAAGCCTGAGGTAGAGGAAAATACGAGTACAAGTAGCGATAGCGAATATAGTGAATGTGACACCATGGAGTTCGATTTAAAGTCAGCTTGTAGTCTTATACCTCTCATGGATGGTACTGAGGAAACAACAAAGAGATTGATCGATGCTGTTGATATGTATTCGGGTATGTTGAACGAGATAGGCAAAAAGTCGCTTATTACATTTGTGTTAAAAGGAAGGTTATCTGAAAGTGCGAAACTGCGTGTGTCAGCTACTTATTTGACCGTAGAGCAACTTATAAGTGATTTACGTAACTCACTTTTACCTAAAAAGTCTTTTACAGCAATCCATTCCCGGCTTCAGAATATAAGTCAGGGTTGGCGTAGTATAGATCAGTATGGATCCGAGATAGAAAAACTTTTTTCCGAGTTAACTATAACTCAGGCAGAAGGTAATTCGGCGAGTTATGATGTGCTAAAGCCGTTGAACGAAAAAATGTGTATTAAAAAGTTCACAGATGGTTTGAAGGACCCAAGGCTCAGCACTATCATTGCAGCGCGTAACTTCAGCAGCCTGAAGGACGCGATACAGGCAGCGCAGGACGAAGAAGTATCGAGACCGACAACGTCCAGCCAGCCGGAGATCATGGGTATGTACCGCTCACATAACTCTTTTAACAGGTACCACAGAGGATTCGCTCACAACTCGCACAGAGGTCATCGTTATCGTAAGCAAAGGGGTCCGCGACAGTTTTCTTATGGTCGATATGCTCAATTCCAAACCGCGCAAGGAAACTCGCGAGGAGGTGGCCGTGGAAACAAATCACGAGGCAGGCCGGCACGAGGGGGTTCGTATTTCGGGTCCCGTGCCCGAGGGGTCAACGCTCGTGGCAGCCTGCACGTGATATCGCACAGCGAGAATGGCTCGACCGGTCAACACCCGAGTGCACCAAATACGGAATCGCTGAATCATTTTTTTCGAGACTGATGTCATTTACACGTGCAATGATTTAAATAGAGCAACCTTAAATATAGGAAAAACCGCTTATAACTGGTTATTGGATACGGGAGCATCTTTGTGCGCGATAAAGTATGAAATTATACAAAATTGGGACATTCCGTTCCATGATAAGAAAATATATGTCACAGGCATAGGCGGACAAGTCACATCTAACGGATATGTTATATTAAAATTAAATTACAACGGTTGCGAATTCGAACATTCATTTTTTGTTTTTAAAAATTTATCATGTAACGCGGATGGTATTTTAGGGCAGGATTTCTTTGGAAAGCATAAAGCAAATATTAATTTTGAAACAAACACGTTACGACTATTATCACGACACGGACAAGTAGTTAACATAGATTTTAGAAGCTCATCAGAAATGGTAAATAGTTACCTTACTATACCCGCGCGTAGTGAAATCATACATTACATGGATACTAGTATTACGGAGGATTTTGTAGTAAATAGTCAGGAATTATGCGACGGAATATACGTTGCGAGTGCTATAGTCAAACCGATTCAAGGTAAAATACCCATTAAAATATTAAACACAAGGGATAGTGATGTAAATTTAAGCCGTTTCACAATTAATAAGAGTAGATTGAGTGATTTCTTTATTTGTGAATTTAGCAAGCCAACTATGAACGCCGAAAGGGTAAAATCGTTGTTTTCTGCATTAGATTTGAGTAAATTAAACGAAGAGGAACAGAAATCAATTGAGAATATATGCGCAAAATATCCGGATGTCTTTTTCCTACCGGGCGATAAATTAACCACTACAATGCTTTACAACCAGACGATAGAATTAAAACCGGGTAGTTCACCAGTTTATGTCAAACCTTACAGATTGCCACACTCGCAAAAGGCTGAAATTGATAGGCAAATTAAAGGAATGCTAGATGATGGAATAATTGAAGAGGCAAGAAGTGCGTGGTCGAGTCCGTTATTATTGGTTCCTAAAAAATTAGATGCTTCAAAACAAAAGAAATGGCGCGTGGTCATCGACTATAGAAAGTTAAATAATCAAATTAAAGATGATAAATTCCCACTTCCAAATATAACTGAGGTTTTAGACTCCTTATCAGGTTCTATATATTTTTCGCATCTAGACTTATATCAAGGATTTTATCAAATAAATTTAGATAAATCAAGCCGACCACTCACAGCATTTCAAACAAGTAAAAATCAATATCAAATGACCAGACTTCCCCAAGGCTGTAAAACTTCACCTAACGCTTTTTCACGCATGATGACTGTGGCCATGTCAGGCCTCAATTATGAGCAGTGTTTGGTATATCAGGATGATTTAGTTGTTTTCGGAAGAAGTTTAGCCATACACAATCAAAATTTATTAGACGTTTTCAGTAGATTAAGGAAAGTAAATTTAAAGCTTAACCCTGCCAAGTGTCAATTTTTACGAAAAGAAATATTATATTTGGGTCATGTTGTTTCAGAAAAGGGCATTTTGCCAGATCCCGAAAAAACCAAAGTTCTAAATAATTATCCGACTCCTCAGACAGCTGACGAAGTTAAACGTTTCGTGGCATTTGCAAGTTACTATCGTAAATTTATTGTCAATTTCGCAGATAAAGCTTATCCACTCAATAAATTGTGTTGTAAAGATGTACCATTTATATGGACCCATGAGTGTGAACAGTCATTTCAAACATTAAAATCTGCACTAGTTAAACCACCGGTACTGCAATATCCAAATTTTTCGGCGGAAAACCAATTTCTTTTACAATGTGATGCGTCAGGAAAAGCTTTAGGTTCAGTTTTGTGTAACGGTGATGGTCGACCAGTCGCTTACGCTAGTCGAAGTCTTAACAAGGCAGAATTAAATTACCCTACAGTTGAAAAAGAGTTATTAGCGTTAGTATGGAGCATTCGCTACTTTAGACCTTATTTATACGGTAGAAAGTTTAAAGTACAAACGGACCACCGACCACTAGTGTATTTGTTTACTATGAGAGACCCTACCAGTAGGTTATTAAAGTTCCGTTTACAATTGGAGGAGTATAACTTTACAGTTGAATACTTAAAAGGTTCTCAGAATTCCGTGGCAGACGCTCTGTCTCGCATAAATATTACGTCAGAGGATTTGAAACAAATGAATGAGCAAGTTATAAATGTGATGACACGAGCGCAAAGACGAAAGATCGAGAGTATGCAAGGTACAGACAGTACAAGTTCTTCGGTTCTTAATATACCTACTAATTCGAGGCTTGATCACCCAAGAATTGTGGATATCATTAAAAAACCGGAAAATTTTACTGAGTTGTGTATTACTTCATGTAGAGATTATAAAAAAATATGAGAGAGAATTTCGTAAAAGAGACGTCTAAATATTTTAATTACGTGCCCAGCAAATCGTGTATTTATTTTAATCCAACATCTCAATCGCTACTATCGCGAGCCGAATTAGCGAGAGATTTGGATGCAATTTGCAAGAAAATAAATATAAAAGAATTATGCGTCATAAGACATGAATTCAATAAAGATTTTATTGCGGGCTTAATACAAGAAATAAATAGCTATGACGTTTGGTCCGGACCACGAATATGTGTGTTAAGTAATGTACAAAGAATAAATGATTTACATGATAGACGCGTAATAATTAATGACTTTCACCTACTCCCCACAAGTGGCCACGCGGGGATTAGGAGGATGTCTAATAACATAAAAAAGCACTATTATTGGCCTAGTATGGAAAAAGACATACGAGATTTTGTATCAAAATGCACCCAATGTCAAAAACAAAAATATTGCGCACCAACTAAACAGCCGATGGAAATAACAACTACAGCCAATAGCGCGTTAGAAAAGATTTATTTAGACACAGTAGGACCCTTGCCAAAAGATGAACATGGTTATTGTTACGTGCTAACTTTACAGTGTGAACTGTCAAAGTTTGTGGAAGCGTATCCTTTACGTTCCAAAGATACAGTTACTGTAGCTCGATCATTTGTTGAGAACTTTGTACTGCGGTATGGAATTCCATTGGAAATAGCCACTGATCGAGGAACCGAGTTCATCAGTAACACGATGAAAGAGGTATGTGATTTATTAAAAATTACTCATTTACCCTCCACAGCGTATCACCATGAGTCAATCGGTGCTCTAGAGAATTCGCATAAAACCATGGGAGCTTATTTAAGAATACAATGCGAAAATAAACCGAATTCTTGGAGTGACTGGTTGCCTTACTGGTGCTTCACGTATAACAACACCGTGCACACGGAGACGAAGTACACACCCCATGAATTAGTTTTCGGTAAGTTATGCATGCTTCCTAGCAACTTAAGAAACAGTAACGTTAATCCCTTATATAATCATGGTAGTTATCCTTTAGAATTAAAGTATAGATTAGAGCTGGCACAGGCAGATGCGCGTACTCATTTAATAAACAGCAAACTTAAAAGGAAGGAGAAATATGATTCCCATTCAAAGCCTGTTAGCTATAGCAAAAGTAGTTACTTATGGTTAAGAAATGTATCAGACAATAAAATGCAAAGCATTTATGTAGGACCTTATTTAGTTTTAGAGGATTTAGGATGTAATGTGAAAATACTTAAAAATGGAAAAGAAGATGTCGTGCATAAAAATCGCACCAAACCTTGTATTTTATAAGTTTTTTTTTTATGTCTTAGCTTCATTTTACTATAAACTTTAAATATAATTGGAGAATATATTATTATTGTAAGAAGGTAATATTAAACAAAAATAAAAATAAAATGTTTATTATTTTTATTTTTTAACATGCGATGGATGGTGTAGTGTATACTATGTATAGTTATGTACGTAGCTGATAAGTTATATATAAGGACCAATTACTCATGTATGAGAGTAGTATTAAATCATCATTTAATCTAAACAGTCGTTTCCACTCTACTCCGAACCCTCACCTTACACCTCGCTGGCGCTGGCGCCGCTCGGCACGCTGCAGCGCGCGCGCGCCTGCTCCGCGCAGCGCCGCATACAGGACGACTTGCAAGGTGCGTTACACTGTGCCAGGTCTCGCGGGCCCTCGCTGGCGCTGGCGCCGCTCGGCACGCTGCAGCGCGCGCGCGCTGCTCCGCGCAGCGCCGCATACAGGACGACTTGCAAGGTGCGTTACACTGTGCCAGGTCTCGCGGGCCCTCGCTGGCGCTGGCGCCGCTCGGCACGCTGCAGCGCGCGCGCGCCTGCTCCGCGCAGCGCCGCATACAGGACGACTTGCAAGGTGCGTTACACTGTGCCAGGTCTCGCGGGCCCTCGCTGGCGCTGGCGCCGCTCGGCACGCTGCAGCGCGCGCGCCTGCTCCGCGCAGCGCCGCATACAGGACGACTTGCAAGGTGCGTTACACTGTGCCAGGTCTCGCGGGCCCTCGCTGGCGCTGGCGCCGCTCGGCACGCTGCAGCGCGCGCGCGCCTGCTCCGCGCAGCGCCGCATACAGGACGACTTGCAAGGTGCGTTACACTGTGCCAGGTCTCGCGGGCCCTCGCTGGCGCTGGCGCCGCTCGGCACGCTGCAGCGCGCGCGCGCCTGCTCCGCGCAGCGCCGCATACAGGACGACTTGCAAGGTGCGTTACACTGTGCCAGGTCTCGCGGGCCCTCGCTGGCGCTGGCGCCGCTCGGCACGCTGCAGCGCGCGCGCGCCTGCTCCGCGCAGCGCCGCATACAGGACGACTTGCAAGGTGCGTTACACTGTGCCAGGTCTCGCGGGCCCTCGCTGGCGCTGGCGCCGCTCGGCACGCTGCAGCGCGCGCGCGCCTGCTCCGCGCAGCGCCGCATACAGGACGACTTGCAAGGTGCGTTACACTGTGCCAGGTCTCGCGGGCCCTCGCTGGCGCTGGCGCCGCTCGGCACGCTGCAGCGCGCGCGCGCCTGCTCCGCGCAGCGCCGCATACAGGACGACTTGCAAGGTGCGTTACACTGTGCCAGGTCTCGCGGGCCCTCGCTGGCGCTGGCGCCGCTCGGCACGCTGCAGCGCGCGCGCGCCTGCTCCGCGCAGCGCCGCATACAGGACGACTTGCAAGGTGCGTTACACTGTGCCAGGTCTCGCGGGCCCTCGCTGGCGCTGGCGCCGCTCGGCACGCTGCAGCGCGCGCGCGCCTGCTCCGCGCAGCGCCGCATACAGGACGACTTGCAAGGTGCGTTACACTGTGCCAGGTCTCGCGGGCCCTCGCTGGCGCTGGCGCCGCTCGGCACGCTGCAGCGCGCGCGCGCCTGCTCCGCGCAGCGCCGCATACAGGACGACTTGCAAGGTGCGTTACACTGTGCCAGGTCTCGCGGGCCCTCGCTGGCGCTGGCGCCGCTCGGCACGCTGCAGCGCGCGCGCGCCTGCTCCGCGCAGCGCCGCATACAGGACGACTTGCAAGGTGCGTTACACTGTGCCAGGTCTCGCGGGCCCTCGCTGGCGCTGGCGCCGCTCGGCACGCTGCAGCGCGCGCGCGCTGCTCCGCGCAGCGCCGCATACAGGACGACTTGCAAGGTGCGTTACACTGTGCCAGGTCTCGCGGGCCCTCGCTGGCGCTGGCGCCGCTCGGCACGCTGCAGCGCGCGCGCGCCTGCTCCGCGCAGCGCCGCATACAGGACGACTTGCAAGGTGCGTTACACCATGCGCGGATCCAGGGGGGGTCATGGGGGTCATGACCCTCCCCTGGAGCCTAGGCTGGCCATACAAAGAGACCACGTGACCCCCCCTGGGCACGAAGCTGGATCCGCGCTTGCGTTACACTGCCCGAGTACCCACTTCAAACGATCCTATTCATTTCTACCTAATATCTTAACTTTTTAAATCGCCGTTGTAGACAAAAACATTTCATATTCTTTTGTACGAAATTGCGTCCGCGGGACTTCTAAGTTACCTTATCCTACCGCGATATAGCGTCCTCGAGAGTAAAAGAGTAATTTTTGACCGCAAGCCAGCAGCAGGTTTGTGTGGTCGAGCACATTCGTAAAATAATTACAGTACGTATTATGAAGTCTCGTGAATATCAACTGATAATCCATTAGCTGCTTATGTAAACGTGGAAAGCGTGACTGAGTTTTGGTTGAATAGTAATTTTATTAAGTGCTTTATCCCATCGAGTCCCATTATATCTGGTCATTTTACTTGGATTGGAACTTGCAAATAAAGTATTTAGTTTTGTGATAGTGATCAACCAACCATTTCATGTTATGTTGTCTAGGACGCAATAGTAGCATAATTTTCTAGAAAACAATGCTTTAGCATGTATATACCAGCGGTCAACAATTAATAGTCTCTATGGATCTAATCTCCATAATCTAATTGTAAAAGACGACCATATCGGTCCCTTCCGAACGGCAGTACCATGAAACGCGATCCACATTAGGTAGTTCGGCGGTCCGGACGCGGACCGCGATGCACCATTTGGCGACCATTGTTCTATACACATGCTTAATCCACTTACGGAGAGGCAGGTTGATTATTTAATGAAAATATATGTTTCTGTGTTTAGGTCTGGCGACAGGGTCGCAGGGCTCGTCGCAGCCCAGCACGCCCAACAAGCCGCACTCGTACAGCGAGTACATGATGACCTTGCAGCACAAGCTGGCCTCCATCTCCAACAGCGTAAGTACTTCCTTTGAGGGACCAAGATAATAAATAGGTTCCACACAGGAGATGCCTCGAGAGGAATTTACCGAAGCAGTAGTCTCGTATCCAGTAGAGGGTACCTCAGGTCAAATGGGGCACCGCTCAAACCTAACCTCGCCTATAAACCTTACCTTATGCTAGCGAGCCTCTTCTGAGATTTTAGAACTAAACGGGACTTAACCCTTAAATGCATGACCTTGACAAAGATTTATTCAAATTTGAATTTTGACATGCTGTCAATAGACTTAAAAATGCATGATGCATGTATACATCACTATGCATTTAAGGGTTAATCGCGTAAACACTTTATATTTGGCCTGACGTTTCGAACATCATATGTTCGTCGTCACGGGTAGACGCAAGGAATTGCATCAACATCTTCTAGCCGCGCGAGTTTTTCGAACTACTCGCACTTGTTCTTGATTATTCACTTTTGCGCTAGGGTTGTCACTTTGCCTACAAACTTCACTCACGATGTCAGCCGGTGTGTCCCTAGGTGTTTTTCACGCTTACATTTGCTAAATACTGGATTCCACGAAGAAGAAATTCCCTGCCCCTTATTCTGGTTGAAATTTCGATGCTTTCCAATTTCAATCGCTTCAAGTACTTCTCTGCTGTAGAACAGACGTTCCGCTGATAGAATCTGATTGAATAGAATAGAATCCGTTGGTCTCTTCTGAGACCATCGACAATTTTAGACGAGGCACGGCTCCACAGATCATAATGCCATGCGCAGCATTCTTTCGCTAGGCGGTTCTAATGAAACCTAGTTATTAGAAGTGATAAAATAAAATGAGACGAAGTTTCGGAAATTTTGAAAGGGTATTGTGTAATATATTGTTGTACTTGTCAGGGCCCGGTGTCACCGCAGTCTCCAGTGGAGTACAGCCCGGCCTTGTCGCCCACGCATCGCTTGCAGCAGCCACACAAAGTAAACTATATTCTAATTTATTATTTTATTGTTTCACCATACGAGCAACACAATTTTGAATTGCTTTTATTACTGTATTTCTTAAGATTTTATTACTTGCTTTTCGAAAAGTACGGTTTAACTCATGTAAGTTGTTATCATTAACATATGCTTATTATACGTTATAGGTATAACTAATCAAATCTGTAAGGAATTGTATAGTGTTCCGATTACATAGGGGCGCTACCGACTGCTTTTGAAGGCCGTCAAAAGTATATTTTTTTATTACCTTTCTGTTTTGTAATGTTATGTGGCATAACTAGTGGGCATTGTGCAGGTGGAAGCGGGGGCGGGGGCGGAGCCGCACAAGCGGCACGTGGCGGGCCTGGCGGAGCTCGACCACGAGCTCAGCAAGATCTCGCTGCACTACAAGCAGCCGCCGCCCAAGGTCTGTTCCCTTCCCTTAGATTCACAGACGTTGGCTCTTCAAAAGGCTATATTTCAAGCTCATCATCATATCAACCATTTACCTTACATTTATTATTTGCCCGTGTGGTGCCGGGTTTAGAATTTCACCACCCCCTTTCTTCCCGTGGGTGTCGTAGAAGCCGACTGTGGGATATGGGTTAAAATTGTGGCGTAGGCGAGAGGCTGGCAACCTGTCACTGCAATGTCACAATTTTAGTTTTCTTTCAACCCCTTTTTGCCAAGAGTGGCACTGAAACTTGAGTAGTTCATGTGCTCTGCCTACCCCTTTATGGAATACAGGCGTGATTGTATGTATGTGTTGTATGTATGTTATTATAACCCACTCTCTTTGGGACTGGGTACACCATTATTATCCTGAGCCAGACCTATCCAGGGGGGATCCCTATTCTTAAATATGTAGACATTGTCTGTCCAAGCCAACCCGAGCTTTTTTCTGGGATAGGAGGCAAACGAGCAGACAGGTCGCCTGATGGTAAGCGATCACTGCCGCCCATGGACACCCCAAACACCAGAAGTGTTGGAGGTGCGTTGCCGGGCTTTAAGATGGGTGTACGCTCTTTTCTTGAAGGTTTGAAGGTCGTATCGGAGTTTAAGCCAGGCAGGCACTCCTTTCGTCTGATAGCGGTCACCACTCCGTTAACATTTTTACAGTTCGTTTCACTAAATCCTGCAATGGATTGAAGAAAACTGATTGTTTGAGTGACACCTGCATCGGTATGCAGCATAACTGTCAAGAGCCACTATTTTGTTGGTCAATCTGTCACACATGCATGCCAGCTCTTGTGATTTGACTTGTATTTTAGTTTTTTTAAACGTCAATTTGTGCCGAATGTGACAAAACATATTAACCCATGAGAATTTTAAACCCTTTATTATTTTGGGTATTAAAATGTGTAAATAAATTCTTTAGTTACTATGTTGGCGCGATGACTCAAAATGAGGCATAGCCTCCAACACAAGAGCATGCCACTTTACGCGGTACAGAGCGACATCACGCCAGCCCTCGCCGACGTTGAATTTACGGAGATCTGCCTCCATTCTGTTCGCCCAACGATATTTAGGAGTAATAATGATAATGCAGGGTTTGTGGTAAAAGCGGATGTCTAGTTATAAGCCCATCTATACCCATAAAAGCAAGAAATAAATTAATTATGAATTAGGATGTAGGACGGCGTCCAGTTGGACGACCCAAATAGGCCCTCTAAATTCCGGTTTATAATAATATCTAATTCGCAGGACGCGTTTCCGGAGCACGGCGGCGACAGTCACTCGCTGCTCGCGGCCGCGGCGTATGACGGTAAGTACGTTTATGTCATATTAAACCGTATGTCACGTAAAATTGTCGAAGGTCGCTCGACATGTTTCGCTTCGTAACGAGGAGTATTTTGCGTCGGGATACCATCGGCATCGCGCGTGCTCAATGAAAATGCTCCTCGTTACGGAGCGAAACATGTCGAGCGACCTTCGACAATTTAACGTGAGTTACCCGATTTTACATGTTTAATATTTAAACATTTATTTCAAATAATTTACACGGCATCACAGCTTAAGCCAATACACCGAATAATTAAACTAATTACAACTATAATTACAGAATATGTATTAAACTAAGTAATAAATAAAACCTCAGACAATTTACATGCAAGTGCTGGGAATCCTATCGTCCATCTTCTCACAAAACCTCAGACACTCTCGGCACACATTCGCCCATCTGCATGCAAACAAGTCACACTCCGGTGCTGATGTCAAGAGTGCATTAAGCAGCGATAATGCGCGAAGTAAAGGCGAGTTTCTGTGAGATACAGTGCGCTATATATGTCAGTGTCTTAATACGGTAGTTTTATTGTTAAAATAGTTTTATGTCTTTTAAATATTCAATTCACTGTCAGTGTTTTTTATTTTATTGTATAATTTTAAATATTGATATTCTTTCATGATTTCAAACAGTTTTTGCAAATTAACATTTCGTCGGGATTCGTGAAAACATTTTATGTACAGTAAACGGCGATTAAGAATGCGCATTGGTTTTTGGAAAGAACGTCACATAAGTAAGAAAGACATAACGTTTTAGGAAGACGAAAAACCGATGTGCAATCATTATCGCCGGGTATCTACTGTACATTGATGACCCCGTAATACATCTTCAGACCGTTTCACTAAGGCACTTGTCCCACCGCGAGCTAGTAAGCTATTAGCTATCGGCTATAAAAACGAACAAAAGATAAACACTCCCGTGTAAATAAAAGAGACACGGCGATATTGATAGCTCACCGCTGGGCGAGTAACTATAAATAAATAAAATAAATAAAATAAAATAAATATTATAGGACATTCTTACACAGATTGACTGAGGCCCACGGTAAGCTCAAGAAGGCTTGTGCTGTGGGTACTCAGACAACGATATATATAATATATAAATACTTATATACATAGAAAACATCCATGACTCAGGAACAAATATCTGTGCTCATCACACTAATAAATGCCCTTACCGGGATTCAAACCCGGGACCGCGGCGCAGCAGATAAACATCGTCGTGTCTCTTATTTACGCGGGAGTGCTTATCTTTTGTTCGTTTTTATAGCCGATAGCTAATAGCTTACTAGCTCGCGGTGGGACCAGTGCCTAATGCGGAAGAGCGATAGAGACACAAAAGACGTTTTGTTATCGTAGCGATTGTAAACTCACTATAATGGCAGCGTTTGAAAAACTTTTTTAGGTATCGGTCCCACCAAAAGCGAGTAAGCGATGAGCTATCGGCTATACAAGGTGCTCGCGAGGAACCCGCATAACTTGAACCACGCGTTTCTGAGGCTAAAAGAAAGAAAAAAGTGTTATATGAATTTTAAAATTTTTCGCCAAAAAAAAAATGTTTGTTTTTTTTTCCTTTTTTGGACGTATTTTCACATAAAAAAAAATTTTTTATCCATAAAGTTGGCAATTAAAATGAGTTCCTTCATTTATTTTTCTAAAAACCAAATTATTTGGAAGTTTTTCTTATCACATTTTGACATCTATCAATGACTACTGTGAGACTATGCTCCACAATTGCGCATCAGCGCCGTTAAGAAACCTTTTCTACTGAGTAACAATACAGAAATGTTTTTTTAAATTGGCAATAACTCTGAAACTAGACAAAATCTAGAAAAGTTTATATGACATTTTAGTCTTAAAATGTGACCAAGAATATGCCGTTAAAGTTATATGGGTTCCTCGCGAGCACCTTGTAGAAACGAACAAAAGATAGTCGCTCCCGTGTAAATAAAAGAGAGAGAGCGAGCGGTTTGTTGTAGTTCATCTCGGCGACGGTTGTTTGTTTCTATAACCGATAGGTCACCGCTTACTCGGCTCTCGGTGGGAGTGCCTTTTGGTATAGTATGAATTTTCTGAGATGATTTTTTGGCTTTTGCCGTAATCTGTTAAACGAAAGCCTTTGTTTCTATTATTCACGGCGGCTAGCTCCCTTTTAAACGGCACGCGCTAAAGTCTCAGTGTAGTTAAAAAGCAACTATCATGATAGTAATAAGGTTCAAATCCATAAAAAGCCATTTCGGAGATAACACGTTTTGTCAAAAAGTTACCTGCATACTGCGAACTGTTTCATAAATTTCAACCTTATTGCTATCATGATAGTTGCTTTTTAACTACACTGAGACTTTAGCGCGTGCCGTTTGAACGGGAGATAGCCGCCGTGAATAATAGAAACAAAGGCTTTCGTTTAACAGATTACGGCAAAAACCAAAAAACCATCTCAGAAAATTCATACTACATAATATAAGAGTGTGGTTGCGTGGCAGGCGGCGGCGCGGGCTGGGCGCGCGCGCGGGTGGCGCGCGTGGCGCCGTGCGCGCCCTACCAGCTGTGCCGCATCCTGCAGCACGGTGAGGCTTTGTTTCTTAACACACTTATTACGTCCACCTGTAGGTATGCTACCAACTACCTATGTGATGTTACATTAAGCTCCTCGCGATGTTGCCGGCTTGTCGACTCGCGCCAAAAAGCCGATAAAATAGGGAGCGGTGAGCATGACGAGCGGCATGACTAGTAGCGCGGCTACACTATGCCTTTGCCTTCTTCCCACGCCGCTCGTCGAGTGTGTGGCAGAGATATAATGAAAATTGGCAGCTGTATGTAGTTATGATGACGATACAATGATATGGTACTGTCGAACTGAGCTGATGATGGAGCCGGAAAATATTAACTGGAACTTCATGATGGAATGAAACATCATATCATAGCTGTTTGTGGATTTCTTGGTCTTGTAATGAACTTCGACCACAATTAAACATGTACAGTTGTAATGCGAAAATAATTTCTTTCGTAATTTTACGGAAACGTACGAACGTGGCATGCTATTTGCTGAATGACAATTACTGAACGACAATAGTACATTGTGCAACAAGGGGAGAAAATTGAATATTACTAACGAGAGTAAGTTACATCGCGACGGTTTGCCGGAGCGATTGAAAGACTCGAGTTAGTAATAATCATACTCCCCGAGTTACACACAATGTTTTTCATCACAATCGCAATGTACAAAATATGTAAATAGATGTAAAAAAGTTAAGTACGGTACAAGAAATGTCATTATTCTCTTGGGAGAACGATATTTCTATAACTCACGCTCCACCTGCGTGCAATAGCACATCTAAAGTGCGGGTGTGATGAAAAATTCTTTTCTCAAACATGCAATGAAATATTGTCTTTACGTTCCTTAAAATGGGCTGGGAAGTATCGCTTTTTGGGCGCAACAACTCGAGAGGACTGTAAAGGGATTTCATATTATTTTTTAGGCCTAGGCCTGCAAAGTAACTTTTTTTTTATAAAATATTGTCCTTTAGAGCATTTTTTTTCATTTCATTGTATGTTTGAGAAAAGCACTATACATGCCTCGGCGTGAAAACGGATTCCCGGCCTCGTATCCCTATCCGGCCTCGCTCGCACGCTCGCTCGGCCGTATATACCTACTTGGCCGGAAATCCTCATTTTCCCGGCCTCTGATGTAATGTACTATTTCGCACTACATCTGTACAAAAGCTTTATTTTGCCAACTAAAACATAATCTGACACATTGACAATATGTCAAACAGGTCATAACTCATAAACTATTACCTTGGTACTGGTATATTATACGAGAAGTATTTATTGTTGCTACATAAACAATTAATCATAATAATTGCAGCGAAAGACAACCTCGCGAGCGGCTCATTCACCGGCACAGAGGAGGGGGATGCAGGCTCGCTGTGCTCGGAGACGGCGGCCGAGGCGGACGGCGAGGCCGACGCGGAGGGCGAGGAGTGCGCCACGTACGTGGTGACGGGCGGCGTGCGCGCGCGCACCGTGCGCGTCGAGGACGCGCTCGCGGACAGCGTCGTCACCGTCATCGACCCTAGTCAGGTACTGGAGCGAAGCTATATTGTGGTCCTACTGGGGTGTAAGGCTGCCAGAGCTCAACGAGAGTGCAGTGTGCTGACGACTCGAGGACCTAAGGAACTAAATTGTTCCGTCTATTGTCCTTTTAAATAAATCACATTAAATTAAATTAAATTTAAATTTACCATTGGGACTGATGTGCATGGAGGACCAGTGTCTCAAAAAGCCACTGTCCCACCTGTTCGCCACGACTGCCAGGAGGCTGTGGCGACTGCCGCGCACTCTGCTAAGCATCGCAGCACAGCGCTTGCGAAGCGAGGCATGGAAACCGTCCACGCCCGCATCCGCAAACATCCCGGACGCGCTACAGTATCGCGGCAGCCGCAACAGAACCCTGAACGCATCGTTATATTGGACTCGCAGAGCGTTCAGCGATCGCTGGGTGTACTTAGTCCAGAGGCTACACGTGTACAGCGATGTACAGTACGCTCTAAATAAGGTGATCTTCACTTGGGCTGTACATCTGCTGAACCTGCGCGCTATCATATTAGCTCTTATCGCTAAGGCTCTGCGTTCCCTCTCAATATCTGAGTCATCGCATAAATCTTCGGTAACAACATGACCAAGGTATTTAAATGATCTTACTCTATTTAGTTCAAGGCCATTAAGAAATATGGGAGGGACATATGATGGGCTTTTGGTTCCTGCTTTAAAGACCATGAATTCACTTTTGAGTGCATTATATTTTAAATTATGGTCTTGGGCATACGATTCACAAATTTTAATTAAGATATCTAACCCCCCCACCGATGGGCTCAACAACACCATGTCATCGGCGTAACTTATATTGTTAAAACAGACTCTGTCGACATGGCATCCGACATGCGTGCTGCTGAGCCGATCGATCAGGTCGTCAACATACAGGTTAAATAATTTAGGAGAGGTTATCCCCCCCTGCCTCACGCCACATTGCAATCCGTACTCGTCAGAGAGCACGTTACCCCACCGAACACTATTTCTCTGGCCACCATACCAATACCTAAATATACGCGTCAGTTCCTTGGGGAATTTGACCCTGTCAAGCTTTTTCCAAAGTAGGTCGTAGTTGACAAGGTCAAAAGCTTTGGAAAGATCCAAAAAACACGCATATATAGGCGTTTTTCTACTTGTATAATACTCAACAGCCAGCTTTAGGCAAGTGATTGCGCTCTCTGTGGATAACCCGGCTCGAAATCCGAACTGAGCATCATGTATCTGCAAACACTTGTCCAGTTGTACACTTAGCAGGCTATCAAGTACTCTAGCTATTATGGTTGCCAGAGAAATAGGCCTGTAGTTAGTTTTATCAGAAATATCCCCAGTTTTATTTTTGATTATGGGAACTACTAACGTTTTTATCATACTCTCGGGCAAATACGAATGACTTATACATAGATTAAATAACATTGATAAACATCTAGGCAAGTGAGGACCAGCCAACTGCAAATGCTCGACGCTCAAGTAATCATGGCCGGGGGACTTTCCGGCTTTCATTTCCTTTAAAACTTCAGCGATGTCTTTCGCACTAAAGTGAACTTGAAGGTCATTTTCAGTTACAGTTACATCGTCGTGCACTTGCAGCGCCATGCCCCCACCGGAGGGAGACTTTATGCAGAAATGGTCCTTGAACATATTTGCAATATCTTTTGAGTTCGAAATGCCATCTACACTAACAGAGAGGCCCGGCCTTGTCTCCATTCTTTTTGTTAGTTTCCAAAAGCCGCGGAAATCGTTCCCACTGTGATATGCAGCAAGTAAGTCCATCTTAATCTGTTCCTGGTGATTTTGAACCCACCTAAGCTTGGACTTAAATATTTTTCGACTTGTGCGCATTGCGTCAAAAATATGTCCCGCATTATGCCTGATTTAGACGGCGTGCGAACTCGCATGCGATTTTAGTTACATTGCGGGCTGTTGAGGTTACATACCATTTTGGACAGATCAAATACCGCAATGTAATAAAACTCGTATGCGAGTTCTCGTACCGTCTAAATGGGCCCTTAGGCTTACCACATAGAACCCAGTTCTGGAAGC
Source organism: Leguminivora glycinivorella (assembly GCF_023078275.1). Taxonomy (NCBI): domain Eukaryota; kingdom Metazoa; phylum Arthropoda; class Insecta; order Lepidoptera; family Tortricidae; genus Leguminivora; species Leguminivora glycinivorella. The sequence continues at coordinate 15,616,310 of NC_062991.1, forward strand.
AAAGCCTAGCCTCCCTGTGCGCCTGACCAACGTGCTTATTCCACCCTATAACCCTACTCCTCCGGGAGCCACAAGCGACTTCCCTACTGTGTACAGACGCTTTGCTTAGTGCATTAGTTATTTCATGATACAGGTCATCCAGGATCACAACATGATTAGAGTTGGTACAGGCGTGGTCGCTACAAGCTTCAAGACTAGCAGGAAAATCGATTAGTTTCAGTAATTCATTACATTTATTCGTATACCTATCGATTTCCGTAGGTGTACGCTCGCCCCATACTATCTGTTTACTCTCTGGTTTCAAGTTATAATCACAAACCTTAGATTTTACTACACCTATGTTACACTTAATTACTAATGGGTAGTGGTCAGAACAAAACACACCATAGCTAACGCAAACATCGAGTATAGTTTTCCACCCAGCTTTAGTAGTCACACAGTGATCCAGCCACCGCTTACACCCATGCGCATCACTTAGGTACGTAAACGTGTCAGATCCGATACCTAATTTATCTAGGTCCGCACATGTCCAGTTTTGATCCTGACAAAAATTTTGTAATTCATTCGAAAACAACTCGCCCGGGTGTGCATTAATGTATTCTTTCTTAGTTACAATTGGTCACGGTACATTTTTGTACGATTTTTGTGTATGACATCAAGTCTTCCATCTTTCGTTATTTGAACATTAGGAGAGATATCTTTTACTACTTTAAATTAGTGTTGAGTTCCTCACTCGTGAGGCACCTCATTTGTACCACTCATATTGTTAATTTGTCGCAGTACTTCACACGACAAAAATGTATTGCATCACACTTCAACTCACCGCACCTCATTTTACTCGCTTGTGACAGTCGCAACACAAACACCTCACGCCTCACAAAGCATTCACGTACTTCAAATGTCACAAAAACGTCAAAACTCATCATCCACACGCGCGCCTCGCGGCCCTCAAATACTCGCTCGCAACAGTAGCAACACAAACACCTCATTCCTCACAGATCATGCACATACTTCAAATGTCACAAAACGTCAAAAACTCATCATCCACTCGCGCGCCTCGCGGCAGACGCGGCCCTCAAACTCCGTCGCGAGAGTCGACACCTCAAATGAAGTGATCAACCACACGTTCAGTTACCGAACTACAGACCTTATGGCCGGGACAAAAGGTCCACCGATAAAATAAAATGTATCGTTTGACTCGTTTGTACCGGAAATCGCTTTGTACCGGAAAGACAGAAGAGGCACTGTGACAACAACACTTCAAAAATCCTTTCAAAGTGAAACAGATAGTTACGTTTACCATAAGAGGGAGTGAGACAGACACACGCGGGCTTCAAATTTGCCTCACCAAAAATACGTTACACATGACTCGAAAGAAAACAATCTTATGCGCCGCAAGTTTTCATACATTTTACGCCTTTTTGATCCCAGGATAGTTAACTTGCTCGCAAAAATCGCGCGAAAAATCAGACGATTTCGCGTGAACCACATCTTTTGTCTCTGTCGCATTTGTGAAGTCATGAATAAATGCAGCTGAGATGCAAAATGTTGTTTTTCGCGGCAGGTCTTCATTTTTGAATTTTTTGATAGCTATTATTGTGCTAACAAATTGACCAGTATAACGTGATCTACCGCAGCAATAGAGTTTGTATGGCTATTGTTATGTGTAATCAGGGAGCTCTCTTAGACTGGACGTTGAAATGGTAACTCAAGTGTTTTGAATATTCGGAATACCAAGCATACCAACACAGAGGGCCAACCACTGAGAAGATGCGTTTACGAAGCTTGCTTAAAAACAATTACAAGATTACTGACCGAAATATAATATAAATTATGTGAAGCATGGTAGTTTAATTAAGTATTTAATCAGTAATAGAAAGAATAATTCATTTCTTAATTCAATAGAATGATAAATAAATCCGACACGAAAAGTAATTCACAGGCGGTTGACGTTGACAGTAATGACAGTTTACAGAAGAAAAGTTAGTTTGTGTGTATTTGCATAAAGTTTAGTTATGTCCTACAGTGATAATACTAATAAATGAGCCAAAATGTAATAATGGTGACAACTTTTACACAATCAAATATACCTGTGATTCTGCCTTAGTGTCATTTGTGTGCAAAAAAATAGTGAAACTGAACTGAAAAGACTTACCGGCGTCGCGAATGTTGATGGTGTTTTTAATTACTATCATATTGCTTTTAAAACACATGGAGTGGTAAGTTTGTTATTTTTATGTAAAAGTGGTACTAATTATAAAACAATACGAACTTTAGTTTGTTTTAAAACATGCAGTTTTATGGTAACTATGCTAATCAAAGTATGTTATTATTAAGCTGTTAATAATATGAAACCACTGTAATTTGTAGCAGTAATTTAAATGGAACAAACTGTAAATAATATTATTCAATGGCAAAATTAGACCCACTTCCATAAAAACATCAAATTAAGTTGTTATGCAGGCCTCTATGACAGTCCTTGAAATATTTTTTAATTTTATCTATTTTCTCTTGTTAAATGTTCAAGTACTCATTATGACTAATGAAATTTAGTATGTATAAATGATATTTACCTAGTACACAACTACACATACTAGTTTTTGTTGCCGATGGATTTTGTCAAACAGCCGATGCTAGAAATTATATATATATATATACAGATCAGTACCTCACCTCATTTGAAGTAAGACATTGTAACACCTCATTTTTGGAAATGAGGTACTCATACAAACTCATTTGAAATTGATGTCCTACCCATCACTACTTTAAATGGTCCGGAATACAGCGCATCCAATTTTGTCCCTGTTTCATTTTTTACTAGTACTAAATCACCTGTTTTATATGTTATAGGATTTACATATGAATCATACTTTGTCTTTCTTATATTCTTACTTAAAAGTAAATTTTCTCGTGCTTCGCTTTGTGACAATTGCAAACGGTATTTTAATTCGCAGGGATAATTGTCAAAATTGTAAAGGGGCTCAACGTTTGATGTAATGTTACTAGGAAGTGAGCATATTTTTCCAAAAACTAATTCGTAAGGGGTAAACTTCGTTTCAGAGTGTACTGCCGTATTATAGGCAAAACACCAGAAGGGCAGCCACTGGCTCCAAGTTTCTGGGTGATTTTCGGTTTGTATCCGGAGAAAAGACTTCAAATGTTTGTGTGTTACCTCAAGTGCGCCAATTGACTGGTGGTGGTATGCTGTCGAGGACAACTTCTTAATCTCTAGCAACTTACATGTTTCTTGGAATATAGTCGACATGAATTCTTGACCTCTGTCTGTGGCTATTTCCTTTGGTACACCGTATCTAAGAATCAAATTACAAACTAGGGCTTTTGCAACTTCTGTCGCCTGTTTTGTGTATAATGGAATTGCCTCAATATATTTCGTCAGTTCACATTGCAGTGTTAGTATGTATGAGTACCTATTATCGTCTGTTTCTAACGGTCCCACTAAATCAAGGTAAACCTTTTGAAAAGATGTTTCAGCTGTAGTAGTCAGTGACATAGGTTCTTTTACTGGCAAGGAATACTTATTACGTTGGCATTGATCGCATTTTGCTACGAATTTTTTTACGTCGTTATCAATGCCGGGCCAGTAGTAATATTTTTTGATCTTATTTATCATTCTCTTTACACCCGCGTGTCCACTGCTGGGCAAAAGGTGGAAGTCATAGATAATGACACGTTGGTCATCTTTATCAAATACCTTTGTTACATTATTTAGAACACATAGCCTAAGCCCTGAATTATGTTCAGTTTTGGTCATTTCCTCTGCCAGTTTTTTAATAAAAATATCGTTGTCATTATTTTTAACTATACACAATTGACTTATGTTTTCTTTCATACACATTTCATTTAATTCCTTCACAAACTCCGCTCGCGTTATTAGCGGTAATGAGTTGTAGTGCTTTATGTAAATGGTTTGTTTATGGCGAACATAACATAATGTTTTACTTTCATTGGTAATTATACTTTTTTTCCTCATATTTTCTATGCCTATAGCGTCACTGAAAACTAACTCTACCGATTGTTTTGGCTTAAAATGAGTACTTACTACTTTTTGATTCGTGCTATCAGACCTAACATTAGCGTGCACTATATCTGACGGTGGACACATATTTGCCAACTTACGTGCCTGTGCCCTTGTCATGACGTGAATGTCATGAAATTCTTTTAATTGTTCGGATGTTACAGTAATACGAGACAACGCGTCCGCAGCCGCATTATTTGTGCCCTTTACATATTCAACTTCGAAGTCATATTCTTCTAAAACCATTCTGAATTTCATTAATCTACTAGATGGGTCTCTTAGATTAAACAGATAGATTAACGGTTTATGGTCTGTTTTTATTTTGAAAGCTCGTCCGTACAAATATGGACGGAAGTGTTTGATTGCCCATACTATAGCCAAAAGCTCTTTTTCTATAACCGGATAATTTTTTTCTGCTGGATTTAAGGTCCTACTTGCAAAAGCTACTGGTCGTCCATTTTTGTTCGACAATATAGCACCGATCGCTTTATTAGACGCATCGGTTTGCACTATAAACTGATTTTCTTCTGTTAAATTTGGATAATCAAGAACTGGTGGAGTTACTATATGTTTTTTCAATGAATCAAATGATTTCTGGCAATCGTTATCCCAAATAAATGGTGTATTTTTCTTACACAAAGCATTCAAAGGCTGCGCTATGGCTGCAAAATTATTAACAAATTTCCTGTAGTAGTTAGTGAAAGCTACAAATCTCTTTACCTCTTCTGTATTTTGTGGGCGCGGATAATTTTTCACCACATTTATTTTTTCTGGATCTGGTAATATTCCTTCGTTTGAAATGACGTGACCTAAGTAAAGTATTTTCTTTTTTAGAAAATCGCATTTTACTGGATTCAATTTTAATTTAACCTCCCGCAATCTTTCGAATACACTCTGCAAATTTTTGTTATGACTTTCTAAATTTCTACCAAATATAATTAAGTCATCGAGGTAAATTAAGCATTTTTCATAATTTAGTCCAGCTAAGGCGATGTTCATCATACGCGAGAAGGAACTGGGGCTCGATTTTAATCCTTGTGGCATACGAGTCATTTGATATTCCCCTGAGGCGAATGCTGTCAACTTTCTACTATTTTTCTCAAGATCAACATTGTAGTAACCCTGATATAAATCTAAATGGGTGAAATATATGCTTCCAGATAATGATTCCAAGATTTCAGTAATATTCGGCAGTGGAAATTTGTCATCTTCAATAGTATTATTCAGTTTTCTATAGTCTACTACTAGACGCCACTGTTTTTTGCCGTTTTCGTCCAACTTCTTAGGGACTAATAATATTGGGCTAGACCATTCGCTTTTACTGGGTTCTATTATACCTTCTTCAAGCATTTTATGTAATTGACGCCTAACTTCTGCCCTTTGAGAAAATGGTAACCTATAAGGCTTTGTGAATATTGGCTGGGTATTTGGTTTCAAAGTAATGGAGTGTTGATATATGTCTGTGGTAGTTAGAGAGTCTCCAGGTAAATGGAAAATATCCGCATATTTTGCACATATACTCTCGATTGTCAATTGTTCTTCTTTATTGAGGTGGCTTAGCTTTAGTTTTCCAAATAAATGTTTAACTCTATCAGCATTTTTTGTTACGTTACCAAAAGCGCATAAATCGTAGCCATTAAGGTTATGAATCGTGGGTGTTATGCTTTCCAATGATATATCAGTGTCAGTAACATAATATTCTTATCGGTATCACTCCATTGACGGGTGTCGCAATTGAATTTGCTACGTATATGCCTTCTTGTATTGTGTCTGAACAAACTACACAATCCTCGTTAAACTCTGTTTCTACATAGTGTACTGATTCGCATCTTTTGGGAATATTTATTGCTGTATTACAGACTGTCGTTATAGGTATGGAAATAAATGTATCAGCATTTATTTTTAATCTTAATTTATTATATTCGAAATCTATATTAGCTTTATACTTCCTTAAAAAGTCGCGACCTAATATGCCGTCCGATTCCACCGGCAATGTTCTGAATACGTGGAACTTATGTTGCACATCCCTGTCTCCCAATTTGAGAGTAAGGTAGACATATCCTATCGTTCCTGCCCTTCCACCGACTCCATTTATGACTATGCTCTCAGTGTGGATTGGAATTTTGTGTTTAGCTACATGTCTATATTTGATAGCAGACAACGATGCCCCAGAATCTGCTAGATAGGATACTGACGAAAGGTGTACGTAACAGTCGCTGTCAGTGGCTAAAATTGTATGTTCTGGTTTAGTCACGAAAAAACTGATTTGGGACTTCCGGTACGAGGTTTGCATCGTCAGAGTTATCATCCACCGGTTCGGTCATAATGTTAAGATCATGTTGAGGACGCGTTCCTTGATAGCGTTGGGTATACGTACCTCTGTTTGGGCGGGTCTGCAGATTCTGAGCTCGTGACGTAGATGGCTGTGGCTGTCGTCGCCATTCGCGACTTTGATTCGAATATTCGTAGCTGCGGCCTCTGGAACCGGAGGCAACCCTGTGGTCGCCCCCCCCGGAATCCCCTGTATCCGTTCCTATTACCTCTGCCTGGATAGAAATAGGTATTTTTATACATACCCATTATTTCTCCCGATGTGACAGTTGTGCCCATTTCTTCGTCCTGAGCGCCTTGAATCGCATCCTTGAGGGAGGTATAATTCCTTGCTGAAATTATTGTGCTTAATCTACAGTTCCGTAAGCCGTTGGCAAATTGTTTGATTGCATATTTCTCATTAATTGGTTTCAAAATATCGTAACAAGTCGTGTTCCCATCGGCTTGCGTAACCGTAAGGTCAACAAATAAGTTTGTCAACTCCTTCCCGTAGTCTAAAACCGATAAATCATTTTGTCTAATTTTTTGCATCCTACTCTGGATAGCCGTGGCTGCCTTTTTTGGCAATAATTCTGCCCTCATGTCCAAAATCAAAGTTTGTACGGTGTCATATTTAGTCTTCATTTTAAGTTTGGCAGCCTGCGACAATCTACTCTTTAAAACGAAGTTTATCAAATTTTTCTTACACCCAGAGTCAGTGAGAATTGAATCATAATATTCAATATTATCTATTAATTGCTTAGTAGCATTTTCTTCATCTGTCATGCATGGCAGAAGGCTCAAGGCCGTCTTTAAATCGAATGTCGACATGGTTATACTATTTATCTCACTGGCTCCGTTCACTGGAATATCCTTACATAAATTTACTATCTCGTCATATAATGATATTATTTTCTCGTTAAATTCCTCCAAAACGGGTAAATCTTTCCCGCTTATAATCCCTGAAGTAATTTTAGCGTCAATATCTAATAAACTCGTAGTATATCGCTCATTTATCGCGTGCGCTTCGTTAGTTTTTTTTTGTAAGATTTGACCTGTCCTTCTGGATGGTCCTATTTTAATTAGGTACGTCCTTACGTCCCTCAACTCATTAAACAGTAATTCTAAGATACTTGCCATAAATATATGATCGATATAATACTAATCAATCGAACGTCTTTAATTGAAAGACATTTAACATTACAGTGCTATATATTCCCATCGGGGTGAGTTATAAGTAACTTCCTAATCTACTTACAGTTTCTATGTTGCACTTTCATATTTACCATTTAGCACTATCACTTCACTTTATGAAAATGGAATGCAATTAAGTTCACTTAACTCCCGGATCAAATTGAAGTTCATCAAACGTTGAGCACTCAATGAATCATTCGGTGACCATTTACGGACGCGCGGCAAACATCGGGCACGAGTGGTGTCGTATGGCGGCGGTGGCGCGTGCACTGTACCTACTTTCGTAATTGCAAGTTCAATGCTCCATCCCTATGAAAAGATGTAGACTTGTAAAATGTTTCAAATTGAAATTTAGATTCCAACATTCTTATTCACTTCTTAGAATCACATTAATCACCGTATTATACCCCTGGCACTCTTGGATATAGTTTTGGCTGAACGCCGTCACTGCCTGCGGGGTCCGCTGGTGCACGGCGAAATACTGATCTCCGTAAGGTATTGCGATGAATTTCTCGCGTTATCCATCCCACGTGGCACTTCCGATACAGCTTGATAATGGAGTAGAGTAGACCCAAAATTATGGATAACACTATTATAGACAACAATATGTTAGTTGTTGTAATGTGAAATTTAAGTTCTTCAACGGAAGCGTTGTTATTGCCTCCCGCGGCGTTCTGCACCACTATTGTTTCTTCGGACTTGGATTGCTGCTTTCCCATTTTGCTGGTATATTTATCGAACGCACACACACGTTTGTCACTCTAAGATCACAAAACTGAATTTGAATCATCGTTACTTCGTAAGTGATCTATGTATCCGCCTATAGATAGAGAACGGTCTCATATCCGTATTAGGCACGACGCGTGGATCCGAGAGGGTCGACAACCTGTCACAGTCGCCATGTACGGAAGACGTTGGGAAGGATGTGAATCAAACAAACATTAGGCTCTAACTGAACTGTATTGGTCTCTCACCGCCACCGTGCTGGACCGCACGCTGGCGCTGGACCTGGACCCCGCCTGCGCGCCGCTGCGGGCCCGGCCGCACACTCCCGCCGTCGAGCACGGCGGCTCGGCTAGCGACGAGCTGGCCAGGTGGAGGAGTGGAGATTATGGTGCGTTATACATACACCCTGCTGGACCCTGTAGAGTCTCTCACCGCCACCGTGCTGGACCGCACGCTGGCGCTGGACCTGGACCCCGCCTGCGCGCCGCTGCGGGCCCGGCCGCACACTCCCGCCGTCGAGCACGGCGGCTCGGCTAGCGACGAGCTGGCCAGGTGGAGGAGTGGAGATTATGGTGCGTTATACATACACCCTGCTGGACCCTGTAGAGTCTCTCACCGCCACCGTGCTGGACCGCACGCTGGCGCTGGACCTGGACCCCGCCTGCGCGCCGCTGCGGGCCCGGCCGCACACTCCCGCCGTCGAGCACGGCGGCTCGGCTAGCGACGAGCTGGCCAGGTGGAGGAGTGGAGATTATGGTGCGTTATACATACACCCTGCTGGACCCTGTAGAGTCTCTCACCGCCACCGTGCTGGACCGCACGCTGGCGCTGGACCTGGACCCCGCCTGCGCGCCGCTGCGCGCCGCTGCGGGCCCGGCCGCAACCTGGACCCCGCCTGCGCGCCGCTGCGGGCCCGGCCGCACACTCCCGCCGTCGAGCACGGCGGCTCGGCTAGCGACGAGCTGGCCAGGTGGAGGAGTGGAGATTATGGTGCGTTATACATACACCCTGCTGGACCCTGTAGAGTCTCTCACCGCCACCGTGCTGGACCGCACGCTGGCGCTGGACCTGGACTCCCGCCGTCGAGCACGGCGGCTCGGCTAGCGACGAGCTGGCCAGGTGGAGGAGTGGAGATTATGGTGCGTTATACATACACCCTGCTGGACCCTGTAGAGTCTCTCACCGCCACCGTGCTGGACCGCACGCTGGCGCTGGACCTGGACCCCGCCTGCGCGCCGCTGCGGGCCCGGCCGCACACTCCCGCCGTCGAGCACGGCGGCTCGGCTAGCGACGAGCTGGCCAGGTGGAGGAGTGGAGATTATGGTGCGTTATACATACACCCTGCTGGACCCTGTAGAGTCTCTCACCGCCACCGTGCTGGACCGCACGCTGGCGCTGGACCTGGACCCCGCCTGCGCGCCGCTGCGGGCCCGGCCGCACACTCCCGCCGTCGAGCACGGCGGCTCGGCTAGCGACGAGCTGGCCAGGTGGAGGAGTGGAGATTATGGTACGCTACGTTACACACCCTGCTGGACCCTGTCAGTACTTCCCTGTAGAATATACTGATAGACAGAGCGAAGTCACGTGCTTTTCTGCTAGGCCATGTCTCATTTTGGGTCATCACACCACCCAAATATAGTAAATACACTGCCAAAGGGCTCTGAATCTGCCTCAGTTCTGTGTTCTGTTATATAATGGAATTTGATCTTGAAAATGTTTATTTAGCGAAATAATCTTTATATTTGTTTTTTCTCTATAACCTTATCTTTTAGTGACCATCATTTGCCGAGTGCCACCAAAGACATATGTAACTCCGTATAGACAGATAAAGTCTAAGAAAAAAACTTACTTCAGAATCAGAACTATAAAGAAAAAGGTACAGTGGCCTAGACGTTACACCTTCGGGGTACGCTCGGCTAGATGACGCTAATATTAATATTTGGCATTTTAACAATATCAAGCTAAGAATAAGAGCCAAAAACTGAGGTTCATTTAAGCCTGTGACGAGAGATGACAAATTCATGCACTGTGATTACTAATTTTATTTTGACAGTAACTGTGTTAAGTTAAAGTTCGTTATGGAATAAGCAGCGATTTTAGGATGTATGTATGTGCAGGCTGGCCCTGGGCGGAAGGCAGCATCCTGGAGGCGGAGCTGTGCGCGGAGCGCGCGCGGCGCGCGGCCACCGTCACGCGGCACGAGGCGCGCCGCGCAGAGCTCGCGGCCGACGCCGTCGTGCGCGAGACGCTCACCGACCGCGGTGTGTACACCGCCTTACATTTGCTTCATGTCTCACTACGTATTTGCGCTTCGTGTGACCAGTGGCCCGTTTCTCGAAAGGTACAAGCCTTGTATTACAAGTGTGTTTCCATGACAACCCATACGATTTGACAGTTCGCGCACTTGTAATACAAGGCTTGTACCTTTCGAGAAACGGGCCCCAGGGCCCATTTCTCGAAGTGACAAGTTACAATTTACAAGTCAATGTCAATGTCTAATATGACAAGTTGGAAAGAGACTTCCGCTTGTGACTTGAAACTTTCAGTTTTGAGAAATGGGCCCCAGGAGCGTGGCCGCGTGATAAATAATAAAACATCAGTGGCCCGTTTCTCGAAAGGTTTTCCATGACAACCCATAAGATTTGACAGTTCACGCACTTGTAATACGAGGCTTGTACCCTTCGAGAAACGGGCCCCAGCCGTTCTATCGCACTTACAAATAATTAGGTAGTTCACTAACTATATCACTATATAGGGACGGCCTGCGGGCGTAGCACACTAGTGCGATAAACTTTATCGCATCGGTGCGTCCGTACCGCACTTACAAACAGTGCGAAAAGGACGGCCTTACATTTTATCATTTATCGCGCGACCATGCTTGCCTGCCTGATGTTTTAACATTTATCACGCGACCATACTGGCCTGCCTGATATACACATATAGTTGTAAATATAAAGTGCTGGTGGCCTAGCGGTAAGAGCGTGCGACTTTCAATCCGAAGGTCGTGGGTTCGAACCCCGGCTCGTACCAGTGAGTTTCTCGGACCTTAGCTGTGAAAAATATCATTTGATATTTACCAGTCCTTTTCGGTGAAGGAAAACATCGTGAGGAAACCGAACTAATTCCAAGAAGGCCTAATTACAGTAGTTAACTTCGAGTTGGAAGGTCGGATGGCAGTCACTTTCGTAAAACCAGTACCTACTCCAAATTTCGAGATTAATTGTCAAAGCAAGGAGAATGATGATGAGTTTTGACAATGAATTTATTTCTGTTTTAAGTAAGTTGACTTTTAAATGTTAATAAATTTCCATCGTGCAACTTATTATGTTTGTTGTTTCAGCGCTTGGTCCGGCAGGTGGTGCTGCTAGCGCTGCGGCCGGCGGCGGGCTCGTTATGACCTGTGTAGTTCACACTGTACCTTATATTTATTACTGTAACATATACTACATCTATATCATTACAACTTAATTAAATATTCATATGTGATATCTAAACACTTGTATCATTCGATATCTCTATCTGACAGTTCGTATTAATTGGTAGTAGGTAGGTAAAGTTGGCTTCAAAATTAGGTGTCTTTGCTACTCCAGCCGGCGTATTAAGCTTCCAATTTTATCACTTATCCATGTGGATAACACGTCTGTCACTGTGTAAATTTCTCTCCTTTAAAATACCGGCCGGTGAATTGTCTTTATTTTCAGTACAATTTTCTGTACCGATAATAGTATCGTAATAGTATCGTACAAAAATAAGGCAGCAGATTGTGTGAGATATTTTTGCTGCCTTTTTTTCTGCGATGTTATTGCCGCTGACTGTATTTCGGCACATACTATATCTATATTATCAAAACTAAATTAAATATTCATCCATACTAATAATAAATGCATGTGAAAGTGTGTGTGTGTGTTTGTTTGTCCGTACTTCACGGCAAAACGGAGCGACGAATGGTCGCGATTTTTTAAGTGGAGATAGTTGAAGGGATGGAGAGTGACGTAGGCTACTTTTTGTCTCTTTCTAACGCGAGTGAAGCCGTGGGCAAAAGCTGGTATGTTATATCTACCTTTTCTATCTACAGTTTCTATCAATGTCCAGTTGGGGAGCATTTTTTATTTGTACTACATTTTAACTTATTATCTTGTTGTGTAATTGATAATTAAATTTCACGAAGTGTGAATCATTTTATTATAGGATATATTTGAATTTGGTTATCGTCGTGAATTGATAATTTAATTTCTTACTCAACATCGTTTTTATAGGCTCTATTTGAATTTGGTTTACGTCAAGTAGAACTTCGATCCTTACTCGCTACGCATAATATTTCAAATTAAGTTTACTGACATTCAGATTAAATAAATCGTAAAATTTTGTTTGTTTGGGCTCTGAAGTCAGCACTCGAGCAAAATCTTCGATCTCTTGTTTAACAAAAACATAACCCAACAGGAACCGAACCCAGATACCAAATTACCCCACATTGCAACTCTGCTATAAAATGACTTTAATCTTATCTTTGGATTAGCCAGAAAACAGACCTAAGCAAAGACTTCAATAGTAAGGATAAGGCAATGGATATAATTCTGAGAATATAATCGTGATGCCTCTTGCACGCGAGTTGACGAGTTCACGACACGCGCACGATTGGTCGCATATTGTAGAAGGTGTAAAAATGGCGCTAAATTCAAATTTTCGGTTCTGGTTCGTCGATGATTCCACCAACGTCAAGGGTTAAGAAGGCACGCGTTTTATGAAGACAATTGGCCGGTGAGCCCTACATTTTTAAAATTTGCCGCCTTTTATAGTGCTAAGATTTGGTTGACCGTCTGTAGCATGCACGTTTGACTTTTATTTAATCGTATGGCATACACAAAAAACAGGCAGTTATGAATGTCAGATAATACACATTAAAATACAATTACAATTTAAACTAAATGTCAACATTCAGTGAGCTCAGCCACGCAATTGCGTCGGGTGTTAGGCGCAGCAGGTCCTCTGGTGGTCCTGAGTATGAGTGCAGAGGGCATCGCTGAATTATATGCTCCATAGTTTGGACATCTTCGCCACCAGTAATTGCAGCGGCCGTGACCCGTTCTCAGTCTATTTAAGCGACACCACAATTTCCGGGGGAGGTTGAAACCTAATGGTTTAGAAGTCGGATCTATGTGGGAGCCAGCGGAAGCAGTAGTCCATTCAGTTTTCCATGCTTCAGTCACATTGAAACCATTTAGAGTTTGAGCAGCAGCATACGCAGGACTTCGGGACTTTAGGCGTTGAGGTGGTGGGTAGAAAAACTCATTGTGAATAGGCAATGCTGGGTTGGATCTGATCTTCTCAGCTTCTCTCCCGAGTGCATGTTTTCTCCTCAAATGTGGAGGTGCTATGTGGCATAGTGTTGGTAGCCAATAGGAAGGGGTGGACTTAACCGATCCTGATATACACCGCATAGTCTCATTCAGTTTGGCATCCACCTTGCCCACGTGAGCGCTTTCTGACCACACAGGGGCGCAGTATTCCGCTGCTGAGTAAACCAGTGCGATACCAGTGGTGCGCAGGTTTGACTTGCATTCGGACACTGACACCATTTTTGGTGATCGGAAATGCCGGTCCCAAATTGACCCTTACACTTTATGATAATCTGACAAGATGTAACTGGCTTAATATAACTTAGGCGCGGGTGCTACCGCTAGCTACCTAGTAAGCTATGAGCTATCGGCTATAAAAACGAACGAAAGATAAGCACTCCCGTGCAAATAAAATATACACGACGATATTGCATGATATCTCACCGCTGGGCTAGTAACTATAAACATCGCCGTGTCTCTTTTATTTACACGGGAGTGATTATCTTTTGTTCATTTTTATAGCTCATAGTTTACTAGCTCGCGGTGGAACCAGTGCCTTATACAACACAGAAGAAGAGGAAGGAAAAGACAACGATAACACCCGCACGATCCAGTTTTTGAAATTTTGTAAAATGCGGAAATTGCCAGATAAAACTTGAGTACCAGGGATATTGCGCTTGAGACTATTGTGACTTGACTGTGACGTATTTTTCACTTTTGCGTTTTCTAAGCATGTCGCGAAGGTCTAAAGCTCCCCGAGCCTCTAGTCTAAGTCCGTTTCTATATTATCCGATCCAATTTCGGATGTCGGAAGGATTTCAATGGAAAAAATCCAAGATGGCGCCTGTAATGTATGGGATATCGGTCCTACATCCGATATCAGATCGGATAATGTGAAAACGCACTAATGTTGATGATGCTGCCACGTCCTTACGGATGAATATGTAAGTGAATATCCGCAGGTGATCCCTCGATCGCAGACTGATTGTGGTTGATAACATCGATAGTGATAAGATGGTAAGTACAATATAATTCAGTCGTTGAAGCTGTGTGGTCGTTCTATTTGTGTGAGTTGTGAACATGTGGAGGTACTTCGCGCTTTTGGTTGTCGGCTGTTGCTATGGTTAGTATTTATTTAAACTTTATTGGCATTATCTTTACTGTTAAAAGTAAATAGTTTTATCAACGAATTAAGTACCTATTAGAATATTAGATCATTGTAAATAAAAATACCAACTGCCAAATTGTAACACAGGCAGACATTGTACAGATATCAATTGCAATGAAAGAATGAACGAAAATGTAAAGTTGTAAACATTAACTGTTGATTTTTTCATAGCAATTGATGTCTGCATTTATAATTTGCGAATTGTAACTCACAATAAAAAAGGAAAATATATTAGTTCATAATTACACATATGGATATATTAGAAAAACTACCAATCTACTTGGGAGGATAGTTAGCTAAATTAAGTATCGTAATAGGACTAATAGGGCTTATTTGGAAACTTAATGTGTATAAACCTAAATTAACTAAATATTATCGAGGTTTACGGATTTGATTATATTGAGAAAGTATTCTGTACCTACCTAAGGAACATTTCGAGGAATGCACCTTTTGAGCAACTAATGGTACCTATAGGGACCATTGTTAATATTAGCTGACGAATCTCCATTGATTATTTATTTATTATTACCTACCTATCTACTTACAAAAATAATATTTTTGGTAGGTAATCTATATCATTTATCATAAAGAAACGATCTTAATTATTTACGATTTCTCGTGTATTTTGCCAAAGTTCTACCTACGACTTAGGTACTAATATAAGTACTTACTCATTATTAGTCACACTTCCTACTTGGCTATTTTGAAACCGAATATACTGATATCCTGATATTGATACGTCACACTGATAATTCACATTGTTTAATTGTGATTCAGTTATACACACGCCACCGATACTTCTAATGAATGATTAAGAACAAAGAAAGGTCATTTACGAAAATTCAAACTAGTTAATGGGGACCCACGTGTAAAGTGTAATTGTTAGAATGATACCAACAGTCTAACAATATTGATAGGTTATTTCCCCTGTCCATGAAGCCACAGTCGAAAACGGTTTAGGTATTTATCTTGAAACACTGCCTTGGATTCATATCTTGGCCTGTCTTTAAAGCTCGGCCACACATGCGCGTTTTGATAGCGTAGGCGGAGCGGTAGCGGAGCGTTAGCAGAGCGCAACGATAGCGGTGCTCCGGACGAACGCTGTCGTTGCGCCCACGTTGCGCCCAGCGGACGCCGGTGGGAACTGGGAACTAACGAGCGCGGATTGCGAGCGGAACGCCAGCGTTCCGCCGACGCACCGCTATCATTGCGCTCCGCTGACTAACGCTACGCTATCAAAACGCTTTATGTGTGGCGGAGGCTTAAAGTTGAAATGATCGCCTATCTTTCAGTAAAAAGAATTACTACATTTTAGTTTAATCTAGTAAATTTTACGAAACTTGTACTAAAACCAGGCGGAAATTTCTATAAAGACGGATAATAGGTAATTACGGTAGGCATATAAACACATCCATTGCCCTATGTGCTTAGTGGGGACAAATGGACGGATCAGAATGTTGTATTAATTAGTATGTCAGTTTTTATCTAAGCATACCAGAATTAAATGAAATTAAATATTTATTTTCCAAGTAGGCTATGAACGTCAAATAAAGCTACGCCGGCTCTAACCCTACGCCTTAGCCTCGAGAAGATTTCAGTCCCCCCTCAGTTGGAGGGGGGGTATCCACTATGGGACCGGCAAGAAACTCGGCGGGCCACTTCTTTTCAAAACATTACATTTTAAAATGATCTTATCTAAATAGCTGCCCAATTTATCCTCGACTGTTCGGGGGTTACCCCCAGGTTAGGAACCACCTGGTCTTAGCCTCGAATGACGCATTATGGCTGTGACAAAAACTTGCTACGTTAAATTTTGCTAATAAATGTACAAATTGTGATATTTCCTGTTTGCCAGCGTCAGCAGCAATAGAGCACAATGTGACGATTGTGACTCTGCCAGAGAATGTACCAGAGGAGGTTGGCGCCAGCACACGTATCATCGGGGGCTCCCCGGCTCCCATCAGCCGGTACCCCTACACTGTACAGGTTAGTTTATGATGGCTCCAGGGGTGCGTCCTAAAGCACAGTTAGAATAAAAAAAATTGTACAATAAATTAAATCCTACATTTACCATTACAGTAGATTAGCTTAGAACTGTGACCCCTACACACAACGGCGCTGCTACCAGAAAAATAGGTTAGGTTAGGTTAGTACTGGACCTTAAACATATGTACCAGAAAAGTAGGTTGGTTAGGTTAGGTTAGAACTATCATCGGGGGGCTCCCATGGCTCCCATCAGCCGGTACCCCTACACTGTACAGGTTAGTTTATGATGGCTCCAGGCCCCTGGCCGGTACCCCTACAGGTCATCAGTATGTATGGACCAGAGAATGTACCAGAGGAGGTTGGCGCCGGCACACGTATCATCGGGGGCTCCCCGGCTCCCATCAGCCGGTACCCCTACACTGTACAGGTTAGTTTATGATGGCTCCAGGCCCCTGGCCGGTACCCCTACAGGTCATCAGTATGTATGGACCAGAGAATGTACCAGAGGAGGTTGGCGCCAGCACACGTATCATCGGGGGCTCCCCAACTCCCATCAGTCGATACCCCTACACTGTACAGGTCAGTTTATGATGGCTCCAGGCCCCAGGCTGGTACCCCTGCGGGTCAGTATGTATAGACCAGAGAATGCCGGCACCCGCATTATCGGGGGCTCCCCGGCTCCCATCAGTCGGTACCCCTACACTGTACAGGTCAGTTTCTACTGGTACTCTACTATAAAGAGCTTGTCACCTTCCTAATTTTTGTATCGAAATGCAAATTCACAAGGGTTAAGATTTACCCCTTTATCCATAAAAGTTCACTAAAGTTATCACACTGATAAAGTTCGTTTGTCCCTTTCCGACAATTCCGACGTATTGGTGTGATAGAAAGGGACAAATGAACTTTATCGGCTTGATAACTTTACTGAACGTTTATGAACGTCTACACAATTATTTACCTACTCTAAGCCTACTCTTAATAGTTAATTACCATTGCATGGAGGTAAAATGTAGTTAGGTACAACAGTTTAAACAACAACCAACGAGTCCGTTTTAACGATCCAATATCGGATATCGGAAACATTTCAATGGAAAAATCTAAGATGGCGCCTGTAGGCAATGTATGGGATATCGGTCCAACATCCGATATCGGATCGGATAATGTGCAAACGCACTAAGGCCTGAGTGGACGCTCGATGCGTAGCGTTCGGCGGGGCGGACGAGCGTGCGTACAGCGTACACCCTATGCAGCGTCGACTCAGGACACTTGTATAAGCTTCAATTGTTTGACATGCACGCCGCACGCCCGCCCTGCTGCACGCCCAGTCTCACTATCTATCATCACTATCTAAATGGCAACAAAGTGTACGGCCTAACGGCTCAGCCTCGACATTGGTCTAATCGCGACAGCGGTGAGCGGCGGCCATACATTGGAGCGAGACACAGCGATGGGATTTTTCATTCGCACGTATGGCTGCCGCTCACCGCTGTCTTCTTCTTCTTCTCGTGCCATGTCCCCGTCGGACGTCGGCGACCATCTCTCGGAACTTATTCCTATCCTGTGCTATTCTGCTCAGAATGGCAGCGTTTTTATTTCTCTCTCACCAATGTCGTGGCTGAGCCGTTAGGCCGTACACTTTGTTGCCATTTAGATAGTGATAGGGCGTTTGTGGGAGCCCCTTTACGAATGAGTTCTCTTGCAGGTGCTGAACAGCAACCAGCTGTCGTGTGGCGGCACCCTCATCACGCGGCGACATGTGCTTTCCGCCGCCCACTGCTTCGTCGACAGGTATGTGAGGCAATTTATTTACTTAAGGCCGGTTGCATCAAACCATTTGTCACCGTTAAAGCGTTCGTTAATAGTTATTTGTTATACAAGGGGGCAAAGTTGTATTTTAACGCCGAGTGTGGAATTGAAAAACGAGCAAGTGAAAGGATTCTATATATTGATTTAGACTAACACGATTTGCACTCATAATGTAAATGTAAGTGTTTACACGATTAAGTCCCGTTTTGTTCTAAAATTATGAAAGGATTCTATAGTTGATCCACGAGCGAAGCGAGTGGTTCGAAAATAGAATCCTGAACTTGGGAGTTTTTTTAACACACGAGAAGTAAAATACATTTTCACCCGAGTTTTCGAGCTAGTAAGGGGAAAATTGTATTGTATGGGAAGTTCCATAGACGTCTGCTGCGTGACGATGATGTGTCTGTCAAATGGGGTTGAATCAACTTGCCCTTTATCAGTCTTATATAGAATTCAGTAGTATAAACAGCGGTGGTGGCCTAACGGTAAGAGCGTGTGACTTTCGATCCGGAGGTCGCGGGTTCGAACCCCGGCTCGTACCAATGAGTTTTTCGGACTTATATGCGAAATGTCATTTGATATTTGTCAGTCGCTTTTCGGTGAAGGAAAACATCGTGAGGAAATCGGACTGATTCTTATAAGGCCTAGTTACCCAAAGTCCAAAGTGTTTTATTTGTATTTATGTCAAACAGGCCCCGTAGCCGAATGGCATTTCTCCGACGCCAAACGAAAGCGATACGCCGCTGGCTCTGTCGCGCCAATACGCAAGCGCGATAGAGATAGATATCTACTAGCGCTTCGTTTCGTGAGCGTTTCGTGAGCGATTGTGCCATTCGGCTAGCCACCCTGATTACAGTGGTGGTAAAACAATATAAACATACTCATATATATGTGGCGTACAAAACCTTCAGGTTAAACTATAAAAATAGTGCCTTAGCCCGGAGGGCTCCCATGAGCCATGACAGATGCCGGGATAACGCAAGGAGGATGATGATTTAGAATCCGGTACCTGGGTGACTTAATTCTAAAACTCGATTCCCGGGACTAAGCTACATTTTCCACGCCCGAAAATCCCCACATTACAAATTTCAGCGATCAGTAGTGTTTGTGTAGTGTCTTTCTTAATTTATAATAATACTTATCTAACTTTTAAGGCTCCGTTCAACCTGTTACCTGGAAGGATTAAACTGACAGTGTAAATAAAACCTATTTCAGCCGGAACGTGTTGTTCAGTGCCAGTCTCTTCTCCTGCCGCGTCGGCTCCGCTACTCTCAATACCGGTATGTTTTATATAACTTACTTCATCCATTTGTAAAGGCTAACCAGAAGTATATGACTAATGTAAAATACCCTATAATGGACGGTGTTGCCATTGTGGACAAAAAACACAAATCCGAAAAACTGCGTACCTCCTATGATGGACAAGGAACAATTTACAAAACCAAAATTTACACCACCTAAATTGACCACCTAAAGAGAGAAACTTAGATGAACTTTTGAAGAATTGGAGCAAACACATTTTTAAATTATAATTTTTCAGAGCAAAGGATTTGTTGTCTGTGTTTAGTTATTAGTGGATACTGTTTTAGGTCCGGATTTATTACCTATGGCAAACTTTTTGTATTCTCATGTACTGTTAGTTTCCCAAATAAAGAAAATGAACATAAAAAATTGTTTCCAGGCGGTTCCGTATACCGCGTATCCCGCATCATCAACCACGAACGCTACAACCTCGACGCGCCGCGCGACAACGACATCTCTGTATTGTTACTGTCAACCACTGTCACGTTGAGCGCCAACGTCGCTACTGCCACTATACCCACGCAGGGCAGCGTTGTGCCGGATAACGCCGTGGTGTGGGTCGTCGGGTGGGGTCAGACCACGGTAAGTTACTCCTACATTCATGTGGCTAGAGAGTATTTAGGTTAATAATTGTTTCACCTTTATCCAAAATAAGTCCTTTTTAAATAGGTCCTTACGACTGACTTATGAAAATCTTCCTTCCCTCTCAATATCCTTAGCGCCTTCATCAGATTGTGAGCTGTTGTTGGTCTCAGCAGTTGTGCTTAGGATTTTTTAACCGAAACTTTTTTTATGATCCTATACAAGCTTTTGATCCTTGATAGGAATGGGAATGAAAAAAGTTTGTGAATAATGAGCTTTTTCTCGCAGCCTGTATGTCCAAATCTGTCAAACACCAATTTTCATATTAAAAATCGAAGAAAGGTCTTTAAGACCATTTTTGAGTGGCAGCACGGGATCTGATAGACGGAACCTGCCTTTACTGACCCGCTATCAAAACACGCTCTATATACTTAGGCCTGATTTAGACGGCGAACTCGCATGCGATTTTAGTTACATTGCGGGCTCTTGAGGTTACATACAAATTTGCACATCCATCAAATACTGAAGTGTAATAAAACTCGTATGCGAGTTCTGAGAAATGGGCCCTTACGGCTCAGCCACGACATTACAGCGGTGAGCGGCGGCCATACATTGGAGCGAGACACAGCGATGGGACTATTCATTCGCACGTATGGCCGCCGCTCACCGCTGTCGCGCTTTAGACCAAAGTCGTGGCTGGACCCTTATTCTTTGCCCGTATGCTCGCAGGCTGTACCAGGCCCGACATCGACGATCCTGAATGAGGTCTGGGTGTACACGATCAACACAGCCGTCTGCGCGCAGCGCTACAGAAACCTGGAGATCGTCAACAACTCGCCCTACCCCGTCACCAGCAGCATGATGTGCAGCGGCATACTCGATGTTGGAGGTAATTTATCCATACTTTTATATATTTATATTTATAATATTATAAATGGGAAATAAAGGGAAAGTGTATGTGTCTGTTTGTTTGTCCGTCTTTCACGGCAAGACGGAGCGACGAATTGACGTATTTTTTTAGGTGGAGATAGTTGAAGGGATTAAAAGTGACATAGGCTACCTTTTGTGTCTCTCTAACTCCCCACTTCAAAAGAGCACAAGTCCCACCACGGACTTGTGACCTTTTTCACCGAGTCAATTTGAGTTATACCCTTTTTCACGAGACTCACAGAATATATCAATTACTTTTGTAACTATTGTATAGCATCTACAATTCAGGGCAGCCAGTATGATAGGAATACAGAGTCTTACCAAGCACCAAGCTACTTTCCATACCTATCCTTGTGTGGTGGTTACATAATTTTAATTGTTATAATTTCGTAGAATTTTGATGTTTAAAGGCTAACCTACCTGTTCGTATATGTTTTAATTCTGGGATAAACAGTTATCATATTTAATTAAAAGATTACATCTAGATAGAACGATCAGTAGGTAGGTAAATAACGATATTAATGATAATATTGTCTCATATAATCCATAGATAATATTAGACTTATATTGACCGGGATATAGACCGTGATTACCTTTTTGATTTTTGTCGAGCTCCCGATATTTCGACGCAGTTGCATGCATCATGATCACGGAAAACTGACGAAGGCGGGTGGATGTTACTCGTAAAGTTGTATAGACAGCGCGCGATCTACCCTTCTTCGCGCGCGTCGGCTGCGTTCACTTTCAGCGTTACCACTGGTCGCGTTCACACTCGATGGTCTGTCCAAACACACTACACTCACAGTGTCACTACGTTTGTTCAATTCTGACTTCACCGGTTTTTTACACAAACAAATCACTGGATTCCATACATTAGATAGTTTGAAGCCATCCTCACGATTGAAATTTTTATATTTGTGAATCTCAATGGCTTCTCTTACCAATCTCGGTATGTAGTGGCGCCCTCATTGAGTCGGGTGCAAATCATTGGATCGAGTTGCATAGTCCTAAGGTAATTTCGACGGAACGCCACTACATACCGAGATTGGTAAGAGAAGCCATTGAGATTCACAAATATAAAAATTTCAATCGTGAGGATGGCTTCAAACTATCTAATGTATGGAATCCAGTGATTTGTTTGTGTAAAAAACCGGTGAAGTCAGAATTGAACAAACGTAGTGACACTGTGAGTGTAGTGTGTTTGGACAGACCATCGAGTGTGAACGCGACCAGTGGTAACGCTGAAAGTGAACGCAGCCGACGCGCGCGAAGGAGGGTAGATCGCGCGCTGTCTATACAACTTTAACATCCACCCGCCTTCGTCAGTTTTCCGTGATCATGATGCATGCAACTGCGTCGAAATATCGGGAGCTCGACAAAAATCAAAAAGGTAATCACGGTCTATATCCCGGTCAATATAAGTCTAATGAAAATAACCGTGAATCATTCAAAACTCTCATAGATAATATATTCATTATTTTTTGTTACTTTCGATTAAGATATCAGGCGATCGATAACATGGCACGTCTTCCTAGTAAACATTTAAGTTTAGATAAGCATTATTATGACGCACCAAGGACGATATATACCGGGACTGACAATCTCATAAAACTTCACCTCTGAAATGGCCCACAATTCAGGGATAAAACTAGACAAGGCGCTGTTTCACAGCCTAGAAGTGGCAAAAATTTTTTACCAATATTTTTATGATATTTTAATCTTAAAAACAAACCTATTAAATTTTTTTTGATATCATGATCTCACTTAAATATAAGGACATGTTTAGGCCTCATTAGTGTACGTAGTTATGATAGTACCTATTTAATAGATTGCGCTATAAAATGGAGGTACGATGCTTAGTATGAAGATTGTCCATCCTTTATAAATCATCCTTGCTCGTATTTCCCATTTCTTTTAGCTACAAGTTACTAATTACAATTGATGGTCCCTATATTACGTAATAATGAATTTTTCAGTACAGATATTGTTTTTTTTTGCGCACTAGTGCGAGAAGTGGTTCATTACATGCCAGGTCGAAACTTCGGAGGCTTAACTGCACTGAAAAACGTCGTACGATACACGTGCGAAAAGGAGATTCGTAACTCGTGTCGATTTAAAACACTCCCTTCGGGTCGTGTTTTAATTTATCGCCACTCGTTTCGAACTTCCTTTTTTACGCACTTGTATCGTAATGTACTATTTCAAAACCGGCTTCATCATCACTACATGCACATTTTTCCGGACATAAATGTATCTATCCATTTACAGGTCGTGACGCATGCCAAGGCGACAGTGGGGGGCCAGTCATCTACTCGGGTGTGGTGGTGGGGGTGACCTCGTGGGGGGAGAGCTGCGCGCACCCCTACTACCCTGGCGTCAACGCTAGGGTGGCAGCGTATACCAACTGGATCAACTCCACGGTGAGTACTGCATTATCACACAACTAAAAATTGACGGACACTCTCTTTGTATTGTTTTCTCGGCTAGGGTTGCCAGCCATCCTTAAACTTTGAAATTTAATTTGAAAAACATTCCGACAACATTATATATAAAAATTGCCAATCTGCCACCAGCACAAAAAATACCCGAACGTAGTGATAATAAGGTATTTTATCTGTTTGCAGGTGACGCGTTACAACGGGGCGCCATCTCTCGGACAGACCAGCTTGGTGCTGTTACTTCTGTCGTTCTTCGCTTCCTCCGCGTTCAGCAACCACTTATAACTAATAATATTGATCATAGACTGATTCAGTTGCCAGCGATGGGTTGGTATATGTCAAAGGTTTTATAGATGGCGCCACCAGCATAAAGTATTCGTTTTAAGGCATTTAAGGTCACTTGCACCACCGAAAATGGAACCCTCCATTTTAACCCGAGGTTAACCCAGCATTTTACATGGACTTTGACAGCCCACTAACCTTGAATTAAGCGGGTGGTGCAAGTGCCCTAAGTCCGTTTTCACATTATCCGATCCGATATCGGATGTCGGAAGGATTTCAATAGAATAAATCCAAGATGGCGCCTGTAATGTATGGGATATTGGGCCGACATCCGATATCGGATCGGATAATGTGAAAACGCATTTAATGAGAAGATTTTTTTTTTCAATGAGGCATATTACAATGCGCTTATGAGTTATGAATGTCAAGTAAAGCTACACCGGCCGTATGCCTTAGGTTTTAGTACCTCCTCAGTTGGAGGAGGGTAACCATGGGTCCGGCAAGAAAGAGATAGCATACGGTAGTATGAATAGAAAAGAATTTATTTATTTAAAATTAATTAAATATATCACTTACAGACTAGACCAAGCTGGAAGAGATCCCTTAGAGGGATAAGCTCGCCTTTTTTATCTCTATTCCTACAAATCCATAGTAATGTTATAAATGGGAAAGTGTGTGTGTCTTTTTGTTTGTCCGTCTTTCACGGCAAAACGGAGCGACGAATTGACGTGATTTTATTTTATAAGTGGAAATTGAGAGTGACATAGGCTACTTTTCGTCTCTTTCTATCGCGAGAGAAGCCGCGGGCAAAAGTTAGTTGTATATAAACTGTTGTACACGATAAAGTGATTACTACTACTACTACTAGATCAACACATGATATATATTACATATAAAAAACACAATATTAATAATAAATAACAACACAAAAATAATAGAATTTTACAATGTACCTATACTAGCTACTTGACGGCAAAGAACATAGTTGCCGACTTGTAGTATGTGAATTCAGCCAGCGTGCAGCTAAACAGATCAATTTTAGTGGAGACTTCGTTCAATATCAGTATTGCCCTGACAATAGGTGCTTTGGCCAACAAGTTATTCGGTCGGATTGACATGAGTACAGTGGCGCTATCTGTAAAGGACAGCTTCTCTAGGCAAACCAACTGTAGCATAAGAATAACATGACATATATTTTGTAAGAAATCTTTTGTAAATATATTGTTTTGTATATAAATACAGCAGATTTTTATTTCTTATTTTAGTTTTTACTATAAGTAGTTCCTAGAAGTATTGACGCGTAGGCCACATTTTGACGCGAGAGGCAAAGCGTTCAAAAGGTTCATAAATGGATACAAGGATAGTAAAGGATACAAAGTCCATACAAAAAAGCGTACCTCTGAAATGTATGGGCCTTTTAGGCTTAAAACTAGATGGCGCTGTTTCGCAGCCTGAAAGTGGCCAAAATCATATTTTCCCCAAATATGTTTGCGTGTTTTTATTTTTTTATTAGAACAAATCACATATTTCTTTATTTTAAAATTATGATATCATGTCAATACACATTTTGAAAAAATGATAATATTAGGTGGCGCTAAAAAATAGAGGTACGATTCTTAGTATGAGTATCACGCCTGTATCCCATAAAGGGGTAGGCAGAGCACTGAACTACTAAGTTTCAGTGCCTCTCTTGGCAAAAAGGGGTTGAAAGAAATCCAAATTGTAACATTGCCAACAGGCAGGTTGGTGATTTTGAGCTAAGACTATAATTTAATTAGAAATGTGTTTGTCTACAATAACAGATTCGGTACCGTACCACCCACTATATTGATTACGTAGTCATTAACCTAAGTTGGTTCTATTAGGACATGCCTTTACAAATTATGAAATGAAACAATAAATTGTGCCATATCTTTATTTTTCAGTAAAACAAAACATGTTTTATTGCGTACATCACAACGGCATTCACAATAAAACACCGCGAGAGCGACGCACGACACGACACGACACGTCACATCACGACACGACACGGCGAGTCGTGTCGGATCGTGCGCCCCCGTCTCAGTTAGTACAAATATAAGATCCAATAATTTCGCTTTTAGATTCCAAAATACAGATCAACACTAGATAGAATAAATTATATAAAAATACACTAGGAATGTATCTGTGCAATAAATACGATAATATTGCTATAAAACTCTATGTATATAGATATAGATTCACTTGGATCGATAGAGATCTAGAAGGCTAATAACAGATTTATATAAAATTCGATAGTAATAAAGAAACATTGGGAATGTAAGAAAGTAACAAAAAAACACGATTTTGGTGACAGATTTTCTAAGGAAGATCAAAACGAGGTAATAATTCGAAAGAAGTAGAAACAGACACTGATAACTATAATTATCATAGCTGTTTGACTAAATACGATATTAAAAATACATTTTACAATAAAAGAGTTAAGTACATAGGGGTAAGGAAGTTTTTTGGCATGTATGTATGTTTGTCGTGACACTAGAGATGGCACTGGTTTTGATATTGTTCATTGACCTATTTTGGCTGTTGACTTCGTAATTAACAAATAAACATATTAAGGCAGTTTTACTTCAACAGAATAAAAAATTACGATGAAACAATCACTTATGTAATATTTTAAGTAACATTTTCAAATATTTTGTATGTAATAGAATAAATAATTTATTTCTACAGCCAAAACAAATATTGAACACAAATAATCAGTGTTCTTATCCGATATTTACCCTACGTTAGATCCAATTCCGTCATTAAACTATTTGTCATTTACTGAACAACTCTCGTCGAAAACTTTCACTTAAACTAACTTAATGACGCTAATATTGCATTTTAGCACTGACATTAGTAAAGCCATTATTATATTCACTATAGAGAATTATTTAAAAAAAACATGCGTAGCGCGCCGTAAGAACTCCAAGTGAAAAATTAAAAGTTCTCTAAAACATACTAGAGACATAATTCAGAGTTATGAACACATTTATATTGTATACATATAACAAACATTTTCCGATTTTATACGATTAATCAGAACTTATTTATCAACATTTTCACGTGTAACTTATTTATCGTCATTTTCACGTGTAACTTATTTATCGTCATTTTCACTTGTAACTTATTTATCGACATTTTCACTTGTAACTTATTTATCGACATTTTCACTTGTAACTTATTTATCGACATTTTCACTTGTAACTTATTTATCGACATTTTGACTTTTTTGTAGGCGATTTTGTACATGAGTCATACAGATCGAGATACTAAGAAACCTTAAATGTAGACCTTATATAATTTCAATAAGGTCACATATTTGTACATTAGTAAATTTATTTTTAAAACAATTTTACGTCAAGTGCTAAAAGCAGTATTAGCGACTAACAGGGTGCACACAAATTACAAACGTAAAATGAAACAACCCGTTCTTTACAATAAAATAACTAACAAAAGTACAATTCAACCACACAATACAGATCTTTACAAGATTTGAATAAAATTCAATACTCTAACTAATGTAAATAGGTAACAGATTTTGAGCTATTACTTATTGCACATCCAAAAATTGGGGAGCTTCGTTATTCGGCTACATTAGTAGATAGGTATATAATATATAGGTACCATGTATTTATAAGTATAATGCAGACTGTACTAACAGGGAAGAATAACAGTGATAACAACAAGTATTTAACCCTTTAAATACTCACTTTTAGGCCAATTATAATGTACTTTGACATCGAAAGGATATTTTAACCATTTTATTTATTTTTAGTGCTTATCGGCTGTTCAAATACATATACAATTATACATGTATCGTTAAGTACGAGCATAATATAAAACTGGTAATAAAATATGTCATTCTGATGTCTGTGTACGTTAACATTGGCCAGTTTGTTAACAATATTTAAGGCATTTTTTAAATTTCAATACTAAGACGCACTTTTAAATAAGTGCTTAAAAAATGAGTATCCAAAAGGGTAAGAAAACAGTAAAAACATTAGTAACCATACGCACACAATTCTTGTTCATTTTCCCGACATTCATATTTTTACCTCGCGAAACAGCATGCTTCTCCAGATGTTTGGAAGACGAGAGGAAAAATATCATGTTAAGTGTCTAATAAACATAAATGTTAAGAGAAACAACAATAGTTGTGCACTTGGTAGAAGTAGAAACCCTAGAGTAAGTTGGCCCTCGTAATATCATACGTAATAATCAACACTAACAACTAGCCTACTGAAAGAAAAATGGCCGTCAACTGAAGCCCCCCATAACAATTAACTCTACTCTCAACTCTAAACCAATTGGGATAGAAAAGTTTATGTTATATCATCCATACTATATAATATTTTAAATGGGAAAGAAAGCGTGTCGGTTTGTTTGTCCGTCTTTCACGGTAGAATGGAGCGACGAATGTGATTTTTAAGTGGAAAATAGTTGAAGGGATGGAGAGTGACATGGACTACTTTTTGTCTCTTTCTAATCCCCCACTTCCCTAAAATGGGGGGTGGAAGGTTTTTATAATAACATTCTGAGCATAGCAAGGATTTTGAGCGTAGCGAGGGATTCAAGCGTTAACGCGCAAGGAGAAAATAATTTTAAATAATTGACTACAGTTTTATATAGAAAACATCACGTGATCACCGACCACTCATAGAAAGGGGTGTCGGTCAGATCAAGATTTTTTACAGCGAGTCATCCTTTTTAAAGAGAGTTAAACATTCATAAGTTGTAGGTGTTCATAGATTACGGTTATCGCTTACAGGCGGGATGTTTTGTTGCCACTGCGATAAGAAAAGTTTTAAAGACAATATAGATCACGTTTTTATCTAAATTGTTAAAGACTGATAGTGAAAAAATAAACCACGATTACCACGAACAAGATTTGACGTCGATAACAATAACTTAATTAATTCTTGTAATTAATCTTATCGAGTACACAAACAATTTAGTATTACCTATTATAGATAATTCCTAAAAACATGACTTTCACATTTTAAATAGATATAAAATGATTTCCTTTCTTTCAACCCCATATCTGTTAACGGTGGCACAGAAACTGTAGTATATATGCTCTGCCTACCCCTATGGTAACACAGTGTGTATGTACCTAATAATTTTAAACAAATATAAATTCACGATAGAAAAAAATTGAATACGACACAGACTTTTCTATCCCCAATCGCATAACTAGAACGATGAAGTTTGTTCTAAATTCTTACGAACATCGGAACTAAGGTCTACCATACTTCAATACTTCCCTCAGTGGACGTTTCAGTGAAGAGGATACTCAAATGTGACATTCCATGCTTAAAGGGCCCTTTGTCTGCAATAAGGACGAAAACTCCCTTGTTGGATAAGGACCTTTATTTGGAAAGCCACAAACAGGTTTTATACAGATATGGAACGTCTAAAAATGTATTATTTTTAATGTGCTTTTAAACATTTAATAAGTAGAAATACGATTTTATATTGGATTTTATATTGACACTAGGAATAATGCCCTAAAATTGTGTTTAAATAATCAAAGCGGTTTCATATATTAAATAACAATTTCAACTGCAGATATGATCTATCACAAAATTCTGAAAGTATTTCTGCCCATCTATTTCCAAAATCAAATTTTGCCAGTGATAAAACTATTTATTTTGATTATCATTTCTGATACGATGAACCGTGTAAATAAATATTATACTTCTGTTCCATATATGTATAAAAACCTCAAGAAACCTAGAGTAAGAGTAACAAGACGTAAAAACTACTCGTATATCGAATATCATTGATCGAAGATATGTCTACGTCTACCCGCTTAGATTAAAATAGTAACTCCGCATAAGAATGATTCCAATTTAGTTTATAATAATCCCATTTGCAAGATTTCATTTAATAATGACTGCAGGCTATTGTCGACAAAGCTGACTGTCAGATTGTTAGGTACGGTCAACGAATTTTAATCCTAAGCTACTATAGATCCCTGTCTTATTAACATCATGTTCTATTTGCCATAGAAATCACATTAAAGTTTACTGTGTAAAGGTTTTACAGTGGCTTAGAAATCAAATTGGTTGCCTATACAGTCACATGCAATAATATATTAGACAAAAAAGGCCATAAAATATTTGACATGATCTTATTTATGATGGTGATTTTTTGGCCTTCAGAGAATGATATAATATAGACACTGACTCGGTGACTATACAGTCGCTGTTAGTGCATTTTCATATTATCCGATCCGATATCGGATGCAGCGAAGCAACGATGCCAAAGATAAATGCCAAATACGGCGCCTTTAATATATGGATATCGGTCCTACATCACTTGTAAAACGGACTTAAGTTCAGTATTTCTTAAATAACCTGCTATGATTTAAATATAGTTGAGATGTATATTAAAAAGTATATTAAAAAGATTTTCCAACATTTCAATCTGATGAAATTGTTTAAATACGAGAAAAGATACCTTGAAGCATCTAAGTAGCTTTATTTCCAGTTAAGATTCTTTTCTCAGAGAAGGTCACAATTAATAAGTATTGTCTAATATATCATATTGAAACTTATGCAATGGGAGTTGAAATAAATCTCTCTTTACACCATCCGTGTACAATTCATATATATCTACACTACTGCTACCTTTAGTAGTCTATACAACACCAATTTTTAGCCAATCAGAAGTTTTCTAACTCCTAACAGGCGATCACCATCCTACGTCATAAGATCTGTAGATTTTCTACGATAAATTTGACTAATATTTTCCTACTTTAGAGTTCATTTGTCATAGTCAAGTAACTTAAAATTGTCAATATACGTATTTCGGAAATTTGAATCGAATTTGATCCTTAATTTATAGACTATAATGTCTACAGTTGTGCGAGCAGTAGAGAGGTTTTATAACACATTAGAAGATTCTAACGAGTTACCTTAATTTATAAATATTGCTTTCCATGATTGAGCATATTAAATATTTTACTTTTTAGATCTGAATTATTAGACAAATACTTATTTATATACAAAATTTATGATAATAGAGAGAACATTTACAGAACCGAAAAACAAACATATTTTTCTATAAAATAATTTTCACACAGAAATCGGGTCAAAGGCAAATTTATTGGCATAATCAATTCTTCAGCAGTTAAGGATTTTTCTTTGACCCGGCAATCTATGCCCAAGACATTTTAATATATCTATTAATTTATTTAAAAAGTTTAGTCTAATAATTCATCATCCAGTACAGTTTGCAAAGAAAAAGAACATCTACCTATTCTGAATTTTCTTACTTTATACAGGGTAACCGTTGCACGGTAGGAGTGAGGACTACTCGTTTGCGATGAGGTGACGAGTCGCAATGCGCCGGCGTGGGGACTCTGGCCCAGTCTTAACAATAATTTCGAAAAAGTCACGAAATAATAAATAGGTATATAAATCGCTGAATAAATATAGGTTGAGTTCGAAGTCGCTACTTATTTTATAAACATTTTTTGCAGCATTTGTGGATATATACTTACGCGCTTGTCAGATATTTTTGACTTATTTGTTTTTATGTCAAAATGGAAAGTTTTTAACAAATATACGAAATTAAAATTTTTGTTTTGTGTAGTGAAGTCCTCTGGTCTGTGACAGAATAGTGGACTATTACTGTCACAAACAGATACTAAAAAGAAGTCACATAAAAACACGACGGTATATGCTTTATATACGTTTAGTTTTTCCCCAAATGCTGAAAAAAATAAGGTTGTGAGTTGGGGTCTCCCCAAATCTAGCGAAGACCAAAAATCGTTAGTTCGTATGAACATGCGTTCAGCGACGACGCCGCGTAAGCGTCTTCCTACTGACGAGCGATTTTCGTCGGCGAAAGCCGATTCGATCCCTTAACCTTTAAATCAGTAGTTTAAATCAGTTTATAATACCAAAAACAAAAGCGCATCTCTATAATAATAATTACAGTTCAAAAGTCAAATGACTATAAACAAACATCAAATGGTTAAGAGCTGGGTCGAATTCTGTCCAAATTACTTAAAAGGCAAAGTATAATATAGGGTGTTAGCCAAGATAGTTAAGACTGCCGGCCGCAGTCCCCACGCGGAACTGGTGCGAGCAGGCCTCACGGCGGGAGGTTCATTTGCAGAGTCTGGAGATACGCCGATGTTGAGTTCAGCAGACCGATGCGTTGCTTCTGCTTCCGCTGTTCAGTCATCTGTGGAAATTACAAATATTTCTTGCGTAATACGAAAGTGTGTTTTGTCCGTCTTTCACAGAGCAGCAACAAATTGACGTGTTTTTTAAGTGGAAATAGTTTAGGGACGGAGAGTGACAAAGGCATAGGGAACCGCGGGCAAGAGTTAGTTAGATATATTTCTTGTGTAAATTGTGTAGGTGCAAGTAAAACTAAGTACATTTTAGAGGAGTATCAACAGTTTTGCCCTTTTGGGGCATGCAATCATACATGCAAAGGGAAGTTCCGATTGACTTCAAATCAGGATGAGAGACATCTTAGCTCCATACCTATACCTACTTACCTACATACTTACCGGTCTGGCCTAGTCGGTAGTGACCCTGCCTGCTAAAAGCCTCGGACTCAGTGAATCTGTGTAAGAATATCCTGTAATATTGATGAGTAGGCTAAAATCAAGTTCTCGTTCATCCCCGCATACACACCTCACTCGGGAGGAATCTGGGAGTCTGGTGTACATATGATAAAACAAACCACTGGCCGATACCTGGTCGCGCAGGTCCGTGAGCAGGTCCGTGAGCGCGCACACAGCCGCCTGCGCGCGCTCGAGCTGCGCCTGCAGGTTGCGCAGCTCCAGCTCGCCGCCCTCGCCCTCGCCGCCGCCCATCAGCGACAGCGCGCGCAGGCGCGGAAACCACTCCAGGTTGTTCGACTGCAATATAAAATACATTGAGAATAGAGGAATAGTTATACTCCGTCAAACGAGTTTGTCAGTAAATAAGAACAAAGAAAACTATAGGTATCCTTTTCTCTAGCACCCTAAAGAAAAGGATGCATATAGTTTTCTTTGTTCTTATTTACTGACAGACTCGTTTGACAGTGTATATTTGTTATACGAGGGTGCAAAGTTGTATTTTAACGCCGAGTGTGGAATTGAAAAACGAGCAAGTGAAAGGATTCTACAGTTGAACCACGAGCGAAGCGTGCGGTTCGAGAATAGAATCCTGAACTTGCGAGTTTTTTAACACACGAGAAGTAAAATACATTTGCACCCGAGTGTAACACAAAACTTTTCCCCTCACTATAGCGAGGAAAGTACAACGCAAAAAGCGCGTTTATCACTGCTTCCAGTAGTTTCACAGGTGGTAAATCAATGTAATCACTAGATTCACTCACTTTTATCAATTTTAAAGCAGAAAAAATGACTATATTCAAAGTCAAATTACTTTATCCACTAGTGGATAAAATGCGTTTTTACCCGCTAGTATTGAAGGACAACACGTGTTTCCGACCTGGTGAGGGGAAAAAAAACTTATCTTTTAACCGTGGCTCCTAGTTCCAAGATTACAAAGACGAAAAGTAAAGATATGACACCACAAACTCCCCCAAAAATTTTCGTGACCGACGACTGACGCAAATTGTGATGCTGTATAAGGGGAATTTCAGAAATAAGGTTCAGCAATTAGCGTTAAATGTAAAATTGTTGTCAGTTTTATTACCAACGTTAAGCATGAAACATTTACAAAAAATTAAAATTTTGAAAAAACTTCCGACCGCGGCCTAGTGGACCGATTTTCATGAAACATGGCTAAGAACACTCCCGACTAACTCAGCTTTCAAATAAAAAAAATTAAATCGAAATCAGTTCATCCGTTCGGGAGCTACGATGCCACAGACAGACAGACAGACACGTTAAACTTATAACACCCCGTCGTTTTTGCGTCGGGGGTTAAAAACGAACTATTTCTACGTTTTTGTATTGTAATAATAGCTCATACTTTATGAAATGAACACCAAAACCAAATTATTGTAAATATTTAATCCTTAACGTTGGTAACAAAACTCCCCATAATTATGATTGTATGGTGGACTGTTATACAAGAGTGTTACCTTAATCATAGAGTGCACGTAACTCTCGGGCCCGGTGTACTCCGTGGGGTCCTTCACCCGCACGAGCACCATGAAGTAAAGGTAGTGCCACATGTTGTGTTCGCTTTTTATGTGTTCCTCGAACGAGACCGTTTTGTTGTCGAACGCTGATCTGTTCAATCCTGCAACAATAATAAACAACATGGTGAGGCAAGATAGTCTAACTCAATTAATAAAGTTAACTAATAATTTACGTATTAAAACTTCACTAAACAAGTAACAAGTATTAAATAAATAAAACGATGGAAACGAACATATCCATAGTTTTATTTCATGAGTAACTATCGCGGTAGCCGAAGACAATATTAACATGTATTAAACTTTGGAAAACTTTGAAGCACCTTAACGGCACAGCCAATGCAATAATGATTATTTGTATCGTAAACTAACCGCATATTGCTTGAGTATGAGCTCCTTCTGATACTAAATGATTTATTTATTTATTTTTATTTATTTAGAACACATACAGTCATTTATACATATGAAAAGGGTGCATATAAATATACGCATGCAAACTTACTCTAAAAAAGACCTGGAGGTTCATAAAATTTAGAACAGTAAAAATACATAACACTTGCAAAGCTATGCTAAGGTAAGGCTAAGGTTACATAATACAATAAGTATTGAAAATACAAAAGTATGCAAAGATGGTTACTACGTAAATCTTTATAAAGCATGTAGTAACAAGTGAATTAGAATGAAGATGTCCAAGGTGTACCATAATTATATAAACGATGAAGTTTAGCTATAATATAAAACATTTAACTTTTTAGGAAGTAAAAAAGGTTATAAAATAATTTTCCTTAATTGGTTTTTAAGACTATAAAGAGAACTATGTAAGGGATCTATCTTACTTAGATGTCTATTACAATACTTGGGCACTCTTCTGAAGAACGTATGCTGTGCAATTGTGCATATCTCTTACGATCAAA
The DNA here is from genome assembly GCF_023078275.1 of Leguminivora glycinivorella. Classification (NCBI taxonomy): domain Eukaryota; kingdom Metazoa; phylum Arthropoda; class Insecta; order Lepidoptera; family Tortricidae; genus Leguminivora; species Leguminivora glycinivorella. The sequence continues at coordinate 15,651,460 of NC_062991.1, forward strand.
AGTAACGTTAAATAGGGGTCTGGAACGTAAGGAGCGATGCGGAACATTAAAAATAACAATAACATATTCATAGCATATTCAGGCAAAATAGTTAAGTCAATTTCTAAAGTTAACTACTAATTTACGTATTAAACTTCACTAAACAAGTAACATGTATTTGAACTTTGAATAGTAATAACCTGGCGGGGACCAATTGTGCGCTCGGGGTGGTATCCGCAACGTGTATCCCTTGCCTTTAGATTAAAGTGTCTAAAAGGGCCTCTGTGCTGTTGGCTTAGGCCCCAAGCATGCCTCCCAAACGTCCGGGAACCCATGGTCCCGAGATATGATAAGACATACAAATAATAATAACAAATGACTTGTGTTCCTGTCGGTGAGTAAGGTTGCTAGAGCTCAACGAAGGCGCGGCGTGTTAGAGTGGCAACGCGATCTGCATTCTGGAGACGATTTCTCGTCTGGAGTAACTGCGTACCATGAAAAAGATCGCTCTTTAGCGATGAGACCGCCTGTTGTTTACCTTTGTATTATTGATACTTTCTAGAGGTACAGTATTTGATTGGGGCGTACAATAATGATTATATTTTTATTGGAACTCACCGCATATAAAACAATGGTTCTTGAGTATGAGCTCCTTCTGCTGCTTCTCGCTACGCAGGTCGGCGAAGGTGTCGATGATGACGCCGAAGATGAGGTTCAGCACGATGATGATCACCACGAAGAAGAAGAGCAGGTCGTACACCACCCGCGCTACGAACAGGGGCTCCTGCGGGGGGGAGGTTCAAGGTCAGTGTTGATAACCTATGTGACGACTACCATGACACAAGGGCTGGGACGTGCGAAGGTATCAAGTGGCTATCCGGCCTTATGTTTATAGCTACCACCCGCGCTACGAACAGGGGCTTCTGTGGAGGGGAGGTTCAAGGTCAGTGTTGAAAACCTATGTAACGACTACCATGAAACAGGGGCTTCTGTGTACACGTTAGTTAAAAGACGAATGTCTTCTGTCTTACCAACGATCAACTTGTGAAGACTTAAAAACGAGGGCTTGTGTCTACGTACAAGCAATTTTGAAGTTCATTAGGTATTGAAAATCTAAACATTTTTATATTAAAGGAAAAAATGGAAAAATTTACGCTTCCGGCGGGACTTGAACCCGCACCATTTTTGCAATCCGTGCAATAAAAGCGGAAATCCGGAAGCGTAAATTTTTCCATTTTTTCCTTTAATATAAAAATGTTTAGAATCGTTAGCAGACGTTTCTGCTTAATAAAAATTAATTTAGTATGGGTTAGCACATTGTTACTGGTGAATTCTCAATATAACTTGAGACTTCAGTGCCGTTACAAGATGTAATAGTCTGTCGGTAGATGGCGCTAGACGTCACCCCAAGACGTGTGTACAAAAGGAAAGGCATGGAAAGATTTGCGAAGTCCGGCGTGGCTTCCGTAGCTCAATTGGTAAGAGCATTGCACGGATTGCAAAAATGGTGCGGGTTCAAGTCCCGCCGGAAGCGTAAATTTTTCCATTTTTTCCTTTAATATAAAAATGTTTAGAATCGTTAGCAGACGTTTCTGCTTAATAAAAATTAATTTAGTATGGGTTAGCACATTGTTACTGGTGAATTCTCAATATAACTTGAGACTCCAGTGCCGTTACAAGATGTAATAGTCTGTCGGTAGATGGCGCTAGACGTCACCCCAAGATGTGTGTACAAAAGGAAAGGCATGGAAAGATTTGCGAAGTCCGGCGTGGCTTCCGTAGCTCAATTGGTAAGAGCATTGCACGGATTGCAAAAATGGTGCGGGTTCAAGTCCCGCCGGAAGCGTAAATTTTTCCATTTTTTCCTTTAATATAAAAATGTTTAGAATCGTTAGCAGACGTTTCTGCTTAATAAAAATTAATTGAAAATCTAGTAAATGACTATCGTGAAATAGTGGTTTCCACAGACATGGCAGTTTCAAGTCTAGTGAATAAAATATTACTGTTGGGTTTTGATAACGGAGCAGCCATTCCCAACTTTGTGAATTATTTGTTTTGTTTTTATGATCTGTTTACTCTGTTATCACTAGTTTTTATAAATATAAATAAAGTATTTTCCGTTTTGATAGGTTAAAAAAAAACAGAGGTGAACTACATAGTTTCACTCGCGCCCCGGGCTTCGCTGAACTGACGATGCACGAAGTCTATCTACATAGTTCAGTTTTTAATTTTGTTTCGTAATTATAAATAATAATAGAAAAATACACATATTTTATGTCAAAATATTATAACTTATTGTTTTTTTTTGTCTCAATTTATATACATATAATAAATATTTCAATTAATGTACTTACCCAGCTAGCGGGAGCTCGGAGAACGTCCCCGATGCCGCCGCCGTTACGCAGCCCCTGCAATTCAACACACAAATATTTATTCTGCCAAACTTCATAAAACATAACAATTGTCTGAGTTGAAATAAGCTGGTTATATATTCAAATATAACGCACGTGTGCACGGGAAAACGTCCCACATTGTCGATTGCTATAAAGCCGCTTTGTCAGTTTACTCGTATAAATATATTATACAAGTAAATCTCGCCTTAATGGTAACCGACAAAGTGGGACGTTTTACTAAACACACTCACAAATGCGCTAAAATTAGGTACTCTCTGAATAGTACGGAGAAGCTTACGTACTGAGGCTATCAATTTAAGACTTACGGTTCATTCAGATAGTGTGACAGAGACGACAGTCACAACAATGCATACCAGCTCAATATTTTCGTTTGTCCGTTACATGGCGGCCCTGCCATGAGCGTAAGTAAGTATTGCTAAGACACGCCACATGGCGACCCTGTTAACGTACCTGGTTGAGCGTGCTCACTATACACATTATAAGCGAGTCACATGACCGCTCGCGTATGTCCCCGCCGACGGAGACGAAACGTCCACGCGAGCACTGCGGAGTGCCGTCGTGGAGGTATTTGTTGGCGGGGTCGTCGGAACACTTGGCCATATCGTAGCGGGGGTCGTCGTCGTCTGAAATAAACATAAACGTAAGCTTCAGGTACAAAGAAAATAGAAGAAGAATTAAGTTGAAAAAAAAATAATAGTTAAGACAGAGTGCCAAAAATACCTGCAACCTTACCGTAAGTTATAAGGCGTGTATATATATTTTTGTCACTTTGTCCCTGGCAGGCGAGCATGGTCGCACGATAAATGATAAAACATCAGGCCGTCCCTATCGCACTATTTGAAAGTGCGATAGGGACTGCCAGATGTTTTATCATTTATCGCGCGACCATACTTGCCTGCCTGGACGCTGTGATCAGTCACTTGGTGGCCCATGAGATTCACTTACCAGTACAGAGAAGATATTACGCTAGTGGTCTGTGGGGTTGGTGGTTTTTGGGTCATTTTGAGGATCCAAGAAGGCATTGTGGTTTCAAAAGCAGGAACCTTTGGTGGTGGCTGTTTTTCAAAGGTTTGTTTCTGGTCCCGGAAGATATTTCGTCTTTTTACGGACCCAAGAAGGCTAGGTTCCAAAGGAAATTTCTGCTTTGGTGATGGCTTTTTAAGGTTTTTTTCTCTGATCTAGTCTTCTTGAAGGTGCTTACCGTCGAGTCGGTCGACGTTGAGCAGGAAGTGGTCCCGGAAGAACATGTAGCCGACGATGGAGAACATGTAGACCAGGACAAGCGCCAGGACGGCCGTCAGCAGGATGGAGCGCCCGTTGCGAGTCACTGATCGCATCACGTTCAGTAGGGTCTCTTCGCGGTACACAATGTCTAGTAACTGGAATAAACAAACACATTTAAAATATATCGATCAATAAATACGCATATTTAGATATATTTTCAAGCACAAGGGGTCATATTGTCACTTAAGCAGAAGGACCCTTGTAGTGTATAGCGCTATAGATGCTTAAGTATATGTAACTCTATATATATTCCGTAGCTTAAGGCTCATATTGCAGTATCAAATCATTCTTTGAAGCGAAAAGTTGTTTCCATCAACTCTCTTCCTTACATGGCGACCTTGTCAGGATCTGCACATACATTACACCCTGATAGATCCTTTAGTTGTTGACCCATGAGATCATGTACCAGCACCGAGAAGAAGAATGGATGGCAGCAGATGCCAAGGAAGTAGAAGCCGAGATACACCTTCGACAGTGTACCCTGGTGTCTCCCATTATTGGTGGTCCATGAGAGGATGTTGTTGATCCTTTAGTTAGTAGTCTATGAGAATACGTTGTTAACTTACCAGCACCGAGAAGAAGAATGGATGGCAGGAGATGCCAAGGAAGCAGAAGCCGAGGTAAGCGCCGTGGTAGAGGAGCTCGGGGTCGCCCAGGACCCGTCGGGGCGCCTTCAACAGTGTACTCTGGTTGATCTCCCACTATTGGTGGTGCATGAGAGAATGTTGTCGATCCTTTAGTTAGTGGTATATGAGAAGATGTTGTTAACTTACCAGCACCGAGAAGAAGAATGGATGGCAGCAGATGCCAAGGAAGCAGAAGCCGAGGTAAGCGCCGTGGTAGAGGAGCTCGGGGTCGCCCAGGACCCGTCGGGGCGCCTTCGACAGTGTACTCTGGTTGATCTCCCACTATTGGTGGTGCATGAGAGAATGTTGTCGATCCTTTAGATAGTGGTATATGAGAAGATGTTGTTAACTTACCAGCACCGAGAAGAAGAATGGATGGCAGCAGATGCCAAGGAAGCAGAAGCCGAGGTAAGCGCCGTGGTAGAGGAGCTCGGGGTCGCCCAGGACCCGTCGGGGCGCCTTCAACAGTGTACTCTGGTTGATCTCCCACTATTGGTGGTGCATGAGAGAATGTTGTCGATCCTTTAGTTAGTGGTATATGAGAAGATGTTGTTAACTTACCAGCACCGAGAAGAAGAATGGATGGAAGCAGATGCCAAGGAAGCAGAAGCCGAGGTAAGCGCCGTGGTAGAGGAGCTCGGGGTCGCCCAGGACCCGTCGGGGCGCCCTCGACAGTGTCCCCTGGTTGCCCATGATGGAGACGAGGTGAACTCCCTTCACCACTATCTGGAAGCAGAAAAAAGGTTTAAGGTGCGAGTTTTTTTAACCCCGACGCAAAAAGGCGGGGTGTTATAAGTTTGACGTGTCTGTCAGTCCGTCTCTGTCTGTGTATCTGTCTTTGTAGGAACCGTGGGTGTTGTAGGAGACTGTTAAGTAAAACGTAATGCAGGAGTTTCCAGGCAGGCTTCCTTGTGTATTGAAGGAACTGGTGTCGTACCGGAATGGCATTTCTGCGACGCGAAACGAAAACGAAACGCCGCGAAAGGTAGTCTGGCTCTGTCGCGCCAATACGCAAGAGCGATAGAGATAGATATCTACGAGCGTTTCGTTTCGTAAGCGCTTCGTGAGTGTTTGTGCCATTTGGCTGCGTACCCTGGCATCTTTTAGTCCGAGGATTTGACTCACCGTGAGCATGCCGAGGGTCCACAGAGTCGGTTCAGGGCCGGCGCTGAAGATGAGCCGGACTATGCCGCTCGGTTCAGGGCCGGCGCTGAGCCAGTAAGGCTCGCACGCCGGAGGAGCGCGGCACCAGGTCACCAGGGGAGGGTCCACAGAGTCGGTTCACTACACTCACCGTGAGCATGCCGAGGGTCCACAGAGTCGGTTCAGGGCCGGCGCTGAAGATGAGCCGGACTATGCCGCTAGCCAGTAAGGCTCGCACGCCGGAGGAGCGCGGCACCAGGTCACCAGGGGACTACACTCACCGTGAGCATGCCGAGGGTCCACAGAGTCGGTTCAGGGCCGGCGCTGAAGATGAGCCGGACTATGCCGCTAGCCAGTAAGGCTCGCACGCCGGAGGAGCGCGGCAGCCAGGTCACCAGCGCGGCGGCGCTGCCCGACACGCACCATACTACCAGGGACAGGTGCTGGCCCAGTTCTGTGTATCAAGAATATGAAGGGTTTTTCCACTAAGGGCCAGTTGCACCAACCACATTTGACAGACACATCATCGTCACGCAGCAGACATCTATGGAACTTCCCATACAATAAAAATTTAACGAACGCTTTAACGGTGACAGACGGTTTGATGCAACCGGCCCTAAGTCACCGTCTGGTAAAAACTGGAATCTTTTCCTATTTTTTAACACTAAAAAAAATTTTTTCCCTTACATGTCAGTATACAATGTGTTACCAACAAGTGGGCTTTTTTAAAAGGAACGTTATCTTACAAATAGTTATTTAACTTAACCATGCCCCCAATTTAATTAATAATGAAAAATTTTGACTTTATACACTTCCTAACAAAAAAAATTATTGCCAGCAATGTACAGCACACACACTAGTCAAGTGAGGGCAATGACAGCTCATAAGTATCAGCGATGTGATTAATGACAATCAAGAAGTGCACACGTTACATTTGAATGTTGGGAATCGGAAAATTATTTTTTCAGTTGATTTAAATAACTATGATTTGCTGATATGCGCAAACGATTGCTAATTGACTGTATTATTATTGGTTTTAATAAATGCCCAAGTGGTGGTAACGCAACACACTGTATTAATGGTATTAATAAACATCAAAATAATTCCAGCTGTTGCCAGGCTTATTCCTGTAATTTGATGACAAACAGAAAATAGGTACTTATAAAATATTGGCGATTTTTGACGCTAGTAACTGTACAAGGACATCACAGAATCAAACGAATATGTATATTCAATGGGGTTAAATCACAACGACAAGTTCACGTTGTTAAAGTTTCGACAACATTATAAATTATCAGAGCGTAAACTTTTAATAAATATAGTATGCGACAGTGATAAAAATTACTAATATTGACTACAAAATATTGCTAAAATAGCGAAATAGAAAAATACAGTGAAGGTGAATAGTGCAGAAACCATGCAGGTGACTGAAACTCACTCTTAACCATCTGATAGGCTAGAAAATTACCATGCACCTAAATATAGTCTGAAAAGATAGTTTGTACAAGAGATTTAAGAAGATTAGGGAGTTTTTAACACTTAGACATAATCCTGAGAAGCAAACTGACATTTTATCGCGACAGGTGACTTTTTTTTTCAAAGAGTGTTTTTGCATGGTAACATTAAGTACTCCGTATACTTCTTTTCAAATACGAAGACACTATAGCACTTGAAACTAAACAAAACTTTGACTTATGTAATTTATTTTTTATTATTTGAATATTTAATTTAGCCTGGCAGCTTGAACATGTCATGCACACTTAAAAGTCTTTGCTGCGGTGGCGTCGTTGATCGGGTCGCCACCTTCCCGAATAAAGGTTGAGGGAGGCGATGGCTGAGATACGCGTCATACTCGTAAACGGGTGCCGTCTGTGAAGACCGGTCTGTTTAAGCTTACTGGGGCTGTTATAACTTAGTAACTTTAATTCAAATTTTTATTAAATTAGGACACTTTGTTCGGTTGTCGTTTGTTTCCGTTCTTTTAGTGAATATTTTAAATATATGATTTTGACTCATGGAGACCATATACATCTCTAAGGAGAATTAGATTAAGTAGATATACATTTTATCTTTAGTCGTGACATTTAGAGTCATTTGAACCTCTAAAGTAATTTTAGACTTTTTTTTTGTATTTGTACTTTTTATATTTAGTGTAATTCTTGGTTGTAATTCGACATTTAGAGACCTTCTACATCTCTAAATAATTGTATAGAGTTAACTTTAGTTAGAACTTAGAATTAGTATATAATAGTATCAATTGTAATTTCAACTCAATTTTAGATATTTTCTAAATATGTACATGTGACGTGTAAAAGTGCCCCTGTGGCATTTTTTATACTGAATGACTGGTACTTATCATTCCATCCAGTATAATTTACATACTTTTTTATTATTATTATAAATGGGCTTACTCTTGGCCACAGACTAGCCAAAATACTATACTTTTCAGTATCTAAAGGTTAAAAACTCTTAAAGCACAGAAATGTAATATAAGTATAGTAAATAATACTTTAATGTAGAAGAAAGTTAGTCTGAAGAAAACTACTATTTATATAAAGCACTGATTTAAATTTCACTATTTATACACCACACTTCACTGAGAGAAATTTGCATTGTGAATTTAACAAGTTCGACTTGTTGCGGTTTATCCGTTTGAACCAGCCAAACGTATGTTTAAAACAATATGCGTCAGGTTGTTTTTATAAAATCGACTTGTTCATTCAAATATATTGCCGATTCAAATGACAAGTAGCTTGTTGTTTGAACCAAAGAGCACGTAGGCGCTATTTTAACCAAAAAACTTGTTGAACGAACATGAAAACTGGTTGTAATTTTCTCTCAGTGTTCAAATGCGACTTAGTGCTAGCTGTCATCAACCACATTTCACAGACACATCATCGTCACGCAGCAGAGGTCTATGGAACTTTCAACTTCCCATACAATAAAATTTAACGAACGCTTTAACGGTGACAGACGGGTTGATGCAACCGGCCCATAATCGCGTAAAAGTTTTAGGAGCTCCGACGTCTCAAGCACTATGGTGTCCCGTGTCTTCTCTGAGGCCACGGATCTAACGAAAAATCTCGTATCTCACGCGAGTTAAAACGCAGTAAGTCTATGTGCATTCCATACATACTTACTACAATTTTCTTTTCATTGACAGACGAAGATACAAGTTTTTTTAAAAGTAGTGACGAGATGTCTTTGGTGTACGTTGAATAATGGGGTTAGTCCCGATATAATTTATTGATTTATTGTTATTATCAATATCTTCTATACGTCATATAAAAGAATTAAATCGTACGTACTGGGGGTTTCTTCTTGAAAGGGGTAGAAAAAAGCAACGATGACGTTGATCAGAACAGCGAAGTTGAATAATATCGTGCTCCATAGCGACATGTAGGAAGACACCCAGAACAGAAAGGGTTGACCTGAGAACAAATAATGGACATTAAAATAAAACTTAAATAGATTACACACTAGCTTTTGCCCGCGGCTTCGCGCTTAGAAAGAGATAAAAAGTAGCCTATTAGTAGGGGGAAATTAGCTAAAATTACGGCATAATTAATGGAAGGTTTTTTTTAATTCAAATATGTACGTTATAGACTGAAGTTATTTTTCATCAACCCTCCCCACTCCTCCCCCCTCTGCGTCACCCCTCTACCCTCCCTTAAAGTGCCGAAAATGCGGTTTTTCTCGATTTCTGACAAAACTGTTGAAGATACAGAAAAAGCGCGTAGGAACGAAGTAATCCTTAATAAATTTACTACAAATCATTCATTAACACTTTGGTTCTAGCACTTATAGATTTCGCGTGATCCGTCACGAAAGTTGGTCCTTTGCTGCAATTTTCTTTAATGAATGTTAAGTTTTCGCCCAAAATGCTTACGAAATCGTCGAAATTTGTTTGATATGACTAAAATATTGTAACCCATGACTAAAATAAAATTAAGGGGGAAAAATCACTACCATGGGTGGAATTTCCAATATGTCTTGGAATTCCAGTAACTATTTAAGACGTAATATTTTCACGGTAGTAGTCGCTAGGAGTACCATTGATCCATATAGTATATCGATGACTGGGGATGAGCTTTTGGTAGCTGTTGGTAGAGCCCTGGAGTTTCAATCCAGAAGCCGTGAGTTCAAGTTCCACCCATGGTAGCGATTTTTCCCCCTGAAATTCATTTTCAGTTTATAATATTTTAGTAATATCAAACAGATTTCGTAAGCAATTTAGGGGAAAACTTAACATTCACTAAAGAAAATTGCAGCAAAGGACCAACTTTCGTGATGGATCACGCGAAAACTATAAGTGCTAGAACCAAAGTGTCAATGAATGATTTGTAGTAAATTTATTAAGGATTACTTTGTTACTACACGCTTTTTCTGTATCTTCAACGGTTTTGTCAGAAATCGCGAAAAACCGCATTTTCGGCTATTTAAGGGGGGGAAGAGGGGTGACGCAGAGGGGGGAGAGATGGGGAGGGTTGATGAAAAATAACTTCGGCCTATAATGTACATATCCCAATCAAAAAAAATCTTCCATTAATTATGCCAATATTTTCATACATAACTTTCCAGAAGCAACGTACTATATGTCACTCTCCATCCCTTCAACTATCTCCACTTAAAAAATTACGTCAATAAGTCGCTCCGTTTTGCCGTGAAAGACGGACAAACAAACAGACACACACTTTCCCGTTTATAATATTAGTAAGTATGGATGACTCACCTCTCAACTTCTTTTGCCATTTCATCTCGTGGAACAGATTGTCGAGACGGGAAAAGAAGTCGGCAACCTGAAACGTACAAAAATATTAATTGATTATCAAAATGTTATTGTAGGTTTTTTTTTATTATTATAAATAGGCTTACTCTTGGCCACAGACTAGCCAAAGGCACAGTCGTGCCCTACGATGGAGTGAGCTCACCCAGAAGATGGCTGTTCACTCTTGATTTGAAGGTTGCCGGGTTATATGAGCTCGGAAATATAGCCGTCGCGTCGGCAAGGAATTCCACTCCTTGGCGGTGCACATAAAAAAAGAAGAAGCAAAGCGCTTCGTGCGAATTCGCGGAATATCTACCAAGTAAGGATGGAAACCGGCCTTGCATCTAAGAGTCCGAAGTTTATAACCTATTTCTATCTCCTTTTCTGTATTTGCTTTTATATTCAAGTGTTTTTCCAGGGTGTTTTATTTCACCACCGCCTTTCGGTGAGCGTCGTAGAAGTCGACTGCAGGACATTGAAGTAAAAATACTGACAAGTAACACTAAAAATACTAGTGAGTAACAAGTAAAAATACTCGTGAGTAACAAGTAAAAATACTAGTGAGTAACAAGTAAAAATATTCGTGAGCAACAAGTAAAAATACTCGCTATCTCAGTACTATCCGTGGTATATACTAGTGGGAGCAGAGACCTTGCTGCCCTGGTCGTCCCGCTCGGCCGTCTGCAGCACGCGGTGCTTACTGTCGGCGGGCAGATACTCGCAAATCTCGGGGATGGGGAATACTATCTGTTCCATGCTCCGGTCGGTGCGGACTATCTGTTGGACAACCAGAATTAAGGATTAGAGAGAATGTTTAATGATTGTATTCGAACTTATATGTAACTGTGTCAAATTTATGAATACTCTTAAACAATATGTTTAAATACTTCCCCAGTAACAAATAAAAATACTTGTATGAACACATGCAAAAAGAAAAACTTGCAAGTAATAATGTTTAGAAAGAATGTTCGTAGAATCTACAAAAGGTATTGTGACTTATCTGAAACGTTCTGAATATATACCTAGTCATAAGAAAGAAATATTTGGAAATAACAGTTTAAAATACCAGCAAAAAACAAGTACAAATACTCATACACGGTAATAAAAAAAAATACCTGCAAGTAACAATTATAAATACTCTCAAGTAGTGGGGTTCACACAGGCCGCACGCCTCGTGCGCAAAACACGCCCGAGCACAATTGCTCTGCAAGATGGCGGCCCACGGTCATCTGTTCAAAATAGTTATGCACATATTATTTCCGTGGCACGTAATGGTTTTCGCATTTTCTTTTGAATAAGAATAAAAAGAAAAATAAATCATTCACGATTCACGGCAATAAATATCTACTCTCGTGCAACTATTTTGAACCGCTGACTGAGGGCCGCCATCTTGCCGAGTAAATTAGCTCGGGCGAGGCAAACGTGCGCGCATGAGCACGGACGTTTTCCTCGCGAGGCGTGCGGCCAGTGTGGAGCCCGCTAGTAACAAGTGTAATACTCACGAGTTGAGTAGCAAGTAAAAATACCTCTATCTGCGCCGTGTGAGTACGGTAGTACTGCAGGGCGAGCGCATGCGCGCCGGCGGGCGTGGCGCGCACGAGCGCGGCCAGCTCCTTGTTGTGGCCGGCCAGCTGGTGGCAGAGGATGTAGATGTTGTGGCCCACCTGCAGAACAAACACTAGATTACAATTTACATGTTCTGGCCCACCTATGAAACAAACAGTACATTAGCTTTTGAAGTAACAAGTTCAAGTTTTTAGTCGCAAAAATTTTTTAGAGCCGCAAATGTTGGTTATCTCAGTCCTAACCTTTGAAACTGACAGTGTTAGATAATAGTGGGGAGTTAGGTAGTTGACAAGAATGTGAATCCGACGCAAACGTTGAGGATGCCTTGTAGAAGGGAATATATAGAAATTGTATTATTGGCAGTGGTTTGCTATATTTTTGCAATGTAAAGCAATTAAGGCACTTTTTTTAAAATTATACCTCTAAATTGTCCAGCAGGGTTAGCACATGATTGCCGCGAGTATGTCACCGCGAGATAGACTACCCGTCCTTATGTCATTAATACAGTTAGAAGAAGACGTGCCATCTAAGTATCTCGCGGCTATCATGTGCAAGGCCTACAGTGATTGACCTTAGTCGCACCTGATGGAAAGTAACGACAACGCCGAAGTTTTAGCTCACTGGTTCAGTAATAGCCTATTCACTATTGACAGGAAAATACCCAGATTGTTGTGGTTTTCTTGTGTAAAATCGGGACTCTTTTTGGGGCCACTGGCCTGGATGTTAGTTCCTGTGAAGGCTGAGGATACTCACTTCCTTGGGAGAGACGCCTTGCGCAGGCGCGTCGTCTTCAGAGTCGGAGTCGGCGTCAGGCGCTTGTTCCTGGTGGAAGGCAGAGCACGCCACATCTACCTGTGGAACCAATTCCTCATTAATGTTTGCTCCAACTTTAGCTGTTCAATAGGAACGCGCCAAAAATAGTCCAAGTAAATGACATTGAATATTCCAACGTTTTTATACATATGTAAAAGTATCAGTGAAACACCGTTGTCAAGTGAAAGTGTCCTTCGCTTGGGTAAACCCCCTTCAGGTTGAAGTGTTGAATACATAGATAGGTAGTTAATCTTGAGTCCTGGAAGCGTTTGTTTTGTTTTTGAGTTTGGAACCTTTTGTTACTCAAATGACATACACAATACAAGTTCAAAACAAATTTTGAAATTTGTACGTACTCGAGGACTTAGATTAAGTTTGATCTCTTCAAATGAAAATGTTACCAGCTGTCTCGGGTTCATGTTGTAGAGGATCCTCTCGGCGTTGTTCTCGGAGTCGTTCCTGGACTCCATGATGGCCAGGAGCAGCTTGCAGGCGTTGTTCTCCAGCTGGAGACCTGGCGCCACTCACCAGCTGTCTCGGGTTCATGTTGTAGAGGATCCTCTCGGCGTTGTTCTCGGAGTCGTTCCTGGACTCCATGATGGCCAGGAGCAGCTTGCAGGCGTTGTTCTCCAGCTGGAGACCTGGCGCCACTCACCAGCTGTCTCGGGTTCATGTTGTAGAGGATCCTCTCGGCGTTGTTCTCGGAGTCGTTCCTGGACTCCATGATGGCCAGGAGCAGCTTGCAGGCGTTGTTCTCCAGCTGGAGACCTGGCGCCACTCACCAGCTGTCTCGGGTTCATGTTGTAGAGGATCCTGTCGGCGTTGTTCTCGGAGTCGTTCCTGGACTCCATGATGGCCAGGAGCAGCTTGCAGGCGTTGTTCTCCAGCTGGAGACCTGGAGCCACTCACCAGCTGTCTCGGGTTCATGTTGTAGAGGATCCTCTCGGCGTTGTTCTCGGAGTCTTTCCTGGACTCCATTATGGCCTGGAGCAGCTTGCAGGCGTTGTTCTCCAGCTGGAGACCTGGCGCCACTCACCAGCTGTCTCGGGTTCATGTTGTAGAGGATCCTGTCGGCGTTGTTCTCGGAGTCGTTCCTGGACTCCATGATGGCCAGGAGCAGCTTGCAGGCGTTGTTCTGCAGCTGGAGACCTGGCGCCACTCACCAGCTGTCTCGGGTTCATGTTGTAGAGGATCCTCTCGGCGTTGTTCTCGGAGTCGTTCCTGGACTCCATGATGGCCAGGAGCAGCTTGGAGGCGTTGTTCTTCAGCTCCAGCACCAGCTCCATGCGCGTCTTGCCGAGAGGGTTGATGTCGTTGAGGATGAGCGCGGTGATGATGTCGAGACCGTTGCTCTCGTGCGTCGCTATGCAGTTTTGGTTCTCGTGGCAGGGCCCTGTAAGGAAAACAAAGATTTAGGGTAGGGTTGCACCAAACCGTCTGTCACCGTTAAATCGTTCGTTAAATTTTGTTGTATGGGAAGTTCCATAGACGTCTGCTACGTGATGATGATGTGTCTGTCAAATGTGGTTGATGCAACTGGCCGTAAGAAATGGGAATACGGATAATCTCTAACTAAACCAATCCGTAGTAGGCCAGTCACTACACTTGCTGAAACCTAACTGTAATTCTTTTAATATAATATTACTTGACCTTATTTAAAGTCACACACAGGTCGAACGCGATTAATTAACATTATTTTTACCTTTTTTCCCAACGTTTCGGCCAGGTTGCACTGGCCGTGGTCGCGGAAGACTGACGTCCCAGCAAAGTGTCACCGGAGATGTAAACAACACAAAACTACCCGATATTAATTTATATAAATGTTCGGGGTAGACAAATAAATATAATCTACCCGCTTTTAGTTATTGTTTATTTCCCACCGCACGACACACAGCACTCACAACATCCGCAATGTTAGTTAATCGCGTTCGACCTGTGTGTGACTTTAAATATGTGTACAAAGCGCGAGAACTTAAAGTGTTACTTGACCTTGTCAGTACTCCGTATTCCGTAAGGGTCTCCAAGGTCTGGTTGACGAGTGCCACGTCGTCCTCGTTGATGCAGAGCCTTAGAAGACGTAGGCCTCCGGTGGTGGACCCACAAATTCAGTCCACAAACATTAGTCTCAAAGACCAGGCTGCAGTGTTACTATAGTATGTTGTGTCTTACCTTGGCAGTACTCCGTAAGAGTTTCCAAGGTCTGGTTGATGAGTGCCACGTTCCCCTCGTTGATGTATAGGCCTAGAAGCCCTAGGCCTCCGGTGGTGGACCCACAAATGCAGTCTAGGAACATGAGGGTCTCGGAGACCAGGTTGTAGTTCGATTTGTTGTTCTGGTTGCGTAGGAGATTCTGAAATAAAAAATTGGGATGTAATAAAAATAAACAAAAGATTTAATCTTCGCGCAATTTCGCGAACTCACTTCAGCTTGATGTCATAACAGTAATATGCATTCGTCACTGACGGTGCTAATACCAAAAAGCTTTTAAGTAACAGTGGCAGTGGTAGCACGCATTTGGAGAGAAGATTTAAATAAGAGAGATTCAGAGCGCGAAAACTAGAGACTTAATTAATCTACTTTTAAGATTCTGGGTATTAAGACACAAATTATTAAATAATACCTGTAGGTCCGGGTTATGGTTTTCGCAGAGAAGTTGGAGGAATCTTAAGATTGGCTTCATGACAGCAACCTTAGCTGGCAGCACGTCCGAATTGCCAGCTTCTCTTTTCTTTTCTGCCATGATTTCTTCTAGAACCGTTGTACCTGTAAGGAAATGTACAATTTAAGATACGGGATATACTAAGAATGAGCGTCAAATAGTGAAACGTCTGTACAAATCAGTCGTAGACTCATAAGTTCTTCGTAAGAACATCTGCAGAGGAAAGGACAAAAGTTTTGATAAATTAGAAAATATCGATTTACAAATTATTATTTCAATAAAGAGCCGACTAGTAGCACTAATTTTTTACTATAAAACAAAGTTATTCTAATTGTACCTACTGGCCTTAGCGTCTATTTCAGACGATTTATGGTGCAATGTCCGAGAGACATCACTTCTGATGACTAAAGAGACCTATGCGAGAGCGACATATTTTGCCACATAGCTGACAAGGGAAGCTTGCAACCGATTGCGACGTTCCGCTATGGTGTCTTCTTTCCCTTTTGTCAGCAAGTGCCGCAAACCAGGTCTCATCGACGAACTTGCGACCACCTCCAACGCACTTTCGCCATTCCGTTCGCTTCTCCCAAGTTTTGTAAAATAAGATTTTTAGTATAATATCAATACGGGTAAGTGTATCATAAGATCATACGGGGAAGTGTGTCCAGCCTTCGCACTCGGCCTGTTTAAACCAATGATCAGTGTTTATTGAGAGTACGCAAGTTTACCACTGACTGTGAGTAGCAAGTAGCAAAAGCATGAACTAATAAAAGCTTTTTACAAAAAATACAACCGACTTCAAAAAGAACAATCATCATCATCCAGAAAACACCGAAATTACCATACATGTGCCTTTAAAAATTGAGGAGTTCCCTCAACTTTTCATGGATTCCATCATCAGAACAGCTCCAGATTAATATGGACCACCTTGGAGGTAACTCCTTTTAAACAAAAAAAAAATTAAATCGGACTACGGGTTTTGGAGTAATCGGTCAACATGTATTGTTTAAGAAATCATCATCATTATCACCAAAATCATCACATTATCACCAAAATTATCATCATTATCATCAACAAGTCCACTTTATAAAAGTGCTCGTTTTCGAGAGAAACTGCTCAAGTTTGTCTAGAAAACACCTAAATCTAACCATACATGTGCCTTTAAAATTGAGGAGTTCCCTCATCTCTTCATGGAACCCATCATCAGAACAGCTCCAGATTAATATGAGACCACCTTGGAGGTAGCTCCTTTCAAACAAAAAAAGAAATTGTTGTAATCTGACCACGGGTCTAGAAGTAATCAGGTAACATACATAAAATGAACCCGAATATATAACCTCCTTCTTTATTTTCAGTAAAGAAGTCAGTTAATAAAGAAGTCGGTTAAAAATGAGTAAAAAGTAAAAAGTGAAATGTGAAGGCCAGACACACACTTCCCCTAATGGCACACTTATCCGTGTTGGCCTTAGTTGAGTAGTCATTCTCCTGGAAATCTCCTTTTCTTGATGTGTTTTGTCAAAAGATAGAACATGTCCAGGATACACGTATTGGTCGACCATCTCTAGCGGTTCGTTCCCCACTATAACACACCCCCCTTATGACACACTTATCGGTATTGGCCTGCGTAGTTACCGTGGGACATGGTGTGTATGTCGGAGTAAGCGTGGACGGCGGTGCCGCACGCGCTCGACACCTCCTCGTCCATTTCTTCGCCGACTACCAGCGGCCCGCAAGGAGTTTTACCTGGAACAAGTACGATTCATCAAATCATAATTCAAGAACACCAGGCCCCAGCCGGCCTAGCTCAAATGACAATCATTAACGCTAGACGCCGATCAAATTGCAGTCTGGCTCTGTCGCGCCGATACAGAAAAGCGATAGAGGTAGATAGCTACGATAACGATCATCGTAAGTGATGTAATGTAATGTGGCGATGGCGATAACTAAAAATAAATAACGTACCTATTGATTGCTTACTGGCTTGAAAATGTACAGAAAATTGTCAGTCACGTGCCGACTTGATTCTAATTAGACTTTTCAAGTCGCTGATTTTTAGGGCAAAATAAATATTCAATGAAAAATCTTATAAATATCGATGTAGGGAACAAATCAAATTATTTTATTAAATATTTTTTTGATTTGTTTTTTTAAGTAGTAACACTACTATACATTTAATATATATTTTTTTTTAATATTATAGGACATTCTTACACAGATTGACTGAGCCCCACGGTAAGCTCAAGAAGGCTTGTGTTGTGGGTACTCAGACAACGATATATATAATATATATAAATACTTATATACATAGAAAACATCCATGACTCAGGAACAAATATCTGTGCTCATCACACAAATAAATGCCCTTACCGGGATTCGAACCCGGGACCGCGGCGCAGCAGGCAGGGTCACTACCGACTGCGCCAGACCGGTCGTCAAATACATATATATAAATTATAAACTGAAATAGATACCATACACTAAAGAAAAAGCGATCAAGCCCACCTGGTGGCGAAGCCGGGCGCCACCAGTACCATACTTTATCAAATGATTCGGTTATTAGTTATCAAGTTATCAAAGGCTTACTAGTAGTAGTACGTGCAACAATCATCTGTGAAGATGCTGTGGCCAACGAAGTTCACTATTATATTACCGTCAGTAATGGGTTGCTTGTTTTTGTCAGCGTGTTGCCGCTGCTTGTCACCGGTAGCCGCGGCTGATGTACTCGCCGCTAGGGATTTGATCTCCTGCTGAGCTTCTCGCATCTTATCGTAGAAGACCTGTCATATGAAATTGTTTATTGTAATAGGTTATGAATAGGAAAGGGCTGCCACATCAGGCGAACACAACACGAATGCATATAGGTATTTTTTTGCTTTTATAATGTCAAGTTTAGACAACAAGTATGCAAAAAAGCTAAAATACTTTTAAAATAAGTTAAAACATAATACTATACTTACAGTGTGAAGTTTTTTGGATGAAAAATATTTTTATAACACTAAGAAGTGATCGAGAAACAAGTATTGTCGTAATTGTACAATACCTTCAGAAAAGATTGCGAAATTTCTCCATTCTGCAGTTTGGTGAAGATACTCGATTGGATCGTAGGGTTGCCTCCTTCCAGTAACGCGATACCTAAGAAAAATAAATTGAATTGAATATACAACGACTGATTAGTGATGAACGGGCACAAGTGTACAAGTTTCTAATGGGTTGGCAACGTGCACGTGACACTCCTTGAGTTGCAGGCGTCCATAGGTGACCGCTTTCCATCAGGCGGACCGTATGCTCGTTTGCCACCGATATAGTATAAAAAAAACCTAGTATAGTACGTGAACTTAAAGGAGGCTCACCTAATATCGTGGCCCGCTATCCATATCAAAACTATTACCACGGGGCTTGGGCTTCAAAGCCCGGCTATTGTGGGCCTTCAGGGACATCTGGGCCTAACGCTGGTCCCAGCAAACAGTATGCGATGAGCTATCGTTGATAGAAACGAACAAAAGATAGTCGCTTCCGTGTAAATAAAAGAGAGCGAGCGATTTACAGTTCATCGCTCGGCGACGAACTATACTAACTCGCTCGAGCTATCATGGCGTCTCTTTTATTTGCACGAGAGCGACTGTCTTTTGTTCGTTTCTATAGCCGATAGCTCGTAGCTTACTCGCTTTTGGTGGGACCAGAGGGTGGGTGGGTGTCTAAAGGAGGGATCTTGATGCACATAAACCCATGTGGGAGGTAGGGAGGTTTATGATATTCCACTTTGTGTGGTAGGGCACAGCACAGAGGTTATCATCTCGCTCGAATCTAGAGCAGAGCCCAACTGGGGAAGTACCTCCGCCTTACAGAAGACCGCATCCAAATAGCACACCCTAGTCATACTGTTGTGTTCCTGCCGGTGAGTAAGGCTGCCAGAGCTCAACGAGGGTGCGGTGTGCTGATGATGGGAGAACCTACGGAACTTTGTTCCGTCTATTGTCCTTTAAGTAGTCGGAAACCAGTACCCTTATACACTCCCTTTTGCTGTGTATTTAACACAGCAAAAGGGAGTGTGCAGGTTTCTAATGGGTCAGCAACGCGCATGCGACAATGTGTGAAAATGTTTGTCGAAAAATGGAAGTTTCTAAAGCTTCATGTGTACTCACCAAGCTGGATAGCTTCGAGGAAGATGGCAGGCCGGTTGGTGCTCTTGATGACCAAGTCTACCACCAGATCAGAAGCCCCCTCGTGGTTCAGATGAACTTGCACCTGAGCCAGGGTCTGCCCCGTCCGCATTAGGACTTTAGCTGTACAGGAAGAAAAGTGTAAGACGACTAGGTCAAAAATAATGTCTGAATATGGCAAATTGTAACTAGAAAATTACCTATATGACATTTTTAAATTTTACAGTGTGACTGGATCTAACAGATGAGTCGATAACTCGTAAAATAACTAGTTAAGGGATATGTGTACTGAAGCCTCATGAAAGTCAGCTGTCAGTATAGATAACATACATACATACATACATACGATCACGCCTGTATCCCATAAAGGGGTAGGCTATAGATAAAAGAGTAAAAAAAAATTGTAGCTGGCCCAGGGTTTATAATGATATATTATACTATATTAACAATGCCATTAATCCATACTAATATTATAAATGGGAAAGTGTGTGTCTGTTTGTTTGTCCGTCTTTCACGGCAAAACTGAGCGAGGAATTGACGTGATTTTTTAAGTGGAGACAGTTGAAGGATGGAGAGTGACATAGGCTATTTTTTGTCTCTTTCTAACCCTCCTGTTCCCTAAAACGGGGAGTGGAATTGGTATGGAGCATTCCGCAGTTTTCGAATTTGACACAAATGCGTAATTCCGTCTGACACAAATGCGAAGCCAATCAGTCTGCGAACACGTGAAAGCAGCAATATTTGCGTAGCAGTGTTGTATATTCTTCGATAGTGATATAGGATCGGGTGTAAATACTTATGTATTTTTTTTTTCAATACAAGGTATTATTAAAATAAATAAATAAATAATAGTAAATGAGTACATGGATTTGAATTTTTAATGACCGATGATATAATTATACCTATATTTCTCTGTTATATAATATTTTCTTGCTTCGTGATAATTTCATGATATTGTAACTTAATTTATTAATTTTATTCAGCTTGGCATGTGTATTTTCTTTCTTTGTAAATGACGATCCTCATTTGGGAGACACAATTATTTTTATTTGGAATTTATTATGTAATTTTTGACGATCATGATGAGAAGATAAACATAATTTTGACATGTAGCAAATTTATAGTGTAATTTTTATCATGAAATAAAGAAATCTAATCTAATCTATTTACCTTTACATGATTGCTAGCACAATACTGCATGTGAACACAGCGTGACGGTAAGCTACTCTAACACACATGCATTTCAATAAAATGTGTACATTGGTGCTTTATGTTGCATAAGAAAGCATGGCACAGTTTTATAAATGAATTTGACACTCACATTTTTATTTATTTATGATAAAATAGTACATTACGATACAAGTGCGTAAAAAAGGAAGTTCGAAACGAGTGGCGATAAATTAAAACACGACCGAAGGGAGTGTTTTAAATCGAATCGAATAAGGTACAAGAGGGCCATCCTGATCGCGGGGTAATTTTAACTAAGGGACGGGGCAATTTAAACTACGAAATATGCTTCATGTTTTAAATTATATATTAACTTTCGAAACAACCCCAGAGTCCGAATTGCCACTTTGTTTCTTATATATTATGTATAACACAAAATATATATTACTAATTTCATCACACGATACTTCAATGTGTTTTTAAAACTGTGCCAGCATTTTTGTTTGAAGCCTGCGATGGACCCACCTGATTTCCGCATGGTCTGATGGTTTTCTGCGGCACATGCGTTAAATCAAACAAAAATCGTCTCAACTATGCGTGAAATAAGAGCCAATGTCGTGTGGCACTTATTTTGCTTTACACAGATTTCTAAACTAAGTTATCGTGGTAATTATACTAAAAAATAAAGCCACAGGCGTAAACATCTTATTTTTTTAGTAACAATAGATTTTTAACAAGAAAAAATAAATTAATAAGCTGAAAAATATTAGGCTAAAATCAGTTGGCAACAATTTAGTAGCCCCGCCTCTTCACCGTGTTTTTTTTTGTTTTCCATTCCATGGGAGCCTGGGGTCCGCTCTGACAACTAATCCCAACTTATTAACGTCAGATATTTTTATCTCGAACTTCAGTATAGTTACGCATGTGGCTTACATAGTTCTCTAATAATCATGATGTGCACGTTTTGAAAGTTATCTTTCCACAAATGTATGAAAACTAATGACCAGTAGGGTGAATCCAAGTAGAAGTAACATGAGTCACGACTTCATTGAGTGTTTATTTGAACTACAGCTGCAAATTAAAGGATCTATGCATATATCGGGAAAGTAACACTTATTTAGAGATAGATTATCCCTTGAACTTGCGTCGTGAATAAATAGAACATGCCATAAAACCGTGACTCGTGTTACTCTTGCCACGGATTGACCCAGTAAAGTATTGTTTAACTTCGTCCAGTGTTAAACAAGTAAGTCTAAGTTCTAAATAGTAACGTTTTTATTAGTAAATTCTGTGCTTTAACTGTCTATGTGCAATTTCTAAAGAAATGTTGTATTTCACAGATAAATGTTTAGGTAGCAATATTTTATTTTTGAGATGTTGAGCGTATTGTGGCTACATGTACGATAAATGTTATGGTTAACGAAGTTTCTTAAATCTGTAGCAAGAGGCGAAAAGGAAATAATATAGTGCAGTCCCACGGTAAGCTCAAGAAGGCTTGTAATGTGGGTATTTCAAGCCTTCTTGAGCTTACCGTGGGACTTAGTCGATCTGTGTAAGTCTTATTATATTATACCGAATTGACGAAAATTTGATTAGGTAATTACGGTTATAATTATATGACACCAACCACAATACGCCCACCATCGTTTGTAAGTACCCTCAGTAGAAATCCTACTAACTATAGTATGTGTATGTGTACTGTAAATAGCTTACCACCCGGGCCGTGCGCGACGGCGAGGGCGCTGGGCGGCGGCTGGATGCGGGGCTCCGACTTGCGGTTCACGAAGTATTGCGAGAGCAGCTTGTTGCGGAGTTGGTTGCCCTGTGGGGTGGTATTGTAAAATGTAAACAACTTGATCGGCAAACTTGACAGTGTGTTTAAATTTGAAGTACGATTTTTTCATTAACTTTACACATGTGCTACTATGAATGTAATTAGAGTTGCAAATAAAAAATAAACAAATGTTTTTTTTTCTGAATTATGAAAAACAAAACATGAAAACAAAACCGAGCATCATTGTGTTTTTTTTCAGATGAGCAATACGACAATAACGGTTTTCCGTGATTCGTAACGTTTCAATAACAATAACGAACATTTTAATTCGATAAACATTCAGTATACAAACGTTTCTTGGGGAATCCCCGGTGTGGCGTGGAGCGTGGAGAGGCGGTGATGTTGCCAACAGTCAATAGCGATAACTACTAACTACAGATTTCGTAAATGTTAGTTTTATAAAACCAAAAAATTAAAGTTATGAAATAAATTCGTTTAATAGTTAACATAAAGTCTAAGAAACCGTATAAAAAAAGTATGAACTGCTTTACACATTTTAAGATTTCGTACTTAAGAAAAAAAAACATACTCCAGAAAAAAAAAACTAGTTTTTTTTCACGGTTTTTTATTAAGCCGGATTAAAAACCGTTTTTTTGCAACTCTCAATGTAATGGAATTACCAGTATATGTCCCATACAAAGCTAGCTTTGGCAATATAAACTACATTTGTTATTTTTATAATAGCAAAACTCTTCAACTAAAGTATTTGAGTGACATTGATACTTTTTCGAAATTTCATTCCATGACTAAAAGGTGACGCATGCCGTGTCCGTGTAGATGAGAACATACGTTCTTTACTCAGTTTTATAAATGTTGTACCTTGTCTCCGTATTCCGGGTCGACGGCCATCATCTCTCTCAGCGTCCGCAGAACTTTGACGCAAAGCTTCTCTTCCTTCTCTTCTAGAAGCTTCTCTGTATGGCGAATCAGTCTAAAAAATTGAATATAAATATAATGATATAATAGTTATTGAACTAATTTACTTTTATTTTCTCTCAAATCCGCTGAATGTTGATTTAGGATATAACTTATTTTGCATTGTCTATTAAGCTATAAAGCTGATAGCCGTTGGAAAATCTGCTGCTCGAGGATAAATACTCAAATTAAATTCACAAACCTGATATTGACACTTCACACAAAGGTGCTGCCCTTACTGTTATATGCTTATATTGCTTATGTGATATGCCGCATTTATCGCATTACTAGGTAGTAAGAAACTTCAATGTACTTATTGAAAAAAAAAGGTCAATACGGATAAGTGTGTCATAGGGAGAAGTGTGTTTGGCCTTCACATTTGGCCTATTTAAACCAATGATCAGTGTTTATTGGGAGTTCATACGTTTATCACTAACCGTGAATAGAATAGAATAGAAAATACTTTATTCAGGACGCTTAAACGATATAAATTACAAAACTCAGCTTGGTGTCAAGGTACCTTTTGGATACTTTGACGCTGGTCTTCCGTCGCAACCCTTCCATTACATACAAACGGAACAAATATGTATAATTTACAGAATATAATAACATAAAATAATAACCATAATATAACGACAAGTTATACAGAACTAAGTAAACTAAATAGTATAGTGAGCCACGACATATAACCAAGAGAAACTGGTTTTTATTTTTACTTATTACTATTATTTTATACTTTGACACAAAAACAGAGATCTTATAGAATCGGCACTTAATTTAGATACATTTTTTGACAATTCAGGATGTGCTTTTTATACTTTTTTTTTTTAATACTACGTCGGTGGCAAACAAGCATACGGCCCGCCTGATGTAAAGCGGTCACTGTAACCTATGAACGCCTGCAACTCAAACAGTGTCACATGCGCGTTGCCACCCCATTAGAAACTTGTACATTCCCTTTTGCTGTGTTAAGTACACAGCAAAAAGGAGTGTACAAGTACCAAGGAGGGTTCGGGTTGCCGAAAACTCAAAGGACAATAGACGGAACGTTAGTTCCGTAAGTCCTCCCGTCATCAGCACACCGCACCCTCGTTGAGCTCTGGCAGCCTTACTCACCGGCAGGAACACGACACTATGAGTAGGGTCTAGTGCTATTTGGCTGCGGTCTTCTGTACGGCGGAGGTACTACCCCAGTTGGGCTCTGCTCTAGATTCGAGCGAGACGATATCCGCTGTGCTGTGCCCTACCACTCAAAGCGGAATATCATTCGCTATGCCCTACCTCAAACTTAATTTTAAAGGAAGACGCAGGATTGAATAGCAAATAGCAAAAGTATGAACACGCAAAAACACCTATGTCTATGAGTAAAAGGTTCAAATGTGAAGGCCAGACATACTTGCGCTTATGACACACTTACCCGTGTTGACCCTTAGTTTTTTTAATATACCTGGATATGAAGATGCCTCTGGTGTTTTCTTCAGCAGCCTCGCCAGGACTAGTAAACAGTAGATGTGGCTTGTACAAGATGTCTACAAGCAATGACAGTTCTGCTTGTAATACTAGTAAAGTTGTAGTTAGCTACTATTGCACATGTATAGTTTACCTAGATATGAAGATGCCTCTGGTGTTTTCTTCGGCAGCCTCGCCAGGACTAATAAACAGTAGATGTGGCTTGTACAAGATGTCTACAAGCAATGACAGTTCTGCTTGTAATAGCGGTCGAAGTTGTAGTTAGCTACTATTGCACATGTATAGTTTACCTAGATATGAAGATGCCTCTGGTGTTTTCTTCGGCAGCCTCGCCAGGACTAATAAACAGTAGATGTGGCTTGTACAAGATGTCTACAAGCAATGACAGTTCTGCTTGTAATACTAGTAAAGTTGTAGTTAGCTACTATTGCACATGTATAGTTTACCTAGATATGAAGATGCCTCTGGTGTTTTCTTCGGCAGCCTCGCCAGGACTAATAAACAGTAGATGTGGCTTGTACAAGATGTCTACAAGCAATGACAGTTCTGCTTGTAATAGCGGTCGAAGTTGTAGTTAGCTACTATTGCACATGTATAGTTTACCTAGATATGAAGATGCCTCTGGTGTTTTCTTCGGCAGCCTCGCCAGGACTAATAAACAGTAGATGTGGCTTGTACAAGATGTCTACAAGCAATGACAGTTCTGCTTGTAATACTAGTAAAGTTGTAGTTAGCTACTATTGCACATGTATAGTTTACCTGGATATGGAGATGCCTCTCGTATTTTCTTCAGCAGCCTCGCCAGGACTAGTAAACAGTAGGTGTGGCTTGTACAAGATGTCTACAAGCAATGACAGTTCTGCTTGTAACACTAGTAAAGTTGTAGTTAGCTACTATTGCACATGTATAGTTTACCTGGATATGAAGATGCCTCTCGTATTTTCTTCAGCAGCCTCGCCAGGACTAGTAAACAGTAGATGTAGCTTGTACAAGATGTCTACAAGCAATGACAGTTCTGCTTGTAACACTAGTAAAGTTGTAGTTAGCTACTATTGCACATGTATAGTTTACCTGGATATGAAGATGCCTCTCGTATTTTCTTCAGCAGCCTCGCCAGGACTAGTAAACAGTAGATGTGGCTTGTACAAAATGTCTACAAGCAATGACAGTTCTGCTTGTAATAGCGGTCGAAGTTGTTCTTCTAGTAGTGCTACTATCTCTTGAAGACCCTCCATTACTGATCTGTCGTTTTGTAGGTTTGACTGTAAGAGATTAGTATTTAGTTATACATATCGTCACTACTTTAAAAAAATCTCGTATCTCACGCTGTTCCTAAAAGTTAAAACGCAGTAAGTCTATATGCATTCCATACATACTTATAGTATGAATTTTCTGAGATAAACTTTTCGCTTTAGCCGTAATCTGTTAAACAAAGGCCTTTGTGTATATTGTTCACGGCGGCTAGCTCCCGTTTAAACGGCACGTGCTATAGTCTCAGTGTAGTTAAAAAGCAACTATCATGATAGTAATAAGGTTCAAATCCATAAAAAGCCCTTTCGGAGATAACACGTTTTGTCATCTTCAAAAAAAGTTACCTGCATACTGCAAACTGTTTAATAAATTTGAACCTTATTGCTATCATGATAGTTGCTTTTTAACTACACTGGGACTATAGCACGTGCCGTTTAAACGGGAGCTAGCCGCCGTGAACAATAGACACAAAGGCCTTTGTTTAACAGATTACGGCAAAAGCGAAACGTTCATCTCAGAAAATTCATACTATACTACAATTTTCTTTTCATTGACAGACGAAGATACAAGTTTTTTTAAAAGTAGTGACGATATTATGATTAAGAACAGCAGGGCTAGCACATGACTGATCCTATTGACTACCCATTCTTAGAGCCCATGTAGACGGTACGAGAACTCGCATACAAGTTTTATGTAACCTCAACCAGATCTCGGACACTGGCGATCAAATATATGAAAGAGGCGCGTTCCTAGCACACATTCTAAGCTCGTGTACGTGAACGCGTACCATGCTTGTATGAGTGAGATGTGACAGGTTGACGGTTCGCGTTTTTGACAGGTGGTAACTGTGAGGCAACCGAGAGGGGGTGGGCGGCGTTTTTAGCGGGGAGCGGGAGTGGCCATACTGTACGATAGTACTCTTTATTATACTGTGCCTCAATAGCCCGCAATGTAACTAAAATCGCACGCGAGTTCACACGCCGTCTAAATCAGGCCTTATGCACTGATCAGTGATCCCACCAAAAATAAGTAAGCGATGAGCGGAAGCGACTATTTATGTTCGTTTCTATTACCGCCTGCCTGTGCCTGTGTGGTGACGGGTTAAGAATTTCACCACCCCCTTTCTTCCCGTGGGTGTCGTAGAAGGCGACTATGGGATATGGGTTAAATTGTGGCGTAGGCGAGAGGCTGGCAACCTGTCACTGCAATGTCAGAGTTTCGTTTTCTTTCAACCCTTTTTGCCAAGAGTGGCACTGAAGCTTTAGTAGTTTCATGTGTTCTGCCTACCCCTTTATGGGATACATGCGTGATTGTATGTATGTATGTATGTATGTTCTATTACCGATAGCTTATAGCTTAGTCGCTTTTGGTCGCTTATGATAGCATAAGGCCGTTTTCACATTATCCGATCCGATATCGGATGTAGGAAGGATGTAAAATGTAAGATTTATGCGCTTTCAGGTCTTCATTTATGTATTTAATAGATCATTATTACTAAAAAATCGATATAAAACGCAAAAATTGCGGATTTAATGCCGATGGAACTCTCCTACAACAGTTTTTGTCCGAGGCACCATGGAACTGCCGATATCGGCAGGACGCTTCCGACATTTTTGGCATGCCGGACCCCCCGCCAGCTGTCGGCCGATAATATTTGTTTGTGTGCGTATATAATGTATATATAAGTTTGTAGTAGTGTGCGTGACAAAAATGTCGTCTATTAAACAGCTGCTAATGATCGAAATTCAAATTAGTTGAAAATTCCCATTGAAAAAAAAGGTTGTAATGCATCGGTCCGAATTGCTACTAGTTTTTTCACCTTTTAGTAGATATAGTTGAATGTAAAATTATTTATTTTGCCTGACACTCTTGAGTATTTTTTATGCTCGTTATCTTAATTTTACAATATAATATTTAGGATATACAGCTTATAATTATTAAATATAAAACATTTTTTAAATATTTTTTGATACAAAATCATACTTCATTGATTTGGAACAATGCGTTTTATCGGACCGACATCCGACACTATCGGAAGCGTTTATCGGATGTAGGATGTCGGTCCGACATTCGATATCGGATCGGATAATGTGAAAACGGCCTAAGCCACCAAAATTTATTTTGTATTAATAGTAATAGTACTATTAATACAAAAGTAAAAGACGTGTGATACTCGCGACGAGATACTGTCGCCAATCATGTGCTAGCCATACAATAAGTCACACTGAAAGGTTATGACAGATGGCGCCACCCTATTAGTCCATTGCACTTGCATTGTACAGATAAAGAATTTCATACGTGAGAGCGAGAAGATGATATGTTTTTTCTCTCTCACACATATGAATGACAGTGACATGCACAGTGTGCCTCCTCATTGTATTAAACGTTGGTCAAGGTAAGTAATACAAGTAGAAGTAAGTAATAAAACCGGCCAAGAGCGTGTCGGGCCACGCTCAATGTAGGGTTCCGTAGTTTTCCGTATTTTTCTCAAAAACTACTGAACCTATCAAGTTCAAAACAATTTTCCTAGAAAGTCTTTATAAAGTTCTACTTTTGTGATGTTTTTCATATTTTTTAAACATATGGTTCAAAAGTTGGAGGGGGGGGGGGACACACTTTTTTTTTCCTTTAGGAGCGATTATTTCCGAAAATAT
Organism: Leguminivora glycinivorella; assembly: GCF_023078275.1. Classification (NCBI taxonomy): domain Eukaryota; kingdom Metazoa; phylum Arthropoda; class Insecta; order Lepidoptera; family Tortricidae; genus Leguminivora; species Leguminivora glycinivorella. Next base: position 15,680,163 of record NC_062991.1, read on the forward strand.
TAATATTATCAAAAAAACGATTTTAGTAAACCCTTATTCATTTTTAAACACCTATCCAACAATATATCACACGTTGGGGTTGGAATGAAAAAAAAAAATCTGTCCCCACTTTACATGTAGGGGGGTACCCTAACAAAACATTTTTTTCCACTTTTTACTTTACCACTTTGTCGGCGTGATCGATATACATATCGGTACCAAATTTCAGCTTTCTAGTGCTAACGGTTACTGAGATTATCCGCGGACGGACAGACGGACAGACGGACGGACGGACGGACGGACGGACGGACGGACGGACGGACGGACAGACATGGCGAAACTATAAAGGTTCCTAGTTGACTACGGAACCCTAAAAATGGTTGGTTGGTCAGGTGGATATGCAATAAAGGTTTAAGAGTGGATTTTGACATAAAGTGTAAAGAAGTACTTACTGCAATATCATCATTCGTGGTACTAAGCTACAAGAGGAAATATCGTATTGTTATATCTAAACTTTGCTATGTCATTATTCGACAATAAATATCATAATTAGGATTTAATAAGGCACTGGTCCCACCGCGAGCTAGTAAACTATGCGCTATCGGCTATAAAAACGAACAAAAGATAATCACTCCCGTGTAAATAAAAGAGACACGGCGATGTATATAGTTACTCGCCCAGCGGTGAGCTATCAATATCGCCGTGTCTCTTTTATTTGCACGGGAGTGCTTATTTTTGTTCGTTTTTTATAGCCGATAGCTCATAGCTTACTAGCTAGCGATGGGACCAGTGCCTAAATCGTTTATTTACATGAAAACTTAAAAGCTAGCTTATATTTAAAATATGCCCTATGCATTGTACATTGCTTTCAACATTTCATCACTGTATCGCAATGCTGATACGTTGTGCGAGGAAGTCACCAGCTCTTCGGTCACCAGTTAAAAATTAGGTTAGAAAAATGAATGTTTTAGTCATATGTGAAATCTAACATTTAAAAATCTCATAAAAGATTTGTAAGAGTAAAGTAATCTTACCTGAGAAGCCATTTTTTCTAGTTTGGAAGTCTTGGAAGCAAGTAGCCACTTGCTGGTCTGCCTGGAGAACTGAGCTACCTTCTCGAAAACCGTCTGGATCTTCCCTTCTAGTTCTAGAGGTATCGCTATGCTTCGGGATTTAGCTGAAAAGATAACAGGGTTTTATAAATCCACTAGCTTTTGCCCGCGGCTTCGCATGAAAATACCTATATGAAGAATGGCTCTAATTTCCAGTAATCCGAATTTTACACTAATCGAGGTGCGAGGATTATCGAGATTTTACTGTTTGTAGAATCGTCCAAAATCAACATAGAGGATAGATGCCTTACCAACTTCGCTGAGTGTCCGGATACATTTCTCCACGTTGAGTTTTTGAGGGGGAGTCAGCCAGGGACACTGGTATATCCGGAAGGTAGTCTGTAGCAGCTTCACGAAGATTGACTGCCGTGTCTGTATACAGAAATCAATGCACATAAGTATATAAGAGTTTTGAATGATTCACGGTTATTTTCGAGTTGCATAAGTCCTAAGGTAATTTCGACGGAACGCCACTACATACCGAGATTGGTAAGAGAAGCCATTGAGATTCACAAATATAAAAATTTCAATCGTGAGGATGGCTTCAAACTATCTAATGTATGGAATCCAGTGATTTGTTTGTGTAAAAAACCGGTGAAGTCAGAACTGAACAAACGTAGTGACACTGTGAGTGTAGTGTGTTTGGACAGACCATCGAGTGTGAATGCGACCAGTGGTAACGCTTAAAGTGAACGCAGCCGACGCGCGAGGAGGGTAGATCGCGCGCTGTCTATGCAACTTTAACATCCACCCGCCTTCGTCAGTTTTCCGTGATCATGATGCATGCAACTGCGTCGAAATATCGGGAGCAAAATTTTAACAAACCCTTAGTGCTGACATAAATCCATACTAATATTATAAATATTAAACTTCCAACTAGGCATAATTCTTGCATTGATCAAATTGCAAGTAATATAAAGAGTGTATCTGTGAACATTCATCATCTCGGACTTTCTGACCATGAAACTGCTCAGTCAATAACACTGCGAACTGTTAAACGGCAAAAGACCTACACTACTTGGTTCGAGTATAAGCGTGATTACAGCTTGCACAATATACGAACATTTTATAAATGTATTTCGGCTCTTTCCTTTTCTGAGGTCACAAGTGCAAACGACTCAAAGGAGGCATTCCAGCAATTCTATGATCTTATATGTCTATTTTATGATTTATGTTTCCCGACTATAAAAGTAAAAATAAATAATAGGATGAACAGAATGAGTTGGCGTACCAAGGGTTTAATAAAATCATGTGTTAGAAAAAGGACCCTGTACTTTAACTATATCAGAAATAAATTAAATAAACAATCCAACAGAAATAAATACAATAAATACTGTAAAGTACTGAAAAGATGTATATTAACTGCACAAAAAATTCAAAACTCTAAATACCTACAGAATAGTAAGAATAAGTGCAAAGCTACTTGGAACGTCATTTCGTCTACCGTAAATAACAACTGTATGGATAACAATATTGATATCATCCGACACAACAATAATATTTACTCAAACCCTCTACAAATATGTAATATTTTTAACGATCAGTTCATAGGTTCCCAAATAGCACTTGAATCTCCAAAAAACAACCAGTCTTGTAGATCTGTCTTAATTGATGCAAATCCTAGCACTATTTTCCTAAAACCAGTGGACGAAAACGAAATTTATAGGATTATTAGGTCATTGAATAACTGCAAATCAAGTGGCTATGATAATATCAACACAAAAATGCTTAAATTATGTGCCTACTATCTGTCTGTTCCTCTTGCTCATGTAATAAATCTTTCTTTTATTGACGGCAGCTTCCCACAAGAGTTAAAAGTATGTGTTGTCAAACCTTTATACAAAAAAGGAGACAAGCAAGAATCTAATAACTACAGGCCGATTACCTTAATCCCCATTATTTCAAAAATTCTAGAAAAGGCATTTTACTGTAGACTGAATGACTTTTTAACCAAATATAATATTCTTTGCCCTGAACAATTTGGTTTTCGCAAGGGGAAATCAACATCTATCGCTTGCTTTGACTTGGTTAAGTTTATTACTGAGTGTATTAATGAGAGCGTCCCCGTCATGTCCATCTTTATGGACATGACAAAAGCTTTTGACTTTGTCAGTCACTCAAGGCTTTTACTAAAGCTAGAATTATACGGTGTGCGGGGAACAGCACTTAACTGGATAAAGAGTTATTTGTAAAATAGAAAGCAATGCACAGAAATCAGCCAAATAAGGGAAACGAGACATACAATACTAAAGCAATCATACAGGTCATCTTTTAAAACCGTTAGTAAAGGTATTCCACAAGGTAGTATTCTTGGACCTTTGTTATTCGTTCTCTATATTAATGATTTGCCGAAAGCCACTTCGAATAAAAGTATAATGTTTGCAGACGATACAACTTTAGTAATAAAATGTAATGACAAAATTGATTTTGAACGCGACATAAATAATTCTTTAATGGACATTATCTCCTGGATGAAAGAGAATGAACTACAAATAAATATAAGTAAAACTAAATATATGCAATTCTCTTCATATAACTCAAGCGATATTAATAAACGTGTAATTAATGATAATGAAGAAGTCGAGAAAGTTGACACCTTTAAATTTTTAGGAATAACTATAGACAACCACTTGAATTGGAAGGAGCATATTGAACAAGTTTGTAAAAACCTTGATAGATTTGTGTTTGCACTAAAAAGGTTACGAAGTACTGTCTCATTTGAAGCTGCACTTACTGCTTATCACGGGTATGTATCGTCCGTTTTACTTTATGGCCTGATACTGTGGGGCAATGCAGTAGATATTGATAAGGTCTTTATAGTCCAGAAAAAGTGTGTCAGAGCCATCTGCAATGCATATATCGACGACTGTTGCGTCCCACTATTTAAAAGTCTGCACATTTTACCCTTGCCATGTCTATATATTATATATACGAGAAGTCTGTGTATTTGTCAAGTCGAATCCGCATTATTTTAAAACTCGGATTCAGAACATGGAAAGAAAGACAAGAGTAAGAGTATTGAATGGATTAGCCAAACCGCTTGGGAAAAAGTACATTTATAGACGAAATGCTTTTAACATGTGCATCGAAATTTACAACCACATTCCCGAAGAGATAAGACTACTGCAAGGTCCTCTCTTTAAGCGTAAACTGACGAGCTGGTTATTGGACAAATGTTATTATAGTGTTAAGGAATTTATTGAATGTAATGGAACTTTTGTATAATGTACGAGGTGCGGTCCAAAAGTGTCCGGCCTAACAAAGAAAACAAGTAGATATATTTACAAAACCTTTTTTATTTTTCGATATAGTCCCCCTCTATTTCAATGCATTTTGCAGATCTCGTGATAAGCATCTCTATCCCTTTGAAAAAATAATCTGGAGTTTTGTCCTCAAAATGGGTGAAAACCGCTTGAGCCACTTCATCATCCGAAGAAAATCGTCTTCCCCTTAAGTCTGCCTTAAGTCTCGAGAACAAATAGTAGTCGCTTGGGGCCAGGTCGGGACTGTAAGGTGGGTGGCGAATTTCCTCGAAGCCACATTTTGCTACAGCAGCTTTGGCAACTGCAGCAGTGTGAACGGGAGCATTATCGTGGAGAAGCCGAACACCTCTACTGAGTTTTCCACGTCGCTTCTGCTTGATCGCCTCTCGTAACTGTTCAATAAGGGTGGCGTAGTAACTGCCATTTACGGTGGTATTTCTTTCTTTTATGTCAATCATTAGGATTCCGTGACAATCCCAGAATACCGTTGCCATTATCTTTTTGGTGGATTGCGTGACCTTGGCCTTTCTAGGCGGCTTTTCGCCATGACGACGCCACTCCATCGATTCCCTTTTGGACAGAGGATCATAGTACAGAACCATGGTTTCGTCTCCCGTAACAATCGACTCCAAATAACTTTTTCCGTAACGCCTATACGCGTCTAAAACTTCTTGAGAACACGCTTTTCGCTCAGTTCGCTGCAAACTCGAAAGAAGTTTGGGTACCCACCTAGCACTAACTTTATTCATATGAAGATGTTCATGAAGGATCCTAAGCACTGAAGTTTTCGAAAGCCCTGTTCTTGCTGCTATTTCTTTAGTCTTAAGTCTTCGATCACTCAGAACTTCCTCTTCCACTAACTTGACACAGTCCTCGGTGAGTACTTCCACAGGCCGGCCGGAACGAGGTTCGTCGTCGATGGACTCCCGCCCTAAACGAAACTGCTTACTCCATTCTTTTACAGTGGAAAACGACGGAGAAGAATCCCCGTACACGGCATCTAACCTTTTTTTTTATTTCGGTCGGGCTGACCCCTTCCTTGGTCAGGAATTTGATCACGGAACGATATTCCAATTTGAACATTTCGAAAATTTTACGACTTCCTATTGTTAAAACGCTGTAAAATCAAAACCAGAACCAACAGAAACCCCAAAACCATACACGAAAAAGCAGAATAAATGACAATCGCGATGACATAATTTTTATTTTTTTTAAAGCCGCCAATTTTTTCCAGCCAGAAAGTTTTGGACCGTACCTCGTATAATGTATATTGGTTGATGTTAATTATTGCCGGACTTCATTTTATTGACTTGATTTATTGGTATTGAATGTATTATGTTAGATTATTAATTTAAAAATGTTTAAATGGGAAAGTGTTTGTGTTTGTTTGTCCGTCTTTCACGGCAAAACGGAGTGACGAATTAACGTGATTTTTTAAGTGGAGATAGTTGATGGGATGGAGAGTGATATAGGCTACTTTTTGTCTCTTTCTGACGCGAGCGAAGTCGCGGGATAAAGCTAGTTTAAAATAAAACCAAGATTATTATTTTCACATAAGTGTTAAATTTGATTATATACCTGAATCCAAGATTTCTAACACATTACTCATGCGCGGATCCAGGGGGGGGGGTCATGGGGGTCATGACCCCCCTGGAGCCTAGGTTGGCCATACAAATAGACCACGTGATCCCCCCCCTGGGCACGAAGCTGGATCCGCACTTGACATTACTACAAGGATATTAATATTTTCATGGCTGTAAGTACTCTAAAATGTCCACTTGGCAAGTTTTGTTACAGTTTTGCTCCCATAGTTCCGCTCATTAAAAATAATATTCCGCTCGTTTTAAAAATTTCTAGGACGTAATACAAAATTGTAGGTACATACTTACACAATTCAGTAGCAATCCGTTGGAAAGTGGGAAAAAAATACAAGAATTTAATTTTAATTATTAGGTATACATTAGCGCAGGTCTTTCCAAAACCCGGTCCGCTAAATTAAAATAAGACAGTACAGGCCCAAAAATATCGGTGGATGGCGTGAAGAATAAGGGCCCATTTAGACGGTACGAGAACTCGCATACGAGTTTTATTACATTGCCGTATTTGATGGCTGTGCAAAATTGTATGTACCCTCAACAGCCCGCAATGAAACTAAAATCGCATGCGAGTTCGCACGCCGTCTAAATCAGGCCTAAGTCAGTCGTAAGGACCGATCAAAACTGTTCTAAATTCAAATTTCAGCAAAAATATCTCGAATTATCAAGTTGTTCACGGCATCCGATATGATCGTATATCTGCATCAAAATCTTTCGCCTGTGGCTAGACCCACATCCGAGCGTCGGTCATTGTTCAATTATTAATTATTTTAAAAAGCTCTCCCACTAAATAAATAGAATGCTGTTTCAGAAAAAAAATACTTTAAGGTCAGTATTTAACATAGTTTTGAAAAGCTACAAATGAAAGGATATTTCTAGAGATGCAACGAATAGTTGTTTGGCCGGATACCGGATACCGAATATTCGGACAGCAGAATTTTACCTACAATACTTACAATTTAAGCAGGGAGCGGGCGTGTCGTGCAGGTTTTGACTTGTTTCGTAGTAAAGTTCGCGCGGAGTCCGTTTTTTTAATGTTTATTTTTTTAATAATAAAGGGCTATGATTACAAGTATTACAACCGTAACTGTTTTTTTTTACATTTAATTTGTTTACCCCAAAATCATTCAATCAATCACAGTACATCCGGTATCCGGCCGGATAGTACGTCACTATCCGGTATCCGGCCGATATTAAAATAAAGGCCGAATAGGCCGGATACCGAATAGTAACCGAATATTCGGTGCATCTCTAGATATTTCACGAATAGTATCTCTCCAAGTGTACAATACCTGCACAGTGGTGCTCTGATCACTGAAGGGAGAGTTGAAGAAAGTGCAGATTGTCTGCACCAACACATCAGTGACGTAGTTCACCCACGCCTTCTGAGCCCCGCCCACCGAAGCCGGCGGCTCTTCCGATGTGCCTGGGACTAGATCAAAATATTTAATTAGCAGCGGGCCGATTTTTGAGTCTCACGCGTTCAAATTCAGAAAATCGTCACTGAAAATAATAAGAAAATAAAGTCACCGTTTTCAACCGGTATTTTAGTGACAAAATCCCGTATGTGAGATTCAAAAATCGCCCCCCAGATGGGCATCTTCAGAATTTGGGACACCCCAATTAGCGAAAGTTGTTAAAAAATTAACTCACTGGCAGTTTTGTGACGACAACTAAGCATGAAATATCTATAAAAAAATATTGTTTTAACTTTAAGCGATAATCTACATTCGAAATATGAAAAAAATAAAGTTTTAGACAGATTGTGTGCTTAATTGTCCTCACAAATCTGACAGCGAGTTAATTTTTCTTAACAACTATAGCTAATTGGGGAGTCTCAAATTCTGAAAATTCCCAGATACATTAAAAATTGAAATAATACGTCATATATTAAACAAGAACCGCGACTTCCACTGTGACGGGGTGGCCTAGCGGTTCATGGCGTTAGCCCGGATTGCTAAAGACGCCGGTTCGAATCCGGCCTTCGCCATTGGCGGTAATATATTATATAAATAAATAAAATAAATAAATAAATATTATAGGACATTCTTACACAGATTGACTGAGGCCCACGGTAAGCTCAAGAAGGCTTGTGTTGTGGGTACTCAGACAACGATATATATAATATATAAATACTTATATACATAGAAAACATCCATGACTCAGGAACAAATATCTGTGCTCATCACACAAATAAATGCCCTTACCGGGATTCGAACCCGGGACCGCGGCGCAGCAGGCAGGGTCACTACCGACTGCGTCAGACCGGTCGTCAAATGTATATGATATCTTATTTCGATTTTTATTTTATATATAGTAGTGTGACTACTTAAAAAACTACTAAATTTTTCGTGATTTCAGTATGGGTCCATCATAAAAGTATGACCTCAAAAGTCACTATGCAAAGTTTGAACGGAACTTTTCCTTTCACCCTGTTAAGTACTCACCAGCGACTTGCAGATGCGTGTCGCCCTGTAGTATCGCCTGCATATCTTGCAGGAACGAGCGCTCGAACAAGTCCCACATATAGTTGCTGGAGTAGATCTCCTTCATTTCCACTTCCGTGTCGATGTAGCAGTGGTTTAGGAAGCCTACGTACGCTTCTTTCACCTGCAAAAATAATTATTATGTGGGCCATTTTTTTCACAGTTGTCCACCCCACTTTTTTTGTAACATGGGTATTTTTTACGCGATTCATACTCAGAGCTCTTTCGATCCTGATAGGAGAAAAAAATGTCCCAAGATTTCCATACATTTTTTCGAACCTTCCATTCCGTTACCGCCATACAAAATGTATGAAAAAATGGTAAAGGAATGGGAAAAAAACCTTGGGACACTTTTTTTCTCCTATTAGGATTGAAAGATCTCGCGATTCCGAGTGGAAAACACATAAAAAATTCCAAATACAAAAAAAAGTGGGATGGACAACTTTGAAAAAAAAAATGGCCCATGTCATTAAATAATAACCTAACCACAAAATTAAAAAAAACCCCGACATAGTGGATCTATTTTCATGAAACATGGCTAAGAACACTCCCGACTAACTCAGCTTTCAGACAAAAAAAAAACTAAATCGAAATCGGTTCATCCGTTCGGGAGCTACGATGCCACAGGCAGACAAACACACATACAGACACAAACACACATACATCTGGGTGAATTCAAGTCAAGAGTGAATAGGCTATTACTGAACCAGTGAGCTACAACCTCGGCCTTGTCACTTTCCATCAGCTGCGACTAAGGTCAATCACTGGCCAGTTTATAAAAAAAAGATAGACAGACAGACACGTCAAACTTATAACACCCCGTCGGGGGTTAAAAAAGGTTATCGGTCCTACATCTGATTTCGGATCGGGTAATGTGAATTTACCTATTATTAATGTTAATAATATATGTTTACCTCTGGTATACAGTCAGGGTGCGTGATCATGGACACGATGTCGTCGAGTGGTAACAAACTGTGGCATTTGATTTCGGTGTATACATTCTTGCCCATCGTACAACACGTCAGTAGCTTCACCAATTGAATGTGGTATCTGCAAGGAAATTATTTAATTACAATAGGCGAGACAGCTAAAAAAAACTAATTAGTCCATCAGTTAGATTATCAAAGAATTTTAGACACGTATTTTTTCTTTTTTCTCGTAAACGAAAAACGACGATGGTACAGTGCGTTGAAGTTTCGCGTAACGTCACGCCTAGGTACAATTTTTACTTAGAAGTGACGTCACAAGCCCCATTATTTCATTAATTAGAAAAAGCGAAAAATGTGTTCAGTATTTTTGGTCGATCTAACTGACGGACTAAACAGAATGCCATTTTTTATGTAGTTGTCATCCCTATTACAAAAAAAAACCGGCCAAGAGCGTGTCGGGCCACGCTCAGTGTAGGGTTCCGTAGTTTTCCGTATTTTTCTCAAAAACTACTGAACCTATCAAGTTCAAAACAATTTTCCTAGAAAGTCCTTATAAAGTTCTACTTTTGTGATTTTTTTCATATTTTTTAAACATATGGTTCAAAAGTTAGAGGGGGGGGGACGCACTTTTTTTTCTTTTAGGAGCGATTATTTCCGAAAATATTAATATTATCAAAAAACGATTTTAGTAAACCCTTATTCATTTTTAAATACCTATCCAACAATATATCACACGTTGGGGTTGGAATAAAAAAAAAATAACAACCCCCACTTTACATGTAGGGGGGGTACCCTAATAAAACATTTTTTTCCATTTTTTATTTTTGCACTTTGTTGACGTGATTGATATACATATTGGTACCAAATTTCAGCTTTCTAGTGCTAACGGTTACTGAGATTATCCGCGGACGGACGGACGGACGGACGGACGGACGGACGGACGGACGGACGGACGGACGGACGGACGGACAGACAGACATGGCGAAACTATAAGGGTTCCTAGTTGACTACGGAACCCTAAAAAAGTCCCTCCCTCAGGCCTTGGCAGACTAACAGCGTTGCAATTCACCTCTCCTGCGTCTTGCAACAACTTGCTGAGTCAAAGCCTTTTCCCTACTGCACACAAGTGTAATTTTCTGTTTGTATGTATATAATTTTCTTACGATGTTTTTGTGTATTTGTTTTTATTATCTGTTTCTTATTTTTTTTGTATTTTACCATTTTGTCCTGTGTATGTGTGATGTACTGAATAAATGTCTTTTTCTTTCTTTCAATTAAGACTATTTAAAACCGGCCAAGGGCGCGTATTGTTTTCAAAAACTGTTCAACCTATCAAGTTCAAAATAATTTTACTAGAAAGTCTTTATAAAGTTCTACTTTTGTGATTTTTTTTCATATTTTTTAAAGTCATGGTTCAAAAGTTAGAGGGGTGGGGGGGCGCATTTTTTAAACTTTTGAAGCAATTATTTCTGAAATTATTAACAATGTCAAACTAACATCCACTCCCCCGCGTACACAAACTTTACGTGTAGGGTAGGGGAGTTGTATCAACATCTTCTAGCTGTACGAGTTTTTCGAACTACCAACTCCCAGCCAGTAATAAAACATTTTTTCCACTTTTTTGCACTTCGTCGGCGTGGTTGATACTTAAACATATAGTACCAAATTTCAGGGTTCCTAGTTGACTACGAAACCCTAAAAACATCGACCGCAACGAGACAGATAAAATTATTTTAATACGTTCCAGTTCCGTCGTTTGAGTTTAAAATTATGAGCAAGATACTTACCTATAAGTACCTAATAGAAAAGCTAGAAACCTTTCAATTACTTATAAAAAAAGCACATTAGCACATTACCTCAACGCTTCAGGCATCTCGTTGGTCTGTTTGTACTGCCGCATCATCTGTATGAAGTTGTTGAAGGACACTCGATCGTTGTAGAATATCAGCACGTCTTCACCGGCGTTCACCATCTGATAACAAAAAAAATATATACATACAAAAAAACTACGTAGGTACCTAACACTAAATCCGCGATTCCAACAATCCAACAAAACGAAAAAAAAAACAAAGGATTCAATGTTTGTGCGGGTTTTCTTTTTTTTAATACTACGTCGGTGGTAAAAAAGCATACGGTCCGCCTGATGGAAAGCGGTCACCGTAACCTATGCACAGCACTAGAAACTTGTACACTCCTTTTTGCTGTGTTTTATGTGTTTAAGTACACAGCAAAAAGGCGTGTACAAGCTCTAAAGAGGGTTCGGGTTGCCGACGACTCAAAGGACAATAGACGGAACAAATAAGTTCCGTACGTAGGTCCTTCCGTCACCAGCCTTGTTGAGCTCTGGCAGCCTTATTCACCGGCAGAACACAACACTATGAGTAGGGTCTAGTGCCATTTGGCTGCGGTCTTCTGTCTTCCAGTTGGGCTCTGCTCTAGATTCGAGCGAGATGATATCCGCTCTGCTGTGCCCTACCACACAAACCGGAATATCATTCGCTATCCCTTTCAAATCAATGTGTGAGAAAACGGGACGACACTACGATGTTGCCACTTTTTAATTTCTACTCTTTTTGGACAGACTTCAATAGAAACATCTAATAATAAGAAACAAAGTTCGTCCCGACTTAATGACCTTGACATAAATTATTACAATGGCAGCCCATTTTCGATTTAAAGTATATTAAAAACTTCAATTTGACGACCGGTCTGGCGCAGTCGGTAGTGACCCTGCCTGCTGCGCCGCGGTCCCGGGTTCGAATCCCGGTAAGGGCATTTATTTGTGTGATGAGCACAGATATTTGTTCCTGAGTCATGGATGTTTTCTATGTATATAAGTATTTATATATTATATATATCGTTGTCTGAGTACCCACAACACAAGCCTTCTTGAGCTTACCGTGGGCCTCAGTCAATCTGTGTAAGAATGTCCTATAATATTTATTTATTATTTACAATTCACTTTATTCCTCAGTCAGTAACTATTGCCTAATAGTACAATGGTAATACAATTTCATTAAATAAAATGTTTCTTTCCGGCCCAAGAATCATAATATTATTATCATTCAAACCAAATAACAGCTGCGCGCCGCGCGTATACTCGTATAGATATATAAAACATGCCATGCCGGCCGGCGGCCAAAAACCGGTAGCTATGACAGGTTGACAACGCTCGCTACTGTCACTACTGTCAGTCTTGAGCGGAACGGCGCCGTGTACGTACTACGGATCACATGTTTATTTTTATTATCAAGATTCGCGGGCAGTTTTAACAGTAATTTAGAACGATATCAGTAATGTAGGTATTATTAAACTGATGTATAAGTTAGTGGGTATATCTCTTTAATAATATTTGAAACTGTGAGTGTGTTCTTTGTTTAAATATCGACGGTTTAGTTTTGATTTAAAACCGTTACTGTTCCCGTGTTGTTCATATCATAAGTTTGTGTTTGAATTTAAACTGTTTGTACGAAATGGCTTCGAAAAATGAATCAGACGAGGAATTGGCTAGCAGAATGAAATCGGAATTAAGAATTGAAAGTGGTAAGTGGTGATTTAATACAAATAAAGTTAAATTCAAGTCGAGTCATGGTTTGTCGGTAAGTTCATATTATTTCTATTTTTCGTGATTATAATGCGAAATTATTTTAAAGTTACTAAAACGAAATGATTATAGTGTTAATTGGAACTTAACCTCACTTTTGAATTATAGTTAAAACGTATAAATGTAAACATGTGAGTTTACCGGCACATTTATTTTTGCAAATAATATATTATAGACATTTTTGTGATCGTAATATTCTTATTCCTGAAACAAGTTCGAGTCGGACTCTCCCTCCGAGGATTCCATACAAAAGCTAATTTTAACCTTAGATAATTTGATTTTTATCCTGTACGTCTCAACTATTCTAGGTCAACAGCTAGTACCCTATTAATTTTGAACCCCTTGAGAGTGTAAAAATATACGTTTTCGCCACATGAACAAATCTATTTATATTCTCATTCATTGAGGCTTTGCTCTGAGTTGTGCCACCAAGTGAAACACAACATTTTTCACCACACCAACACGAACAAAATACTGACCATAAAACATCAAACTAAATCAATTCCAGCAATCTATTCAATATTTATATTTAAAATAATCATTTATAGGTAATTTACCATAAGGCATCCAGTTAAAATTTGTATGACTGTAGGCCTGAGTAATATGGTTTTAATTTCAAATGGCCTACTGAGATTAAGGGTTTTAACAGATAGACAATCGGAGGGACACAATCCCATAAGCGTTCCGTTTTTCCTTTTGATATACGGAACCTTAAAATTATATGAATTACATTAACTTAATGAATTTAATTTTTACAGTTAACGATGATTCGACGATTCAGCAAGTCAGTCGGAGGATGAGTCTGGGAGTGACTGGGAAACCATGTCGGAGAGTGACTGGAGTATAGACAGCGACTGGAGTATTGATGGTAAGGAATGTTTTATAATGTTCTGTTGCTGGTAATGATGACTCGGAGTCAGCAAGTGAGTCAGGAGAATGAGTCTGGTAGTGACTGGGAAACCATGTCGGAGAGTGACTGGAGTATAGACAGCGACTGGAGTATCAATGGTAAGCAATATAATGAACACAAAAATCAATAAATATTTTGGTTTAATTCGGTTGAATTGTGTAAGAAAAAAATATTGAAATGGTCTATAAGGATTGTGTTTCAATGCTGTGGGTACCTAGATGACTATAATATTAATACATAGATAAATACATATAAAACATTCATAACACAGTAACAAATATCTGCTAAAAACAAACAAATAAAATATGCCTTTACCGGAGCTTACTATTTGGCTAGGAGACAGTTTTATATGTACAAATAGGTGTTTTGTTTAGCTGTGGCAACTTTTATTAGTTTTATTCAATTACCACTTGACACAAAAAAAAAACAGAAAGGAACAACAAAGGTCTCCTAGCTATCTCGCTCTTGCATTGTAGAATATTCTTTATTTTATTAATCCCTGACGTAAAAACGACGGGGTGTTATAAGTTTGACGTGTCTGTCTGTCTTTCTGTGTGTGTGTGTGTCTGTCTGTGGCATCGTAGCTCCCAAACGTATGAACCAATATAGATTTAGTTTTTGTTTGAAAGCTGAATTAGTGAGGAGTGTTCTTAGCTCTGTTTCATGAAAATTGGTCCACTACTTCGGGGTTTTTTCAAAATTTCAATTTTGTGGTTAGGTTATTGAATACAATTTTAATTTTCATTACAGGTGACACAGTGAGCCCATCAGACACTGAAGACGAATGCTCAGCCTCTTCAGCGACGCCATCGTTGCTGCAATGGAGCAACGACATCCAACCCGCTAAAATATGCCCCTTCAAAATGAAGCCAGGTCTTAAGGAGAGCTGCGGCAAGACTCCCGTAGACTTCTTCAAGCTACTGTTCAATAGATCGTTATCCGAGTTTCTAGTAAATAATATAAACAATCACGCACTGAAACTCCTAAACCAGAATGTCCAGAATCAACAAGGTAGACGCTTTAAGCAGGTAACACTGAACGAGTTTTACGTTTTCCTCGGGTTACTTTTGAATGTAGGAACTATGAATGCGGATGTAATTGATGCAACGCAGCCGCTTGTTGAAGACCCCGAGGAATACATGAGCCCTGTTAGATTTATGTTCATTTTAAAATGTTTGAATTTCGAACACGAGCTGCCTGGGAAGACTGATAAGATGTCTAAAATCTCTCATATGATAGATTACTTCAATATTATGATGAAAAAAGTCGTTCATCCAACAAGGGTGTTATGTATAGAAAAGTCAATCACTGTGCTTTGTTATGAAAATGTATACATATTAACAGATGAGTTCGGATTAGCGCTAAAATTGGCAGTTTATCAATCAGAACAGAAACCCGGTCCTCACGTGGCGAAGACTTTGCTAGAAGATAAATTAGACGTCGGCCATTCCGTGTACATGAGTGAAGATTACAATTCTCTTGAATTAACCAGGTTCCTAATAAATAGAAAGACTTATGTAACAGGACCGATTAAGCGTAAAAGGTTCGGAGTTTTAAAAGAAGTTAAAGATAAAAAGTTAGAAAAGGGGGAGAAGATAGTTAAGTACAATACCGACGGGATCTGCGTAGCGAAATGGAGGGAGCGACGTGAAGTTATAATGGTGTCTTCGGAGCACAATGGGGAATGGAAAGAGTATATAGACACGTACAGACAGAAGAACAAGCGTCCTTCTTGCGTGTTGGAGTACAACAAGTACAAAGATAGCCCTGAAAAGCATGAAGAGATGCTGGGGCAGTATTACTGCAGTATCCTGTGCGGCGAGAAGACACGAGCGAATAACAGGTTCAAGATATTGGGAGTCCATATTCTGGAGATGTTGGTATTGAACGCTTACATCTTGTATAACAAGTACGGAGGGCAAGCGATGTCGTTGATAGATTTCAGAACGATTGTTGTGAAGCATCTGTTGTCGCATGGGAAGCGGGTCCGCGTTTGAGTTTTTAAAGTGTAAAGGTAGTATATAAAGAACTCGTTTTTTTTGTTTCGTAAGAAAGTTGATTATGTTACTAAAGTGTTAAGTTGTATAATTAAGTTTTATTTTCATCTTTTTAATAAATAAACATTGATATAAATGATATTCAGTTTTATTCAGTCACGCAACTGAAAGATAAATAGCCCTACCATGACTGCGAAAGTTATTTAACAAATAGGTTTGGCTAGTTAGAAAATGTACATAATAGTTAATCTTACCTCATGACAAGATCTTGACTCCTCCTTATATGTATACTGTGTGTCGATATGCACTATGGTCCTCAAGAAGTGTAGCTATGCCGGTCGTCGGTATTCGGCCCATAGACTCAATATACTGCACAAAATATACTACAACGTACACTACTTATATCTGCATGACCAGATCCTGACTCCTAATATACTGCGTATCAGCATGCACTATGGTCCTCAAGAAGTGCAAGTACGCTGGTCTTCGGCCTGTAGAGTCGACCATATACTAATCTGTAATGTAATAGTTAATCTTACCTCTTCCATCACCAGATCCTGACTCCTCCTAATATACTGTGTGTCCGCATGCACTATGGTCCTCAAGAAGTGCACGTACGCCGGTCTTCGGCGTCTAGACTCAATGATTTAAACACAATTTACCACAAAATATTGTTTTTTTTTTATGAAAGAGGCAGCAGACGAGCCGCCTGATGGGAAGCAGTCATCGCTACCCATGGACATAAGCAACATCAGGAGAGCCACTTATGCGTTGCCGACCTTTGAGAACCCTAAATACCTGCTTCTTGAAGAACCCCATATCCTCAGAAGATAGCTCATTCCACAACTTGCACGTTCTGGGCAAAAACGAGTCAAAGACCAAGTCGAAGAGTTCATCAGAACATTCCCCGTTGTACAGACGGTAGAACAAGCACAGAGAGCCAACATCTCTCCGAAGGCTAAGAGGATGTATGTAGTTATATTACTTATGTCTTACCTCTTGCATGACCAGATCCTGACTCCTCCTAATATACTGCGTATCAGCATGCACTATGGTCCTCAAGAAGTCGCGCAGACGTTTGGGCTTCGAAATCATGGACAAGATCGCATTCGCATATCTATCTTAACGCGACACTAAGTGTTCTATGTGTTGATTCAGTTAGGAGGTCGAACTAGTTTCGGTTCTACCTCAGAGATGGCCGGGAGCGCCATAAGCCTTCGGTAATTGTGTCTTATACTTGGAAATTTCGACCCTTGCTTTCGTGATCCAATGGCCGAGTGGTTTTACAGGCATCCGTCCGGTTAACGGAGTACGCTGGTTCGATTCCAGCTCGGAACACTTGGAGGCCTTGGTCACTTTTTCTTTGTATATGACATTTATTTCAGTTTATAGTTAAATAATAAACTAGTGTGTTCTTGCTGATTGCTTTAAAACCCCCACACCCCCAAGGCAAGTTAAAATATTTCCTATGAAATCTCCATTTTTGACTTTGGTCTTAAAAAATCGCATTAATTCATCGCTCTGTTTTGCCGTGAAAGACGGACAAACAAACAGACACACTTCCCATTTATAATATAGTATCGACATGTATAAGCATGGATATGTATACACGTTTATTTCGTTATCTTCTTGTTTATAAAATAAGTCATTGCTTAGAACTTGTTGTAGTACTTACCCCAGCGTTGAGGAAGAGGTCTAGGTGCTTGTGTAGAATGGCCTGATTCTGCTGGTTGCCGTGGCAGAAATGTTGGAGAAACTCGTGCGCCAACGCGAGCAGCTCATCCATGGCTGCATCGTCTTCGTCGTGGGGGACCTGCAGACAATACTCTATTATAATAAGATTAACCTATTTTAGAGCAGTACTTAGTATGGAAGATCAACTGATCTTAGCAAGAAATAGAAATACGGAAAGAGAAGTGGTAAATGTCAATTGATTCCCACATATTTCACGAATTTTGCTCCTTCCGCAAACACTTTAGTCACAGTATAATAAAGAGTATGGCCTACCTACCTACCTACTATCATACAGTCTGGCCGCTGCCCACCCGCTCTCGGTTACCTCACAGTTACCGCCTGTCAAAAACGCGAACAGTCGACCTGTCATATCTCACTCATACAAGCATGGTACGCGTTCATTCACCTACAAGAGCTTAGAATGTGTGTTAGGAACGCGCCTCTTTCATATATTTGATCGCCAGTGTACGAGGTGTGCTCTAGTTGTGACAAAATTTTAACTATTGATTAGCAGAAACGTCTGCAATTAAAATTATTTTAATTAAATTTATCTAATATTGTCTTCGGTTACCGCGATTGTTACTCATGAAATAAAACTATGGAGATACATTTCTGAAATTAAACAATGGAAACTGATTAAATCGCGTATAATGAATTTACTATTCATCTCGACGTTTCGAACACTTTACAGCGTTCGTGGTCAACGGGTAACACCCGAGTCAAGTGTTCGAAACGTCGGGATGAATTGTAAATTCATTATACGCGATTTAATCAGTTTCCATTGTTTAATTTCAGAAATTTATCTAGTCGTGATACTTCGTTACAGCTGATTTGATTATATACGAATAAACAAATTTATTGGTCTTGTTACTCGTATAGCTCATTTACAAACTATAAAATAACCGGATGTTTTTTTTTCATGGACTTTAATTTACTTAGTTTATATTTGTCCGTGGTTCCCGTAAACGCGTACCTGTAATAGATCCAGCACAATATTGTGCACGCCTATGTTTCGCAGGAGTCTTTGCTCGTGTCGTCGAGGTTTGCCGGTGGTGGCCGTCCCGCTGTTGCCGTGGGTGCAGTATTTTATCATGCGTTGTAGTATCTGTGGACGATATGGCAAATATTATACATGAAGTTTTGGGATAGCAAGTGAGAAGGGTAACATGAAAAACATCAAATACTGTGTCTAGTTATTGTGTAGGCATAGAAGGCCTGCCAATACCTATATTTTTCATTACTTAAAAATCAATCGTTTGTAATAATATCTTGAAGATTGTGCTTACGACTGACTGGATAGTCATAAAAGCTAGTATAGTAAATGAGGAAGAGTTTGCGTCATCGACACCATGGCATGCGTTGTAACGTTAATTTCTGTTAAACATCTTTTTTTCAACCCCCGACGCAAAAACGACGGGGTGTTATAAGTTTGACGTGTCTGTCTGTGGCATCGTAGCTCCTGAACGGATGAACCGATTTAGTTTTTAGGGTTCCGTAGTCAACTAGGAACCCTTGTAGTTTCGCCATGTCTGTCTGTCCGTCCGTCCGTCCGTCCGTCCGTCCGTCCGTCCGTCCGCGGATAATCTCAGTAACCGTTAGCACTAGAAAGCTGAAATTTGGTACCAATATGTATATCAATCACGCCAACAAAGTGCAAAAATAAAAAATGGAAAAAAATGTTTTATTAGGGTACCCCCCTACATGTAAAGTGGGGCTGATATTTTTTTTCATTCCAACCCCAACATGTGATATATTGTTGGATAGGTATTTAAAAATGAATAAGGGTTTACTAAGATCATTTTTTGATAATATTAATAGTTTCGGAAATAATCGCTCTATAAAGGAAAAAAAGTGCGTCCCCCCGCTCTCTAACTTTTGAACCATATGTTTAAAAAATATGAAAAAAATCACCAAAGTAGAACTTTGTAAAGACTTTCTAGGAAAATTGTTTTGAACTTGATAGGTTCAGTAGTTTTTGAGAAAAATACGAAAAACTACGGAACCCTACACTGAGCGTGGCCCGACACGCTCTTGGCCGGTTTTTCTTGTCTGAAAGCTGAGCTAGTCGGGAGTGTTTTTAGCCATGTTTCATAAAAATCGGTCAACTATGTCGCGGTCGGGGGTTTTTTCAAAATTTTAATTTTGTGGTTATTATATTGATAATGATAATTCTGCAAATGTTACTATTGTATACACTATAGTTAGATTACTGGAAACTTACATGTTTGATCTTTTTGTACTCGTTGTTGTCATGCTTCGCAGTTCGCGACGTGTCCAGAACATTGTCCATAGAAGCGTTGCGCTCAAGAATCGCTCCGCCGGGACCAACGGTGCCTGTTCCACCTGGGAAGTATATGCAAAGTTTCAATATAACCAAGCGACGCGAAATTCAAGTATCTATTTCCTACAATGTGGGAGTGTGGGTGTCGTAGAAGTCGACTGTGGGATATGGGTTAAATTGTGGCGTTGGCGAGAGGTTAGCAACTTTCGATTTCTATGAACCCCTTTTTGCCAAAAGTGGCACTGAAACTTTAGTAGTTCATGTGCTCTGCCTACCCCTTTATGGGATACAGGCGTGATTATATGTATGTATGTATTTCCTACAATTCACATTTTCGAATCGTTTTCGAATTTAATAATTATTCTTCAGTACATTTCTAAATATACATAAAGCAGCATAATTTTGTAAACAGGTTCGATAATTTTTCGATTGTTGTGGGCCATGGGAGATGAAATGAATTCTGCAGCTTACCCCATACATGACTTTTATACCTTTTTTAGTCTAAATAAACTCATTAAGAGCAAAGCACGAAATTCAGAATCCAACTTTTTTTTTAAATTTTGTATGATTCACGGTTAGTTTCACTAGACTGTATCGGAGAACGGACCAAAAGACAACACGGATAATAAGTTTACTAAAGTGAGTTTTCTTACCTCCTTCAAGAGGTTCAAGTCTGCTTTAATCTGCTTGTATGATTCCACTCCAAGTACCTACGTCTTCATTGGAGCCTATTTAAGTCTAAACTCTGCTGTACAACAGCAGCAGGGTTAGCACATGATTGCCGTGAAAGTATGTCGCGAGATAGACTACCCGTCCTTATGTCATTAATACAGTTAGAAAAAGCTAGACATACTCTCGCGGCAATTATGTGCTAGGCCTACAGGATTTAGCTGAGGTATCAACCATGACAAACGAAAAATCGAGAGACAAAAGAGGCTTACCTCCGTGGTCGTCTAGGGCGCCGGCGCGGCCCTTGTTGAAGACCCACAGCTCGGACTTCTCCACGCTCTGCCGCAAGAGGTCCAAGTCCGCTTTGATCTGCTTGTACGATTCCACGTCCGCGTCCGACACTAGGAGTTGCACCTGAAACAATCAACATGATTAGATACAGATTGACATTCAATGAGTAATAAGAGGACTATCAACCCATTCTTATTTTATTATGATGCTGTAATTTGGCTTAAAGGTGTCAAAGTAACCCAGCACTGTTTTATAGCGTATTAAATAAGAGTCAAACGCTGTAACATACCTATTTAAAAGCCACCAACACTTCTTACCGGTGGCTAAATGTGTGAACAGCAAGACAGTGGCCCATTTATCAAAGATACAAGCGGAAATCTCTTTCCAACTTGTCATATTAGACATTGACAACCACTTGTAGCTTCGAGAAATGGGCGCCAGAGCTCCAGGTACCGCAATATTTACTTTAAATCTGTCACGCTTCAGGTATCTTATAACGTAGTTATAAGAGTCATACACAGTGACATACCTGTCCTGTTTAAAACCCGCCAGCACTTCTTGACGCCGACTAAAATGTCTGAACAGCAACGCTAACGCCCCAGACACTAGGGCGGCAGACGCTCCTTGACAACACAACTGCAGTAGTACGCGTAGCACCAGACACTATTGACTCTAAATCTGTCATTTTGCAGACTATGTACCTTATAACAGTTATAACCTAATTTATAAGGGTAATACGCTGTAACATACCTGTTTAAATGCTGCCAGCACTTCTTGACGCCGACTGAAATGTCTGAACAGCAACGCTAACACCCCAGAGACCAAAGCAGCGCACGCTCCTTGGGAACACAACTGCAGTAGTACGCGTAACACCATACGATATTCTAAATCGGTCACGTTGCAGAAAGTTTTCCTTATATTAATGTAACCAGGGATAGAATAAGGGTCAAACTCTGTAACATGCCTATTTAAAGGTCGCCAACACTCTTTGACGCTGACTAAAATGTCCGAAAAACAAGGCCAGAGCCCCAGACACCGTGCTATTTACTCTAAATGTATCACGTTACAGGCTGTGTACCTTATAACTAACTATTTGTCAGATGCTGTAACATACCTGTTTAAAAGCCGCCAACACTTCTTGCCTTTGACTGAAATGTCTGAACAGCAACGCTAAGGCCCCAGACACCAACGCAGCCGAAGCTCCTTGGGAACACAACTGCAGTAGTACGCGTAACACCATACGCCCCCGCATTCGTCTAGGTCGAGTCCGTCCCTGGAATATGGACTTTGTTTTAAGTTTTGTACAAAATGTACAGCTTATTTTTTGATTGGTGGTCACATGCTTTTGGTTACAGATGTTGTGCGAAGCTTCTCCTTCGTAGTTTTACGGAAACTTACGAAAGTTTTCGGGAAAGTTGTAAGGATGATTTTTGAAATTGGATTTTTCATGTGTGATTGTTTTTGAAATGTATCGGTTTTTATACTATGATTGAAATATGTATTGTTTCGTCTTGTAGAGATGACACGACACTTTTCAATGATCTTGCAATAGGCTAGTTTACTTTCCTATACTTAAAATAAAATATTTTGTGCAGTGCACGAAATAAAGCACCATATAATTAGAAGAAAAATGTAGACACTAGTTGTGTTTAAACATAATTTATATTTAATAAGTCAAACAAAAAGATATAAAGTAAATGAATTGACCGTGACGTCATTCCTCCGTATTTCATAGTAATTCCATATTAGCAAATCGTTTTGACAGTTCTTAAAAAGAAGCTGATTTGACTAGTAGGAAACTAGCCTATTGCATGCGTTTTGAAAGGGTTATTAATTTATCAGGATTCGGTTATATTTCTAGCTGTTTTAAGCTTTTGCATGCAAATATAAATTATTGGCTTATTAGTAATTATTATATTAGTAATTAGTAACATTGGTACAGACCACACAAGGACATAACATATGAAATCAAGCATGTTAAATATTTTATGGTTACATTAAGGCGACGAAGGGTTAAATGCTTATATACGAACACGACATGATTTAATGGCATGTATACAGGTAGTTTTACCCAAATGGTACAGCAAAAATTACAAGAAATAAATAACCAGCTTTGTACTTAACTTTTCATATACTTGGAAGCAGATCTGTTCCATATATTTCTAGTTTAACATGTATTTATTATGATTTATATTTAAATGATTTCTTTTTACAGCCGCATATGAAAGCTTAAGAAACACAAAATCAATTAAAAAGAAAACAATTCTTTGTTACAGTCCCATTTGAATCAAACACCTTACTCATTGAAAAGCAATATTTTTATAGGATTATATTTATTGAGCACTTATCATCATATATCGATATACAATATACATCAATCATCAACATATGCACAGGGATGCGTCAAACCATGCGATGTACAGTTGAGCTTACTAACAAGTCTACATTTTTGGGGAGGCACCCGTCAGGTACTGTTTGAATAGCTCTGAAAGAATTTACACATTATAGAAGATCTAGATAAATTATGACAAGGAGAACTTTATCTGAAGAAGATATATAAGTAATAGCTAAGAAATCAAGATCTCCTATCATAAGAGCTATGTAGTCGTGAATTAAGCTCTAAAAATCACGAATCACTTGATGAAATAAATGATTATAAAGGTATACCTTATAAGCAGAAATCGGACAATTGGGTGTCATTTGCTTGACGAATTCGAAATAATGAATCTTATGTTAGAAATGACGCCAAGATTCCGATCACTGCTTTTAAGGAAAATTTTGCTACAACTACATGATAACTAAATAATTTAGATGATTGTGGTATTATCCCCCACCACAAGCATGCGTTAGTCACATTCTATGTTATTTCTACTTCTAAAAAATGAGTAAACTCTGTTATTTTACCAAGATAAAAATGCCTCAATAGGCACTACAAGAAATAATTTAAAATATTCTGATCTGTACTCGAAACTCAACAAAGTAACAGATTGTGTTTATAAATAAAAACTGGATTTATATTTTTTCATCGACAACATTGTTGAAGTTCAAAGTTTATGATCATACTTATTGACGAGTTTAAACGTCCATCCGACGGGCAGCTACGAGTTACAAGTTAGATATAACTTGTAACTTAATTTGCTCGAACAATTTATGACAGTATACATATAGTATAGGCATCTTACTCGCTTTGTTGAAGTTTCCAAAGTCGTCACCTCTTAGTCATGACTTAATTATGAAGTCAACTTGACTAGGATGGCCTATTCAAATTGGAAGGTTCTCACCTGCAACTGAAGATGCCTTCAGCCTGCAGCCCTATGGCTTCGACGTCGGCTCGTTCGCCGGCTTGCTCGAACTCCTTCTTGAAGATGGAGAGCAGACAGCTGATGCGGTAGTCCAGTCGGACGTCTAGGATGAACTGTTTAAGAAAAGTTGTATGTCAGGAAATAAGGCTGCCGTTTTAATGGTCACCAGTTGGTTTATGACTATCACTGTCTCTTTCAAGAAGTCATGAAAGAAAAGAGTCGCTTCTCAAACAAATCGCCTGTGGGATTGCTCCAACAGCTTGCTGGCCGATATCGCCAGTAGATTGGACAGTCCATTTGCTAGACACTGGGCGTCCCTTCATTGTCCTGTATACCAAGACCCAAAGTAGTAGGTACTAGTTTGTCAATAGGTTAATCAGGTTAGAATGTACTAACACTAGTCATGTAAGTCTGTAATTAACATTCTATGGGCAAATTGGCCTGAAATTGGCGCTGACTCCCGAGTCACAGGTTTCGACCTAGTTCGGGAGACAGAGGCATGACCCTGGTGAACTGATACAAACCTAACAATAAGTTTTTTTCTGTACCTAGAATAATATTAATATTGTAATTGTAAATAAAGCATTATTATTATTATTAAAGAGACATATGGTAAGTTCTTTTTTTAGCTTTAATCCTTCAACGGCTCGTGAAAAGAATGTTTTTGGTTGTTATTTTCAAAGACATATTAAGGTGCAGCGGGGTAATTACGATTGGGGGACAATTATCAACTACTCGATTTTTTCATGTTTTACAGTTCTTGCATTATTAAATAGAGTGTCCACTGGTCATATATGTCACATATGTTCACTGTTCAATGTATACACATAGAATTCAAGTTAATAGTGTTAAAGGGAAAAAAATGATTAGTTGAAAATTGCCCTTCAGTCACATTTGTCCCGCTGTACCTTATAGTTTAATAATAAACCAAAATTTGTTTTATTTTTAAGATTTATTCATAACATGGAAAACATTACTAAATAAAATTGTCTCATCAATGGAACCTCTCCCATACTAGTATATGGCAACACGGCAGGCACATGTGATTAACCCCTCGTATGCCCTGTCAATTTTGATCATTGAAATGGTGACCTTGACATTTAAAACGATCGATTAAAATTCCCAAACACGGATCCGTGTTTAAGCATACGAGGGGTGAATGAGTGTGGACGATATGGTACCTGCAGGATCTCGATGATCTTGAGCTTAGTGTCCATGACGAGCGGGTGCTCGCGGGCCAGCGCGGCGCTGGCGCTCCTCGGCGCCCCCGCGCCCGCTCCCACCCCCGCACCCACCCCCGCCCCCGCGCCGCCCGCCTGTTGTCAACAATAGCGGGTCACTGAGGGCAGCTACCGGATCCCGGGCTGCCACTCAAAAATGCTCTTAGAAGACCTCCCTTCGATTTTTCTGCCCGGATCCCGTGCTGCTACGCTAAAACGGTCTCAGGCGACCTTCCATCTATTTCGAATGGATAAAGATTGCCGTTTACAAATTTTGAAAAAAAACACAGGGTGCGAGAAAAAGGTAATTTTCACAAACTTTTTTTTTGATGCCGAGCGATCCCATTCCTATCGAGGATCAAAAATTTGTATAAAACCAAAAAAAATGTTGGCTAGAAATTCCACAAATCGTAAATATTTTTCCCATACAATTTGTATAAATAATGTAAGCTTTCGATCCTTAATAGATCGATTGGCGTCAAAAAAATGTTTGTGAAAGATTGCCTTTTTCTCGCACCTGTTTTTTTTTTAAATCTCTAAACGCCAATTTTCATAAATTAAAAATCTAAGAGAGGTCTTCTAAGACCATTTTTGAGTGGCAGCACGGGATATGGTAGCTGCCTTTACTACCCACTATCAAAATACACCCCGTATTCGTATTGTCAGCATTTGAAACATTTATTCTGGAATGACATGTTCAGGTAATATTACCTAATTTTGTTTTCACATCGCAAATGATTAATTACAAAAATACAAAAGTTGAAGAAGGGTACGTTACATTTCTAGTGACCGAGCCCAGTGTTATTGACGTCATGACAGCGCCCATATCACCGATGCTGCGGAGCACTCCACCTTCAGCTGTTGAAAACAATTTTAAGATTATAACAAACTGATTTTCACAAATATGAACATAATGCAAAACTTGGAGCAAAGAAAGTAATATAAGTAAGTAAGTAAATATTCTTTATTGCACCACAAGGATAACAGATTACAAATAGCAGACATTAAACATAGGTAGCAACAGGCGGTCTTATCGCTAATATACCTACTCTGTTTAAAATAAAAATACAATGAACTAACGTCCTTACCACTAACTAGACCACTCGCCCGCCCGGTCTAGTGGTAAGGACGTCAACCACGTAAGCTTCGATTCCCGGGTCTTGTAGTTTTTTCGTGTATGATATCTATTTCAGCTTCTAAATTTTATAAACTGAAATGTTTTCTGAACTTATGTGCGAAATGTCATTTGATATTTGCCAGTCGCTTTTCGGTGAAGGAAAACATCGTGAGGAAACCTGACTTATCCCTATAAGGCCTAATTACCCTTCGGTTTGCAAGGTCAGATAGCAGTCGTTTTCGTAAAAACTAGTTCCTACGCCAAATCATGGGATTAGTTGTCAAAGCGGATCCCAGGCTCCCATGAGCCGTGGCAAATTCCGGGGTAACACAAGGAGGAACCTGAATGATTTTGGTTTTGTCAAGACTTTCATCATCCTTTGTACATTCATTCTATTATAAAATACTTACGCTTCTTAATTTCCTTTTCCTGTGCTGCATGCAATTACAGTAGAATTGTATTAAAATGTGAAAATATCATTGAAAATGCATCATTATTTATATACAGAACATAATTAACATTAATGTTAATGGCAATGCACCGACAAGCGTGGAGGAATGGAGAGGAGGCCTATGTCCGAAGACGGGCGCTTTAAAGGCTGCTATAGATAGATAGACAGATAGATTTATACACAGACAGTACAACTTACACTCGACTTCTCCTGATAAGGCGTTGGTCTCATTCAATAAGTCCATAGCAGACGTCACACTGTCCAGAATACTGAGCAGCGTCTTCGTCAACCGAAGGAGATTGCTGAAGCTGCAATAAATATGTTATTTTAGTATATTCTTATGGAAAAGTTATCTGTGAAATGTAAAGCCTCACCAGACATATCACTATTGTCAAGAGGGTGTTGTTATTCTAATGTATGTGACAGTTTCTGTTTCAAATTATTTATTCCCATAAGAATACAATACATATTCACTTAAATGAGAACATACAGCTTATACTATTGTTGTAAATACATTGGTAGCAACAAGCAACATCATGCAATGAGAGAGTTGTGAATTTTTTTACAAGTTTATAGATAAGTTTCAACTATAATAATTATACATAACATGCTTCAATGATCTTTTGTACTAAGTGCCTATACAAAGTTATTGAACATATTTAAAATTATTTAGGTAATCATTGTTTTATGAAAATACAATGAATTGTTATTATTCAGTTATTATGTTTTTTCACCACACCAACTGGTGAAGACCCCCTTTGTTCTTCAAAAGCAGATGGAAAAATAGCATTTCATCCACAAGTGTGCAAGGTTATTTCATACGGTTTCATACAGACAGTTTAGTATACATAGTATGAAGATAATTCAAAATAGTTCTAATGCAATTCCGCAGCGTGGCGCGTAGCCATGTATGTATGATCAGGATTTAAATAGGGTAGCGTATTAGCATTGCTTCTTCACAGAGATTCTATAGCCACCACCAGCCTTCTATACTACCTATATCAGACCAGCTCGAGTATGCACTCGCGCGCGACAAGGCAACGTGATAAAGTGTCAGCTCAATATAATCTAACGTTTTATAGGATAGCAACAAGTGGACGGAAATTTATTTGCATATTTAATGACAACTTGAGTGTACTCGTAGTTAGAGTAGTTCTCAAATAATGTTACTTATGAACTATCTGTAACACATACCTGTAGAAACCGAAGTATATCAGCTCCCTAGCTAGTTTGACCACTTCAAACGTCAACTTATTCTGGTCATGGTCGCTAAAGTACCACGTTCTCGTGACAACGTTGCAGAGGTACTTCTAACTATATTTGACATTTATTATGACACGTAACTGTAGAAACCGAAATATCGTTGCGTCGGCGAAAGCTGGCGCGGTACCGCTCAAGACCAAGCAAAATGGCGTGCTCTTGTGTTGGAGGCCAAAATTCATTTTTAACCCCCGACGCAAAAACGACGGGGTGTTATAAGTTTGACGTGTCTGTCTGCCTGTGGCATCGTAGCTTCCGTTAGTCGGGAGTGTTATTAGACATGTTTCATGAAAATCGGTCCACTATTTCGGGGGTTTCTTCAAAAATTTAATTTTGTGTTTAGGTTATGGATTATCGTGCCAGCCACGTAAGTAAGTTGTAAGTACCTGTAGAAACCGAAGTAGATAAGCTCTCTCGCCAGTTTGACCACTTCAAACGTCAACTTATTCTGGTCATGGTCGCTGAAGTACCACGTCCTCGTGACGACGTTGCAGAGGTAGTTCTCTACGAAGCCGATGGTGGAAGCGAACTGCTGTTTGACCTTCTCGCGGTTGGCGTCGGGGCCTCCTTTCACGCATTGGTAACTGCAAAAAAAGTATTTATTGTAGATTTTTTTACTCTTTTTTTAGGCTTAGAATAAATTTAAAAGTGGAAAATGTCTGCTTTGGTTGAGACCTGAACTCCTGGACTCTGGATCGATACTACAGCGCTCTGCCAATAGTGCCAACTAAGACTTCAACCAAGCCAGCGAAATTTTCCACCACAAGGTCAACGAGACCTGAGGTGAGATGGGTTTATATTATTTGGTATTAAACTTCTTAAAAGGCAACCGGAGTTCCAAGTCATATTGGAAATTAACCAGTTACGATGCGCTAACCATGCTAAATTTTTAACTTTTGATTAGCAGAAACGTCTGCAATCGATGCCACTAGGCTTAGAATAAAAAAAGTGGAAATTTTTTGCAAGTCGCAGCTGGCAACATATTTATTACGTCTTACGTCGTATGGACGCTACGTCAGACACAATATCCCTACATGACAGGTTAACCTAGTTTAGGGCCAGGACACTATTCCAAGGCTACATATATTTACATTAATTATCTCTATTATTCATATGTACTTTTAGCAATAGCATACATCTCATGTAACAAGCTGACATTTTGATACCTAAATAAAGCATTTTTCATTTTCATTTATTTTCATTTCATTTTTTTTTTTCATTTCATTTTCAATATATTATGTGTTAAGTTATGCATAGTGTTATATATCTGTTAACGGTTACTTACTCTTTGATATGTATGTGGTCAGGCACTTCAGTCCATAGACGAGCGTATTTGACAGGCGTGACAGGCTCTTGAGGGTCGCGATCGACGTGTAAATGCAGCATTAGACGGCAGAAGGACGCCCGCAGTTCATGTGACAGCAGGTTGTTTGACATACACCTAAAAGAAAAAATTCAATATAATTTTGATGCACATAGAAAAATACATACACTTACGCCTGTTTCCCAGAGGGGTAGGCAGAGATCATGGATTTCCATTTGCTACGATCCCGACAAACCACTTTCGCTTCATGCACTTTCATAAAGTTCCTCATACATGCGCTTTAGAGTACTTCTGACCGGCCTTTTTGCAATATTTCCCCGATTTGGTCGAGAAAAGTTCGCCTAGGTCTTCCACCTCCAACTGACCCTTCCACTCATTTTTCATACACTTCCTTCGTTAATCTCCTCTCATCCATCCTCTACATGCCCGAACCATCTTAACATACCCATATATAATTTTTAAATATCAGCAAAAGAAATATTGTCATGAACAAAACAATGAAATATTTACAATGTCAACGAGATTTTATATTATTTTTTTTAATTTTATATTTTTTAAAGGAAAAATGGGAAAATTCACACCTCCGGCAGAATTTGAACCTGCGTCCTACTATAGATTGCTGGTCCAGCCGCTCTCACCAACTGAGCCACGGAGGCCTGCTGGATGTGTGCGAATTTATCTATGCCTTCTCAATTCTTATAAGCCTTATGGTGGCGAATGTATTTTATTTACAGATTATATAGTTAAACAGATTATATAGTTAGACATTAGATAGATTATAGTTAAACTAGTGCCTACACCACTTACTTGAGTATGAGCTGTATGTTGAGCTGCGGGGACAGCGTGTTGAGGGCCAGGTACTGTCTGTTGAGACACATGTTGGAGAACAGGTCGAGCTGGTGGCGGTAGTAATCCAAGATGGCGGCCGACGTGCCTGTCGGGTCTTCGCGGGCTTCGGCCGCTAGCTCCGTCAGTAGGCGGGAATTCTGTGCATCAACAATCCTGAATGTAATAGCTTAAAAGAGTTTGGCCTATTTGGTAATTCCAAATATATCTCTATAGTAGTCTCATTTGGAAAGCGAGACGACAGCGACACGTAATGCATAAATCTATATCGAATAATTTTATCCCTTAATATTCTATTTCTCTGCGGCTATTTTAAGGTATTTTTCTCAAACATGGTATGAAATATTGATGTTATGTGCCTTATAATTGGCAGCGAAGTATGACGTTGCAGGTGCGGCTAGGACGATTGATAGATAATGGAATTTCATACAAACCTTGCAGGCCAAGGCCGGCAAAGTCTTCTTTTTTAATTTCCAAACACAGATAATTGTGACATAACATCCAGGCATTTAGCCAATTAAAAAAAAACTATAAGGGGCTTTATAGACGTGCCGACTGCAACTGGTACGGGCCCTAGACAATATTTGATTTTGGGTGCGTTTTCATACAAAAAAAAATTTTTTCGTTTTTTTTTTTTTTTTTTTTTAACTTTTTGTTTTTTTATAAGCGTATACGGGATATCAAAGGGGAACGAAAATTCGATTATTTTTGCGCTACGACGCACCGTTTAGGAGATACAGCCATCCAAAGTTACTATTTTCAGTAGACTTTATTTATTTCATACCATGTTTGAGAAAAGCACTATACATACCTCGGCGGGAAATGGGGTTGCCCGCCTCAGACCTATCCGTCTATATGTCTTCGGCCGGCAACCCCCTTTGTCCCGGCCTCTGTAGTAATGTACTATTTCTGTACAGATGGTGATTTTTGGTTCATTTCTTGTCAGCTCGAAACTTCAGAGGGCCATCTGTACTGAAATTACGCATAGATTTAGAACACTCACCTCGGTAGTGTTTTAATTTTTCGGCTCTCGTTTCGAATTCCCTCTTTTCCGCACTTGTTACGTAATATACTAGTTTGTGGGACTTTACGTACCTTTTTGTTGTTCCACAGCAATATGACTTCATCCTCGACGGTGTATTGTTTCGTTTCCTCGTTGGTCTTAGGAGAGCCGCTGCTCTTCTCGTATTTTGTTGAGACAACCCTGAAACAAAAGGAATACTTTATTACTATATTCTGTCAAACAAGTCTGTCAGTAAATAAGAACTAAGAAAACTATAGGTATCCTTTTCTCTGGCACCCTAAAGAAAAGGATGCATATAGTTTTCTTTGTTCTTATTTATTGACAGATTTGGTTGACAGAGTATAACATTTATTTAATGTAACAGTCAATGTCAACATACATGTTACATGTGGAGTTGGAAGAGGGTATGTCTCGATGACTTTGTGGTGACAGGTAAGATACCGTGTGGTAACAGGTTCAGAATTTCCGCCACCCCCTTTCTTCCCGTGGGTGTCGTAGAAGTCGACTATGGGATATGGGTTAAATTGTGGCGCAGGCGGGAGGCTGGCAACCTGTCACTGCAAGGTCACAGTTTCGTTTTCTTTTAACCTATTATTTTCCAAGAGCGGCATTGAAAATTTAGTTTCACGTGCCCTGCCTACCCCTCTATAGGATACAGGCATGACGTTGTATTGTCAAACCTTGTCTCGATGAGTATGTCGGAGTTGTTAGCGCAGAGTACGCTCTTGCAGATAAGCTCTTGAGTAACGGCGATGGCTTTCTTGTTCGAGATGCAAAGATCACTTAAGTAGTCGAGGAATCGAGACTGCCACGTCTTCATATTCTTGCGGACGAGTCCTGAAAAATACAACGACTTTTGTCAACAATTGATTTGACTAGTTCCTATGTGAACGAAACAACTGTTTTACTGTTTTAAACAATAGTACATTGTACAACAAGGAAGGTGCAAGCCGTCGCGATTTAACTTACTCTCGTTAGTAATATTCATACTCCCCGAGTTACACACAATGTTTTTCATCACACTCGCAATGTAAAAAATATGTAAATAGATGTAAAAAAGTTAAGTAAGGTACAAGAAATTTCATTATTCCCTTGGGAGAACGATTTTTCTATAACTCACGCTCCGCCTGCGTGCAATAGTACATTTAAAGTGTGGGTGTGATGAAAAGTCAATTACTCCACTCAGAGCGAGGAACGTAGGGCCAGGGAGGCAAACGTTTATCGTAGCAGTGGCTCGGCCGAGGCAGGTCGATCTACCGAGGCGAACTCGAGCGCTGCCTCGGAGTAGGCTCGTCTGACATTAGACATTTTCCACGCTGTCACTGGAATCACTAAAAGCGAGTAAGCGATGAGCTATCCGCGATAGAAACGGACAAAAGATAGTCGCTCCCGTGTAAATAAAAGAGACGCCATGATAGCGCGAGCGAGTTATACACCCTGTTGTTATTGAATCTTTATATCAAATAAGGTGAATTAGGGTAATTCCGAATCACAGAAATGTTCGGGTAATTTCGAAAGGGGAATCTTGATTTAATGGAAATAATGGTGGTTTTTATACGACTTTCGGAATTACCCTCATGCACCTTACAATTAATTTCTCTAAGAAACTAGCGTCTTAACTCCACCGGTTATCGAGTTATTAAAAAAATAAAAATAATTAACTTCCCAGTGTTATTTGTTTTGACACGTGCCGTCAATCACTTGACACTAACTTGAATGTTATTTTCAAGGGTCTCTCACACTAATAAATTCATTTATTATGTATGAAAACGATGAAAAAAACTTTTTTGCGAATTTAACTAAAAGTGATATATATGGTGGTGGTGGTGGTGGTATAACGAACCTAACGACATGTCGAATTTAACGGGAAACAAAAAAACACGGTGTATTTCGTCGCCGAGCGATGAACTATATACAAACTAGCTCGCTCTCTCGTTTATTTACACGGGAGCGATTATCTTTTGTTCGCTTCTATCGTCGATAACTCATCGCTTACTCATTTTTGGTGATATTTCCCAACTAATTCAGTTTTCAAACAAAAAAACAGATATCTAAATCGGTTCATCCTATCGTGTCTTGAATGATACGCAATTAATTAAAATTTATTACTGAATAATTAAGCAACTAGGAAATACATCGAACCGTACCACAGATTATACAACAATCCAGGCTGGCACAGACAATACATCACACATCCGTTCGAAAGCTACGATGCCACAGACAGGCAGACACGTCAAACTTATAAGTCAGTCTGTCAGTCGCGCGCGCGCATCGCTCACAGGTGGTCGCGTACAATCGTTGCGGAAATGGCGGACGTGCGAGTGTTACAATGCAATTCGTGTCGTATTGTGATAAACGAGCTATTGGCTTACGTACAAAATAAGGTGTCGTTAGTGGATACGATTACACTAGTGCGAATATTAAAGTCGGCATTTAGTGGTGATGAAATTAAACAATCTAAGTCTTTATTGTTCGATTCCATTCCGACGGATGCACGTAAGATTACGAGAAAAAGTAAAGGCAAGGAAGAAAGGGATTTAATCGATATAATAAACGTATTTAAATCAACCGAACCTGACGTTATCCCTGTATTTGTGGCGCGGCAATTAGAACGCTTGCCGCCTATTCTTTTTAACAGCCTGGACTGTACTAAGTTGCTGAAGGACATACTTCGGTTACAGGGCGAACTAGATGAAATCAAAGCAACATATGCCACCCATGAGCAACTTAAGGTGCTTAAAACTGAGTTTCTAGCAGCCCAACAGGGTTGTTTACCGCCTACGCCGATATATAACGTGAATATGAAACGAGGTGCCTGGACTCTAGACACTCATGATAGCGGACCTATGGGTATTATATGTAATTCGACCCTAAAAGATAGCCATGATAAGATTGAAGAGTGTGATCAAGCCACGGGGACAGAAAACGTTTGTCAAACTGCCTTGCGAGTGGGTATGCATAAACCTACGCATGACTCAGCGATGCACCAACGGTCGCTCGTCGATAAGGTCGAGTTTGCCGCGCCGACGGCGAGTCATACGTCGGTCGAACCGAGCGGCGCACCCGAACACTCTGACACAGCGAGGCCGGCCGAACGTCATAAACAGCTGTTATCTCACGTAAACAACTCGAATATTGCAGTGAAATCGAATGCGGAGATATGTTCAATTATCAATATAAATAAAACTCAGCAAGCGACAAGTGAGCAGGAAAATGACGAGAATGAGGGATGGCAATTGGCGGGTAAACGTCGTAAACCATTGAAATATCGTTTTCAGGGCAAATATGGTGTGGCTCGAGACCCGCTATGTAATTTTAAAGCAGCGGAAAGAAAAATTCCTGTTCTGATTACGAATGTGCATAAGGGTACCACGCAGCAAGACATAATTCAATACATTTGCAGGCAAACGAAAGAAAAAGTATCCTTGCGAGAAATATACATTAAAAAACAGTGTGATTACAAAGCATATAAGTTGTACGTGTCGGAAAATAAACTGAAAATGTATTTGGACGAAAAGCTTTGGCCTGAAAATATAATTTTCAGACGTTTTATAAACGATAAGTACGAATATTCGAACAGAGGTACCTCTGACGTAAAAGATCAAATAAATATTTAATGAAAAATAACCGACTTTGTAAATTCGCAAGTTTTAATTGTAAGTCGGTAAAACGCTCCATAGATGGTGTCAGGGAATTATGCCGAAAATGTGACTTAGTTGCCTTGCAAGAATTGTGGCTGCTTCCGGAAGACCTCCCGTTTCTCGGTACCATAAACGACTCTTTTGGATATACGGGGAAGTCAGCAGTGGACACGGCAACCGGAATCTTAACAGGAAGACCTTACGGTGGTGTTGGTCTCCTATGGAGAAATGAGGTGTTCCCGGACGTATCTGTGATCGAGTGTAAAAGCAATAGAGTGTGTGCGATTAAAGTGGCGGTTAACGGTCATCCTATAATTGTTATGAGTATATACATGCCTACTAACTCGTCTGTGAATCTGCCGGAATTCACGGACTGCCTGGGTACGGTAAGTGCTATTATAGATGACTATGGAATAGAATCTGTATATATATTAGGCGATTTTAATGCTACCCCCGGAGAGTTATTTTTTAATGAATTAATAAATTTTTGTCAGGAACAACAGTGGTCGTGTGTCGATGTAGATATATTAGGCTTAAATTCTAAAACTTATACCTTTGTTAGTGACGCGCACGGCACGACTAGTTGGCTCGATCACGGTATCCTTACCCAGGCAGCGGTGTATTCTGTGCGCAATGTATATGTGCAATATGATTGTTATTGGTCTGATCATTTCCCACTTGTCATGGAGTGCGATTTGCAACTTATAATACCTAAACAATCTAGTAGAATATTTTCAAGCAATAAGGTGGTTTGGGGTGAAAGGTCAGAGGAGCAAATAGCTCTTTATGGCAAGGAGGTTCATATTAGGTTAAGAGATATTGATTTTGATAGCAACTTTTCTAAATGTGCTGATAGCTATTGTAATAATCTGGCTCATAGGCGTATTCTTGATGATGTGTATGATTGTATTGTGACAGCTTTGTCTGAGGCAGCGGTATGTGAAAGAAAGGGCGGGGGTCGGGGTGGCAAGGGGCGGCGAGTGGTAGGATGGAATGCACACGTCGCGGATGCTCACCGGGAGGCCAGGTCAAAGTTCATAGACTGGGTGGCATGTGGAAAGCCGAGGATAGGTTTGGTGTTTGACGAAATGCGTGCAAGTCGCAAGCTATTCAAGTCACGTTTAAGGTGGTGCCAAACTCACGAAGAGCAATTGAAAATGGATGCTCTGGCGGAACAACATGCCAGTGGCAACTTTCGGGGATTTTGGCGTAGTACGAAAAAAGTAAACGTGCGACCTGGCATACCGGTGAGTATCGGGGGTGTGAGTGATCCGAAAGGCATAGCAAATATTTTTAAGAACCACTTTCTAGTACAATCTCAGCTGGGTCCTAGTGGGCAGGTGATACTCGATGAGCAGACCGAGGATGAAACGTTAGGAACTTTATTTACGGCTAAGAATGTGGCGATCGCGATTAAATCCATCTCGAGAGGTAAATCCCCAGGCCATGACGGCCTGAGCATCGAGCACCTGCACCATGCCGGCCCACATATAAATAGAATACTGGCTATGTTTTATAATCTGTGCATGAGCCACTCATATATGCCTATGGACATGCTGAAGACGATAGTGGTGCCTGTAGTGAAGAACAAAACTGGCGATTTAGCTGATAAAAGTAACTACAGGCCCATTTCTCTTGCTACGATCATAGCAAAGGTATTTGACGCTATGCTTAATACACAGTTGGACAAATACCTACACTTGCACGACAACCAGTTTGGGTTTCGGCCTGGCCTGTCCACAGAAAGTGCTATACTGTGTCTTAAGCATACCGTCAGATATTATACAGATCGTGACACCCCGGTTTTTGCTTGCTTCCTCGATCTGTCGAAGGCTTTTGATCTGGTGTCCTACGAAGTGCTGTGGGAAAAGCTTAAATCAATTAAATTACCCAGGGAATTGATTAGCATCCTGCAGTACTGGTATGGACATCAGATCAACAATGTTAGATGGGCGGGGGTATTGTCTGAAGAGTATGGTTTGGAGTGCGGGGTGAGGCAGGGGGCTTAACCTCTCCCGCATTGTTCAACCTGTACATGAACGGGCTGATTGAGGCGCTCAGCAGGCAGCATGCCGGTTGTCAGGTGGACGGAGTGTGCGTAAATAATTTAAGCTACGCCGACGACATGGTCCTGCTGAGCGCGTCAGTTTGCGGTCTCAGGCGGCTGTTACGAACATGTGAGGAGTACGCTTTCAGTCATGGGTTGAAATATAACGTGAATAAAAGTAAATTCATGGTATTTGAGACCGGCAATAACAAACTGTCCAATATACCACCTGTTCTGCTTGGCGGGACTCGTTTGGAGCGTGTATATAGTTTTAAGTATCTTGGGCACGTAGTTACGGCAGATCTCAAAGATGATGAAGACATGGAGCGGGAGCGGAGGGCGTTGTGTGTGAGGGCGAACATGTTGGCTCGCAGGTTCGCGCGGTGCTCTAGCGGCGTAAAGTTAACTTTATTCAAAGCATACTGCACGTCGCTGTACACTTGTAACCTGTGGGCTAACTACACGCAGAAAGCGTACAACGCACTCCGCGTCCAATATAACAACGCCTTCAGGGCGGTGATGGGGCTGCCTCGCTACTGCAGTGCGTCGGGCATGTTTGCGGAGGCTCGCACGCCATGCTTTCATGCCACCATGCGCGTGCGCGCAGCATCTATGGTACAGCGGGTGCGGAGCAGCTCCAACGCCGTCCTGGCGATGATCGCGGCCAGACTGGACTGTCCCTATATAAAGCACTGCTGCGACAGGCATGTAAAAACTGGAATAGGCTAGATTTGTAGATAAATAGTTGTTAGTTATGTTAGAAATAGGTTAATTATTATATTAGGAATTATTATTATTTTAAATCTGTACTCTATGAGCAATTGTGCTTGAAATAAATGCATTTTATTTATTATTTATTTATAACACCCCGTCGTTTTTGCGTCGGGGGTTAAAAACAGTACATCGTAACTCACCCACAAAGGTCTCGATCTCCGAAGCCGTGATATGTTTTTCGAGTAATTTCCGGTTGTTATGCAACAATGCAGTGATGGTATCCTCGGCTAGGATGTCGTAGCCAATCTGCTTCTGCATGAACCCGAAGTGCTTCGCTATGTATTCCTGTAAAAGGCGTTTAAACAATGTCAAATTACCATTTTATAAAAAAATACTTATTTAATAAATTCATAAAATTATTTATTCAGGAAAATTTAAACTGCAGAACGTTTCCGCCAAACTGTAGAACGTTTGTTGGCAGTAATAGGCTCTTCATTATACTCTTAGTTTTGAAAGTTTTAGTAAAATTTACAAGTTTTTTTTTAATTTTAAATTACTATATCAGCTTCAAAATGTATTAAAATAAGCTTTTTTGATGGTGCTTGTTCAAATAAGATCTAGCTCTTTTAATCTTACTGCCATAAAATAAGGCATTACAAATCATTGATGATTCATTGAAAATAAAAGTCACAAGACAAAGTACGCACCTGGCCGACAGCAACTTCTTCGCATGTGAATATATTTAGATATAATATGAAGAAAGGTTCATAATCGTTCGTGCATTTTCTTTTTTTTCAGGGCATACTACATCCAAGCGTATTTTCCTTGTACATTTACCTGGTTTTTTCTGTAGTCCTGTTGACTGAGCCGCAGTATCCTGTAGCAGAGCCTGAAGATGTATTTATAAGGCGCGTAGCGAGCGTCGCAAAGCTCTTCTATCTTTAGAAAAGCTTCGCCTTCGGGAGATTCTTGAAATGGTCCCTGCAAAAATAAGCAATATTTCATATTAACAAACCACAACAAGTTTTCTCCGTCATCAAACATTTGATTTGCATATACTTAAAAAAAAAACGGCCAAGAGCGTGTCTGGCCACGCTCAGTGTAGGGTTCAGTAGTTTTCCGTATTTTTCTCAAAAACTACTGAACCTATCAAGTTCAAAACAATTTTCCTAGAAAGTCTTTATAAAGTTCTACTTAGGTGATTTTTTTCATATTTTTTAAACATACGGTTCAAAAGTTAGAGGGGGGAGACGCACTTTTTTTTCCTTTAGGAGCGATTATTTCCGAAAATATGAATATTATCAAAAAACGATCTTAGTAAACCCTTATTCATTTTTAAATACCTATCCAACAATACATCACACGTTGGGGTTGGAATGAAAAAAAATATCAGCCCCCACTTTCCATGTAGGGGGGGTACCCTAATATAACATTTTTTTCCATTTTTTATTTTTGCACTTTGTTGGCGTGATTGATATACATATTGGTACCAAATTTCAGCTTTCTAGTGCTTACGGTTACTGAGATTATCCGCGGACGGACGGACGGACAGACAGACAGACATGGCCAAAACTATAAGGGTTCCTAGTTGACTACGGAACCCTAAAAAGTACTGTATTGTCATTGTCTGAACATGTGTTTCGGGACTTTCGGCAATTTCAGGGGTTGGGCCTTTTTGGTTTATTGTTAAATAATAATAATTTCTGGAGTAAGATAAATTGTTCACTCAGAATGTAATAGAGCAGATTCTATTGAAATTCAAATCCTCAGCTTATTTGGTTCGTTATTATGAATAATCAAAACAAATTCATACAAAAGCTACGCACCTGGAGTATCCTGAATAGTTGTCTAAGGATATATTGTTCCCGCAGAAGTTTTTGTCTGTCTCTGTTCGGGTTCTCGACAATCAGTTCGAGTGCTTCGGACTTGTTTGGTTCGTTTTCAAATCCGGCTATGAAGTATACTATGTCTTGGAGAAGGCAGGTCAGTGCTCTGAAATGGAATTAATTTATAAATAAAATACATAATCTTTTGACAAACGCAAACTTTCAGTAAATCTCATTTTTCATAATCTTGTCACTTCGTCGTAAAATTAATTTACGAGGAAGTAACAAGATTATAAAAAAGGAGATTTACTGAAAGTTTGTGTTTCACAACCATTTACACTACGCCAGACCGCGAACGAGATGGCGCCACGATCTTGACAGCTTTCGAAAGATTGGAAGAAAGAGGGAGGTCTTTGCCCAGCAGTGGGACACAACAGGCTAACAAATAAATATGTAAAAATTTGACATATAGTCCAAACAAATTATCACAAAGTAGTCAGTTTTAATGTAAATGATCGCTGATCTAGTACAGCACAGAGATATTTAATATGCATATTAATTTGTGCACACAAAAAAACAACTTCTCTACACTCATATAACGTCTCCATTAGAGATAAAAACGGCTTCAAGAAAAGCTGAGAAAAACTACTTCATTCGTAGTCAAAGACATCAAGATCACTCGGTCAACAGTCGATGCTCTTAGCGAGTGTGGCCTTGGAGAGAAAGCCTTCGATTGAGGAGCTACTCTTCAGTTATTTCTGAACATTACGTAACAATAGGGAACTTGACTGTACTTAAAATAAAATATTTTATACCATGCACGAAATAAAAATAAATATAAGAAAAACATGGATAGAAGTTATTTTTAAACCCAATTTCTATTTAATTAGTCAGGTAGAAATATATAAAGTACCTGAGTTGACGTCACTCAATTCGATTTCATATTCAATTACATATAAGCAAGACGTTCAAATTCGTTTTGACAGTTCTTAAAAAGAAGCTGATTTGACTAGGAGGCAAGTAGCCTATTCAGGAAAAAATATCTGTGCTCATTACACAAATCACACACACACAAAAAGTCCTTACAGGGATTCGAACCCGGGACCGCGGCATAGCAGGCAGGGTCACTACCAAATACGCCAGACCGGTCGTCAATTGGTTATGTTCTATGTTTCCGTTCTGCAGCTTGCCCGGGAGGGCAGAAAGCACTTTGCAGGCGTCATTCGCAAAGTCCAAGTCCCGAACTTCGCTTGGAGACACTGATACCAGTGCGAAAGCTTTCACTACACGAACTAAATATAAACTTACTTTCTCTCATTGTGCTCTATGTTTCCGTTCTGCAACTTGCCAGAGAGAGCAGAAAGCACTTTGCAGGCGTCATTTGCGAAGTCCAAGTCTCGGACTTCGCTCGGAGATACTGATATCAGTGCGAAAGCTTCTTTGTCTTCTTTCACTACTGAACACCCCACCTATGGAAGAACGGGATAAACATCTAGAATAGTGCTTTGTGTATTTCATTTCGGATTTTATTTCATTTGTTAATTTTATTGTGCTTTGTGTATTCTCTATGTGTAAACTC
Organism: Leguminivora glycinivorella; assembly: GCF_023078275.1. Taxonomy (NCBI): domain Eukaryota; kingdom Metazoa; phylum Arthropoda; class Insecta; order Lepidoptera; family Tortricidae; genus Leguminivora; species Leguminivora glycinivorella. Next base: position 15,721,364 of record NC_062991.1, read on the forward strand.
TTTGTAAATGACGATCCTTATTGGGAGAAACTATTCATTTTATTATTTTCAATTCATAATGTAATTTTTGACGAGCATGATGAGAAGATAAACATAACTTTGGCATGTAACAAATTTATAGTGTAATTTTTATCATGAAATAAAGAAATCTAATCTAAATGGAGTCAATTGCAACACGGAAGTAGCAATAAAAAAAGCAAAAAAGGTGTAGCTAAATAAAAGGGCTTTTGGTTCAGCAATACGCTCCACTTTTTTTAGATCATCATCATCATCATCAATAGCCTGTGACATCAATATTATGATGGGTTAAGCAGCGTCTATTAGATTGCGGCACTTCCGCAAATGCGAGAGCGGCAGCCGCGACCGCAAAGCTGAAGGAGGACGTGGCCGTGTCCAGTGACAAGTTTTGGATGAAGTATTGATAATTCTGCTGGCATAGTGGAGGAATATTATTCCAGCAGTCGGTTGCGAGATATTGGAAGCAGCCCTTAAAAGCGTCGAGTCTGTATGTGTCTTTTAAAAACTGATAGCGCCAAATGATCTATTAGGTAATTTCGTTCGTTTTAAGCAAATAGTTATTCGCTAGTAGCTCTTTCTTGACAAAATTAATATCAAAATTGCATTATTTTCGTTTGAATGAAGAGAAAATAAATTTGAATGAAAGTTGATATATTACCTTCGACATAACAGGTTTTTCTTCGTCTTTATCAATAGGTATTGAAGTCGAATGCACCCATGTGTGCGTGCATAGATGTTGTAATCTAAAACAGAAAATTATTCATGTAAAATTATCCAAAAACGAGACATTTCACAAATGCACACATCATCTCTCGATTTAAGCTTTTTAAGTCCTAAGAATGTGTAGATTAAGGGATTATCAAGCATTATTTATACATATAAGGTTTACAATCTTCTAAGAGACGTACCTCAATTTTTAGTGCCACCTATTAAATACTATCATAACCATGATGCCTACAAATTTATTGTTTTCAAAATGTGTATTGACATATTGACGTATAATCATGATACTAAAATAAAGAAGCATGTCATTTGTTCTTATAAAAAATGAAAACAAGCAAAATTATTTGGGGAAAATATGATTTTCCACTTCCAGGCTGCAAAATAGCGCCATCTAGTTTTAAGCCTAAAAGGCCCATATAGTTCTAATGAGTTGGCAACATGCATGTGACGCTCCTTGTGTTGCAGGCGTCCATAGATTACGGTGACCGTTTTCCATCTGGTGGACCGCGTACTTTTTTGCCACCGTATTAAAAAAATCAGGGATAAGCTTTGTTGTATGGGCTTTGTCTGCCCCAGTATTATATCGCCCCTGGTATTATTTTATATTTTGAACAGACGTTACCTTACGTAACTACTCTGTGGTACAGGGGCGTCGGAATGAGTCATAGTGGTCGGGTCCAATTCGAACAGCGTGGCTATTTCAGAGGAATGTGCCACCGACACTAGTTGGTAGGCTGGCTCCCCTGTGTCTAATGGCGCGTCTCTGCAATGAAAAATTCAAAAATTGGTTATGAAAGTTGCGAGAACATAACAAAATTTTCATAAGTTAAGGTAAATGGGCTATAACATTCAGTAAGTTGAAAATAACAAAACTGCTGCACAGTATAATAAAGAGTACTATCATACAGTATGGACACTACCGCTCCCCGCTGAAAGTGCCCCCCACCCCCTCTCGGTTACCTCACAGTTACCGCCTGTCAAAAACACGAACAGTCGACCTGTCATATTTCACTCATACAAGCATAGTACGCGTTCACCTACACGAGCTAAGGCTGTGTGCTAGGAACGCGCCTCTTTCAATACATTTGATCGCCAGTGTCCGAGGTGTGACTGCTGTAAGCATTATTTATACTAATATACTTATACTAATATTATAAATGGGAAAATGTGTGTGTCTGTTTGTCCGTCTTTCACGGCAAAACGGATCGACGAATTGTCGTGATTTTTTAAGTGGAGATACTTAAAGGGATGGAGCTACTTTGGGCTACTTTTTGTCTCTTTCTAACGCAAGCGCAGCCGAGGGCAAAAGCTAGTTAATGATAAGTTTTTCAAAAGTGTAAAACTCAACAACATCTAGCGACAATCATGCGCAAATAGCGTAAATTATCAGTACCACTACTCGACACTAGGTGTCAACAGTGTCTCGTCTGCTAAAAATTAAATATTAGAACAGTTTACAACTTATATTATAATCAGAAGGAATTGAAAACAGAACACTGATTAATACTATTGTAAAATTAGCTAAAAATTGGTGAGCATTAGACTCTTCGTTCGTCGCGACATCTATTGACAAGTAGCAGTACTGATAATTTACGCTATTTGACGCGTGATTGTCGCTAGATGTCACTACAAATAACCCGCATTTACTGATGTATGGAGTTACAACTCTCCCCTTACTCATTCCTCTATGCTTAAAGGTGTAAACTTAAAAAATAAAACCGCCTTCAAAAATAAGCGTGTTACAAAACACGCAGAAACTAAAAAGCCAAAAATAATAAACCTTTGAATTCAGATTTCTTATCGGATTGCAATAATCTAAACATCCCAATTATAAACAAATCAATTATTTTTGGGATCAGACCCCGACTACCAAGTCGGGACCCCGAGATGGTCCCATTGGCACCAGCCAATGGGACCATCTCGGGGGTATACCCATTCGATCAAAAGAAAAATTTTGAAAATCGGTCCACGATTTTCGGAGATATCGAGTAACATACATACAAAAACAAAAAAATCTGTCGAATTGAGAACCTCCTCCTTTTTTGAAGTCGATTAAAAAAAATAGACTTACGGTGGCCTCACGCACGCTTCGGCAGCTAAGTAGTGTCCGGTAGCTAAGTGTTTGAATCGGAAGATGGAGTTCCAGTGACCCGCGCCGCCTCGGCACGGGTCGTGTTGGACCACCTGCAAGGAAACATTGAAAATAGGTCCGTTTTCACATTAGGATTTCAATGGAAACAATACACGATCGCGTGTAATGTATAGGACATCGGTCCTACATCCGATATCGAATCGGATAATCTGAAAATGCACTAAGAATCACAATCGTGAAGTAGGCCGATATTACACTATCATACAAATATGATCATAGGCAACATGCCGTCCTTTTTCTTCGCGTTGGAGAAAAAGGGAGGCATACAAACCTATGATCATGTATACGAGTATGATAGTGTAATATTCATTTGTTGAACACTTTTGAATGTTAAATTGTATCTTGTTCTTTAATGCATGTTAATTATAAAATGTAATGTTTTGAAAAGAAGTTGCCCGCCGAGTTTCTTGCCGGTCCCATAGTGGATACCCCCCTCCAACTGAGGGGGGACTGAAATCTTTTTGAGGCTGAGGCGTAGGGTTAGAGCCGGCGTAGCTTTATTTGACGTTCATATGCGCATTGTAATATGCCTACTTGAAATTAAATATTTCATTTTCATTACTTTCAGCCTTAGGGATGGCTGCTGTCGAGGACCATATTTTATACAGAATCTACTATATAATTTGTATCAAACAAATCCGCCCTTAGTTTGATATTTTTATAACGATTTCTCAAGCAGGTTTCGGATTCTTAAGGGTCGGTAACGCATCAGTGGCTCCCCTGATGTCCATGGGCGGCAATGACTGCTTCCCATCAGGCGGCTCGTCTGCTCGTTTGCTGCTTATTTCATAAAAAAAAATCTTTAGAATACTGACCTCAATCTCCCACAGTGCTTTGCTGTTGATAGCAGCCGTAACACTAGATCTTTCAGTAGTCCCCGGAACACATGCTGTCTCTCCAGGTACTCATCCATGGTCAAAAACTTCTCCTATCCAGAGTGGAAGAGTCTATTTTCTAGTGTCTATCTTTGGTGGACTGGACTTGGTCAAGATTCTTTGGATACTGACCTCAATTTCCCATAACGCCTTGCTGATGGTGGCTGCACATGCTGCCTCTTCTGGTAGTTCTCTTGTTCAGCGTGGAGAGTCTACCTTCAAGTATCTATCTTTGGTGGACTTTGTTAAAATTCTTTGATTACTGACTTCAATCTCCCATAATGTCTTGCTGCTGGTGGCTGCAGTAGCACTAGATCTTCCAGTAGTCCTCAGGAACACATGCTGTCTCTTCTGGTAGTTCTCTTGTTCAGCGTGGAGAGTCTACCTTCAAGTATCTATCTTTGGTGGACTTTGTTAAAATTCTTTGATTACTGACCTCAATCTCCCATAATGTCTTGCTGCTGGTGGCTGCAGTAGCACTAGATCTTCCAGTAGTCCTCAGGAATACATGCTGCCTCTTCTGGTAGTTCTCTTGTTCAGCATGGAGAGTCTACCTTCAAGTATCTATCTTTGGTGGACTTTGTTAAAATTCTTTGATTACTGACCTCAATCTCCCATAATGTCTTGCTGCTGGTGGCTGCAGTAGCACTAGATCTTCCAGTAGTCCTCAGGAACACATGCTGTCTCTTCTGGTAGTTCTCTTGTTCAGCGTGGAGAGTCTACCTTCAAGTATCTATCTTTGGTGAACTTTGTTAAAATTATTTGATTACTGACCTCAATCTCCCATAATGTCTTGCTGCTGGTGGCTGCAGTAGCACTAGATCTTCCAGTAGTCCTCAGGAACACATGCTGTCTCTTCTGGTAGTTCTCTTGTTCAGCGTGGAAGAGTCTACCTTCAAGTATCTATCTTTGGTGAACTTTGTTAAAATTCTTTGATTACTGACCTCAATCTCCCATAATGTCTTGCTGCTGGTGGCTGCAGTAGCACTAGATCTTCCAATAGTCCTCAGGAACACATGCTGTCTCTTCTGGCAGTTCTCTTGTTCAGCGTGGAAGAGTCTATCTTCTAGTATCTACCTTTGGTGAACTTAAAATTTCTATGATTACTGACCTCAATCTCCCATAAAGCCTTGCTGCTGGTGGCTGCAGTAGCACTAGATCTTCCAGTAGTCCTCAGGAACACATGCTGCCTCTTCTGGTACTCATCCATGGTGAGGAACTTCTCTTGTTCAGCGTGGAAGAGACGGACCACGTCTCCGCCTTTGAGGATTTCTTCCTGGTTCTCTTTGTGTTCGAGGAAGAGGGTCACCTTCCAGGAGGTTGAGGAGTTTACTACGTTCACCTGGAAGAACAAACGATTGTTTATACATATATAGATAAGTTTCTAGATCTGAATTCTGATGTAGCTAGAAAGAAACGTCGAACTGCCTAATAAGATGCTAGCGTTTAAAGCATCGAATAATGCATCCGTGGAAAGAGAAACAAGCGTCGAACTGCCTAATAAGATGTAAGCGTTTAAAGCATCGAATAATGCATCCGTGGAAAGAGAAACAAGCGTCGAACTGCCTAATAAGATGTAAGCGTTTAAAGCATCGAATAATGCATCCGTGGAAAGAGAAACAAGCGTCGAACTGCCTAATAAGATGTAAGCGTTTAAAGCATCGAATAATGCATCCGTGGAAAGAGAAACAAGCGTCGAACTGCCTAATAAGATGTAAGCGTTTAAAGCATCGAATAATGCATCCGTGGAAAGAGAAACAAGCGTCGAACTGCCTAATAATAAGTACGAGTAGCCTATAGATGCTTTCCGATCCATGTAAAAGCCCTCGAGCCATTAACAAAACTCCATGACCACTTTGACCAAAACAATCGTCCCTGGCTATAATTGCTGAATTTATTGAATAAGGCGATGTGAAATGAACCGCCGTGAACATTAGCTGCCGCTCTGTCAGCGAGTTGAGGAACGATATCCATAGACCCTCGATTGAAATATTCTCGGGTACTTTTGTGAGTAAAATAAATCGTCTAGAGCGAATAAAGTTATGTTCAATTAGATTGGTAGTTTGACAACCTGTACTTTTGATTGAAAATGATAAAAAAGTTAATAGTTATTGTCAATATATCGTTTAAAAAAGTTAAAATAAATACGTTCTTACCTCCATACAGCCAGCGTTGTCAGGTAGTTCATGGTTGGAAGACACATGTAGAACTTGCTGCCCCGCGCTCACAGGGTTCATTATTACTTTATCGCCCACCACCACGTTGTCACCTGAAAAACAAATAGACTGCAGCATCGTTCGTAATTGGTGAAAGAAATGTGGAGTGGAAGTAAACATTTTCCCACTAAATTTTCACACCTTGTGTGTCTTTTTTGTCCAGTACCAAGACCACCGAGTCCTCGTTGAAAGCATTGACACCAGGTGAGTGAGCTGCTAGAAATCTCAGTATGAATTGTTTGGTTCAACTCGCTGATGTTATGTATTGTTTGTACAATTGATTTGGGCGATGAGTCATCGCCCAAATCGCCGATGACGGAACAGTGTGGCTCCGTCGCGTCGTTTGCCCCGGTGTAGAGTTTGGCAGATTGCCCCGGAACCGCCGAAAAACCACACTTTTCGGCCAGAAGTCTGCGCTCGCGATGGTGTCGTGCAGCAGCCGCGGCACGCGCACCACGAACGAACTGAAGTGCACGTAGTGACGCGACTGCAGCTGTTGCACCCTCAGCGTGTAGCCAGTCTTCCGGCGAACGTAGTCCAGGACCACCTCGTTGGCCACGGCGGAGTAATGCAGCCGAGACACGTACAGCGCCTTACTCGGTGTTGCGACCCGTAGACCAGAATTAACCGGCTCTGCAGTGCCACACAGAGTCATCTCAGTGAGGCACTGAATCCTTGTATCTAATTGCGACTTTCGCACCTCCAGTTTACCTATTAGGACTCGCGCTTATATCCCATAGTCCTGTAAGTTGTATAGTAGGTACTCACCGGTAGATCGTAGCTTGTAGAAAGGCATCACGTAGAACCATGAGCCTTCGTTTCCGTTCGCGTCTAGGTGGACACGCATCGCGTTCTTTTCAAGCAGCGCGGGCAGTCTTTTGTTTACCTGCAAGTAACATAAATTACATAAACGTGAAAAAGATAATTAAATTAATAAAAAATTAAGATACTTCGATATTCCTACACCTAGGGAACAAATCAAATTATTTTATTGAATATTTTTTTGATTTGTTCTTTTTTCAAGTAGTCACACTACTATATATAAATTATAAATTGAAATAGATATCATACACGAAAGAAAAAACGACAAGGCCCACTGGTGGCCGAGCCGGGAATCGAACCCGGGTCTTCAGCTTACGCGGCTAACGTCTTTACCACTGGACCACCCGCCTGCCGTGGTACCCGACGAAATTTCTCTAGTGTATGTTATCTCTGATAAGGCTAGGCGCCTTTTGACCAACTCTAAGGTGTATAGATGGCAGCACCATCTCTCTCGCTATATCGTAATCCTGCAAAGGATTCATATAGGAGGTGCAAGCACTAATTGCTCGCCCTTAGAGTTGGTCAAAAGGCGCCTAGCCTTATCAGAGATAACATACACTAGAGAAATTTCGTCGGGTACCACGGCGGGCGGGTGGTCTAGTGGTAAAGACGTTAGCCGCGTAAGCTGAAGACCCGGGTTCGATTCCCGGCTCGGCCACCAGTGGGCCTTGTCGTTTTTTCTTTCGTGTATGATATCTATTTCAATTTATACTTCGATATTTTTTTGGCGTGAACGTGATCAAGCTCTCACTGAAAAATCGGATCTTGTGGAGGTGGCTCGCTATGGTTATGGTTACGTTTCTGATACTCTCCGATGGCGGTACCAGACCTCCTTACTCACATATCCCGTTTTCAATTACAGTTGCAAAAACAAAATATAACGTTTACACATAATAAATAACTGAATACCGAAAAGGTATTTTCACCACCCCAACTGTTAAAGGCTCATTTTGCTATTCGAAAACAGATAGCAAAATTGCATTTTATGTGAGTGTAAAGTAATTTCATACAAATTTTAACTTGATGTCTTAAGCTGGCTGGTAGAATTTACCTATAAATGATGATTTTGAATTTGAATTTGATGATAAAAGAAGAAGCTGACTGACTGACTGACTGACTGACTGACTGACTGACTGACATATCAACGCACAGCCGAAACCGCTGGTCCTAGAGATTTCAAATTTGGCACGTAGGTTCCTTATATAATGTAGAGGAGCACTAAGAAAGGATTTTCCAAAATTCACCTCCTAAGGGGGTCAAATGGGGGTTCAAAGTTTGTATGGGGAAACAAGATTAGTTTGACTATTTTATTCGAAACTTCACAGGAAGATTCCTTAAGACATATGACTGAATACGTGTTTCAGGTTTTTTGAAAATTTAACCCCTAAAAGGGTGAAAAGGGGGTGATAAAGTCAAAAAATCAATATGGATATCGTTTTTATGGTTTATCGGGTCGCTGATCACGATAAATACAACGTTTTTAAAATCTAACGAGGCGGAAGTGAAATACCTTCTACCCTGTTGTGGTACAATGGGGTTTAAATATCAAAAAAATATATAAAAGAAGATATTGATTGACTGATTGACATATCAACACACAGCCGAAACCGCTGGTCCTAGAGGTTTCAAATTTGGCACGTAGGTTCCTTATATAGTGTAGAGGAGCACTAAGAAAGGATTTTCCAAAATTCACCTCCTAAGGGGGTCAAATGGGGGTTCAAAGTTTGTATGGGGAAACAAGATTAGTTTAACTATTTTATTCGAAACTTCACAGGAAGATTCCTTAAGACATATGACTGAATACATGTTTCAGGTTTTTTGAAAATTTAACCCCTAAAAGGGTGAAAAGGGGGTGATAAAGTCAAAAAATCAATATGGGTATCGTTTTTATGGTTTATCGGGTCGCTGATCACGATAAATACAACGTTTTTAAAATCTAACGAGGCGGAAGTGAAATACCTTCTCCCCTGTTGTGGTGCAATGGGGTTTAAATATATAAAAGAAGATATTGACTGACTGATTGACATATCAACACACAGCCGAAACCGCTGGTCCTAGAGATTTCAAATTTGGCACATAGGTTCCTTATATGGCGTAGAGAAGCACTAAGAAAGAATTTTTCAAAATTCTCCTCTTAAAAGGGTGAAATGGGGGTTCAAAGTTTGTATGGGGAAACAAGATTAGTTTGACTATTTTATTCGAAACTTCACAGGAGGATTCCTAAAGACATATGACTAAATACATGTTTCAGGTTTTTTGAAAATTTGACCGGGTCGCTGATCACGATAAATACAACGATTTTAATTAAATCTAATGAGGTGGAAAAGAAATTTTCTCCCCTGTTGTTGTGCAATGGGGTTACAATATCCAAAATAGCCATAAGTATAGCTTTAGTTTTTATCTTTACTTCTGGTTCAAGAGATTTCAAATTGACACGGAAGTTCCTTAGAGGAGCACTAAGAAAGGATTTTTCAAAGTTCACCTCCTAGCATGATAATTTGACAGGGGCAAGGACAGGGACAGGGCCAGGGACAGGGACAGGGACAGGGACAGGGACAGGGACAGGGACATGGACAGGGACAGGGTCAGGGACAGGGACAGGAACGGGATAGGGATAGGGATAGGCGTAGGGATAGGGATAGGGATAGGGATAGGGATAGGGATAGGGATAGGGATAGGGATAGGGAAAGGGATAGAAATAGGGATAAAAATAGGGGACGGGGACGGGGATAGAGATAGGGGAGGGACGGGGACAGGGACGGGACGGGACGAGGACGGGGACGGGGACGGGGACGGGGACGGGGACGGGGACAAAGATAGAGATAGGGACGGGGATAAGAATAGGGATTGGGGTCGGAATAATCGGTCGGCAATCGATATCTAGGAAGTGTAAAATGCAGGTGGCTCAGTGGGAAGGGATTAGTAAGTAGGCATCGGCGAGTATCCTGCATCCGTAATAACTATTACATTAAATGTGCTGTAAGAAGATCGTTGTTTTGCTTGCCTTTTATATGTTTACGTTTGCAATAAGTATAAGCAAAATGGAAAAAATTGTTAGCGATAATGCAAGGAAGTACTTTTTACCCTACCGACCATAGCGTCGAGATACTGGCTATGTGGGTCGTATGAAGTTTCCCCAGTATAAATATTTATATAGGTAAAATACATACATATTCGTACCTACTACCTACGCTATGGTCGCTGTGTAACAATTCTACAATCATTGCAAGAATTTCTTTAAAAACAATAGTAATATGTGTAAGGTACAGTCAGCCAAAACCGGACCGTACAGCAAATAGATCAGTTACAATGGCCCCCCAGTCGAGAATTGCCCCGCTTTACCTTAATCGAAATAATCGCGGACAGATGTACCTACAAAGAAACCTACGGATCCAAATGAAAATCTTATTTTTTGTAAACGTTTCAATAAGAATACTTTTATTACGCGGGCGAAGCCGCGGGTAAAAGCTAGTACTTCGATATTTTTTTGGCGTGAACGTGATCAAGCTCTCACTGAAAAATCGGATCTTGTGGAGGTGGCTCGCTATGGTTATGGTTACGTTTCTGATACTCTCCGATGGCGGTACCAGACCTCCTTACTCACATATCCCGTTTTCAATTACAGTTGCAAAAACAAAATATAACGTTTACACATAATAAATAACTGAATACCGAAAAGG